>NC_090323.1:51072090-51710889 GCF_040869045.1 Eurosta solidaginis
ATCGATATTGATGGGATGAATGTTCCCCTTTACGATTACGATGAAGTAAGAAAAGCAATGATCAAATTACTTAAACACAAGGCACGGGTGCTGACGGATTGTCTGCGGAGCTATTTTTAATACGGCGGTGAAGGGTTGGGTAGGGAGCAAACATCAACTTCTTTGCAAAAATGGTCGAAGGGGTGCATGCCGGACGATTGGGAACTAAGCGTTCTTTGCCCAATCCACAAGAAGAGAGATACTGCAAACTGCGCAAATATCGCGGAATCAGCTATCTTGGTATAGCATGTTAGATCCTGTCAAGTGTATTGTAAGAAATAATGAAGCCCACCATGAATTGGCTGATTGGACCTTATCAGTACGACTGACAAAGACATGGCAAATCTATCATCTACAAGATTTTCACTATGCGTCAAATCTTGTAAAAATCCCACGAAAAAGGAATATACAGAAATAACCTCTTCGTAGATCAAACCCCGCCACTAATTGCGGTCGTAATTTGGAAACAGTAAAAGACTTGATTTATTTGGTAACTACCATTAACACAAACAACAATATCACTATGGACTAGGTAAAGTCCTCTCTCGACAAAGGAAAATTATACACTACAAGTAACTTATCGTACCCGTCCTGCTGTATGACGCAGAGGCATGGAACATGACAACTTCAAATAAGGTGGCTCTGTAAATGTTCGAGAACAAAGTTCTTCGAAAGATTTACGGGTTTCTACGCATAGGCGAAGGCGAGTACCGAAGAAGATTTAATGATGGGCTGTACAAGCTTTACGCAGACATCAGCATAGGCCAGCGAATTAAAACACAGCGCCTACGCTGGGTAGGCCACGTTATCCGCATTAAAGATGATGCTTCGGCTAAGAAATTACTTTTATCGGAACCCGCCTATGGAAGCATAGGAAAGGGGGCGGCCCCTACTGCAGACTAAATATAGTAAAATTTGAACCGTGACCATTGTGCTACAACTCTTAACCGTTTCGAAATAAGATGAGTATTTAAAAAGTTTAAATTTAATGCTTTTTGAATTAGTTCAATGTAAGTCAGGATATGCTAACTAGTTCTGAACTGGTATATTTCCTGACTAGTTTTGCATTTAGCTGCAGCATTAAGCTGTGATCATTGGGCACACAATCACGCCTAAAAATAAAGGAAAGTGACTTAGTGAGTATTGTGTGTTGTTTTGTCGAAGTAGAATAGAGTGGTTCTTAGAGCGCTTTGTAGCCACAGATTCTGATGCAATGAGCAACAACAAAAAACACAACCAAAAAATATAAAATAAACTTGGTTGTGAACTTGCGGCTGCAAGGCCATTGAACTTATCCCCATGCACACAACCACTTTCATAAGCAAACTCCTAATACCCTACGAAACCAAAACAGAAAGGCAAAGAGCTAACCGGAGCCAACCAGCCGCGCAACCTCAACTTAAACGGCCGATGATCAGATGATGTTGCAACAGCGCGCATGATCAACGCGCGCAAATAAAGAACAACAAAGTATGGATATAGAATATTGAGTGGTAAAAAACGTATAAAAATAAGCGAAGTAGTTGTAATAGTAGTCATAGTAATAGTTATTGTGATGATCATTGAGATTGTAAACGTTAAAGTCATCATTATAGTCGTAAGCGCGTCGGTGTGCTGCATCATCTACTTACCTTCTGTACCTTGCATTGTGCTCGGTGAAGCCTGTACAGACGATTGGTCATAGAAAACTGGTAGATTTACGCATGCTACAACAGTGAACGTACAACTCAGAAGGAAGCAACGTCGAACTGTGGCAACTGCGGTTGAATGGAGTAGAACGCTGACTGGAAAGGGTGAATTGTTGGCACATGAGGCTACGTGCATTTAAATGTGTTGTACAGTAAACCAATTTATTTAAGTTTTTACCTGTTTGATGGGGATGATTTGCATGTCAATGGGTTCTGCTCAATGGCGGATCTAGGATTCGAGTGTGCGAGAGATTATGGCTCAGATGTACTATATTGGAACGATTTTCCGTCATCCCTTCTCAAATTTGATTTCGAGACAAACCGGTTTCGGCGTTGTGCCATCATCAGTATCAATTTTCGTTCTGATTGTTGTTGTCGTTTGTCTTGTATTTATATTTCGTAGGTACATGAGCAGGTATTGTCAAAATTGATGCTTGTGTATATACATATATCTATGTGCTGTGTGGTCATTCAGAACCGAGGGTAGTTTTTACTGATCGATTTGTGTGGCTCACTGAGGCAGGTAAAAGTCAGTAATTCTAATTGTTTGACCTTCTTTGTGGGTTTGTTAATTTGGTGCGTTTATTATTTTGTGTATATTTGTTGTTATGTGTTTGTCTGTTGTACCTGTGTGCGGCTCTGTTTCTTGGGGGAGATAAGAGGTTTTCTTCTCGTTCAATTTTTGGACCGCTGCTTGGCCAATTTTCCTACAGTTTGGAGAATGCTGTGAAGCCTTCCATCGAAGAAATATGCTCGTAGGGCTTAACAAATTACTGTCGAGCGGGGACCCCTTTAAAAAAAATTCTAAAGTATTTGCTAAGCCTCACTTAGATTAGTTAAACAATCACACTACCTTTAATTCACGGCGGTTAAGGAGGATTTTCTATTCGACATAATATCTTAATTACTTATTTAACTGGGCTTACTGGCGCCATTTGGTAGCACCAAATGAAATTAATAGTTTTCCTCGTGTTCGCTCCGGTTGAGTGAGGCCGTACCTCATCCCCTGCTTTCCCTGGATATAAACATGTTTACAAAACAGACAAGTCGATCAGCCTCGCTCTATTAGGGGAGGTTCCATTACGAATGCTGAACTTTCCGACTATGGTGCTAAAAATTCCTTCTTTGCCCACCCTAGCGTTTAAGTCTCCAAGCACGATTTTAATCACATAAAAGGGTGGGTAGCGCTCGTATGCGCGTTCTAGACGCTCATAGAATGCATTCTTCACCTCATCGACTTTCTCCTCCGTTGTGCATGGCAGCAAACTAAAGAGATATCTAAAAGTTTCGCCTTTATATGTAAAGCGGTGAGAAGTTCGTCGACATGCGTGATCGGCAGTAGGTATTTGGCGGTAAAGTCCCTCTACCACCCCAAATCCAACACCAAAGCTGTGCTTTTTACATGACCACTTCAGTAAATATCAAAATTTTTAAATGGCTCTGTTTTCATGAGGATATTAACCAACCGGCATCGGCACCAATACCATTAAGGGAACGAGCATTCTAGGTGCATGCCCTTAAATTATTGCCGTTTAAACGTTTGCTGCTAGGTTATCTCGTTGTCCGAGGCTTTGCTGGAATTTTCAATTGAGTGTGATTTTAAGCGCTCTGCGGGGATGAGATTATATGTTTTTATGGCGGGACGCTTGATTCAATACAGACACCAACTTGTAGCCGCCCCCTATGGTAATCAAACGATGCTAATGATAACCCCCAGCTAGCCTTTAAACTTATTATGTTCGAGCTTCGTAGCCAGATTTTCGCTTTTTGGCCAGGATCTACCAAGATCCGCATGCAAAATAATCGCTCTGGCTATTCCCTGTTACTTTTCCTACTTACGTGTCCTTCTACGCTTGGCTCCACCCTCCAACAGTATTTCTAATTAGTAGAGATTTTAATGATTTACTGGGTATCCAAAGTGTTGTTCATTGCCCTAGTGTTGATTTCTATGACTGTCGTTCAACTATTCAGCGAGTCCGTCATTCCATTAACTTTAACCATGCTATCCTTACCTCAACTTTCTACCTCACATCCTTCTTATTGCCATCTTCCTATCAATTGAAACGCTCTCGTGCTCGCGCTCATTGGGACGACAATTGCTTTGTCGTCGTCGTCGTCAACTCAAGCAGACAAAGGTGCTGTTAGCGCTGATCGTGCAGACAATCGCAATAAAGCGACAAGAATAAACAGAACTGCAAAACGTTGCAACGTTGCTGTATCAAAAAAAAAAAAATTCTCATTTACCCTGGGTAACCTATCAAACTCAACCACCGTACAATAAGAGACAGTACCACGATAAGTGGTTTGAGGTGGCAACTCGTTGTTAGACTTTACGCTCGATTGAGTTCTGTGATGGTGGTTGCTGAGTTGAAGAACCTCTTGATTGTAGTATTTTTGCTTTATTTTTAAGTAGGATGTTGTTGCAAGCATTCAACTTTGCAGTTCCTTGCTGCTGTCAGTGGTAGTCTTCTTTGGTGCTGATCGTGATGTAGATAATTGTAAAGTGTACTTATGGCGACGTGGGAGCAAGAGGGAGAGAATAGAAAGAAGCAAACAAATAGTGAGAGTGCAGAACGCTGGTAACAGTGGAGTTTAGTACTGACTCTCAGTTTTAGGGTCGAAACACAATTTTTCGTCACGGATAGTCAATCTTTTTATTCTAAGTAGTTTTCCTTCAGTTCTCGCAGCCGGTAGAGATATCGCAATACAATACTTTTTGAAGATATGTTGGGTGGCACTATCGTACTTCGCAGACTATATCCTGCCCAAAAATTGGTTTACCTAAATCTAAAAAGTTCCCCTCCAGACTCTCTATCCCACTTTCTTCTACATGATCTTTTCTGATTTTTGGCAGGATGACATTTATATCACCTGAGGGCGTGGCAACTACTAAAAAAGTGCTTTTCCTTTTGTCGAATTTCGTCATTCGTCATTATTGTGTTCTGGTCATTATACTTAGCAGTAGAAATTCATATTTGGTTTAATGCTTGCTATTTTTTTTTCAGTCCGTTGACAAGATCGGCAGTCATGAGCACATGAAGGGATCACTTTTTACTTACTTTTAGATCTTCTTGTTTCTCATACCCAGTAGTGATTTGAAGAGCGTAGCTGAACCGTAGTTTGGAAGCAGAGGAAGGGGAAAACCTCCGTTGAGTTGGAAGATCCAGGTGGAGGAAGACTCGACATCCCTTTGTGCTCCCAATTGGCGTCAGTTATCGCAAACATTTTTTTATAGAGTATAATGATTCATGAAAAATTATTCCGAAAATTTCTGAGTGTCAGAACGATCACTGCGGAGTAGGGGTCAGCTCAGAGGTTAGTTAGAAGGGGAGGTGTTCTTTCACCACTGCTTTTGGGCCATGGCCGGGAAAGATATACTTCAGGATTTAACAGGTAAAGGTGGTAGCTTATGCTGGTGACTTGGAAATCCTCGACAAACGGAAATATCTCAATACGCCGCGGTGTCTTTTACAGGGGTTTTGGATGCTGTGACCAAGTGGTTTGAATCGTGGCCATTAACTATCAATACTAGAAAAACGGAGATGGTTGCATTTACTGGGAGAGTTCTCTTGGTGTTTCCTGACAAGGCTAAGCAACTTTGGTATCATTCTTGACAGCAAACTGCCAGGGAAGCTTAATGAGGGACATAGGCCAAGAAAGGTTTCGGTTAGCTTGTACTGGTCTAGAGAGATATTGTGTAAAGCTGAAAGCTATCACCAAAGGTGGTCCATTGGCCGTATAAAATGGTGATCAGGCCGATATTATTGAGTGGAGTTCTTGTGTAACTGACCAGCACAACACGTCCGCCATGGTCAAAAGAATCGAAGCGGTGCAGCGATTCACAGTGGGTGGCGTAAGCCGTGCTCATCTATAGATACGTAAATTGGCTAAAAACCCAATGCTGAATATGTTCCCAGATGACAACGTTGGCAAAATAGCCGCAAGGCAAGGGCTGTAAAGTTCAGGGCTCGAATATAAGCTCAGGTGTCCCAGGCACTTCGACCCCGATAAGATCGACTACTGTCTGCACTGTATACTTAAATTTTCATTTATTAATAAGAGTCGTGAAATTTCATTATTTCTATTTTTCTAATATTCATTCCGCTACCCCTTAGTCTGGTCGAAAAGTGAGCACCCCTAAGAATTTCAGGAGTCTCCTGCGTGTATGTCATCAGCGGGGCTCAAAAAGGAGAAGTTCAAGGAGACTACCAGTTTGAATAGAGTTGACCATCGATATGTTGCCGTTAAAGGCGTAGGCTTTATAATAATATTGAAAAGATGCTTGGTGGCATATGCGGACACATCACAAGCAGGACATACATTATCTGTGTTGCGGTTGAAGCTGGACAAGTAAAAGTTAAACCTGTTAGAGTATGCAGAACAAAGCTTGGCCAGAGTGACTCGTGTCTTCCTTGGTAGTATGCGCTCTTCTTCTGCAAGCTTGGATAGTGAGTATTGATAACGGGGATCACCACGCAGCTCAGAAAAGGTGTTTATTGCTTATCTATATCAAACTGTTGCGTAAGCAGGGCTAGATCAAGCAGTTGCCCTCACTATCCAGACAATGTTCTGGGATCATAAAAAGACATTCCGAGTTAGCTCGGAGTACAGTGATTTAGCAGCCGTGCAGCCTATTGCGGTATGTGTTTCTTAGACCCGGCGACCAGATTGGCGACGTGTAGCACATAGATGGCCGACGAATTGTTTTTTAAGTTGTTAGAAGCGTTTATTCATGTTTTTCCCAAATGCTTCCGGCAAGCGGCTTGAGGATTTTTTTGCGGCTATGTTCATCAGATTTCGGAGCTCGCGCCTTTGAGGTAAGAGTGTTATCAAACATTATTCCTAAGATCTGAACATCCAATATTTGGCGTGCATTTGGTCGGTGATAGTACCAGCTCGCGCGAGGTGAGGGAAGCGGAAGACTGCTGAGTAATTTTTGGCTTCTTACAGCTGACGTGTTCTTGTCAGAACTTTGTCTTCCATTTGTAAACCCAACAGCAAAAGGGGTACTTTTAAAACTCACTACTTGGTATATGTTGTTCGATTGCTTTTAGAGTATTTGTATGTTATTGTTGTTTTTTGTTTTTTTTTTTTTGTCTTTACTTTAACCTTAATGCCAGTTTATTGGTGGCTTGTCATTACTAAGCATATTCATACGTACGTGCATAAAATATCAACGATTTATGCATATATTTACAACAATAACAACAACAAAATTGAATGTTGTTTCCTGAGTTCTATTAAATCTGTGCAAAAAAAGCTAGAAAACAAGTATAAAGAGAAGAAAAAAAAAGCAAAAAAAAAATAAATTGCGTATAGCTGTATTTTAGTAGATGCCATCTGGCAATTAGTCCCAGTCACAAGTCAGTATTAACATATCGTATTACATGCATTAAAAAATGTTAACTATAGTTTAAGAGTATCGACAATGGTTGATGGGCGCATGCGCACACGCAGCATGCATGCAACACACACACACGCACAAACTAATCTACTTGCATATATAAATTGGTGTTTTTGTATAGAATTAACTGTGCATATATTGCGAGTTATGTATGAAAGAGTTTGCGCATAATTTGTTTTGTTGACACTAATTGTGACAGTTGATGATGGCTTGTCGCAGAAAAGCGTTATTTGCTGTAAGTCACTTGCATCATATGGAAGAGATAAGTGCATTCAGCCGTATGCGCCGCAATATTAATGTGTTAACGCGTAGTTATGTATAACGGAGGATGACAACTTGAAGTAGAATAGCAAATAACTCAGCATATTACGTAAATTGTATACTTTAAAATCAGCTTTAATTTAGATTTTTTTCTTAGACCCTAGGGATCACACTTGCTAAGAAATTGAACTCGCCACAAAACACCACGGAAAGTGTCCGTAAGCTCACGGTTGCCCTCTACATATGTAAAGGGGCAACTGGACGGAAATGGGGCATGCCCCTATGATAGTTCATTGGATATAAATGGCCATAGTTAGGCCAATATTGCGACGGTTCTTGCTCTTTAAAAGGTGAAAAGATCTGCACTACTATGCATAACCGGAGTCATCCGCACAACGCCAATGGAGGCTACGAATGTAATACTGAACCTAATACCCTTAGATATAGTAGGCATAAAATATGCAGCATGTGTAGCTATCAGTCTGAGGACACTGACCCATGGTCTCAGTGCACCCATATTGAGATTCTCGACAGATTCTGCACACCAGAATGGACAAATTTCTGCAAACCACATAGCAACTTTAACAAGGGATACGAGATATTAAGCCCGGAGAGGGAACAGTAGGTAAATGACCCAGATTGGCCCACTGACAGCATTCACATCTACACAGATGGATCTAAACTGGATAACAGGCTCGGAGGGGGTGTATATTCGGAACGATTGGACATACGGATTTCGGATCACTGTAGCGTATTTCAGGCCGAGCTTGTGGCCATACAATATTTTCTCAGACAGTCAAGCGGCGATGAAAGCCCCTGACTCTGTCACAACTAATTCTGATACTGAACAGTTTACTCTGCATCTGGTATGGGTTCCGGCGCATAGGGGCCTACCAGGTAATGAGATGGCGGATGAGCTTGCAAGAAAGGGTAGCTCTCTTCCACTTTCGCCATCTTGGAAGAGTTTGGGCGTGCCGCTCTCCACCTGCAAGCTCAAGATAAAAGAGGCTCTACTGATGGAAGCGGGAGATAGGTGGAAGAATCATGATGGATGCCACACGGCAAAACTCACATGACCGGAATGGAATGACAAGAGATCGCGTGAGCTTCTCACTCTCCGTAAGAGGGATCTTTCCTTAGTTGTGGGTCTTTTCACTGGTCACGTCTGTATTGGACCGCATGCGGAAAGGATTGGCGCTCCATTTAATGATTACTGTAGAAGATGCGGCAACGAAGAAGAGCCTAAAATTGTTAGGCATCTACCCTGCGAAAGCCCAGTGCTCGGTAGAAGAAGGCAACGTTTTGTGGGCAAGATGTTTCTCGTAGATCTTACTGATATAGCTGAGGTCAATACACGACGCTTAGTTAGCTTCACAAACTCAAGGAAGTGATTTGATTAGGAGAGAAGGAACAAATCCGTGTGGTTTCACATTGGGCCTATAAAGGCCTAGGTATGGCACTCCGCTGCGGACAACAGCCACTTGAGCCTAACCTAAACTAGACCCGGTTTTTCAGTGATTGGTAAAGCTAAACTTAAACTTTTGTCATATGGAGACACATCGGATGTAGTACTTACATTGCGTTGATTCTTTACAAGTAAGAGTTTAACCTTCTAAAGTGTCCAGAATCAGGTTGAACCAGAGTGAATCGTGCCTCTTTGGTAGCCTACTTTCTTCTTCTGCAAGAGTTGGGTAACGTAAATTAACAAATCAACAAACGCGACTTAGCTAAGGTGTAGATTAGGCTTAGGGCCCACTTATGCTAGATCAAGTTGTTGTTTGCTAGGGAGTCCAGGCTTGTTGGCAATGTATATTCAGCATCTCGTTATGCTCTTTTATATAGAGCTCTTTGCCTCACCACATACGTATGTATGTTCAGAGGTCATCAAAATACATCCCGCGAAATTTCAAAGTGCAGCATTTTGGCAGGACTGCAGCCTTTTCCTACGTGTGTGTTTTAGACCATGCCATCATACTGGCTAACACATGAGCGGCCGGGAAATTTCTTTGTAAGTTGTTAGTAGCGTTTCTATATCTTTTCCCTAAGTGCTGCCGACCAGCGACGTGAGGATTTTGTTGCGGCTTTGTGCTTAAAATTCATTTCCCGAGGAATTCGCCTTAGAGGTGATATGTTATCGAACGTTATCTTTGAGGTGGCTGACAGTCGTTAGCGTAATGCCGTCAATGTAAACTAGTTCCTTCCATGTCGATGTGGTCGTGGATTTGGTCAGTAATAGTAACAGATCGCGCGAGGTGAAGAAAACAGAAATCCAAACCAAATTAATTCGTGTACTGTAGTGCCAGGTCCTGTTGCCATTATCTTACAGTCGTTGGCATAGGAAATAATAGTAATGCTTTCTGGCGAAGAAAGCAGCTTTGATATGTAAAATTCAAATTAAATGTATGAGGATAGGACACCACCCTCTGGCACCTCTTGTTTAATTCTCCTAGATTTTACGGTTTCGTAACTAATTTGAACCGACGCTTGATTGTCGGATTCAAGATAATTTGCAGTCCATCTAATTAGATAAGGGGGAAGGGGTTAAATTTCCATGTTTTGGAGTAGCGTGCCGTGGTTTACTGTGTCAAAAGCTTTTTGATAGGTCAAGTGACATGAGCACCGTAATTATCTGGCTATTTATGGTGTTTAAGTGGTGAGAGTGTTATGCATTTTTCGGAAGTGACGCTGATGGGTGGCTTAGAGAATTGTGACTCGCAGTGAAATTAGGGAGCAGGACGGTTTGCAACCTCTTAGCTAGTCAGTCGATATTACTCACCTTAGCTGCTTTCCCATGCTTTAGTAGTTGAATTATCCTTGCCATTTTCCATTGTTTGGCAAAGACAAAAACTTCGACGTCGAGCTGAAAACGTCCGACAGGTAGCTTACACTCTCATCGCCGAAGTGCTTCACCATTGGCATAGCCTTACCGTCTGTGCCTATTGATTTAGAAGATTTGGCCGTTTTAATGGCTTCATTCACCTCTGTGAGGGTGATGGTCTGGGCGGCTCGTCCTGTTTGTGTTTATGTGCTGTCTGTGTGCACGACATCTAGCCTGATCTACTGAATGATGCATCACAAACTACTGGCAGAAAGCCGTCGCGCATTACTTCGAGTCCAAACGAGTTTAATCGCCAAAGCATTGGATATTTTATCAAAGTATTTTGTCAGGTTAGACAAGGACTTGACAGGTGACCACAATTAATCGGCACCGGCAGAGAGGTTACAGTTCCTATGCAGAAAGTCGTATTGTATGTTTGCCTTCTGGAATGCCAGAAGTGGGGAGTGCGTTGTAGTCGACAAGAATAAGATGCGTTTCGCCATTAAGTATTGATATCAGGGCGATGACCCCTTGGACACTAGGTGGCAGAAGGAAAATATATGTTTATTGTTTCTAGGTTAGCATCACCAGACCGGATAGTTATGCCTTGACTTTCTTAGGTTTTATCCCTATGTCTGATATCGCATAGAAATGGCCTATATTGCACGTTGTGATAAGTGATAAAAGTAAAGCCTCCACCATTACCCCTTATGCGATCTTTCCTAATGTAGCCATCACTATTTCGGAGGTCCCATCTGTCTATTAGCTTTGTATCTTGAATTTCGGCTAAACGGATATTATTATTATTCATGTAATCGGTTATTACAACGATCTTTCCGGTTTACCCGTTGCAAGTTAATTGCAGACATCGGAAGTGCAACGAAGACGCAGTGGTTACTCTCAGGGTTAGAGAATATCTATGAAGGTAGCAGTGGGCAAAGCATGAACTACGGAGCACGTTGTGTGGGAAACCAAAAGTTGATAACTGCTCCTCCAGTCAGTGCGAGTGCTGGAAAAGGAGGAGCGAAACGGGGCAGCAGATGGTTCTCGGCATAGATTCTATATATGCTACGTAGACTACGTAGATGTGGTCTTAACGACTAGTATTGCTACGACTGCTATTAAACAAAAAATGTGGAGCAACAACACGCTTAACAAGAAAACATTATTTTCTTCCGTTACGCAACACAAATCAACAAAAACTCCAATTTCAAGAAAATAGCGTCATTTATGAGCTGTTGTAAAACACATTTTGGCAGACAGGTACCGTCGGTCAGCTATCTGTTTAATCAACCAACGATAGCCAAAAGCAAAATAATAATCTAACAATCAACGAACGAAAATAAGACTGGATGTAAGACTAAACAGTTACAAATCTACAAGTACAATGAATTTCTGTTCTTCATGAGAGCGCTCAACATTAGAATACATGGATAACGTGGAAAACGAAATGTTTCAAGTTGCTTAAGCTACGTCAGCTCAGTTACTAATCTAATCCAAATCACAGCTAAAACTGCTATACAGCGGATTTGTCCTGCGCGCAACATGCGGTTCGTCTTTAACGACACATGCGCTGCAGACATGCCACAAAATAAGTTTTATCTTTGGGGAAGTAAGCTGAAAAAACGATTGTACAAAATGGCCGATATATGAGCTGTTCTCTAGAAACGGTAAATTTTTATGAGTTTTTAATGTATCACGAACCCTGCGTCGCCTAGCGATAGGTTTTATCCTTACGTTACATTGTAATCCTTTTCTAATCTAAATTATGCTCCAAGTTTCAAACTTTAGCCCCAAGAATTTCCAAATTCGTATTGAAATTTGCCCACAAACAGAAACAGAATTAGGTTAAAAACTTAATCAAGCAATATTCTACCCTTTCACAGTGAGGCGGAAATGTCTAATGTTAAAGGCCAAGTGACAAGCTGAAATGTCACCTCCACAACTATAATAACAACTATCGTCAACGATATCTCGAAAACCATCTTCCATCCAATCTCATCGAATATTATTTCGAACTTTCCTTAAAACACTCCCAAAATTTTATCGAAAATTCTTAAATTATCCCTGAGGGTGCTACTGATCAATTTTCCAAAAATTTCTTGGACGCCAATATACACATATGGCCTCGATACCATTTGCACAGAATAGGTAAAATAAGAGCATGGGTCTCCAAAAATTAAAATTGATTACGCTTCGCATGCGCAATGAGAGCATAATTTTGCTATGAAATGCAGACCCCTGGTGAAGAGATATAACCATTTGAGAAATCTGTTATAGGGAGAAGGCTTTGGGGCCAACGAACTATGCTCACTTTTTTAAACTTGCTTAGTCGTAGACACATATGTATAGATCAGGTAGACAAAATATCATTGGTCTACGTCAAATAGACTTAAAGCTATGAAGACTCGGCGTGTCCGTTGCCAGAATTGTCTTTAAATGTCATGATTGAATATACTAAACTTATGGCAGTCAACCAAATCCAAATTCCACCACGCAAAGTCAATCAATGCCTTCTTAGCCCCAACCTCTTCACAGTTTTGTCGTTTTACTTACTTTTGAGTTTGTATCGCTAAATATTCCTTCTGTATGTTTTTTGCAACTTATTCACAAAAGATTTGTGACCAGTGTATGTGCAAAATACAGGCGCACGACGCACGACGCCAATATATTAATTCAAAGCAGCAATTTCGTCAGTCAGCTGAGGGCTCGGAGTGCAACCAGCTGCGTTATGTTGATACATATGTCCGTCTGCGGAATTGAGAGTTTCGTGATGTTCGGTTTTTTACCTCGCTTTGCGCATTGGCAGTGCTTCAATGATGACATGATATGAAACTTCTCGCTCTCTGAGAGCGCGTGAAAATGTGCATTTTTTATAACATTGAAGATGCCATCATCCTCAAAATCAAATTTGGGCATTTCGGAATAACTTTGGGGTATTTTAATTATGATTTTCACCGAAAACTTACTCAAGATTGTCAAATGGGATATCAAAAAACTCGAATTTTTTCAGGATCACAAATACAAAAAAAAGCTTATTTTACCCGTTAAAAATTTTTCCGTGACAACACGTGAAATTTAATTTTTTGATAGCTAAGATAAAATGTACTTATCTCTTTTCGTGCGTTAATATAACAGCTCATTTAATTTTGTTATTTCTTGTACCTTTTTTACAAATTTTTGATCCGCTTATGTAGTTGAATACACTTGAAATGAAAAATAAAGAAACCTCACCGATTTTCTTGGATTTTTTTTTGCACGGTTTACGCAACTCTGATCTTCAAGACCCATTCTTGGAAACGAATGAAGTTTGTTTACAATCGAATGAACCAATGTTTACAATTGAATGAACTTTAAGACCCATTCCTGGAAACGAATTGAGAGAGAATGAATGTTTCGTATCATGTCATCATTGCTGTGCTTCGCAGTAAGGCAATCTTCTCTTACTTGATGATGCGTTACACAATGACAATGCGTTGTTGCATTAGACACAATTGCGCGACAGTACCAACATCCTTGGTTACAAATCCATATCCGCGGTGTACACAAGGCAGATTGACCGACATTTGTATATATGACATGTTTACATATATATATACAGGCATTAGATGCAGATTTGAAGTTACCAGCGGGTGTACGAGTTTGAATGAGCATTGAGATTAACCCCGAGTAGGATTCTTATTGTGAAGTTGTATATAATAACGCGCACGGTAAGTTTTGAAATCACATTTTATATGTGTAAGGAGTTCACTTTGCTAATGGCACTTTTCCCATCACAACGCACAACTTTGGCGATGAAGGTGATTACTGAAGTAGTCGCTATATGTAACCTAGGCTGAGTAGCTCGTCCATTGAAACAATTCGAAAACGTTGATCTCTCTCTGATATCGCATCGATGCTTCAACGATATCTTATAATAATTACTTCCCTCTGCAGAAGCAATGAGGAGCCGATTAATTACTGCCTTTGTCGACTTCCACGACTCCAGACTTAGCGACTTAAAGGCATGTTTCATCGATCAATCTAATATATTATTTATAATTGCTGTTTTCATGTGTTGGTCCCTTTTTCGCTCTTATTTGGAATCCAAACCTATAATCAAACTTTGGTTGTAAAGATGGAGATTCGTGCCATTAGAGAGCTTTGGGCATTATTGGTCGTAGTGCTTTTGTTTAGCTATATTTTATTAAAATAATTTGTTAACGAGTAAAGATATCTAAGTTCGGGTGTAACCGAACATTATATATTCAGCGTGAGCTTCAATTGTACATTTAATTTCAGATAAACTACTCTTCTACATAAAACGTGGTACCGCCAGTTTAAAAAAAAATGTCTCCCCATTTCCTCTTACAATAAAACTTGATAAGTGAAATACCATTGATTCAAAACTATTTTTTGCTAAGTTATTGCTTATTATTCTAGTCTACAACCCTTTTAAACTTGTTTTATATCTAAGTTGCCGTGGTCTTTGACCGATCCCGTCCCTTTTTCTAGAAATATTTTCTGCTTTAAGGAAAATATGTGTACACAATTTCAATACGATATGTTAATTTTTCTTCGAGTTACGGCTCCCTAAACATAGAAAATTACTTACTTACTTAATTGGCGCTTAACCGTCTAAACGGTTATGGCCGTCCAACAAGGCGCGCCAGTCGTTCCTTCGCTCCGCCAACCGGCGCCAATTCGTCACACCAAGGGAATTTAAATCGTTTTCCACCTGGTCCTTCCAACGGAGTGGGGGCCGCCCTCTACCTCTGCTTCCATAGGCGGATTCCGATAGAAACACTTTCTTGGCCGGATCATCATCATTCATTCGCATAACATGGCCTAGCCAGCGCAGCCGCTGCGTTTTAATTCGATGGACTATCGTATAGCGTATAGCTCGTACAGCTCATCATTAAATCTTCTTCGGTACTCGCCATACCCAACGCGTAAGGGTCCATAAATCTTTCGAAGAACTTTTCTCTCGAACACTCCCAAAGCCGCTCCATCTGCTCTTGTCATGGCCCCTGCTTCTGCCCCATATAGCAGGACGGGTAAGATAAGTGACTTGTAGAGTATGATTTTCGTTCGCCGAGAGAGGACTTTACTTTTCAATTGCCTACCTAGTCCAAAGTAACATTTATTGGCAAGATGGATCCAATTTAATGTTATAATGAAATTTAGAAAGTAAAATTCTATTGATACAAAGCTCTTTTTCGCTAATATATAGCTTACGATTTTAGTCTACAACCCTTTCAAAAATCTTTTATATAAAAGTGGGCGTGGTATTTCACCGATCTCGTCCATTTTTTCTAGAAATATTTCCTGCTATAGGGAAAATCTCTTTACCCAATTTTATTACGATCCGTTAATTTCTCTTCGAGTTATGGCTCCCGAAACATAGAAAATTTCTCAGTCATAAAAGGGGCGGTGCCACACCCATTTTCAAAAATTTTAGTGTTACGTGTTTAGTGCTATGCCCATTTTAAAAAATGTTTTCAAATTTTTATCGAGAGTCTCAATATCAGTCCACGAGTCAAATTTCAACATTCTAGGTGTATTATTTACTAAATAATCAGGTTTTTTGTGTTTTCCAAAATTTTATATAATATATATCGGATGATAACCACGCCCATTATATATATATATATATTATATAAAAAGTGGGCGTGGTTATCATCCGATTTCGCTCATTTTCAATACCAATCTATTCTGGGTTCAGATAAGCTCGTGTACCAAATTTGGTGAAGATATCTCAATATTTACTCAAGTAATCGTGTTAATGGGCAGACGGACGAACATGGCTCAATCAAATTTTTTTTCGACACTGATGATTTTTATATATGAAAGTCTATATCTATCTCGATTCATTTATACCTGTTCAACCAACCGTTAACCAATCAAAGTTAATATACACTGTGTGCAAAGCACGCTGAGTATAAAAATAAACGATTGTGAGCACACGAAGAAATCTATTTGTACTATGGCACTATTGTGAATATTTGATTACAACTAACACTGCATTACCGGCAGTTGCTAACATTCGCCAGATGGTGGCGCAAGCGCATGTAAGTTTTTATTGATAGATGATTGATTGATAGAACAGCTGATTTCTGTTGATATCTGATATGAGACTTTCATATTTGTTGCGCAAGATGTGCACGGATCAGGCTAGTATCTATAAAATAGTCAAGGTCCTTCGCGTTCAGGCAATAGGCGTTGTCTTAATGTACTCGAAAACACGGAAATCTACAAACAGAAAATATTCGATGGAGGAACATTAAATGGCACAACGCCGAAACGGAAACCAAATTTGACAAACAATAGCGGAAAATCGTTCAAGTATACTTGAACACATTACGTAATTACTATGAATTTTTAACTAAACTTTTGATAATGTCGGAATGGCCGATACCATTGCACCAAAGTTAAGGATAGTTTTCTAATTTATGCGATCATTATTATAATTTTACGTTCTTGTCATGCCGTTAGTAGCAAATATAATAATACTGTGACGAATATTAGCAACACTAAGGGATACTATCATCTCTAAGCCGATGCTAAGCAGGGACTTGTATGCACAGCAATAGATCAATCATTATGTCTACACATATGTACGTACACGCAACGGAGAAGAGACGCACAAACACATGCAGATATCTTATCTGAGATGCTCCCAAAAGTATGCAATTATAATTGTGGAAGTGTCGCTCACAAATACACGCGCATATGAGAAGCTATACACGTGCATCTGTAGTTATAATTATATAGCAGTAACTAAGTAAATTCTGGAAGAGCCAAGAAGTATGCAAACGAGAAATCACAGATTATAAAAGGCCGCAACTGTAGAGGCACGACAATCAGTTTGGTTTAAGCAAGCTATTAGTTGCGAGTTATAAGTGTTATTGTGAAGTACTTTAATAAAGGCCATTTCAGTAAATTCGTTACAATACATGCAAATAATTGTTGAGTATGTTGTCGGAATGTACGGGTTTTCGAGCAACACAAGATCATATTCAAATGATCGAGATGCGAACGAAGTTTATTGTGGTTTGGGAAACACATTATCTATACCACTTTAATTATATACAAAATTCTTTTATACTGGTGTAAAATTATTAATGCTGCTGTCGGAATAGACGTGATTTCGGTCAGCTGCGTACACGTTTCAAAGGATTGCGTAGCGAAATCATTTCAAAAGGTTGCCAGTACAATTTATAGCCTTTCCATCCCAATTTTAAACCTCATCTACCCGTAGCGAATCCTGTTTAGCAGGTCAGGCTCTGGCGACCGCAGGTTACTGGGTTGTGGGGGGCAGGAGAGCCTAGAAAGATCAATCTGGTGCTAGTTACCGTAAGGTACCGGACGCTCTGAAGCGGACGTTGAGCATAACCTTTTCAAGCAAAAGAGGCCTAATGACCATACCTCTTGCAAGATTTACCATAAAAAACACACCAAGCTTCTTTTGTTGCTTAGATTATGGAGGGAATACTTCTCTATTCTCCTAAATGGAGGCAGCAATTCACCGCGCAGAGATGAAGAACCCGATCCCGCAATCGATGATGATGGAATATATGTCCCCCGCCCGATTATGACGAAGTTAGGATAGCAATAACCAGATTGAAAAACAACAAGACCGTGGGCGCTGATGGATTGCCTGCGGAGCTATTCAAGTACGGTGGCGAGGAGTTGGTAAGGCGCATGCAGCAACTTCTTAGCAAAATATGGGCCGACGTGTGCATGCCCGACGGTTGGAATCTATGTGTTCTTTGCCCAGTCCACAAGAAGGGGGATACTGCAAAATGCACCAACTATCGTGGAATCAGCCTTCTTAATATCGCATATAAGGTCCTTTCAAGTGTATTGTGCGAAACATTGAAGCCCACCGTGAACCGGCAGATTGGACCTTATCAGTGCGGCTTCAGACCTGGTAAATCTACCATCGACCAGATTTTCACAACGCGCCAAATCTTGGGAAAAACCCGTGAAAAGAGAATCGACACACACCACCTCTTCGTCGACTTTAAAGCCGCCTTCGACAGCACGAAAAGGAGCTGCCTATATGCCGCTATGTCTAAATTTGGTTTCCCCGCAAAACTTATACGGCTGTGCAAAATGACGTTGAGCAACACCATCAGCTCAGTCAGAATTGGGAAGGACCTCTTGGAGCCGTTCGAAAATAAACGAGGTTTCAGACAGGGTGACCCCCTATTGTGCGATTTCTTTAATTTGATGCTGGAGAAAATTATACTAGCTGCAGAACTTAACCGCACTGGAACAATATACTATAAAAGCGTTCAATTACTGGCATATGCTGATGACATTGATATCATCGGCCTAAACACCCGCGCTGTTAGTTCTGCTTACTCCGAACTGGAAAAAGAAGCGGTAAAGATGGGTTTCATGGTGAATGAGGACAAAACGAAGTATCTGCTGTCATCGAGCAAAGAGTCAGCGCATACGCGCCTTGGTAACCACGCTACTGTTGGCAGCCATAATTGCGAAATAGTAAAAGACTTCGTTTATTTGGGAACCAGCATCAACACTAGCAACAACATCAGCACTGAAATCCAGCGAAGAATCAATCTTGCCAACAAATGCTACTTTGGACTAGGTAGGCAATTGAAAAGTAAAGTCCTCTATCGGCGAACGAAAATCATACTCTACAAGTCACTTATCGTACCCGTCCTGCTATATGGGGCAGAAGCATGGACTATGAAAACAGCAGATGAAGCGGATTTGGGAGTGTTCGAGAGAAAAGTTCTTCAAAAGATTTACGTGTTGGCGATGGCGAGTACCGAAGAAGATTTAATGATGAGCTGTACGAGCTATACGCAGACATCAACATAGTCCAGCGAATTAAAACGCAGCGGTTGCGCTGGCTAGGCCATGTTATGCGAATGAAAGATGATGTTCCGGCCAAGAAAGTGTTTCTATCGGATCCCGCCTATGGAAGCAAAGGTAGAGGGCGGCCCCCACTCCGTTGGAAGGACCAGGTGGAAAACGATATAAACTCCCTTGGTGTGACCAATTGGCGCCGGTTGGCGGAGCGTAGGAGCGACTGGCGCGCCTTGTTGGACGGCTATAACCGTTTAGACGGTTAAGTGCCAATTAAGTAAGTAAGTAAGTAAGCTTCTTTTGACAACTCTGTAATGTGAGCAATTGTATAACATTGAAGCGGCTGTGGTAGGGAGGGAGATTCCTTAGTTCCTTCCTTGGTAAGTACCTCATAGCGTATATCCAACATTGTTTTTAAATATACACTCCGGTTTTCACACTACTGAAGTATGCCCTAGGTTTGGCCCAACTACTGAGGTGAAAAGAGTTGTGGTTATGTAAGGGTCATTGAATTCCTTGGACCAGCGTTTGAATAATGCTCAATCCGTTTAGCTCGGTCTATACAACTTTCAATATGAGACTTAAAAGCTGTTTTGGGTTCCTTTGTTGCACATTAATCAATGCAGCTACACTAAATTAGAGAGTCACCAATATTAGAGCTAGATACAGGCAAATTACTCCTCGTGAAGCACATAGACTTACATCCTTTTTAAATGAGGTTCCATATTGCTCTCATCACAACACATAACAAAGTTATTCAATTAAGATTGGAGGCGTGATCTGCGGTGCGGATAGGCATAAAAAGTTTAACATAGCCAGAAAATATTACGTAGCTGCAATAGGTTAGAACATTTAGGTAATTTAGGCATGTCCTAGAAGGTTCGTTGTGGTCATATTAAATCGGTCTTCAGATGGTCTGCCTAGTATCTCAATGGTATTTGTTCCCGGAACGTTCCGGATCGATCCGGCAAAGGATCACTAACATCGATAGCACTCCCCAAAACCTTTGGTAAATGTCTTTAGCGCTTCAACAACAAAAAGAACTACAACATCTTGGCCTAAAAATTGCTGACAGCGAATTGCTTACAGAATAGTCTAACTGAGGGTTAAATATGCTTCTAATATGTGATATGTACATCCAAAGAGTTGACCCATTTAATGTTCGACCATCGAGGGCAGGGATGCGTGCACGCAACGGATAGGAAAATACAATCTGATAGAAAAAGGCAGACAAGCAAATGGATTGGCCGACGAGAATAAGAGAGGAATAGACAAACCAACAAACAATCGTTGCATTTCCGAACAGTTAAAGAAATCAAATGAACTGTATTTATACTCACCGTGCTTTGCGCACAGAGTATATTAACTTTGATTGGATAACGGTTGGTTGTACAGGTATAAAGGAATCGAGATAGATATAGACTTCTATATATCAAAGTCATCATTATCGGAAAAAAATTTGATCGAGCCATGTCCGTCTGTCTGTCCGTCTGTCCGTTAACACGATAACTTGAGTAAATGTTAAGATATCTTCACCAAATTTGGTTCACGAGATTATCTGGACCCTGAATAGATTGGTATTGAAAATGAGCGAAATCGGATGATAACCACGCCCACTTTTTATATATATATCATTTTGGAAAACACAAATAACCAGATTATTTAGTAAATAATATACCTAGAATGTTGAAATTTGACGTGTGAACTGACACTGAGACTATTGATAAAAATTTGAAAAACTTTTTTTAAATGGGCGTGGCACCCCACTAGTGATAAAATCAATTTTACAAATATTATTAATCATAAATCAAAAATCCTTAAACCTATCGTAACAAAATGCGGCAGAGAGGTTGCCTTTACTATAAGGAATGCCTTGAAGAAAAATTAACGAAATCGGTTATGGGCCGCGCCCACTTTTATATAAAAGATTTTTAAAAGGGTCTTGACGAATAAAATAAGCTATACCTTTGCAAAACAGAGCTTTATATCAATGCTATTTCATTTCCCAAGTGGATTTGTAACAGTAAATAAAAAAAACTTAAAATTTAAAAAAATGGGCGTGGCACCGCCCCTTTTATGACTGAGCAATTTTCTATGTTTCGGGAGCCATAACTCGAAGAAAAATTAAAGGATCGTAATAAAATTGGGTACACGAATTTTCCCTATATCAGGAAATATTTCTAGAAAAATGGACGAGATCGCCCACTTTTATATAAAAGATTTTTAAAAGGGTCGTAGACGAAAATAATAAGCTATAATTTAGCAAAAAATAGTTTTGAATCAATGATATTTCACTTATCAAGTTTTATTGTGAGAGGAAATGGGGAGACATTTTTTTTTAAACGGGCGGAGCCAGGTGTTATGTGGAGAAGTAATTTATCTGAAATGAAATGTACAATTAAAGTTCACGCTGAGTATATAATATTCGGTTACACCCGAACTTAGACACCTTTACTTGTATAAAAAAAAAGAAAAACGAAAATAAAGGAAAGCCTTAGAAGCAAAACTCAATAGGCGTGCAGATCTATTGGCCCGAGCTACAATCACGTCCTGATCCAAATAATATGTATCGGAAAACAATATTATTATTTATTATGCAAAAAGTGTAGGGCCCATCGCTCGGATCTTGTAACATATAGGTTCCAGTTAAATCTTGGCGAGATTAAAAAAGAGCGGGAGCTGCTAATGATCGACAAATCATGAAAGGGCTGTAACCAAGCACGGAGATGCAAAGTACCGAATATCATGTGCAGGTATTACAGCCTTAGATTAACAAAGGTACTCTCATCAGGGAAAAGAGGGGATTGTGGGCTCATTATGGGTATTCTCACTGAGCTGCAGGGTGAGCTTCTCTTCTTCCGAGCATTTATATTATCATGTATCTGATGAAGTACGTCTTATTGTCAGTAAATGTGTGTATCACAAGGCGGGAGTCCATCGTCATTCGATACCAAATGGTAGCCAAACAATTTGACCAGAAACAGAAAAAAATCAATTTCCATAAAATATACAATTACAACAAAAACTCAACACAATACCTACATGTTTATATGTGACGATTTCGTTTCTTAGTACCATGTCAAATGCGTTTGTGATGCAAAGCAGTGAGCCGGATCTCGAATACCTGCCAACTGAATGCAAGAACCGAAGTCTTGAAAGAAACAAATAGCGAATTTAATGCCAATAAAAATAAGGGCACACAATCCTAGTACTAAGTGTCAAACTCAGGTAACTGGGAGACCATCAGAAAGCCACCCGTTTACGGCATTATATCAGACCGGGGGAAAAAGATCTTCTCTAAAATACATGTTGTTTCTTGAAGAATTTCTTCTAAAATCGTCAACTGTACAAATAATATGAAATTTATAATTTGTTATACCTTTCATGAAAATGAAGTGCTACATTAAGTTTGTCACGAATCTCAAAACTGTAAGTTCTTAACGGAGAAGAGATAAACCTAAGCAATAAGCAAACCGAAAGGATCACATTGACGATTTGAGTGGATTTAGTCATGTTAGTTTGTCCGTGTGTCTGTTTGAACGCAAACTATTCCCTCAGTTTTTGAGATATTTTGATGAAACTTCGTCAGATGTCTTTTGACATTTGTCGGAATCGATTGGACCAGACCAATAGAGCGTGCGTCCCTCATACAAACGAATTTTCAGAAAAGAGTTTTTTTTTGTCATTTCTTGCACAGTTTGTCAGATCGAAGCTTCAAATTTCAACAAATGCTTACAAATATATTATACATATATTATTTCTTATTGCTGCTTTTATGTATAGGTCCCTTTTTCGCTCTTATTTGGAATCCAAATCTATAAATAAAGTTTTGGAATTTGTGCTATTAGCGACTTTGGGCATTATTAGTCGTAGTGCTTTTGTTTAGCTATATTTTATCAAAATAATTTGTTAAAAATGAACGATTGTGAGCACACAAAGAAATCTATTTGTACTATGGCACTATTGTGAATATTTGATTAGAACTTACACTGCATTACCGGCAGTTGCTAACATTCGCGGCATTCAGATGGCAGCGCAAGCGTATGCAAGTTAATAGATGTTTGATTGATAACATTCGCCAGATGGCAGCGCAAGGGCATGTAAATTTACGGATGTTTGATTGACGGGTCCACCTCGTGCCATATATTCTTGTTAGAAAAATCTTAGAAGTCTGTCTTATGTGGATTATTTATATCATCCAATACAATTTATTTTTCAGATAAGAGAGAATAGATGATCCAATGTGAGAACATGCTAACACAGTGTCAGTTTGTATAGGTATTTGGATGCAGTGATATTTTAGAAAACTGTAAAGAAGACAAACTGTCCAGGAGAGGAAGCACGGTCAATACACTAGCAGTAAGCCGCCAAGTAGGCAGGGGTTCACACTTGAGTGAAGTTGTCAAATGGTTTCCTTGCGCTGTGGCACGTAAAATTAGCAATAGCAGCTACGGAACACTTTCCATGAACAAATGGTAAGACTGGATCGGGCACCTTAGAGGCTGCATACCTGGAAAGCAACAAGTGGACTCGAAGTGAACCAACTACCAATATTCCGTAAATGTTTTACAAATTTTAAGGAGATTTAAGCACCAAGAGATGGAACTGAGATCAAGTTTGTCTTAAAGTATAGCAGAGAAAGGAAAGAAGCAATACAGCATGGGGCGCCCGGTGATTGTTTAATTCAAAAATCAACAGAAGTGGGGTTTAAATACAACGTTTCAGATGCGGCTTAGCACAGCAGCAATATGATCTAAATTATTGTAGGGGGCTAGTATGGTATACTACGGAGCCTGGATATTAAGAGATTGTTTGGGCAACCACATGGGCCTTACACAAGAATTTTCAAGTGCAGCTTCGTTTAAGTTAGATATTGGAAGTTAGAAGATTATGTGAGCAGTCAACACTTTCTTAAAGAAAAGGATCAGCAGCGTTTCCTTATAGCAAATAAAAGGTTGTTGTTATTGTGTTAACAGTGCTCCGCCATTCAATGGGCACGACCAGTCACAAATTGTCATCAAAGTCCACTAACGGGATTCCAAGGAAACTAGCAGTTTCAACAATGGATCCATAGGGACGCTGGTGTTTGAGGCGTAGGTTACACATTACAATTGTAAAGATCGTTGGTGTCATTTGGGGACGCATCGCATGCAGGACATACATAACGTATTTTGGTGTTGATAAGGCCCTAAATGCCTAGATAGGGCCTAGGAAAAATTCTGCTTGTCTGGATGAAACGACTGTGCTGGCAGGTACCGGATCTCGTCATAGTGCTTATGAAGATGTTCCCTTAGCCTTCTTGGAGACGGGACTAGATCACGCAGTTGTTTGTTTGGGTATCCTGGTTTGTGACAATTAAGAAAAAACTGTCTGTTCAGCATTTTGTAATGTACTTTAATATTGAGCTCTTTTTTGTTCCGTGGAAGGAGGAAATGCTTTGTGCGCTGACCGGGATATTTAAGCCTCACTGCGGAACTCTCCGAGTGTAGAACTCCCTTCTTCCATGAAGGGCTACCCACTAAAACCTAACCTCCCACGGCCCGCGCAAATTCCCGTACCTGGGACTGCGTATAGCATTACTTCGAGTACCCGTGTGCGCTACGTGAGATCTATGGCTACTCTCACGCTAATGGGCTAGGCATCTGTCTTGTCGTTTACTGATAAGTATACGCCTCACATATGTGCTGACCGTATCCCATCTGCCTCTTCAGCAGGTCATGTTATTGATGACACTGCCCAGGAATAGGTCGCAAAGTATCTATTGTATATTGAGCTCTTAAGCCACACTATGTAGATGATGGTCAGGGGTCATAAGAAGACATCCCGTGGAAGTTCAGAGTGTAGCATTTTGACAGTCGTGCATTCTTTTCAATTTTGTGTTTTTGACACCCCCAATTGTGTGCTTTTGAGACCGGCGATTTGGGTGACTGAAAGTCGGTAGCGTAACACCATCGACGTTAGCGTCAAATATTTTCGTCATCTGATCCTTTCACGTCATAAACAGTGTGTCCGCGGATTTGGTCGGTGATAGTACCATATCGCGCAAGGTGAAGAAATTGGAAGATCTGGGAAGGTAGCTGTTTACTCTAGAAACTTATGCGTTTAATTAGTCAGCGTAGGAACTGAAAGTATCTTCTTCTGGTAGAGAAGGGTGCTTTTATATGTAGCAATTAAACAAAACGGGGATGTGACACCGCCCTGTGGTACCACCTGTGTAATTTTCCTAGGTTTTGAGGTTTTGTTCCTGAATTGAGCCGAAGCCTGTGCACCATTCAGATGATTTACGATCCGTCTTTATAGACAATGCGGAAGTCGTGAACCCTCTTGTTCTTGGAGTAGCATGTCACGAGCATGGCAGTCTGTAGTTTATCTCAGTGTTTATGGCGTTTAACGCAGTGGCAGTGCTGTGTACTTTGCGGAAGCCATGTTCATGGGTGGTTAGCGAAGTTTCGTTGTGAAATGAGGAAGCAGGACGGTTTCCAAATAAAATCGTTTTTAAATAAATTTCGGTAAGTATCTTCTCTTCGGCAGTGATTTGGTAGGCATTTCGACTGTATTCTGCCATGAAAATATTCTAAGAGCAATCTTATCTGCCTTGCAGCTGTCGTTTAGAGTTGACGTAAAACATCCAAGTCCCCTCACGCCGATTTGTATAGAAAATTAAAAGGAGCCCGTTGCAAATTGCAAAAAAAAATCAGCCTATAATCCCTTCGGAGGCATATCGCGCCTTGTATTTATACTAAAACCGTGCTGCAGACCTCAAAAACTCATGAACCTGTTAAGTTGATGAGTTAGTTGTGTAACGTTCAATATATCCTCTTGGAACCGGACTCGGAAGAAATAATTCTTTAACACTTCGAGCTAAACATTTTTGGTACACACGCATGTTTATATTTAAGTGTTTGCACTGAGTACACAACGTGTTTACCTCTGCCTACCCTCAAAGATACATATGTACTTATGTACTCATATATATACATATATACATAATATACGAAATGTGAACACTGTAGTAAGTCAAAGAGTAAAAAAAAAAGATTATTAGAATACTACACCTTGCTTTACAAAGAATAAGAAGAACAACAACAAAATGATTAAAACAAAATATTGATCGCAAACAGTGAAACTCTTATGTGACTCTCAAATTTCTGTCCATCTGTGTTATGTCCTTTATTTGCTCTTGACTATACGAGCTCTGGTTTTGGTTACTTTATTGCTGGCTGTGTTATCAATATTTTTGTTGCACTTTCATATTCTGTTGTTTTTTTTTTTACATTTGATATTGGCTCTTATATATTTGTTTTTGTTTTTGTATGTACGTCCCTCCAGGTTAATGCGTAGTTTTTGAATACCTGTAGACAGTATGAATGTGGCACTTTGTCGATGTGCATAGTATTGATTGCTCTTACGAATTCATGTAGATTTGTATAAACGTATACGTATAACGTATTTTATAATCAAAAAGAACCTGGTTGATAAGTCAGTGACTTTGAATTTTTACAAACTACTGTAGAACGGGCTGCAAGTATAATCACTCCTCCAGGAGTGTTCCTATGGTCCTTCAGTCGGAAAGTTTGATGCCCCTCATGTAAGATCTCCCAACGGGTTGAGCCTGATTGACTTCAATATCGTACTCTGCACTAACAGACTCCAGCATCTGCGCACTCTAAGAGGTCAAAATATCGACGCGAACCACTTTCTTGTGGTAGCCGAGATACGTAAACGCCTCTGTACAGCGGACAAAGTGTGCGCAGTAGCACAAGGAAACTGGCTGAACATGGCGTCCAAGGAGCCCGCAAGAACGACTGGAAGTGTGAGGAATGTCACGCGACGGGAGTTATAGAAGCTCCAGATGCAACCTTATAGGAATAATAAAAAAAAAAGTATACCCAAAACACTGGCGGATGACGGAAAGTTTCAAGATCGGGTAAAATTACTGCAAGTTTGATGCTTCTCATGTAACATCTCCCAACGGGTTGAGGCTGATTGACTTCAACGCTTCTCGAAATATGGTACTCTGTACTACTAGACTCCAGCATCTGCGCTCACCACCAAGTCAAACTATTGACTCGTAATGAAGAACGAAGAGGAGAGCTTATTCAGAAGAAAAAAAAAAACTTGATGTAGAACGACGTCACTGAGAGAAGCTCCAGATGCTAACTTAAGGTATAAATCCAAAAAAGGATACCCAAGGAACACTGGCGGATGACGAAAAGTTTCAAGATCGGTGAAAATTCCTGCAAGTATGATAACAGAAACTTTGAAGCTAATGAACAGATTGTACTTAGGTTGTCTAGGGAACACTTTTCCTCATTGCAAACTAACGTGGGGGAAGCCGAACAGACGCGGGGCAACGAAAGACTACCCGCTGCGCAGTTCACAGTTCGAGGCGTAGAGTTATAAAGAAATGAAAAATAGCCCTTTGCAACAAGTGCAAATTTGGACTGAGTAGGCAAATGAAAAATAAAGGCGTCTCTCGACGAAAAAATATCAGGCTCTATAAGTCACTAATCATATCTATTCTGAATCATACAAGATTTCGATAGAACAAAAGATGGCTTTTGGAATGTTCGAAAGAAATGTTCTTCAGAAGATGTATGGTCCTGTACGTGATGCCGACGGGCCGTATCGTAAGAGGTATACCAATGAACTCTATAAGCTTTACCCAGATAAGACGATAGTCCAGCGAATATAACCCCAACGACTTCGCTGGGTAGTTTATGTTATGCGAAGTTTCTAAGGGCACAATAGACCAATGGTCGCAGTGCGATCCTCAATTAATTATAAGACGTTGTGGCAAAGAAATTATATTAGCCGACACCACAGTTTAGAAGCAGTAGAAGGGAACATCTCCGCTGAGTTGGGAGAGGCAGATGGAAGACAATTTTACCTCCATTGGTACACCCAATCCTTCACGTCAGTTATCTCGAAACAGCGAACTTGTAATGAAACGGCCAAAATTGCTTAGGGGGTTAAGCGCCAATTTAAGATGATTGTGATGCATTTATTTAACGACAGTTCCTCTTTCTTGCCACTGTGGTAGATGTCGCTGGGCCTTATAGTCATACTACCGTGCGCTTTCTATTACATCTCCTATATGGCGGTAATGTCAGCCCATGAATTTTCTAGACCAACAGCCAAGTTAACCCTTTCAAATCTTTATTTTGTCAATCATGTGTCGTTTTCGTGATCAGAAACGAAAGATCTAATCTGAGATACGTTAAAAATTTTCGTTGAAAGTGCTTTTTCGTGGAATATCACATCGGATGCCTTTGGGGTGAGATTTACACTCTCCGGCATTCCTTTCTTTCTATAGCCCGCCTTAAAGCATTTTTTTAGCAGCGGGATATTCCTCATAAATGTACGTCGTGCTATTTACTTCACTTTCTTTAAATCATTGAACTGATTTCAGCATTCCATAACACATTGCTTTCTATACAAATGTGTTTGATATTTCCAACCCGCCAAAAGATCATATACAAGTTGTGAGGAATCGCTTCTTCCTTCATGACTTTCTCCCCACTGCTGTACAAAGTAAAACAAAGCGCCTTAAGTTAAATATAATAGCACTGTAGGACGGCCGAAGACATGTTCAGACATGAGCAAACATAGCACTACACCAAGACAATTTTTGTTTTGGTCAAGTAAGAACCAGCAGGTGTAACTTTGCTC
Source organism: Eurosta solidaginis (assembly GCF_040869045.1). Lineage (NCBI taxonomy): Eukaryota > Metazoa > Arthropoda > Insecta > Diptera > Tephritidae > Eurosta > Eurosta solidaginis. The sequence continues at coordinate 51,100,793 of NC_090323.1, forward strand.
ACAAAGCCGAAGAACACACGACCAAGTTGATGCATGCAAATAAGCAAACAAAGGCATGCATGTATATTTGATGCAAGCGCTGATTTGGGGTGTGGAATATGTTGGATATCAAATAAAAACAAAAACTATTTTGTAATTGAGACGAATAAAAAGAACCCGGAGCCTTAACAGCAGGTATATACAAATTTGTTTATATACCAAGTAAGTGCAACCCTGCAAAAATGCGATTTGTCTAGGCTGAGTCCGGGATGAGTCGCAAAGGAGTATGCGACTAATACCAGTTTTGTACTCTTTGTATGCGTTGAGCTGTTCCCTTTTGTTTGAGCATGTCCTATGAAGAGACTAATTGAACCCATTTATACCAGAACGGGAACGATATCACCAATCCTATTTGTACCCATATGTGAACGAATGGAGACTAATCTCTTTTCTCATCAAAAAGTGTTTGTTTTCGTATGGTTCGAGGTTATGTACATTTTAAAGGTAATATTAGAATCTGTAAAAAACTGCTAGCTCCATCTATGGAAAAAAAAATATTAAGTCGCCAACTCATTCCAAGTCGACGATAATGGAACATATGGTCTAAGTCATTTAGGTTTGGTATAGAGCTCCGCATTTTTCTTAAATAATTCGAGTCAATCTTATGTATTATTTCTAATTTCTGTTTTTATGTGCAGGTCCCCTTTTCGCTCTTATTTGGAATTCAAATCAATAAATAAATTTTGGTTGTAAAGAAGGAAATTCGTGTTATTAGCGAGTTTTGGGCATTATTGATCGTAGTGCTTTTGTTTAGCTATATTTTATCAAAATAATTAGTTAAAAATAAACGATTGTGAGCACACAAAAAAATCTGTTTGTACTATGGCACTATTGTGAATATTTGATTACAACTAACACTGCATTACCGGCAGTTGCTAACATTCGACAGATGGCAGCGCAAGCATATGTAAGTTTTTATTGATAGATGATTGATTGGCAGAACAGCTGATTTTTGTTGATATTTGATAAGAGACTTTTATATTGGTTGCGCAAGTTGCGCAAGGGTCTGGCTCGTCACATATATTCTTTTTTATTTAACTCATTTCGTTGCTGCTTTTTTTATGTTTCTCAAAATTGGCTACATAGATTTCAACCTGAATAATCCCAACTGTACCCAAAAAGGACTAGAGGAGATCAATTATGCCACAATATAGACAATAGAGATCAATCAGGGACCGCTCTCTTTAGGGATTAGTTGTACTATTTTTTGCAGGGAGGTAAACCAATGAACATCTGTGTATTGGAAACTAAATACAAAGAAGCCAATGCGACAATTTAAATGAAAGCATAGCAAGTTTGTATCGCCCAACCCAAAAAGATCTTAACCTGTCTCTTTCCTTAACTTTGTGTCTCTACATACAATGGCATGATATGAGGTTGAATCACTTGCTGCACGTGTGTGTCGTGCATTTGTTGAAGGGTGTTTTAAATGGTTTCCCCTTTTTAATTTTCCAAAGGTGCTCAGATTCAATGTTGGGGTTGTTGATCTTGAAGCGAGATCAAGTTGCATACAGCAGTAAATATAGAGTTTATTAAATACACATACATGTATGTATGAATGTATGTATGTAAACAAATTCTTTGTATATGTATATAATATTATTGGGAATAATTTACATATACATATGAATAATTCATCATTAAGAGAGGGTACGTACATATTTCATAACAGCCTCGTATAAATTAGGCTAGAAAATTTGTCTAGTCCTATTCACTGCATAAGCTGTAATATATTGCACACAAGCTTGAAAATAATATTGGATGGGCTATAGAATAACACGGGAAACAACAACAAAAAATAAGACTCCCAATCCCGGGAGAAAAGGCTTTGAAGAGATTTACCAAGTATAATCGAAACAGCTGTCGCCTTGTCCGTCCTGCTATCACGTTGTTTAAATTTTTCCCAAATTATTAAATAAATTATAAAATTAAAAATTGCTTGAAATAAATGTTTTCATACATTTAAAACGATACGGGCAATCCCCGGTTAACTCATTATAAGTATACAACATTTGGTTGATTCATTGTAGTTCTATAAATAGAACAAAAACAGCAACAATGCCAAGTTTCTCTGAAAACCGCCTTACAAACATGCATAACTTCAACACATAACTACATACGAATTATTTTATGTGTAGAAGATAGTATATGCGAAAGAAGCAATTGGGAAAAACTTTACAACAACTAAGCCATGACGTAGCTGAATGCGTTTGTAACCATTTCAACTATCGTAGGAGTGCGGGTTCGACTCCCACTCCCGGGAGAAAAGGCTTTGAAGAGATTTACAAGGTATAATCGAAACAGCTGTCCCCTTGTCCGTCCTGATGTCACGTTGTTTAAATTTTTTTCCAAATTATTAAATAAATTAAAAAACAAGTAAGGAAGGATAAGTTCGGGTGTAACCGAACATTACATACTCAGTTGAGAGCTATGGTGACAACATAAGGGAAAATAACCATGTAGGAAAATGAACCGAGGGAAACCCTGGAATGTGTTTGTATGACATGTGTATCAAATGAAAGGCATTAAAGAGTATTTTATGAAGGAGTGGGCCATAGTTCTATAGGTGGACGCCATTTAGGGATATCGCCATAAAGGTGGATCAGGGTTGACTCTAGAATTTGTTTGTACAATATGGGTATCAAATGAAAGGTGTTAAAGAGTATTTTATGAGGGAGTGGGCCATAGTTCTATAGGTGGACGCCATTTAGGGATATAGCCATAAAGGTGGACCAGGTGTGACCCTAGAATTTGCTTGTACGATATGGGTATCAAATTAAAGGTATTAATGAGGGTTTTAAAAGGGAGTGGTTGTAGTTGTATAGGTGGTCGCCTTTTCGAGATATCGCCATAAAGGTGGACCAGGGGTGACTCTAGAATGCGTTTGTACGATATGGGCATCAAATGAAAGGTGTTAATGAGTATTTTAAAAGGGAGTGATGCTTAGTTCCACAGGTGGACGCCGTTTCGAGATATCGCCATAAAGGTGGACCAGGTGTGACCCTAGAATTTGTTTGTACGATATGGGCATCAAACGAATGGTGTTAATGAGTATTTTAAAAGCGAGTAATCCTTAGTTCCATAGGTGGAAGCCGTTTCGAGATATCGCCATAAAGGTGGACCAGGGGTGACCCTAGAATTTGTTTGTACAATATGGGTATCAAAAGAAAGGTGTTAATGAGTATTTTAAAAGGGAGTGGGCCTTAGTTCTATAGGTGGACGCTTTTATGGATGTGTTATTATGGATATTCAGGATATGTTATTATGGATATTCAACTCATCTGGATATTCAGGATATGTTATTATGGAATATTCAACTCATCTGGTGTCTATAATTGTGCAATAAATTTATTCGTTCAATATTCACGATACATTTTAATTATATATTCGTTTAATGATAAATTCAAAAGTAAAGTAACATGAAAATTTTCACATCAAATATAACATGAAATATAAAAATTTGAAACTCGATTTTTAAAGAAAAATTAAAGTTTTAACAATAACAAGTATTTCATAACAACGTGTAGTAAATCCCTACACTACTCCCCTCTTCCAAATTGTTCCATATTTAACAAATTAAATGTAACTCTTTTTTTTTTATTCAAACAATTATATTTACTCGCATCCAAATATGCAGGTTTAATTCTGTCTAAAGAAATATTCATGAATTTATTATAATAATTAATTTTGAACCACTTTGGTGTTTTCTCTATTACCTCAAATGGTCCTTCATATGGCTCTTGTAATCCAGTTCTCTATCTATCAACTCTAACTAATACAAACTTGCAATCATATAAATCTTTTGGAACATAAACTAGTGAATTTTTATGATGAGATATGTTTGATGCACAATTCTTTAAATTTTGTTTTAATTTTAACAGAATATCAGATGAGTCAAAGTTATTTTCAGATCGAACTACCATTTGTGAAGGAAGTCTTAGATTTTCCCCATATACCATTTCTGCAGCTGTAGATTGAATGTCTTCTTTATAGGATGATCGCAAACCTAACAACACTATAGGTAACTCCTCGTACCATTCAGCTGCACTTCCACTTGCCATAATTGAAGCTTTAAGTTGCATATGAAAGCGTTCAACTATTCCATTAGCTTGCGGATGATAAGCAGTGGTTATGATTTTATGACTTCCTAATAGTTTTGAGAGCTCTGTAAAAACCTGCGATGTAAATTGCACTCCCTGATCAGTTGTAATTGTCAACGGAACTCCAAATCGTGATATATACTCCCGGAAAAAAGTTTCTGCCACATTTTTCGCGGAAATATTTTGAAGAGGATATGCTTCTGGCCAACGAGAATTCCTATCTATTAAAGTTAATATATACCTAAAATCATGTGATGGAGGAAGAGGTCCAACGATATCTAAATGTACATGTTCAAAACGCCCTTTTGGAATTGGTATTTTCGAAACTTGCGATTTTGTATGTCTATAAATTTTACTTTTTTGACAATTAATGCACTCTTTCGCCCACTGGTTTACATCTTTATTCATTCCTGGCCAAAAGTATCTATTAGTGATTAACCGGCGTGTTGCTTTAATACCAACGTGGGCTATACCATGTAATTTCTCAAACACTAATTTTCTTAACACTTGAGGTATATATGGCCTTGTTAAATTAAGTGATGTCTCACACCAAATTTGAATATTTAAAAATGGAACTGATATTAGTTCTAATTTATGTCTACAATTTAGATTTTCTACTAATGATTTTATTTCATCATCTTTTCCTTGTTCAATAAATAACTCTTAAATTTACATCAATGGTTTCTAACATTAAAACTTCAGGTATCCTTGACAACGCATCCGCAACACAGTTTAATTCCCCTTTTATGTATTTAATGTCACTAGTAAATTGGGATATGAACTCCAAATGTCTTGTCTGTCTGGGACTTCGATCTACCTTTGAATTCAATGCAAATGTAAGTGGCTTGTGATCCGTATAAACTGTAAAAGATCTACCTTCCAACCAATGTTTAAAGTGTTTAATAGTTAAATAAATAGCGAGTAACTCTCTATCAAAATTACCATATTTACATTCAGACGGACTAAGTTTCTTAGAGAAGAAAGCTAACGGTTCTTTAGTATTGTTGATTTCCTGTTGAAGAACTCCTCCAATAGCCCTATTTGATGCGTCTACAGCAACAGAAAGAATTGCTTCACTGTTGAAATGTGTTAACAATGTTTTCTTAGCAAAACTCTCTTTTACTTTCTCAAATGCCTGCAATGTTTCATCAGACCAATCAAGTACTTTATCTTTGCTCTTCGATGTTTTCGTTATCATGCTGTATATTGGGTCTAGCATTCCAGCAAGCTTTGGTATATACCTATGATACAAATTAACCATTCCCACAAACTTTTGCATTTGTTTGATTGACATTGGTCGTCCAAAATCAAGAATTGATTGAAGTTTCTCTGCTGATGGTTGAATACCTTCAGACGATATGTTGTAACCTAGGAAATTAATTTTACCTACTCCAAAAACGCATTTAGATGGCTTGATGTTCAACCCGTACTTATCTAAACGTTGAAATAGTATATTAAGATGTAAATGTTCTGATTCATCTTTACTAGCTATCAGTATGTCGTCCAAATAAACAAATATAAAATCTAAATCGTGCAACACTTCATTTCTAAACCTTTGGAATGTTTGAGCTGAATTTCGTTATCCAGAAGGCATTCTGACGAATTCGAACATTCCAAAAGGTGTAGTTATGGCAGTCTTATGAATGTCTTCTTCCGCAACAGGTATCTGATGGTAAGCCCTAACCAAATCTATCTTTGAAAATATTGTTTTATTTTTGAATTCGATATGTAAATCATGTATGTGTGGCAAAGGGTATCGATCAGGTACAGTGATTAAATTAATCCTACGATAATCTCCGCAAGGACGCCAGTCATTTGCGTCTTTCTTAGGTACTAAATGTAATGGCGATGTTCCATGTGATTTAGATGGACGGCATATTCCTGATTTTAATAAAAAATCGAACTCAGTCTTTGCTATCTAAAATTTAACAGGATCTGAACGTCTTGGCCTACAAAAAGGTAATATTCCATTCGTTATAATATGATGAACTGTCGAATGATTAACCTTTTTATTATAATCTGGCTCAGAAGTTAAACAAGGAAAATTTTTTAAAAGTTTTGTATATTGATTTTCAAAAAAAAATAATTTAGGCAATGAAATATTGCAAAACCCGGATATAGCATCTACAGATAAACTAGTTAGAGGATCTATTAATTTCTTATTCTTTATATCTATTAAAAGTCCATATTTTTCTAAAAAATACGCACCTATGATCGGTTTTGAAATATCTGCAATAAGAAATAATAACGGAAATTCTCGACGGAGTCCCAAATTAAGTTTTAATAATTTTTTTCCATAAGTCGAAATCATGCTGCCATTAGCAGCCGTTAAAATAATATCTGAAGATTTTTTGTAAATTTTGAATTTCGATGAAGGAAGAACTGAAATCTCAGCGCCACTATCTATTAAGAATTTTAGCTTGCTTTCTTTATCTAATACAAACAAGCGACGTGTTGAAAAATTCAAAATACTGTTGTTAGTCGCTGCAACAACAGCACTGTCTAGTTTGTTTGACTAGGACCATTTTTCTGGAAAGCACAGGGTTCTTCACATTTACGAGCTTTACTGCCGAAACGATAATGATACTTACATAACCAGTTTTGAGACTTTGATCTACCTCGCGACTGAGAATTCCTGCGAAAACTAAAATTCCGCTTTTTGGACGTGAATGTCTGTCATTAATTTGTGTTTTAATCTCGTTAATATCTAATTGTAAATGATTAAAACTTTCACATATTTTTGTTGTGACCTTCGCTAAATTCTCTACAATTTTTCCAAATTCATCAATATTAATAGAAGATGTAACAACTCTATTTCTAACTGCACAAATTTCATTACCACTGGTTAGCTCCCAAATTTTATCTGCCAGTTGCAAAAGATCATTAATATTATTTAAATTAGCACTAGTCAATGCAACATAAAGATTTTTTGGAAGTTTACGTAACCAAAGATTTTTAAGGAAATTTGAATCGATAGTACTACCTGCTGGTCAAGAGTCCTATAATATTCAGAAGGTTTCCGATCACCTATCTCAGTATCTGATAAAATTTTATCCAATCTTCTCTGTTCGCTTAAGGAGTGCCTATCAATAGGAGTTTTCTTTAAATTGTCATATTTTCCACTTTCAGGTGGATTTTGATAATAATACTAATACATTTGCGATAATGTCTTGTGGTAAAGCAGTTATTACAAACTCGTATTTAGTCAAATCTCTAGTTATACCTTTTGTAGCAAATTGCGTCTCAGCATGTACGAACCATCCTTCTGGACAGTTCGACCAAAATTGCGGTAATTTTACCGAAGTGGCACAAATTTCATTCCTATCGTAAGGATTGCGTATATTTTCTGACGAAAACTCACATGGATCCTCTATATCTATAAGAGACCTTTTTTGTCTATCTCCCGCGCCTGTTTCACGCGGAGAATGAAACATTTTGAAAAAGGTTCATGAAATAAAAAAAAAAAATAATTAACAATCCTATAGACTTCTATAAATATATTATAAAATTAAAATCGAATTATATAATAATAAATATTTAATAGTTGATGTGGATATGTTGTAACGTTACAGCTGAATGACTGCACAGGAAGTGCACACGAAGCGCAGTGACTGAAATCACTACCACACACTTTAGCGACGCTCTGATCCACGTATTAGCGTATGCAAGATGCAGTGAGTATAATTGAGGATATGTATGTGCGTATGTATTGGGCAATTTGACTGCTGACTCAGATGTACTTTGAGTTTGTGTTATACTCCTTCAACAAATAACTCGTAACTCGAATGTACGACGTGCTCTAGTTGACGATTTCCGCTTTGTACCGTTGCTAGCATTCGTCCTCAAAACGTTCACATGAACAAAAATACAAAAGATACTTACACTGCTGTAAGACTTAACTAATGGTATGCAAATTAGTTGGGAAGATCTATATCTTCTGGTGTTGCTGGAGTAATTTGTTAATATCAAGCAGTTTAGATGATAGAGTAACACCGAGAAACCTTCCAGAAATATTGATTGTATGAATTGCTGGCCGTTTGTTGTATATATTTAATATTCCGCTTTGAGTAAAATTTCAGCTTAAATTCGTAAGGATTACGCTCTTCGTCTCCTGGCAGGATCGCCAAATTTTATGGATGTGTTATTATGGATATTCAACTCATCTGGATATTCAGGATATGTTATTATGGAATATTCAACTCATCTGGTATCTATAATTGTTCAATAAATTTATTCGTTCAATATTCACGATACATTTTAATTATATATTCGTTTAATGATAAATTCAAAAGTAAAGTAACATGAAAATTTTCACATCAAATATAACATGAAATATAAAAATTTGAAACTCGATTTTTAAAGAAAAATTAAAGTTTTAACAATAACAAGTATTTCATAATAAGGTGTAGTAAATCCCTACAGACGCCGTTTCGAAATATCGCGATAAAGGTGGACCAGGGGTGACCCTACAATTTGTTTGTACAATATGGGTATCAAAAGAAAGGTGTTAATGAGTACTTTAAAAGGGAGTAATCCTTAGTTCCATAGGTGGACGCTGTTTCGAGATATCGCCATAAAGGTGGAGCAGGGGTGACCCTAGAATTTGTTTGTACAATATGGGCATCAAACGAAAGGTGTTAATGAGTATTTTAAAAGGGAGTGGGCCTTAGTTCTATAGGTGGACGCCGTTTCGAAATATCGCGATAAAGGTGGACCAGGGGTGACTCTAGAATGTGTTTGTACGATATGGGTATCAAATTACAGGTATTAATGTGAGTTTTAAAAGGGAGTGGTGGTAGTTGTATATGTGAAGGCGTTTTCCAGATATCGACCAAAATGTGGACCAGGGTGACCCAGAACATCATCTGTTGGATACCGCTAATTTATTTATATATGTAATACCTGCCAAGATTTTAAGGGTTTTTTATTTCGCCCTGCGGAAATTTTTCATTTTCTTCTACTTAATATGGTAGGTGTCACAACCATTTTATAAAGTTTTTTCTAAAGTTATATTTCGCGTCAATAAACCAATCCAATTACCTCACCATGTTTCATCCCTTTTTTCGTATTTGGTATAGAATTATGGCATTTTTTTCATTTTTCGTATTTTCGATATCGAAAAAGTGGGCGTGTTCATTGTCGGATTTCGTTCATTTTTCATACCAAGATAAAGTGAGTTCAAGTAAGTACGTGAACTAAGTTCATTAAAGATATGTCGATTTTTGCTCAAGTTATCGTGTTAGCGGCCATGCGGACATACGAACGACTGTGTATAAAAACTGGTCGTGGCATCAACCGATTTCACAGAAAACAGTTATCGTTTTAGAATCTATGTACCTACCAAATTTCACAAGGATTGGTAAATGGTTGTTCGACTTATGGCCTTAAAAGTATTCTAGACGAATTAAATGAAAAAGGGCGCAGCCACGCCCATTTTGAAATTTTCTTTTATTTTTGTATTTTGTTGCACCATATCATTACTGGAGTTGAATGTTGGCATAATTTACTTATATACTGTAAAGATATTAAATTTTTTGTTAAAATTTTACTTTAAAAAAAAAAATTTTTAAAAGTGGTCGTGGTCCTTCTCCGATTTTGCTAATTTTTATTAGGCGTACATATAGTAATAGGAGTAACGTCCCTGCCAAATTTCATCATGATATCTTCAACGACTGACAAATTACAGCTTGCAAAATTTTAAATTAGCTTCTTTGAAAAGTGGGCGGTGCCACGCCCATTGTCCAAAATTTTACTAATTTTCTATTCTGCGTGATAAATTCAACTCATCTACCAAGTTTCGTCACTTTATCTGTCTTTGGTAATGAATTATTTCACTTTTTCAGTTTTTCGAAATTTTCGATATCGAAAAAGTGGGCGTGGTTATAGTCCGATATCGTTCATTTTAAATAGTGATCTGAGATGAGTGCTCAGGAACCTACATACTAAATTTCATCAAGATACCTCAAAATTTACTCAAGTTATCGTATTAACGGACGGACGGACGGACGGACGGACGGACGGACATGGCTCAATCAAATTTTTTTTCGATCCTGATTATTTTGATATATGGAAGTCTATATCTATCTCGATTCCTTTATATATGTACAACCAACCGTTATCCAATCAAACTTAATATACTCTGTGAGCTCTGCTCAACTGAGTATAATAAGATACCCAACTTATATATGCGGTTTGAGTTTAACGATCTTAAACAATAGCCATTTTGAAACATTATGCCTCCCAGTATACTCGACGTCGGTATCATGCGCAGGACCACCACGCAGTGGCGGATCCAGGCTGCTTTTTGTGGGGGGGCGGGGGGGGGGGGGGGGCAATTTCAGTCAGTAATTGTTTCTCCCAATAGCTGATGTGTTTGGAACAAAGTTCACATCAAGATACTGTATACGTGAAAATGCAAGAAAAAACAACAAGGGAAACGTACAGCAGACCGTTATTTTTTAGGGGAAACTTATTAGCATTTTTTTGCATTGTTTAATAATTTCATACACATATTTGGTTTCATTTAGTTATTCAAATTAACAATAGTACATCCAATTTTTTGACATCATTTTTATCTTCTGCATAGTTCATATTCACACAGTAAATTTAACTCTATGCTGCCCTATTTTTACATATCTTTCAATTATATGATCAATATCAATCGCAATATCGAAATGGGTATTCAAAAGTGCAAGACCAGTGAGTCTGTTTTGGGACATTGTGGACCGTAACCAAGTTTTCTACCGGCGAAGTGCGAAAAAGTCCTTTCAGCACAAGGATTGCTAACTGAAGCGTTGCCATAATTTTGATAAGAGCATTTATTGATGGAAACGCATATTCCATGCAATCATTACACTTTTTCAGCTGATAGTGGAATCGATTTTTTGTGTTGCTTATTAGACAAGCGTTCTGAACACACTTCGTACTCTCCATCTAGATTAATTTTATTTCCCCCAATAAGAGATGCGTATCGTTTAGCAAGATCTTGGACAAGCTCTTTAGACAAATTCTTCTTTTGCAGTGTATTATATTTGATGATTCGAGATGGGAGTAACAAATTAAGATTAAATACTTGTAATGTATCTTCAGGTAATCTACCTTCTAAATCAAGAATTATATGATCAAGAAGAGGTATATAAATTGCTTTTCGATAATACTCTTCAGCGTCTGATGTAGTGTAATTCGCTCGATGTATTTGCTTTTTAGCAATTCGTGGGAGGACATTATCAAACTTCAACTCATCTGCTAAAGCGGGTATTTTTTGTAAGGTCCCGAAAAACGACATTCTGCTTCAAGTCTATCGTTTTTTAATATTCGCAAAGTGTCACTCAATGCTTCAGAAGCTTGATTCAAATCTATTGACTTTGTTTGCCAAAGTAAGCTTAGTGGTCGTGTAACAGAAAGTACATTGCGAACTCTGTATCGCAAATAGATTTCAATATAGAACGGGCCTCAGAACTTGTTGTTGAAACGAAGCAACCATTTTTGTGTTGTTTTCTTCAAACTGCATTATACCATCATGTTTTTCAGACCAGCACGTTTCACATAGTCCACTTAATGATTCCTGCAGATGTTTTTTGAAAACTATGGTACGTTTCGGAGACTGATTTGGAAAACTGATAATTTTGTTCATCAACGCAATACAATCCTTTGTTTGATGAACTTTCGACGTTTTCGCAAGCGAGTTATTAAGACAATGGTTGAAACACGGAAATTGATAAGCATTGGTACATATTTTAATAAGTTCCTGCACAGATCCCCTAACTTCTGATGTCATTACGGAACATCCATCCGTTCCAATTCCAACGCAATCTTCGAAGGGTAGTCCTAAATTATTAAAAATATCTATCACTATGTGTGCCAAGGCTACACCTGTCAATTTTTTTTCTCCACTTATAACATCTTCTTCTCGGATCGAATCGTACGCATCAAGGAGAGTTACAAAATCTTCTCTTATATTACCGTCATATAAATATCGCAAACAAAGGTTGAGTTGCTCAGTATGATTACAATCAGTAGTTTCATCGAAAATAATTGCAAAAAATCTAGCTTTTTAGTCCTTTCTATCAAAATGAGATTGAATTTCATCTTTGCAGCATTGAATAAGATAGTTTTGAGTCGTGTTGGTTATTTAAGTAGCTCTTGGATGTGTGGAATTTAAAAGTTCTTCAAGCTTTTTATGACCTGCAGCGACTAAAAATTTCAAAATTGCCCTAAAATTACTCTCGTTTGCTGCTAATTCGGAAAAGTTAAGTTTACCGTCATCTCTATGGCTTCTTAATGCTAAATTCTGTCGCCACAAAGGATAATAGTTTTTATAATAATATCCAACAATCTTCTATTTTTCTCAACTTGTTCCATGCCATGAGAAGAAAGCAAATTGGTAATTTCCTTTCCTGGATTTTCATAAGTATTTATGAATTCTTGGACTTCATTCTTTCGCACTGTGGCCTACATATAACCTTATATGCGATATTAAAACGCAGATTCCGCTATAATTGGCATGGTGTGCGGGATCCCTTTCTTCTAGATTATGCAGAGCACACCTAAACTCCAATTTTAAGCCTTTCGCTCATCCGACCATATTTTGCATAAATTTTAGTGCATTCTCTTTTTCAACTCTTCGCTTCCGTGTTTGAACAACTCGGCTGATAGTACCTCTTCCCAGAACCTTGCTTTTCTTTAGCCGTGATAATTCCACTATCACTTCGTCATAGTCGGATGCCGGACTATGAGTGCTAACAGTACTTTGCCCCATTCAAAAGGTGCGACCACTTACAAATTTTCATCAAAGACCTGTAATTGGAGTCCAAGGAAACCATTATACCTCACTGTATACTCGCCGGCGGCATCACGGACAGGACTATAAATCTTCCGTATAACTTTTCTCTCGAACACTCCAAGAGCTAGCTCATTTTCTCTCTACAACGTCCATCATTCCGAGCCATACATCAGGAAAAGTATAATGAGCGCCTTGTAGAGCGTGAATTTTATTCGTCGAGGGAGGACTTTACTTTTCAAGTGCGTACATAGTCCAAAGTAGAACTTGTTAGCAAGAATTATGCTCTGTTTGATTTCTAAGCTGACATTGTTTTCGCTGTTAATGCTGGTTAACAGATAGACGAAGTCCTTCACAGTCTCGAAATTATATCCATCAGCCTTAACGTAGCTGCCAAATGCGAGTGGACCGATTTTGTTTGGATTACAGGAAGTTCTTAGTTTACTGCATAACCCACTTTTTTCTCTTTTTTTTAATAAAGGTAAGGAAGAAGCCACGGCACGTTTTTTAAGGCAAAAAGATTCTTCCCACTCATTTCGGATGTGGTGATGTTACTCAATGTCATTTGGTAGAGCCCTATTAACTTTGCAGGGAATTTAAATTCAGACTAAGCAGCAAAAATGCAATTATTTTTTCGCGCAGTCAAAGTCTGCTTTGAAATCAACAAAAGTGTCGATTCTTTTATAGTAAGCCTTCTCCAGGTTCCGGTGCATCACGAAGTTCTGGTTGATAGTAGATTTAACAGATGTGAAGCCTCAGTGATTACGTTCAGTCAGTTCGCTGGATTGGGCTTCAATATTTTGCAATGTGTGCTAGATAGAACTCTTTATGCGTTATTAAATTGACTGACTCCGCTGTAAATGGCACGGATCTTGTAGAACAAATAAGTTCAAATTCGGAGGCTTGTGCTCATCCGACCATATATTGTGTAAAAGTTGATCCATGCTCTTTACCAACTGTTTCCTTCCTTGCTAGAACATCTATGTAGGTGGGGATTACGTCTGCTAATCGCCTTGTTGCTCTTTTGCCGTGATATTACTTTTCTCACATTTAGTCGGATGCTGTAAAGTGTTTTACGCTAGCATCGGGTTCGTCTTCTTCTGTTCTGGCTAGCAATGAGCAGGCAATACCCAATCTTAAACAACCTCTGTATGTAAGTTACCAGGCCGCCATTACTATTCCTGCAGCAATCAGCCCCGGTCTTGAAGCTTTCCGTCATTCGCCGATGTTTTTGTAGAATTTTCAGGCATTATTCTTATCAAGCTGCATTTCACGCTCCTCGCACTCAAGCTGTCTATCTCACGTATTTTCGTGCCGCGTTTTGCCCTGCCCGCGTGCAGCGTGGCCCTATAGGCAACGCCCTTTTTCCGTGGTAGCGCGACATTCATTGTGCTCGGTCACATCTGTAGGTCGAAGATTGCTCTGAGGGGCCAAGTGTGAGAGTCGAGAGGAATAATCATAAGCTTTCTGTTTCGTAAGCAGCTTTTCCACGGCAAACATTCCTTGTAACACTTAGTACGTATCTTTGCTGCCACAAGGTAGCGGTCCGAGTCAATACGTAATATATTTGGTTATGTGGCTCAAAACGTTTCAAGATGTTTCATCGTGGAGGCTAAATTTTCCGACTGTAGGCCTAAAGACTCCTTTCTTGTCCACCCTTGCGTTAAGGTCATCCAGCATAATTTGAATATCATGGCGGAAGCAGTCATCGTGTTTTTTTCTTTCTCATAGAAGGAGTTTTTATCGTCCTCGGCCGCACCGCCTGTTGGTGGTTACAAGCATATAAATGAGATATTGAAAAACTTCGACTTAATGTTGATAGCGGCGAGACACTCGAGCACAGCAGGAAAAAATAATATTAAGCAACGAAGCTTTTTTCCTACCGTAAAACCAACACCTGGGCTCCGAATCGCGTGTTTGTTCATACGACCACTGTTGTAGACGCCCCAAAGCCCTATCGTTCCCTCTCCATTTTCCACCCATAAAGCTTCCTGTATAGCATGATGGCGGTCTTTACCTTAACGAGGACAACAACCAATCGAAAAAAACTGGGAATCGGTACCTTCTCCGAAAAGAGTTCGGATATTTCAGGTACATGACCTCAAATCATGGCCGTTACACGATTGCCGTGGTCGTCATTAAAATAAATAAAATAAAAAATTTTACTCGAGGCTCATTGGCAAGCGTTTTTACTCCTAAGTCCAGTGCACAACTCAGGAATGGGATTTGGATTTTAGTCGATTTTACGACAAGAATACCTACCACGGGTATTTTGGTATTCACGGGGTTGATAAGCGCAATTAATAGCTTCCACAACCCACAATTGTCAACCTCACCTACGCGTCGCGTATGCTGTTACAAATACAGATGTATCATAAACATATTAAGCTGGCGGCTACTGTGATTTGAACGTATGTGCCCAGAATTTCTGAAAAGTTTTAAAAGAAACTGAATTTGACTTGATTACTTGTGTCGTCGTGATTTCGAAAGATACTCTTCAAACGCCCGAACGCTCTTCTCTACAGTGAATCTTAATCAATGTGACATACGCGTGGTCAGTACCACAGCAATGACGAGATCTGAAATTAGGCAAGGGCGTGAATAAACCAGTGCATACGGGCAATGGTTTAGGCCCAAGCTTATTCATTTCTGCCCCACTGAGAAAAAACTCCATCGTGTTTCGGGTGGACGTACAGCGTCGTGCTCAACTAACCTCGGGACGTCCTGTGGTGGAAATGGTACTTATTGCCCGTAAAAGTCCTACACTGCCTTTGAGGCTTTCAATAATTTCTGCTCTGAAAAAAAAAGCGCTAACCCCAATTTGAACACCGTTTGGTTTCTTTATAAATAAGTTTTGCTTAATTTTCTTGCAAGGAGTGGCTTTGAGTTTCTTCACAGAACTCTTTTACACATTTAAATTGGAAATATTTCTTCCCACATTATCATCTTCTACAATTTAATTAGCATTAATATTTATTTACTTCGCCTTTAAGCTTCACCCAATTTTTGCATCATAAAAAATTTTGATTTTCTTAACCCTTTTCACCGACTCAACTCATGCGAAACCATTTCTTTAACTCAATGAAGCATTTAAAATCGAAAGGCTACTTTGCCGCAAAATGCGTGGGAAATAGCAAAATGATTGACTTACTAATCGACTGACTAATGACAAGAACAGTGTTTGTGTGGAATAAACTTAAATGGTTGTGAGCACGAAGCACCGAAGCACCACCATTGCGCAAGTTATTTATTAGTGCTAAATGACAAGCGTTTAAAGACGCCTCTGAACATGCGAGGGAGTGCATATACAACGAGCCTGCGAGCGTTAATGGGTATTTCATTTTTATGGGTGTCCTGATCTGAATTCCACGCTGACCCATCATATCACGCCTTTCAAAGTTGTTATTTATACTACTTTGTGCAGTCTGAAAGTAAAGGGTCGACCATATATTGCTTAATTTTTAAAGTTGTGGCTTATTCGAAAGCATGAAAATTAGGGAAACGCTAACACAAACTGAAGCATTCCCTCCAATGCAATAATACGCGTATATAGTATATCCTATTGCGAACTAGAAAACATAATCCAGTCAAAGAATAATTTCGATTTTACACCATAACCCCACAGCCACCAGAGGGCGAGATACTATCACCTCAGCTTTGACGCTGGTTTTCAATTTACTGCTCTGTCACGTCAGCCTCGCGGAGTATGCAGATGACGTTGTAGTTGTCATAAGCGGAAAATCCCTTACAACAATAAGCTCTTTGATGAATCGTGCGTTTTAGGATTGTTATACCTCGGAATTTAATATCAGGTTGATCACCAACCCGGAATCACAGATATGGTCTTGTTTACTAAGCGATAAGAGGTTCCCAAATGGACTAGGCCTAAGCTAGGTAGTCACATTTTTATCATCTAGGAATCATTGTAGATTGTAAGTTGTCTTGCAACTCAGCGTGGAGGTGAGAGTGAAGAAGGCCTCGACGACACTTTTTGCGTGTAAAAGAATGCTGGGAGGTGTACGTGGGTTCTATCGCCCTCTCTCGCAACAGCGATTGTTCAGCCATCGTATATAACGGAGTGTTTGGAGGTTGCCACACTATGAAAATACTTTACAAAAAATAAGAAGGAGTATGCAGGCTTCAAATGCCTAGCATAAAAAGAGTCCTTGAAATAACCCCGACTACTGCATAGTTTTCCGTTGTTCGTAGCCCACCTGTAGACCTGGTGTTGAAAAAGAAAGCGCGCGCAGCTACAAAGAAACTCAATAACTCGAGGTAGCTTGAGCGCAGGGACCTACAGACTACCTAATCCCATAACTGGGCTCTCATAGATGCAATATAATTGGAATTTTTCCGTACAGGTACACATAAATGGCGGACGAGGATATGCACGTGTACAACGATGGTTCCAAACTAACGAAAAGGAGCTTTTTAAGGCTAAAGTGGTAACAATGGCCAAAACACAAGTGTGTGTTAAAAAAGAAACTCGGAATAGGCAGAAACTTACATCTGGGTTGCCGGGCATATAGCAATAGCTGAAAATGAAAAAGCGGATGAACTAGCTAAAAACGGCGCACGCCTCAAAGCGTGTACCGTAGACATGGCAATCAAATTGGGCGATATAAAAGGAGGCAAGAGTTGCACATGATCTACCGGCAGGAAAGGCGTGTAATCAAGCGCGGTGCTACAAAGTGTTGAAGATCATGTGTAGGCCTTAAGACCTAAGACTAAGAAAGTTACTATTATCACGTTAAATAGGGGTTTGTAGGCCCATGATATATAGTCCCACTAGACACTACGTTCTGGCATCACATGTTTTTTAATTAGCCCTGGTCATTGATAGCTGATGTAGGCAGTGCGGGTTAGAGGACAAAATAATCAAGCATGGTCCTCCGATACCCCCAGCGGATAAGGGGGGAATGTACTCAAGGCAGGTTTGCCTGTCGTAAGAGACAACTAAAACACCAAATAAATTCGAGGAGTTGCGTAACGCAAGGAGATGCAGCCAAGGTCCCTAGGAAAACGCGCGTCACGCTAGCTAAACTTCGTTCTGGGTACTGTAATAGGTTAAACTCTTACCTATCCAGAATCAACCCCGACATACAATATTCATGTCCTGCTTGCAATGTGTTCTCACATGACACTAACCATTTCTTAAATTTTAATGTAGAACCAATGCCCCTAACACACCTCTCACTATGGCCCACCCCTGCTGAAACTGCAAAAGCCCTTGGACCCCCGTTAGAGGATATTGATGACAATTTGTGATTGGTTGCGCCTAAAAGGTTCAATATGGTCATACTAAACCTTTCTCGAGATGGTCCGGCTTGTACCTTTCTTGTGCTTATTATCGGAGCGTAGTGGATCTACATCAGGTAGAGAACATTCAACATCGATAACACTACCCTAAACCTTCGACGAGTGTCTTTAACTCCACAACGACAACAACAACATCGATCGCGGGTTATTCTCGTGTCCCACGCACGTAGCTGTAGGTCCGAGAAACGACATACGCCATGGTTTGGTTTTTGATAGGGGTTTCCAATCTTGTCGCTGGGCAAATTTCTGGTAGTACTATGTAAACTTACTGTCTATGCAAGATTCTCAAGGACTGGCCAGTTTAGGCTAACCTAACCTGGTTTTATCAAGCGTTTACAATCAATCGAGCAACAACGTATTGGCAAGAAATTGCCCTTACATGTCGTGCTGGTCCTATAGGATTCACAAGAGTATGATTCTTGCTGTCTATTATAAATTCACTAGAAGACCCAGCAGACGTTGTCCTGCCCTAAATTTGGCCAATCTGCATACATTTTAGTAAGCTTTTTCTGTCTGACTCTGCCTTCCCCCCCCCCCCCCCCTCCCCTCTTCACTTTTTCCTAATCCTTTTATTCACTCCTCCCTCCGCCTTTTTCGCTTCATCTATATCCATTTTCGTCTCATTCTATCTCTTTCTCAATCTCCTTCTCTCTTTTCTCTTCTCTCAATTTCTTCTCATTCTTCTGCATCCCGTATTGCCTGTCCCAGAAGGTGGTATGTATTTTATTCCAGTCTCAGTTCAGGTCCCACTCCGAGTCTCAGTCCCAGTCCTAGTCCTAATCCCAGTCGCAGACCATCTCTGGATAATATATTACTCTGTACTAAAGCACTCATCAACAGCTTTCATTTGATATCCACATTCTACAAACACATTCTAGGGGTCCCCGGGTCCACGTTTTGGCCTACATCTCGAGACCCTAGTCAATAGGGCGGGTCGATTTAAAAATCGCTTATTGCTCTGTGAAAATCGTATTCTAGGGATCAAAATAAGAAACTTTGCCGAAGGACCCATACCTCTTAAACGAATTCTGATGTCCCCCCCCCCCCCCTTTGGGTCGAAATTTTGGGTAGGGGCAATTTCAATTCTACCTGCTTGGTTTTAAAAGGGGGTTGTAAAAACGCTAATTTCTAATAATTTTTTTTAATTTCTTTTCTATTACTAAATTAAATTCATTTTTTCATTTACATATGTTCTGACTAAATAAATTTCTAAAGAGAAAAATAAACTCCAAAAAGAAAAAACATAGGCATTTCAAAGTAGGATTTTTCAAAATTTGGCCCTACGACCCAAAGGGGGGCATTCAGAATTCGTTTTAGAGGTATGGTTCCTTCGGCAAAGTTTCTTATTTTGATCCCTAGAATATGATTTTCACAGAGCAACGGGTGATTTTTTTGCCTCCCCACAAATCGAACCGGCCTTCTAGTCACCCAGGGGCAGGCATGCTTAACGAACGAAACGATATCATTTCGTTACGATAATCAACGTTAATAAACGAAACGAAGTAATTTCGTTTCGTTTTTTAACGTTAAGAACGTCAATTAACGTTAATTTGACGATCTTAACGTTAATAAACGAAACGAAGTGACTTCGTTTCGTTTATTAGCGTTGATTATCGTAACGAAATGATATCGTTTCGTTCGTTAAGCATGCCTGCCCAGGGGTATGAAAACTACTCTCTACTAAAGCACCCATCAACAGCTTTCATTTGATATCAATATTCTATAAACACATTCTAGGGGTACCCGGGTCCACGTTTTGGCCTATATCTCGAGATCCTAGTCACCCAGTCACCTATCCTATATTTAAAGTTAGCTCAAACTACACACGGGGTGCAAAAAAAATTCAAAATCGGTTCAGTAGTTTAGCAGTCCATTGGCCTCAATTGTGTGACACGTGTTTTTTATATATTAAGATTTAGAGATAACAACGACGAGTTGATGATCTATCTTTAGCAAATAAGACATTGTAGTATCGTTAGTAGCTACTGCAACAACAAAAATAAAAAACTATGAGAAGCACCCTGCATGATATGACAGTAAAAAAGAAGAAAATACAACTGCCCCTTTTTGCTGGTATTGGTCGCTACCAAATTGTGGTTATTCAAATTTACAAATTATAATGTTTGGCACACCTTAAAAGAATTTTGTACTTGCATATCTTAGCAAGTTAATGTACTTGAGCTGTTTTTATGGTGTTCTTCCCTCATTCTTTCTTTGATTAATTTGGTACGTTTTTTTATAAGTCAATTGCATAATTTAGTTTTCCCCCTATTTAGCAAAATTTGCTTGTTTTAGGCGGCGCTTAGAATTGTGAAATTTTATTGCAATCAAATGGTCCCTTCTATTCGTTTTACGAACCTTTGCCTCTAACTTATCTACAAGGATTAATTCTTTTAACCAAGTTAGCAATGTTTTTTTTCTAATTTTCAGCCTGTGAATTATAGTAAAAATTGAATTTTTTAAATCAGAAATCAAATTTCATCGCATACAACTTGTATGATAAAAGTATCTACTAGAGGTTTATGCCGATCACTTTAACGGCGGCGGCGGGGTGGTACTTTTCTATTTAAAAAAATAATATTTAGGAAAGATTTTTGTGTGTATGTATTTTAGGAAATCAACGTTTTGGCCATTTCGGAAAGATACGGGTATTTTGCCTCAAAATCTCCCAGATCGTTTAAAAAGCTTCAGGAGTAGCTTCTTGCGGAGGGACTGTCCCTCGTTCACTTACTCCAGAGAGGCTTCGAACCTAACCCCGGTCTTTGGAATTGGTACCGCTGCATCTGCTGAAAAGAAATAGAGATACATAACATGGTCACACTTTTGTCCGTATATCTCGTGCAAAGCGTAGTTTCACCTGGAGTTAACTTCAATAATCGTCGCGAACACAATTTCTTTAAATCATTTGTGGCTCCTTGGTGGTCACGCACAAAGGCGACTTACGGCTGCTATTAATGGCCTATTAATACTCATGACTCTCGTGGCCTTCAGTTTTTTCGGCTGTTTTTAAGAGCTACAATTCCCGATGTGCGAACAGTAGCAATCCCGACCACCAGTCGCTACCACACCTCCTGACCCGCACACCATATGCCAGCACAGAAGGTATAGAACTGCGACTTCTAACTCATACCTTCGTCGATGTCACTTTCCTAGAAGCTCTAGGTGTAGCTCCGAAGAATTTCTAACGGATGTTTTTGTCGCGCTATGCTGCCGAGCTACACCAGAGAAACACCTTGAAACGTTAGGGAGTGACTATTCGGCCAAGAATGCCGCCCTCGAAATCATAAGCAGTCTAAGTGAATGTCATTGCGTAACTCATGGGTGAAAATCATGTAATCCTCGGCGCATCTACATAATTAAAATTTTACAAGGACCCTGGATAAAATTTTTAAAATGTAGACCAAAGTTTGCAGACCTTTGTGTTCACAACATTGATTTCAATAGTCTTCGTTAAATTAAAACGATATTTTAGAATGAAAGTCCACCGATTTTAAGTTGAAAGATGTTAACTGCTGTTTTCCGGCCTTATGATTTAAGAGCTCATTATGGCTGATCGCGTAGCCTCAGTTTTCAGACTAGTTCGACTATCCATTTCATTAGGGTAGTAGAACACACGGTCATTATTTCGACTGTCTTGGGAAAGCTTTTGCTTCACCACTTTGAGTGTTCTTGCGGAGGACAAAGCCTCACCTGGTAAATATATGTACCTACGTATTCACATTTGAAACAGGAGCCGTAACATGTAGGTGACATTTATCAACCAAGTGATAGGCTATAATCAATGTGATTCACTCCAAGGGACTAGCTTTGGATAGGGCCGCCAACTTTCTGAAATATCAAACCGGGAGACTTGCGTATTGGGGGATGAAGTGTGAAAATCAAAATTTACATTTCAGACCCTATTGTATAGTTTCGCAAATAAACAACAGATGTTTGAATGTAAGCCCAAGTGAGTTTTCACACCCTTCTCATACGTACATATATCCTCAACCTAAGTATGAGGTAAGAATCATTTCAAAGGATAACGTATTAAAGGATTTTGCAGCATTGATTTCGCTTACTTTTTCAGACAATCGGGTAATTTGCTTTTTTAACAACTTGGGGACACTTTGAAAACATGTTCGCCTTGGGTCGTTTTATTTGCATTCATTGTTCATTATTAATTTTTTGAAAAAAACAATACGCAAAGTGAACATATAAATTTACTATATAACTTTTCTTTTACGGCCCGATTCTTAGCGTTACCGGTAAAATAGTACCCAGAACATTATGTAACCAAAAATCGTTACCAGTTGTTTTATTCGCGATTCTGGCCAAAGTGGTAACGCTGTCATCACCGAAAAACTCACCAGTGTATGTGGTGAAATTTAAAAGTTGGTTTTCTTCGCTTTACCCATGGCGGAACGATACAAGGTGGCAGCATGGGACAGCTGAATATAAACTTGTTTTATTTAATTTGATACATCAACTTCCGGCGCAGTACGATTTTGACATTTGTCCATCGAATTTACAAAAACGAAGTACATGGAATTTTTATTTATGTTTGTAGATATGTCACCATGCTGCCACCGTGTATGGTTCCGCCATGGCTTTACCGAAAATGTGTCACTCGTATATACGATGTTAACGAATAAACGGGACGATGTGTATATACATATGTGCATACATGCATACGTTTTTACAAAGCTATATTGTAATATATATTGTGAAAGTACATGGAAACAAATATGTATAGCAAGAGGCAACACTTTTTTACTATTATGTTTACTTATTTGCGCTCACAATTCTATATTTTTCGGAATTGCCTTTTTCTAAACAACAGCTTTTGTGTGGTTACATCGATGTTACCACCTATTTTAGTGGGTAAACAATTATCCGGCTACTTTCGTGGGCAGAATACAAAAAGGGTACAAATGTTACCACATGAAGAAAGTTGCCGTGGTGAAGAAAGTTGTTACTACATTAGAATCAGGCTGTTAGTGTTTTGTTTTAATAACTTGGTGAATTGGGTGATGCAAAGTCCGTGTTAAACTGACATCGAAAGCGCCTGTTTTTTATAATCAACGTGCTTTGGACACAGAGTATATTAACTTTGATTGGATAGCGGTTGGTTGTACAGGTATAAAGGAATCGAGATAGATATATTATGGACGGTTATGGACCAGGCCCACTTTTATATAAAAGATTTTTAAAAGTGTTGTGGACGAATAAAATAAGCTATATCTTTGCAAACAACAGCTTTATATCAATGGTATTTAGTTTCCCAAGTGGATTAATAACAATAAATAGGAAAAACTACAAATTCTAAAAAATGGGCGTAGCACCGCCCCTTTTATGACTAAGCAATTTTCTATGTTTCGGAAGCCATAACTCGAAGAAAAATTAACGGATCGTAATAAAATTGGGTACATAAATTTCCCCTATAGCAGGAAATATTTCTAGAAAAAATGGACGAGATCCGTTAAAGACCACGCCCACTTTTATATAAAAGATTTTTAAAAGGGTATTGCACTCAGAGAAAAACGCCGTTCTAAAATCCAGCCCCACGGGACTAAATTCAAGCTTTTCATGTTCTTACTTTTTTGTTCTTGAAAAATGAACGAATTGTTCTTAAAACAACAACTTTGTTCTTGAACTGACACCATTTTCTTGAAAAAACAACGGCTGTTCTTAAAATATGAACAAATATTCTATTAATAAGAGCGATGTTCTTAAATTAAGCTGAAGAAAAAAGAAACGGTACAATTCGTGTGCACTACTATGCTAAATACAACATTTGGCACGAGCTATCAAGCAGTTGTAGTGGCCCAACAGCTATGATGTTGCGGTTGCGATCGTGTGACGCGAGTTCGATGGCTGTCAAACTCTGAAGTTTTTTGAAACAATTTTATGTTCTATATTTTTAAACTCTTATTTTTCGTTCAGTTCCATTCACATATGCACAGGTAATTCTCAAACTTGTTATGAAATGTTTTAAGTATATATTCAGATTTCATCAATAAAAAGAAGAATTTTTCAATAAGAGAAATACATAAAAAATGTATATTATGCGTTTTTTTCATTTTTGGTTTTTAATAATAGTTTTTTTGTTATTAGTATTTTTTATTAATGACAGTCTTCAGGATTGCGTTTTCCATATGACCAGAGGCCCAATATATAACCGCTTGACGATTTTTTCGTTGCGTAACAAGGCACGCCTGTTTCGTGATTATTTAAGCCAATTGGGCGCATAAAGAAAGATAAAACATTCATTCACCTGTATCTACCGACTCAGTGGAGGTATGATGAGAGACTTATAGAGCATTATTTTTGCTAGTCCGGAGAGGATTTTACTTGTCAACTGCTTACTCTGTTCAAAAGCCAGTGTATATAAGTTGGCAAGATTTAGTCTCCGTTTAGCTTCTAAGCTGGTATTGTGTTTACTGTTAATGCTGGCTTCCAGATAGGAGAACTCCTTCACAGCATCGAATTTATATTCTTTTTTGGATAACAGCAAGTATTTGGTCTTGTACTCATTCACTGCAAGACCCACTTTTTTGCTTCTTTATGCAATTCCTAGAAAGAAGAACTTGCTGCGGAGTCATTAAGTACAAGGAATCAACATCATTCGGGTACATCAGCAATTGTACAATCGTATAAAACAGTTTAGACCTGCTGCTAGAATTGTCTTTTCGCTTTTTCTAAGCCACTTTTTAGTTTGAATGCCTGTGTGAAGTAATTCCTAATCCTTATGGAGCTGGTGGTGTTTGTCAACTACAACAACAAAGCAAAACCAGTGTTGTGCGCTTGGCTTGCGACGCACCACGTAAAAACGCTTTCCAATGAGAAAAATTCGTAACAAGCCTCAGATGTGGTCCCTATTTTTAATGACGGCTTGTAGAATCCATTTACTTCTGGATCAGCACATCGGGGTACATGTGTATCACCTCGTCCGTCATTTTCACACCATTCCACCTATTATTGTTGTTGAACAATCCCCGAAGGTTTTGGTTTGTTGCTCTAGACATCCATTGAATCGCAATAATAGCAAGTTGGCAAGTCTGGCGCTAGATGACGCTGCACTCAAGCTATCCCAAAGGAATTTTTTAAATTATAAAAAAGTTTTTCTAGGCTGGGTCGCCCCTTGTCAGTAGTTCAGCAAATATTCTGAGTGTATTTCTGCGGTGAAGAGCTTCTCAGTAAAAATTCCTTTGGCTTGCAGCTGCCTTTCGGAGTTGGCATGAAACATGTAGGTCCGGTCCCACCAATTAAAAAAGAGCGCGATGTAGACGCCGCTCAGAGAGACCTCTATGGAAACTCCCGTTTGTATGTATGTATGTATATAACTTGGTTTTGAAATCTGTGCTTATGCTTATTTTCTTTTTAACGATAGTCTTGGTTTCTCTGAAGAAAATAAACCACGGTCTAAAGATCATGAAATCTCATGGAATGACTTAAGGAAAATTAGATAAGAGCTTTATTGCCTTTCAATGCATCAACAAAATTTTCCAATTCTTCACTGTTTATAAACAAGATCTTAAACGTAAACAAAACATTTTTGAAATCACACTTGTTCTATTGTTTTTAAATCCACATATATGTGGATATACATATATATTTCTTTTTTTACACGTGTTCCCCCCATCCATTTCATTAAGCTTCTTATTCTGCAGCTGTACATCTGTGGCAGCAGTGGATATTTTTTTTTTTTTTTATAAGATCCATTCGCCCATTAATGGGTGTATGTCAATAGATAAACTCATACGTACATAAGGGCGTGCCTTATTTCATAACTCCGAATTCCATTTCTTAAAACTCAGCCTATTGACACCAGATCCCGTTATTTCGTTATCAAGTTTAGATACGTCCGTGTCTACAGGCAGCTATGTCTGAATTTGGTTTCCCCGCAAAGCTTATACGGCTGTACAAAATGACGTTGGCCAACACCATCAGCCAAGTAAGAAATGGGAGGGATCTCTCCGGGATTGTTGAAACTAAACGACTTCCATTGTGAGATTTTTTAACTTGATACTGGAGAAATAAATACAATCTGCAGAACTTAACCTGTCTGGAAAAATAATTTGTGAAAGCGTGCAATTACTGGCATATTCTAACGACATTGATATCATCGGCCTTAACTGCCGCGCCGTAAGTTCTGTTTACTCCAATCAAGAAAACGAAGCGAAAAAATGGGTTTGATAGTGAATGAGGACAAAACGAAGTACCTGCTGCCATCAAGGAAGGAGTCAGCGCATTTTCGCCTTGGAAATCACGCCAATGTTGGCAGCCATTATTTCGATATATTAAAAGACTTCATCTATTTGGAAACCAACATTAACACAAGCAACAACATCAACTTTGAAATCCAGCGAGAATCACCCTTGCCAAAAATGCTTCTTTGGATTAGGTAGGCAATTGAAAAGTAAAGTCCACTCTCGGCACATGAAAATTTTGCTCTACAAGTCATTTGTCGTACCCGTCTTGCTATATTGGGCAGAGACATGGATCAAGACAACATCACATAAAGTGGCTCTGTGAGTTTTCTAGAGAAAAGTTCTTCCAAAGATTTACGGAACTCTACGCTTTGGCGACGGCGAGTACCGAAAAAATTTTAGTAATGAGCTTACGCGTACATGAACATAGTTCCGCCAATAAAAACACAGCAGCAAAACTAGCTCGGCCATGTTATGCGAATAAAAGACAATGCTCGGGCTAAGAAAATATTTTTTGGCGGAGCTCACCTCCACTCCGTTGGAAGGAGCGGGTGGAAATCGATTTAAATTACCTTGGTATGCCCGATTGGCACCAGTTAACCCAACAAAAAATCGACTGGCGTGCCTTGTTGGATGGCCATAACCATTTAAAAGGTTGAGCGCCAATTAAGTAAGTGAAATTGAGAACGGGAAGCAGATACTGTTACTGTTAGTGAGTCACGGTTATTCCTTGCAAGCTGTCGCTGATATTTATTGTCATATGCAGATAGTTATACCGATATTTGCCAACTCCATTTGTAGTTCAATAACAATTTTTCTTCATACAAAAACTATTCACACTCTAATGCACGTATGAGTGCTTCTTTTAAGATAAAATAAAAAAAACAAAACAATTAAAATAGGGTCGCAGCCAAGCAGGGGGCCAACACGCGCTCATATAATTAAAGTATTACCGCGCACTGTGCCGCTGCATAAAAAGCACATTAATATTTTTTTTGTCCAATAATAAAACTTTAAGAACCAAGAAAAATAAACTATTTCCCTAAAACCTATGATATTTGCTTTTGAAAATGAGAAAAATTATGCTGAAAATGCATTCTGGCATCATTTGACGATCTTTATGAGTGAGATCTTGCTGTGTCGGTGTTGATTGCTGTTTTATCTTATTATTATTTCATATTAAATGATGTTCTTGTTTGCATTATACTTTTCTTTTTTTTTTTTTTGTTATTCCATTTATTATACTTGTTGTTGTTTCTCTGAGGGCTTCAACACTTGCAGATGACATTTGACTTTGCTTGGTGGCATTGTTATGCGCTCCAGTGCATTTGATTTTGAGGTCAGCAACGTCTTAACTTGAAAGCTTTAGACTTCGTGTCAAGTTTAAATCATTTATGTTCATTCCATTATTTCGTTAATGTGTCTAAGCTATAAAAGTCAGTAGGAGGCATGTCCTGGTAGCAGTAGAGGAACGACTCTTTAATTTATACAAATTTTATTATATTACTAGCAGACCCGGCAGACGTTTTTCTTCCCTAACTGCGGTCTATCTGCATAAATTTTAAGAAAATTAGACCTCTTAGTCTCCCTTCAGGCTCAACCCCTT
This sequence comes from Eurosta solidaginis, assembly GCF_040869045.1. Taxonomy (NCBI): domain Eukaryota; kingdom Metazoa; phylum Arthropoda; class Insecta; order Diptera; family Tephritidae; genus Eurosta; species Eurosta solidaginis. Next base: position 51,128,828 of record NC_090323.1, read on the forward strand.
TAAGTTATCATTTAATTCACTCCTTCCTCTGCCTTTCTCTTTCTTTGCACTTCTTTCTCCCTCTCCCCCACTTCTCTTCTGTGTAGCTCCCTCTCCTTGTCCCTCTTCCGCTCAATCTATCCTTTTTTCCATTTAACTTCAACTCTTTCTCAGTCTCTTTCTCCTTCCCTCTTTTTACTGCTCTCTAGTTCATTTCAGTCCAAGTCCTAGTCCCAGTCGAAGTTCTGGTCCCAATCCAAGTCTCGGTCCCAGTCCCAATCTGAAAGTAGATTTTGGTCGACACTCAGACCTATTCAATATGCTCACAAAATTTCATGAGAATGGGTCGAGCTGTTTCGAAGGAGTTGAACTAGAAAAGCTGTAACACTAGAGTTTTATATATGTGAAGTAACTTGCTAATAGATAATCTGAAGTTGCTTTGTTGAAGAATTGGTTTAAGGTGACATTCCCATAACCCTATCTTTTACGGCTTTCTCCTCGCACAATAAATCTCCTATCGTTGGATCGTTCTTTTAAGTCGTCATCGTCTGAGTTTTATTCCCAAATTAACCTTGTGTCTTAGATATATTGTATGTATGTTGAAACGGACAAGGCCGAGAAATTACGTTCCAGAAATTACTAAGTGCCAGATAGTGGGACAAAAATTGCTGCACGCTCTCCTCCTCCTCAATATATTTGCAGCTGCGGCAGTAAGCGTAAACTTCGATGCCTATGGAAGGAACGTGAGTAGTGTCTTGCTTGAAAGTGGGGTACTGGGTCATTTTCGAGAAGTATGGAGCGGTAGTACTCCTCCCTGTAGTAGTACGGATCCCTGTATCCGTGTACCCATATACGGCTAATACTGAAGTTATGGGCTATCTCATTGAGAGATGCAGTCATTATGTTGTCTAGAGTCCAAGAACTTTAGCGCCGTCCGGCTGTACAGTACTGCGTATTGCTAACATTTCCGTTTGAGAAATGTAAAAATGGTCGTGATGTCGGAAGGACATTACTAAAGTTTTAGCCGTCAGTAAATATGTTGATTACACCTTGAACCAAATTTTACCTGTTTCCCATTCTTGTGTCGGGATGCACATTAGTGCAAATGTTGCATGGAGTGCAATAGTCAGTAAGTACTGGTGCTGTCTGATCAAGTGGTGGTAGGTGCAATATAATGTTGAGTGCCTCTGTCTGAGTGAAGACAAGAGCGCCGTTAGTTCAGAGCACCAAACTCCTCTGGACTTCTTGCTAACGCTTGAGGTTTGTGGCCTTGGAAAGTTAGCTACCCAAGCAGAACACCAAACATTATAATTGGTCGTACAATGGCTGTATAGTTCCAATATACAACCTTTGGAGCAAACCCCTACTAGGTACCAGTTGTTATTTTTTAGGTGAACAACGCAATTATTGCTTTATTTACCCGCACCGCTTTATTGTCACTGCAGAGGCGTTTCACATACAAAATGACTCCCAGATACTTGAATTGATCGCTGACAATCAGACTTTCACCATCAACTTGAATGGTATAAGATTTAGCGTTCCGAGCTTCTTGCCCAGTTACATATTGTTAATAAAGCAGTTATCGTTAGATTGCGTAGAATTTTCCTCGCACAATAACACAAATATCATCCGCGAAGCCAACCACCTTGTGGCTCTCCACTTCAATGAGTAGTAGTAGTCGGTAAACTGCCACCACCCAAAGTAGCGGAGTTAGAACTGCTCCTTGGGGTGTGCTTCTATTTACCAGCTCCGCGCAAATCTTTCTGTGAGTAAGCGATTTTAACATAAACTCAACTAGGCATGCGTCGATACGTTGGGTCACTGAAAACAAAAGAATAATATTAAAGGCACCTTTTATATCCAAAAATGTTACCAGTTTGTATTCCTTAAGGTCAACCTTTACCAGATACCAAGCAATGCATAGCAGGTTTGATTGGTCTGCCTTTACTATATTAATATTGAGCTTGCGAAAGAAGCAAGGGCTCGATCGATATCCCATTGAAATCGTCCGGAAGTACTTCCAAATTTTTAAGAGAAAAGAAGATAGGCTTAAGTATAGGCCTAAAATCGTTGGGTTTAAACTGCCTTTGGTATAAAAACTACTTTAACCTTCCGCGATATTGCGGATTCGTGATTAAGCCTTAGACAACTTGTATATATAACCCTTAACCATGGCTTGATAAACTCGGTTGTGTGCTGCATTTGGATCGGGAAGATACCATCCAGCCTTGCTGACTTATAGTGCCCAAAAGTAGACAGGGTCCAGTCTACTTTCCCCTCATCTCTTACTTATTTTATTAACTGTAGTGAGTGTGCCATTTCTCTGATATCGGTAGCTGGCACTTCCTTGCATGCTGGAAAGTGCATATCTAACCGCAGGTTCATAGTGTCCATGCCAGAAACAGTCCAAGTATCATACACTTTCTGGATGCAACTTAGAGGCGTTTTCTATCGATAGAGGACCCTCTTCAAACGGATAGCTTTCTTGTATGAATTTAGTTTGGCTCTGTAAAGTGCTCACTATGTTCCGTGGCTGGCCCTCTTAGTTTATCCAGATCAGGCAACCACCGAGATGATTAAGGTCTTAGCAAGTTTGGAGTTCGATCCACACTGAAAAGTATGCTTTTCAGCCCTCATATCTCTAATTTTTTTCCAGCTAAAAACGTTACTTAATATTTATATCATACTAGATGGGGTTTTGGCAACTTTCTAATAGTGGATCATAACTGTTTCGAGATCATTTCGAGACTATCTTGAGTATTGTTTTGGAATAAATTCCAAACCAAGTAGTTTACCCAGCTCGTTTCTTGGTAGTTTTGGAATCATAACAATTTCGTAACGCTTTTTGGATTGATTTAATGCCAACTTTGGGACTATCTTGAAATCTATCGTTCGTCCCGCCAATTTGTAAGAAAAATAACGCAAAATGGAAGAGACACAAAAAATCTCTTCGGAGGCTATCGCGCCTTGCATTTTTTTAAATTTTATTAATTAAATTGGAACTATTTTCTACTGTTATTGGGACTGTCTCCAGAAATCTTCGGGCTTGTTTCAAGTACCATACTAGGGCTATTTCTGTATAACTTTGGGATTATTTCATGTCGATATTGCTTTAGGAGATTTTTTTTGTTTATTTCGAGATTGTTTCGATATCGTGATGATAAGCCGCTTGAAAAGTATGGACAGGATGTAGGGTGAAAAGCAAATTGATACGACGAAAAATGTCTTTGCTCTTGGTATTAAAGTTTGGAGTACTTGAACATGTTGAACTATTGAACAACATAACATCATAAATGGAAAAAAATTTAGGCTGGTGAGAAGAAAGATTCTAGGAAAACTAAAAAATGTTGTTTTGTGGATTTACAGACAGGGTGGATAGGTTAATTGGTTCATATTGGAACGATTTTCCGTCATATCATGTCAAATTTGTTCCGAGACAACCTTGTTTTGGCGTTTTGTCGCCTTAAGTGCAATTTTTCGTTTCAATATACATCAAAACAAAAAAAATTATAAGAACCAGAAGTAAAGAATTACGAGTTCTAGCATGTAAACGAAGAAAAAAGGTTAAAAAATATTTTCAAAAAGAATGTTAGAATAACGCTTGGTCCGTTTTCTCTTAACAGCAAAATCTGTTAAAGGTATATTAATTTTTTTGAGTTGCGCTCTTTCATACAGTGACGAGCATTAAAAAAAGAAACATCGATAATTTTTAATACTTAATTTTCTTATTGCAAACGGTTTCATATTTCAACAGGACAGGGTTTTATTTTTCAAAACTAGGAAAAAACAAAATACTTATTTTACGAGCACGTTTGGGCGCGATGAAGGCCAACAGCGTAAAATCTCAAGTGTTCTCCAACTTTTCAATGCATTGATTCCTCAAGGTCCCATAATTATAAGTACATAAATGATTCTGTGTCTATTTTGATTGGCCTTTGGCACTTACATATGTACGAAGGCATGTGGTGTGGCGTCACTTATAACATATGTCAAGTGACATAGCAATCAAATAACAGAAATATCTATTCTCCCCCGCTGACTGCGCTCAAGTGCATTGCAGCAATTATGCGAGTGTTCAACACGTGCGTTCCAGGAATTTGTAAGGAGCTGATTTGATTGGAATGCTTTCAAAATTCTAAATAGTCTCTAAATATGATCAGAATTTTTAAATGCGTTACTTTTGGAGCCAAACAAATGTGTTAAGATTTTTTTTTATATGTACATATTACAATTACGGTGGGTATTCGATTGTAATTTTTTAATTCAGAATTTTTGCTTTTGCAAAATTAAATAACATAAAATAAACTAAAGTTAAGTAAACTAAAATTAAAGTAAAACAAAATTAAAAAAAATTTATTAAATTAAAAAATAAATTCAAATAAAATGAATTAAAATCAAATAAATAAAATAAAAGAAATTTAAAAAAATAAAATATTAATTTTTTGATTAAAAGTATATGCTTTTGCAAAGTTAAATAACGTAAAGTAAAATAAAATAAAATAAAATAAAATAATAAAAAATAAAGTAATAAATGGAATAAAATAAAATAAAATTAAAAAATAAAATCAAATAAAATAGAAAAATAAAAAAATAAAATAAATTTGAAGAAAGTGAAACAAAATAAAATATTGATTTTTTAATTCAAAATATGCGCTTTTGCAAAGTTAAAGAACATAAAGTAAAATAAAACGAAATAAAATAATATATAATAAAATAAACTTTAATAATAAAATCAAATAAATAAAAAAATAAGTACAATTTAGACAAAAGTGAAACAAAATAATATAGAAAAAATTTATGAAATATAATAAAATAAAATAATAAAAAAATAAATTATTTAATTTAATTTGAAAGAATTAATAAAATAAAAAAAAAAATTAAGTAAAATAAAATGAGACAAAATAAAGTAAAATAAAATAAAAATGAATTAGATGAAACCGATTTTTATTCTACGAGTTATTGGTTTGTTATAGATTTAACATCGGAATGCTATCAATTTGTTAGCGGATGGGTGCCGATTTCGTATCGGGTTGTTATCGAAAAGCTATCAATTTGTTATCACAAAGGTAACGATTACTTACGGAAAAGTTACCGATATTTTATCTGGATGATATTCATTTGTTTTCAGAAATTTATCAATTTGTTATCGGAGTTTTAACCATTTTATTTCTTCGTTTTAACGATTTGTTATCGAAAACTAATCGAATGTGTTGACAAAAATGTATCTATTTGTTATCGAAAAGTTATCGATTTCTAATCGAAGTGTTGTCAATATAAAATCGATGATACACTTGTAACCTAGCGTAACACGACGATAATAAACCAATAAGTGGACAATGACAATCTGATAGCAAATCCACAAAACATGACGAAAATAATCCGCTATCGATAATAAACAGATAATTAAATAATAACTTGTCGGTATCGGTTGTTGCCGATAAAAAGCCGATAAAGCTCTTCTAAAAAGCCCGAAACTATATACCTATCGGTAAAATCAACGGACGAATTTAGAGGGGCTGTGAGCGGTTGGACGAGTGCATGCCTGACGTTTGGAATCTAAGTGTGCTTTGCCCAGTCCACAAGAAGGGATCAACTTTCCTAGTATCACACAAGTGTATAGTGTATAAATGAGGTTTCAAACACGGTTACCCCTATGGTGCGATTTTTAAATTTTATGTTGGAGAAAATAATACAAACTGCAGAACTTAACTTAAAAATATTCTATAAAATAGTGCAATTACTGCCCTATGCTGACGACATTGGTATCATCGGCCTAAACACATGCCACAGTTGACAGCCACAATTTCGAAATAGTAAAATACTTCGTTTAGTTGGGAACCATCGAGGCAAAAGCAAATCGTGCTCCAAAAGTGAGTTATGGTAACCGTGCTGCTATGTGGTGTAAAAGCATGGACAATGACAACATCAGATGAGGTGACTCTGGTATTGTTTGAGAGAAAAGGTCTTCGAATGATTGACCTAGCGAGTTCGGGACGGCGAGTACCGAAGAAGATTTAATGATGAGCTGAACGAACGTTGTTTGGACATCAACATAGTCCAGCAAATTAAAATGCAGCGGCTACGCTGACTAGATCATCTTATGCGAATGAAATATGATGCTCCGGCTAAGGAAGTTATTTTATCGGAACGCGTCTAGGGAAGCAAAGGAGAGAAGGGTGGCTCCCACTCCGCTGAAAGGAGCAGGTGGAAAACGATTTAAATTCCCCTGGTTTGACCTATTGGCGCCAGTTAATCCAACAAAGAAGCGTCTGGCGCAGCTTGTTGGACTGCCATAACCATTTAAACGGTTCAGCAGCGTAATTATATAACGTCAATGAAAAAATTAATATAGCCTAGTGAGAAAATAGTTTGTTTCGTAAAATGGATGGGTTGCATTACATTAAATAGTTATAGGTATCTGATACACTTGTTTATGCGCTATCAGGACCCCTTTACAGTTGTTAAAAATTTTTTAAATTAGAATTGAGGTAGAGACCATAAATTAAGTCTTGGTAAGCGTGCATTCATTTTTGGAGAATATTGTAATGGGAAAACGAGGAATACATACAGAGTCTATGCTTACTTAGAGTCCTAAGGCAAAGCAACCATTATGTAGCTCGATAATAGCGTAGCAGCATGTCCTCTGACCGTTGATAATTCGTTTTTTTATGTTTGTTGGCTAGAAGTTAGCTCTAAATTTTGTTTTCGCCAATAATGTGACATTCATTAATTTGGGAAATGCCACAATGCATAAATAACAGAATGGTCATTCGATATTCATAAATTTTTTGCAGTTCCAAAACGTTACCAGCTGTGTTGGGTGTCTCAGCATTTTAAGGTTGATTGTGTCAGAATGCAATGCCAGCCTTTCAGCTCTAGTATTTTTATTTCTTTTTTCACAAATTTTGCTTCAATATCACATTCTTTTATAACAAAAATCTTATCATATAGCACCTATTGAGTTTAGGGTAAAAGTATTGTTCTGCCCTGCCTTGCCCTTTGCTTTGTCATTATGCAATGTGACAATTTATAAAAGAATTTGGTGCATTGATGAATGATTAGGAGTCCTATGAAAACATAAAATTGCAGGCATATAGTTTTATCTATGTGTGCGTGAATGTATTTTTAAAAGTCAAATAACAGACAGAAAATAAAATGTCTTTTGTTGTCACATTTGCATCTACCGTTCCATTTGTTAAATGTCTGTCAGGTGTTAAATAGACTTTTTGAAATTATAGGTGACTAATGCTACATGCAAAGTCACTACCTCTAGTTAAGGGCATATAAATCTATATATATAAAATTCAAATTATATATGTATGTAGGTATAGATCGGGTTGCGTCCTAAACGGATTGACCGATCATAACCATATTTGCATCACCCACTAGAAACCAACCAAGGATGGTCGATATATATACACTGAAAGAAAAACTAGTAAAATCAACCGAAATACGGGTCAATTCAACCGAAATTTCTGTAAATTTGTATCCATCGCAACAAGATGTTGAATCAACTGCGCACAAATCGTTGATTCGTAATTGACCGTTTTAGTAGTCCAATGAACAAAAAAGTTTTTGCGACAGCTTTGTACAAAAGTATATATGTTTCCATATACATACATACGTAAATATGTGAATATATAAATACGCATGCTTTCTACATATACAAACATATGTACGCACTTACTAAAAAAAATAAATAAATGTAAGAGATCGAAGGCCGATCTTCTCTTCCAATTTGCGTCTGCTCCTTTTTAATTTTTCCTACAAATTGGCGGGACGGGACTTACTTCTCTCTCTCACTTTAATTTGAAACGATTCCAAAACAACTTAAACTTGTATGTTGTCGGAAACATCAATATTAACATAGGATGTTTTTTATTATCTTATTAGATACGTTCGCGTAAGTGAAAATTCGTAAAAACTTTAACAAAATGTTACTAATTTTGGAAAAATCCTGTTCGTTCAAACAAAACTTTTGCAACAAGAGCGCGCAATTTTGCTTTTCGCTTGGAGGAGAAGTTGCAAAATTGTACCCGATAAATAGGTGTCCCGGTATCTCTTATTTTTTTGCACAGTAAATTCAAAAAAGGGTTTTTCGTTCGGTATTGATAACTGAAAAAATAGTTTTTTGTTGTTTTCCCATTTTGTGTGTTTTTTCGATTTGGTGGTTTTCTTATTTTGGTGTTTTTTTTTTTAACAAGTGGCACCATCGTCATAAGTACAAAGTAGAGAGCGCAGTGAGAGTAAAATTCTTTTTGAAATTTGCTCATGTATTGACTGTTAATCGCTGTTGAAATGACCAGCGAGATCAGTTGTGTTAACAAAAAATCAGTTAGATTGATTAGGAATCTGTTAATTTTACAAAATTTTGTTAACTTAAGATCTAGAATTTCTCTTCTGTTGAAATGACTAAACTAATTTGTTCGCTTGACAAAGAACTCGATCGAGTTAACCGAAATTCGATCAATTTCACCGAATCTCCTTTAAGTCAAGAACAACAGAACAGATTTGCTGATTTTACTAGCACCATTTCTTTCAGTGTATATTTCGATATATAAAAGGGGTGTGACATCTCCCATTTAATAGAATCTTTGGTACTGCATAACTCTGAAAGTATTCATGCTAGAACATTGAACAGTAAGGAGTTATATGAGCTTTAATAGCAAATGTTTTTCCAAATATCGTATCTATCTTTACAAACTATAAATGGCTTCGGGAATGGTAATTTTTGGCACCTTAAAATGAGAAAGTTAATATCATTAGGACCGATGCAACTTATCACTCTTTAACACAGACGTGGAAGAATTCCAAGCAGTGTATATCCGGTAGAGTTTAACTCTTTTGAGCTATCAGGAATTCCTGTTCATCGATTGATCCTTAAAAACGGACCCATAATAGTTATGCTCCGTTATTTGAATTCACCGCCTTATGTAGTGGAACAAGGCTTTTCATCACAAAACTTTTACTAATGTCATTGAAGCAATTCAAAATTTATAAAACAAAAAAATTAAAACCAAGGATTCCATTGATACCGATAGATATCCTTTTTCAAATTTAAATTTCTCCAATTTCCTGTCCCCTTCTTTGAAGCTCAAGGGCGGTCATTAGCTGGGATTCAAGGGATTGATAAGCGCAATACAAAATTGTATAGCTTCGGTGTTTCCGCTACCCAAATGTCAACCTCACCTACACAGGGGAATCCTGTTACAAATATGTATGTATCATACAACAACAATCATTAGCTGTAGCAGAAGTCGATCTTATCAACTCATGTTTCACCCATGGCCAATACGCGTAGCCTGGTTATTTTTATACAAGCGTGGGGTAAAACCCACGGGCATAAGTTAGTTTATAATAAAAGAGACCACATTTGTCAGACGGGGAGGTATATCCGGGTGTGGCTTATTTGAATCATGGAGGAAAATCTGCCAACTTCTCAGTAGAAACTTGTTAGTTTATTCAGTGAAAAAATCTGTGGAAATATCCTTTTTTTTAAATTCCAGGGACGTGATGATACAAAACTGGGACAACCCAAAGAGGTTGCCAATGTGGAAAAACTGGAAGAATCTAATGACTTCCTATCAAAGACGCTTATGAATGCGTATAGCATATCTTGCGCTCTTAGAAGATTCAGAGGAAAAGCAAAGCCGCCACGGTGAAACAAAAGCAGTTTTTATAGAAGACAGGTAAGAGAAATGTTTTAAGCTGACCAGGGTTCCGGTAAGCGTCGCGTGCAGGGATGAGTATAAGAATCTGTTAAGGATCTACAAGCGTATAATTTCCAGAGCGAAGAGAGTAGGTATCATGGAAAATTTTATGTGCGTACATACAGTGCACCAGTCAACACCGTGGTGGAGGAAAAACCTAGGAAGGATAAATATAGTGCAGGGTAGTGGTCACGTAGTGGTCGTCAAATGATTAAGAAGAGCCAAAGGACAATACTTACAATTCTATCATGGAGCGGGTAGTGCCTGGCTTGGTGACCGATACCAAGTTCGAATGGGCGGTGCAGATTTTATCTAAAATTAAATCGCCGGACTCAGATAGCATATTTCCTGACATGCTACAAATCTCGAGTAGATCAATCGTGGAATGGCTAAGAATAATATTCAATGAATCAAGTACCAAACTCTTGGAAAACTATTCGTGTAGCTTTCCTACGGAATATCGGGCATATTTATCGCAAAAACTACTAGACTACCTATTAATCTAAGATCATTTCTGTTCTAAACCTTTCAGCGGCTAAACTTTTCAGTGTACATAAAGTCCAACGTGGATGAAAAACTGCACTCCAAATACAACATGCGTAAACCAAATGAAAGTCAATAGACTTGTGTACACGGATGGTTTCAAGTATTGGAAGGAGTAAGGTATGCGGTATATGGTGCTGATAAGGGAATAAACAGATCCTACAAGCTGCCAGATCACAGTAGTGGTTTTCAGGAGAAATCAGTAGCCGTAACCAAAGCAATAGTAACTCTGGAACAAATAAGTTTACACTTCACCTGCGTTAATTTTTATATCGCTAATATGTAAGCAATCCCTGGAAAGAATAGGCATAGGGAGAAGTAAACATATTTATTGGGTCCCATGGCATATGGGAAAAGAAGGGACCTAGAAAGGGCGCATCCCTAGAAGCTTAATCCGTGGACGTCCCAATCAGATTTGGCAAGATTAAGAGAAGGTAATAAGTAATTTGTTTTTGTTTTTTTAACAGAAACAAAAAAAGAGAGCCAAAGGTGTTCCCTATCTTTGGTATAAAAGGTATTAGCGCTTCTTTTCCCAACGTAAATAAATAAATAAAAACAAGTAAGGAAGTCGCGGTGCAGCCCATTTTTTCTGATTTGAAGTGTTTTCTATTTATTGTTGTAAATCCACTGAGATAAAACACCATTGATATAAAGCTCTGTTTTGCAAAGATATAGCTTATTTTATTCGTCCACGACCCTTTTAAAAATCTTTTTTATCGGTCCTTAACCGATTTCGTTAATTTTTCTTGGAAGCGTTCCTTATAGTAAAGGCAACCTCTCTGCCGAATTTTGTTACGATAGGTTTACCGATTTTTGATTTATGATATTTGTAAAATTGTTTTTGTCACAAGTGGGCGGTGCCATGCCCTTTTTAAAAAAAAATTTTTTATCGAGAGTCGCAATATCAGTGGAAACGTCAAATTTCAACATTCTAGGTGTATTATTTATTAAATACTCAGGTTTTTTGTGTTTTCCAAAATGTTATATATATAAAAAGTGGGCGTGGTTTTCATCCGATTTCGTTCATTTTCAATACCAATCAATTCTGTGTCCAGATAAGCTCGTGTACCAAAAATATCTCAATATTTACTCAAGTTATCGTGTTAACGGACAGACGGACGTACGGACGGAAATGGCTCAATCAAATTTCTTTCGATACTGATGATTTTGATATATGGAAGTCTATATCTATCTCGATTCCTTTATAGCTGTACAACCAACCGTTATCCAATCAAAGTTATAATACCCTGTGTACAAGTATAGCTGGGTATAAAAAGGAGAGAGCTGGAGTAGCACATGTTTGGCCAAGCGGGAAAAGGCATGGACCCAAGCGTGTGAGTGTAAAGTGTAGAATATCATGTGTAGGTCTTAGAACCTTAGACTTACAAAGTTACTACCAAAAGAGACACCTGACGAGTACACTGACTAGAAACTGTCTTTTGGTCTCACATGCTTTAAAATTAGGCCTTGTCAGTAATAGGAGATGTGAAAAGCGTGGGCTGGAGGTGGCCGTGGTTTTTCATAGGATATTTCAGTAAGGTCGTTAAACAATCTTCTGGTAACACTATGGACTCATTAAGTCTATGTGAGGTATTCACGTACCGGCCTGTTCAACTTAACCTAACTGTGAAAAACGGATAAATTACTAACCAGTTATTAAATAAGTTATGACTCAAGAAAAAAAGTTGATTTTGTCGCATAGTGTAACGAGTGTATACTTAAAGATATCAATAGATTTTGATTGTTTATCACTTTTCGATTATCGTTATCATTATTTTTACTCATTTCTTTTTGAGTCTCCATATATTTGAAGCTTGTGTGCATGAAGATATCAAAATTTTAAATATTTGTAAACTTTGAAATTTTTGATAAATATGTTTATAGCACTTGCTATTATTCCTTATTTTCTGATTATACAATTCCGAGAACATTTGGGGCAATAAAATAAAAAAAATCGCCTAAAACTGATAACCCTTCCACTTTCACTGAACCGAGAGTAATTTGTATGTAGATACTTAAATAAACATACATACAAACTAATGTAATTATTTATACATTTATGAAAAACGAGCTCATAAATTATTGTAATAAAAAGCATAACTAAGAGCTCAAAAGTAGAAGTTGCATCGAACGAATTATTTTTGATTTGCTTATTTTCTATTTGGGTCACAAACAACAATCAAAACCCAATTAAATGTTATCACTAATGGCTACTACTATTTATTTTACATTGTTGTTTTTATTGTTTTAGCTTCAAGCAAATGCAAGGCGTTGAAAGAAGCTTAATTACATTTTAAAATGTTGAAAGAGTTCTTAAATTTGTTTCTATAGTAAATCGATAATTGGTGTATAAGGAAAATAGGGTCTTAAAGCATAACATACTTTTAACTGTGATAGTCACGGTATTTGTATGTATGTATGAATACTTATGTTTATTAGTAAACAAGAAGCTTTGTATTGGTTCGTTGACCTTACAGTAACTTTTGTTCTATCTAACATATATGAAATTATGTATGTATGTATGTAGTTATATATAGTTCGCATTGTAGCAATCTGTAGGAAATGGAGTTCTTCAGTGCATAGTTGTAATCGGTATTTAGGAGGCGTGGCATCCATATAGACCAACATATGAATAATCAAATAATTCTGAGACTTATTATGCCAAAGCAATGCAACTTGGCAGGCAGATGCACAAATAGATTTTGTATCAGTGGAGAAAGAAAGAGAAAATAAAAGAAAAGAAAAAAAGAAAAGAAAATAAAAGAGAAGAAGAGAAAAGAAAAGAAATGAGAAGAAAATAACAGAAAAGAAAACATAATAAAAGAAATAAAAAAATAAGAGTAAAGAAAATTAAAGAAAGGAAAGGAGTCGAAAAGAACGCGAAAATAAGTAAAGGTGAGAAAAGGAAGGGAAGAAAGAGGAAGGAAATTTAAGGAAAGCTTGTTTTGGGTGTTTCATCGACGAGATACAGACAATTTACCGATTTTTGTCAAAATGTTCATCCACTACAAAAGTTATCGAAGAGTGAAAAGAAGAAATCGACTAATTTTTATCGATTATTTATTGTGTGGCTATCTATTTGCGGTGTATTACCAATTTCTATCAGCGTAGTATGCAAAAGTTATCGGCTATCGAAAATTTTCGATTTTTTTTAATCGATTTTTTATCGCAAAAGTTATCGAGTTGTGATATACCTCCACAAAGATTAAGGTCGAGCTTCTTTGCCAATTGGAGTCGTGATCTTTTTAATTTTTCCTACAAATTGGCGGGACGGGACCTTCATATTTTACGCTGACTCCGAACTGCATCTGCAAGCAAATGAGTTTTCACCTAGAAGCTTTTCGTGGCAAAAATGCACTCGGAGTGTTTGCCAAATCTCTTTTTCCAATTAAAAGAGCTTGTTTCTAATTTTTTTAATGTTGCGTTGCCCGAGAATTGCAACCCAATCTTTGGTTTGGTAAGCGGAGCACACTTAAATCAGACAACGCCGATCGCCGGTTTTTTATCGAAGAGATATCGATTTATTATCATCGAGTATCTATCGATTTGTGACGAGTTACCAATTTCTTATCGTCGTGTTATAGAATTATTTATGGACCTCCACGCGTTGGCGATGGCGAGTACCGAAGAAGATTTAACGATGAGCTGAACGAGCTATACATAGACCAACTTAGTCCAGCGAATTAAAATGCAGCGGCTGCACTGGCTAGGCCATGTAATGCGAAGATGACGCTCTGGCCAAGAAAGTGTTTCTATCGAAACCCGCCTATGGAAGCGGAGGTATAGGGCGGCCCCCACTCCGTTGGAAGGACCAGATGGAAAACGATTCAAACTCCCTTGGTGTGACTAATTGGCGCCGATTGGCAGAGAGAAGGAGCAACTGGCGCGCCTTGTTGGCCGGCCATAACCATTTAAACGGTTAAGCGCCAATTAAATAAGTAAGTGTTATAGAAAAATTATCGCTTTGCTATCGAAATTTATCAATTTGTAATCAAAAATATATCGATTTTTTATCGCAAAAGTTATCGAGTTATTATCAAAGGGTTATCAATTTGTTATCGTAGTGCTAAAAATTCATAACAAAAGTTGTCGATATTTTATTGATAAGTAATAACCATTTCTTATCGAAGGGTTATCTATTTTTTATCGAAAAGTTATTAGCTTGCTATGAAAAAGATATTTAATAAAGATAAAAATTTTGTTGATTTTTCATCGGTCTGTTGCCAATCCGTTATATATTTGTTTTTATATTTTCAATCTACTATCAATATGTTATCAAAGTATTACCCATTTTTTATCGAAAAATTAACGATATATATTATATATTTGTTATCGAGATGGTACTAATATATTACCGGCGTGTTATAGATTTGCTAGTAATTAATTATCTGAGTGTAACCAATTGTAACCAATTGTTTATCAGCCTTGTTGTTGCTGTTGTAGCCATAAATACATTTCCGGAGGATTTCGGGGAGTGGTAACGATGTGGATGGTCCTTTGCCGGATATAGGTAGATAAGGTACGTTCTGTTGTTAACAAGCACGATTAAGGTACTAGCACAACTATCTCGGAAACGATTTAATATGATCACATTAAACTTTCTGGGCGACCCTACCCCCTACCCCTTAGTTCCATGAGGAACCTAGCGTCGTCAGAGCCTTGTCCGGTTGGCAATTTAGTTAACGAAGCTGTGAGTTGGGTTTATCAATCTCTTGTATCCCAGTTTTTCGGCGCGTTATCTATTTGTTAAGGACAACTTCGGTTTCTTGTGTAACAGATATCGGTAAAACTTCGTAATCAAATTTCGTCGCTAGAAAGCTGATAACAAACCGATTACTGAACGGTAATTATTAGATCTGCTCATAAAGCCCAAAAATTTTGTTTCTGGTAAAGTTGCGTCTTTTGTGGATTAACTTCAATACCTGAGCGAGCTATAGACGTATACTTGTTTGATAACACATCAAGCTACACGAGTACTTGGTACTCACGCTTTTTTTTGTGTAATCGAAATATTGATTTAAACTAAGCTTAGGAGTATTGCATGAAAGTAAGTAGACAACTTGTCTGGCGAGAAATTTTCCATTAGTGTTGATAATCGCTTCCTAAGAAATACTAACAGACCTAAACATGCTACTAACAGTTAAAACGCTAAAAATAATTGTATATTACTTGCACAAAGCGACAGCTAATTAAGAAAGAGGCTGACATATCCACACTTATGTATTTCTATTCAAAACATAAATGCAATGAACTGAATTCAAATTTAAGTAACCGTAGCCTGGTTTAGTAGAAAATTCAACGTAGACACAAACTAGTCAAGCGAATACGCAATTTGTGGGCTGGATTAATTTGGGCAAACAGGTGGATAGACGACGCACTGTGGGGTATTTGATCAATCTAGCTGGCCAAAATTAAAACAGCAGTTATTTCTGTTCAAAAAGTGGTTGCCTCACTTCATTGTCATGAAAGGAAATATTTGCCAGCAAATTCACGATTTTACGCACAGAATTACTATGGATCGGGCCCCTGGTTTCGAATGGACCCGGTGTAATTTTTTGGCATTAGATGAGATATGTCAATATGGGTATCAAACGAAAGGTATTTTAATCCGCATTTCGATTGATATTTTTAAGTAGGGTTGCCACTTAGGGTTGCCTTTTTTATATTTGTTTGTACATCCACTACCATTTCGGAAACGGCTTAACCGATTTGAATCAAATTTGGTACATCGATATAGTATTACATTTTAAGACTTTTAACCTAGGTGTTGCCACTGTGGTTGCATTCACAAAGTTTCCACATTTTTTAACTTAAAAAAATTGAATGAGATATGCCAATAAGGGTATAAAAGGAAAGGTATTTCACTCCCGCTTTCCAATAAATACATTTTTAGGTAGGGTTGTCACCTCACTTTATTGTAGATATATCTGAGTAAATACAAAACATAATTATCGGAGAATATAAAACTGTATCACGATAACTAAAAAACACTGGTATTCACGACAGTCTCTTACAAAATTGATCACCACTAAAAAAATCGCAGGTATGCGTCTTTGTTATTAAACTTTGAAACAAACACATGCTTATGTATTCCCAAAACTTACTGACATGATATGCCATGGAAAAAAGATATGTCTTGCAAATGGGTTTTAAAAAATTGAATATTGAAAGGTAGTTTTATTACAAGTAGAATAACTCAATTAAAATACGCGGCATAAAAACCTTACATATGAATTTAAAGCACATTTACCTGTCCTAAATAAAATCTAACTAGAGTAGATTAAGGCTAATCAAGTGAAAAAGTATTTAGGTTAGACCCCATATTGCTTTTTAATCCAAAAATACATCGAACTGCACACAATTTTTATACAATTTTAGATGTGCGCGGTTAGCTCCGTTGACGTTGCAGATGAGTTTTGGGGTATGTATATATTCAGTGGACATCTAGGTATGCCGCGGAGTATATTAAAAAAAAAATTTTAATCATTTGAAAATCGACTTTTGGCCAGCTAAATTGATGAGATACCCCACCGTGCGACGTGCATAGTTAAATGTAGTCAAGTGGCTGTTAAAATTTTGTTGTTTTATTTCTCTACACAAATCAAAATTGCTTTTCAAGAAAGAAAAAATATGAAACTTGCCTAAGATTTGATTGATTACAATAACAAGAATAATAATAGGTAACAAAACAATAATTTTCAGAGCTAAACCGTTAGAAAGTACAAAATTGCTTGTTACAAGTATGATTAATAAGTTTCGTAATTTTATTTTGCAGAGTATGTACATACGTAAATATGCATGTTCACACTTATCTTACTTCAATGAAAAAGCATATTATGCAAAATTATAGCTTTATGTAATGTTACTGTAGGATAAAAAGGCTTAGACGCTTACATATGTATGTATGTTTCATTGGAAAACTCAGCATTATGCAAGTCTCAATATAACTGTATTGCTGACAAAATAACTACGCAAATTTGTTGGGTAAATTAAGATAGTAATAACACAGAAAAAACAATTACAATACCATTATGTCAAATACTGACTGGAATGGAGAGCTGATAGGGAAAGAAAAGATCAGTAGCAAGTCAGTAATGGTGTTTTAAAATAAAACAAATAAAAAAATGGAGCTCCACACTACCGGTTTTGAAGCTATGAAGCGGCATAACATGCGCATAGCTCTGAAGAGAGCTTTTCGGAATACTAGTTTACTTATATAGGTTAGGTTCGGTTGAACTGGCCGGTCCATGAGGACCGCACATAGACTGATTGAGTCCGTAGTGTTACCAGAAGTTTGTTTTAACGACCAAACTGAAAAACCCTATCAATAACCAGGACCTATGTTATAAAATAACTCCGTCCTCTTGGCAAATACTAGAAGTTTCCTAGGACTTAAGCCACTTGCTGCTTCTAGATCTGACAGCTTTATCACTCCTAATAGCTGGAGTCTTAGCCTGGCAAGTGCAGGGCACGAGAACAGAACGTGCTCGATCGTTTCCTCCTCCAGCTCGCACTTCCTGCATGTACTATCACTGACCAAGCCGAATTTAAAGGCATGTGACGCCAGAAGGCAGTGTCCAGTCAGAATACCCGTCATGAGTCTACAGTCCTCTCTTTTTAATGATATAAGCAAATTTGTTAGTCTAAGGTTGTAAGACCTACACATAATCTTCGATATTTTACAGCCCCGCGCTAGAACCAACGCCTTTCCCGCTTGGTCGGTCATGTGCACCTCTCGCCCTCGCTTAATCTCGCCCAGTCTTATTGGGATACCTACGGAGCAAGCTTCAAGGAATGCGCCCATTTTAGCTAGTTCGTCCGCTTTTTCATTCACATCTATTCCCATATGCCCTGGTACCCAATATAGAGGTATGCTTCTCCCTGTTCCTATTCTCTCCAGAGACTGCTTACACTCTAACACGCATTTAGATGCTGTGCTATGCGAGATTATTGCCTTAATTGCTGCTTGAATGTCAATATAAAAGTTAACATGGTTGCAACTTAAGCTATTCTCTTCCAGGGTTTCTACTGCTTTGGTTACAGCTATGATTTCCGCTTGGGAAACGCTACAATAATCCGGCAGCCCATCCATCCAACCAATCCATCTCCAGGGATTTCTCTATGCTTATTACCACCCTATGCAATGCGGTGTCTACCGACTTGCCTTTGGTGTACGCATGCTGTGTTGTGGAGAGCAGATTTTCATCCACGTTGGACTTTATGTACACATCTATCAGCCTCTTAAAAGTTTTGAGCAGAAATGATGTTAAGCTAATGGGTCTATAGTCTTTGGGATACACGTGACCGATCTTCCCCGCCTTTGGTATAAAAGCTACACGAGCAGTTCTCCAACAGTACGGTACATGATTCAGTCTTATGCACCCATCGAATATTATTTTAAGCCATTCCTAGATCGCTCTTGGGAATTGTAGCATGGCCGAGAACATACCGTCTGGGCCCGTCGATTTAAACTTAGAAAACTTTTTCACTGCCCACTCGATCTTGGTATCGGTCGCCAAGCCCGGCACTACTATCTCCGTGATGGAAGTGTGAGTGATGTCTGCTGGCTCTCCTAAACCGTATCCCGATGGGAAATGTGTGTCGAGAAGCACCTCAAGGGATTCCTCACTATTACGTGACCATTCCCCGTTTTCTTTCTTTATTAGTCCCTGGACTATGTTTCCCCTTGCTAGGACTTTTTTCAACCGTGCTGTTTCGCTGGAGCACTCTATGTCCGTACAGAAACTTTTCCATGAGATCCTCTTCGCCCTGGAAATTTCACGCTTGTAGATCCTCAGTAGATCCCTGTACTCGTCCCGGCACGCTTCGCTTTCCACGGTCTTTGCGAGCTTAAACATTTCTTTTACCTGTCTTCTTAGAAGTCTCAGCTCATTGCTATACCATGGCTTTGCTTTTCCTCTGAATCTTCTTAGAGGTAGGCTTTGTTATACGCAGTTATAAGTGTCCTTGTTAGGAATTCATTCGACTCCTCCAGTTCCTCCACATTGGCAACTTCTTTGGGTTGTCCCAGTTTTGTTTCTGCATGTTTCTGGAATTTAGTCCAGTTCGTTGACCTTAGGTTTCTAAAGGTTCCTCCCTTCTCTTCCTTCTATAGAGGGATGCTGAAGCTGATATACGCATGGTCGGAGAAGGATGGTCTATCAAGAACCATTCAATCGTACCTTAATATATCACGTTCGGAGCTCAATGTAATATCCGGAACATTGCTGGATGTTGGACCAATGTATGTAGGGACATTTCCCCTATTGGCTATCCGCAAATTGGTTTGCAGTATGCAACAAAATAGATATTTGCCTCTCTAGTTCGTATCTCCTCCTCCACACGCATTGTGATGCGCATATGCATCTGTGCCTATGACCAACCGCCCTTTGCGCCCTTCCTCCTGTAATAGCCTTCTGCACTCCATCGGTGGAACCTCCTCAGCATGGGCCATGTAGCAGGACTCCAAGTTAAGTCCTTCTTATTATTTTGCTCAACAGCCACCGCTACGAGATCCTCAGTGGTGTAATTGGGCAGCATATATGATTGCAGCTGTTTCATTACCATTACTACAGCTCGCACCCGTCCTTCCAATTGCGCGTAGTAAACGCCAAGCCCGCGCGCGCTAAGTCTAGAAACCTTTCCTCCCGATGAGTGCCACGGCTCCTGGATCAGCGACACGTCAAACGAACCCTCCCTAAGGGTTAGGAGGAGTTCGCTCGACGCCACTTTACTGTGTTGGAGGTTTATCTGTAGGACTCGTAGCACCATTGGGCTGTTTGTCCCCCTCCAGCACCTTCATCGTGATGTCGTCGTCCTCCCCTTGCCCTTTTGGTTTAGAGTATTCGAGGCCCCCTTCAGCCTCTCGGAACTGTTGTGCCGGGTGTTCCTCTGTGCGAGTCACAGCACCATTTGCCGGTTGGTCCTCTTCTAACACCTGCGTGGTGACGAAATATATAAGTTCAAGTTATCGACCCACAATTCGTAAAAATCTCGTGTTGGTGCTAATTTATATCCTCGACATTGAGATCTACGCAGTTCTCTATTATCGAATGCCAGTAGTCGCGAAATAACTTGAAAACGCTTCATAGACATCACTGCTCTTAAAATTGGTCGGCAATGGTTTGCGTCCCACAAGCTTTGAATACTTTCATTATGAGATCTGTAAACACCTAAATAGAATACAAATAAATATATACCTACATATATATATATATATATATATATATATATATATATATATATATCAATGATAATATCTTATTAAATTTTTACCAATCAGAAGTAAAACTCCCAAATATCCATCCAATTCTGCCTCTACAATTTCAACCTAGCTATCTTTATACACGCTTTTCCCTTCCATATTTGTAAATTTGATGATAGACTGCTTCATTGCGCTGGTAAAACATATATTGAAAGAATCTGTAATATTACTTATTCTGTGGATTGCATAGGAAGTGACTCCCATGCAGCCATGAATTATGTTTTCTGACAGCGCTCTAGACAGTGAATGTGGTGAACGGGTAGTGTGCCACACAATTTCTTTGCTTTTGCTTTGAAAGTTAGACTGATTTCCTGAAATTTTAATATCGTTTTCAAAATTTTCACCTTCGATATCAACGTCGTCGTCATTCATAATTCATTGCTGGATTGAGATGAATTCAGAATAGCACGAATTTCTTCGTCACTGATGCGTTGCTGCATGAAAAGTTATCACTTTTATAAAAAAACTCAGCATAAAAACCTTCTTACTTACCCTTGCACCTGTTGACCTCAAATTACAATTTTCATCCGCCATTTATTCCTATTTTACAATTTTACTTTTCAAAGTTCCGAAGTTATGCACCTGTTGAATTTTTTTGCACTGGGCTTATAGGAAAAAAACATTGAAATAACGATGTAGAAAAAATTCGAGTTTGAAGTTGTTTGGGTCACAAAATGACCCTAGGAGAGTTTGAGTGTTAAATCTATAAGTGCTTTACATTTTTGCCGAAAATCACGCGCAGTAATGTCATGACGATCGGTTGTCGACTGTCCTGCAAATAAATTGTTTTTGATGTCATCCCACTACGGATTACATATAAATGTAATGAACGGATCGGGTCGACCGTATTTTCGTACATAACACATTGCGTCTTGTGCATATTCGTTCATATTCCGTGGGCTACCAATATACGAAGATGGCAATATAGTTAAACGTCCGATGTCATTAATGTTAGCATCTTGCAAATCAATATATAGTTCAGATCTTAATTTTGCTTGGTTGAAACGAATAAAACTAAGACGTTCTGTTTCTATTTTGGCATACATATCAACGATGTACTGATGATATAGTTTGTCACATCTCAAGCTATAATTTTGTTCTTGTGGACGAACCATCAATCAATACGAATAAAAATTCATGACACTAACTTTTTTCTGTACATGCAGACCTGAAACTAAGTGCAAAATGTGACTTAAGAAATTTATACAAATGATGAAATGTCAACACACTGAAAATATTATTTACCTGTTCGTGGATTAATCATTAATATATTGATATGGTAGCCATCGTCACCTTTCCAATGCAATATTGGGTATTGTAATGCGTTGTAACTACGATGAAGTTCCGAAACACGTTGCAATTGCTCATTTCTGCGATGAAGTATAATATCATGGGATTGAAACTGATCACCAAGAATTACAATTGCAACCCCATCAATTTTCGGTGCATTGGATCGCTTTTCATGCCCTCCAAAAGGTGTTCTATCAGCCCTTATTACGATTTTGTGATTATCAGATGGCATACAATCGAGAGCTATTTTGAACAATTGAACTAATGCGTTATGCTGATGGAAAAACATTTGTAGCTTACAAATAATTTCTCGTCTTGTATTCAAAGCAATTGCACAACGTTGATCCAATTCACGATTTTCATCACCAATAAAATAAATTTGCAAAAATTTATAATCAGCGTCTGGGTATGGCAATAACGAAGAAGCTTGATGATAAATTTGGCCCTGAATTTGCAACATGTATGCAATTTTAGGTATATGTTGCATAATAAGTTTTAAAACTATAGAATAATTTTATGATTCAGATTGATTGGGACAATCCTGTTTAAGTATTTACCTTAAACTTCGGCATAAAATTATCTCTAATAATGTCAGTAGCACCAAAAGAAGTCATCTGAAATGCCGAATTGTATTGTTGAATATGACTCAAAAAGTGCTTCGAATTTTCAGAAGTCCCAAAAATTAATGAAGATAATGGTTCGGGTGGAACTTCTAATGCTGGCAATCTCACTTTGCCATTAGCACAACACATGCCGGGCGTTTCACCTGGAAATTTAGCGGCATCACAATGTGGACATATTGCGTCCATTATGCCAATATATCCGTACATACTGTAATCAATCTGACTGTTGTAATTAAAAGCAGCATGCATAGTTTCAGGTACAACAGATCTATTTCGTGCACTACGTTCACGCTGCGATGCACTAGCTTGTGCTCGTTCATCTGGAGTCTGTGATCGCCTATGTAATGCCGCAGCATTTGCATGACGCGTTCGACGACTTATATTTCCTCGTGTGGATCGTGGCATTTTTCTTTCAATTAAAAAAGAATAATTAAATTAAAAAAAATTTCTACATTAATGGTGGTACACCATATGTTTTTTCAAATAAGTAAACACACATGCATTCGTGTAATTCACTTCAACAGTTCAAAACTTACCGTTTTTTAATCGGAAATTCGCTTTGCGCTATATTTCTTCTTTTCACAAATTCACACAAACTTCAATAATTATTAAACAAAAACACTATTTGCATTTTTATGTAATAATTTGCACCGCGGTAATTTCGGACACTACTGAACGTAATGGGCTGCTTCGTTTATTCTGCTAACGAATGGTGTTGTAGCCAAAGAAAACGCTCCAGCGATGTTTACACTCCAATGTCATTTATTCTCCTAATTTCAATTTTCTTAATGCTAAGAGCCAAAGCTCTATATACCTATCTATAAGAAATATTCATGTATTTCTCTATGCAAAAAAATGCACCGTAATATTGTTCGATGTCTTTCCAAAGCCTACTTTGTTTATCGATCTGCCTGCTACATACATACATGTTGATATAAATATAATGCAAGTAAGTTTGTAGGTGGGAATAATTAGTAAGCTAGTTAAGTTAGTTAAGAGAACGAAAGAGCATAGCTAAGTATGTAAAAAATCGTTTAGTAAATGATTAAACTATTATTGATGTATGTATGTTAATATGAAAACGTATAATCCGCTGGCTAAATGGGATGAATCTGACCAAACAAATGTGTTTTGGTGTGTTTTTCAAAATAATTTCACCATACACTGAGCGCTTCTCAGTGTGATTGAATATACCATTTTAACTGGTTGTAGTACATAAAAATGCAATCCCTTAACCTGAAGGCTAATTCCCAATTGGTCTATATCTCGAGTCCTTAGTTACCTAGCGAAAAGAAAAGCCCTCTTATTTACAATTGATACTCATGTGGTTCAAACACATCCTAGGGTTACCCGGGTACACGTTTTGGCCTATATATCGAGACCCTGGTATCCGATTCTTAAAATTTCAAAACACAAACCATGTACTGAATAGTCAGAACAAAGCCTAAAAATTTGGTTTGGATAGGTGAGCCCTTTCTTGAGTTATAAAATCACAACGAAAAATGGCATTCATTTGTATATATATAGATGAGTCTTGGAGGCGAAATGTGTGCAAAGCTTTGTACAAAAAAAAACAAATTATAGGTACGTGGACCAATAAAAAAATAAAAATTCCTGATTTCCTGTGTAAACTTAAACAGTTCTTCATAAACGCTTTAGTCGCTTCAAAGCGGGTGAAGCAGGCATGTCGTTTTGTTGCTATGTTATGGCTTTAGAGCCAAACAACGTGACTTAAGTGTTTATATAAATCTGTGCCCATAAATCGAAGTCACTTTGTTTTCAGGGTCCACTTCTCTCTTTTCTCAATATGATAGCAGCTGCAGTTGGAAACTTGCTGCAATATAAGCCATCTCCACGTGATGGCTACTTACGTATTCTTACCGAAGATTTATCAAGTTTAAAAACAAACTTTCTTTAATTTCCATACAGTTGTGAACTGAAACCTCAAAATCGCATCGTTTGGTACATGGTATGTTCGTTACCTAGCAGTGAGTTTTTGGATTGGCGTCGTGAGGTTTCCCAGTGGTGGTCGTGTAGAGTTGTTCACCTTATTTAATTCAAATTAGATTATACATATTGCCTTAAAGGAAACTTAACTCTGAACAAATACAGTAATGTTAGGTGCTGTAGTTGCGCTTCTCTGTATGAATTTATTTGATATTTCTATGCCATATAACTTGACTTAGTAGATACCGCTGTAGTCGAGCAGCACGTGAGATTACAGCATCCACTTTTCAGCCGTCCATGTAGACGGTAAAAGCCGCCGTGGTGTGATGGTAGCGTGATCCGCCTACCGCACCGAACATCATGGGTTCACGCCCCGGGCAAAGCAACGTTAAAAATTTTAGAAACAAAGTTTTTCATTTAGAAGAAAATTTTTCTAAGCGGGGTCGCCACTCGGTAGTGTTTGGCAAACACTCCGAGTGTATTTCTGCCATGAAAAGCTCTCAGTGAAAATTCATATGCCTTGCAGATGCCGTTCGGAGTCGGCATAAAGCAAGAAGGTCCCGTCCCGCCAATTTGTAAGGAAAAATAAAAAAGGAGCACGACGCAAATTGGTAGAAAAGATCGGCCTTAAATCTCTTCGGAGGTTATCGTGCCTTACATTAATTTTTATTTTATATACACTATGATTTCTCTAAAGCTGTCACACTCCATCCTGCCATTTCTTGCTTGTATTGTTTCTTCTTGTAGGGATAAGAATACTCCCTGAATTTGTTGGAAAGTTCTATAACGTTTGTGGCCCTTGATTCCTCCTCCCGCGAGGAACTTGGGTTGGAGAAGTTATCAATTGCGCTGATAACGAATTGACTTCCGCTATTCCTTCCACCAAGGGTACTGGCAGATTTTCTCCGGCTACAAAGTTCATTTAAAAAAAACACGCTAGAGGAAATGGAGGTGAACTCGCATTTATCACTCATCACTATGTGCAGTAGAATCTATTTGATCCCGGAATCGGCCACAGGTACAATATCCTGGAGCATTAGGTTATATCTGTCCGGTCAGATAATGCAAAATCAGCAACATCTACATCCCCCCTGTTGCCTCAGTGAATATTGCCTTGATATCAGTAATCTTGGTAAAAATCGATTACCAATGCTCACCACAAAATGTGGCATTCCGATCTGCAAGTTGCCGGTAGGGGTGAGATGTTGGCGGATCAAAGAGATGACGCGGTGGTCTGCACTAAAAACGGGGATGTTAGGAAATCGTCGCAGTTCGCCAGACAGACAGTTAGCACTGAACTTGTCAACAGCGTCAACTGCAGCCCCTATTAACATTGGCATACGACCACGCACTTACTTACAACCATCACTTTTATGCGATTATCGAATTCATCATGTTTGAGCTACGCACTGTCATGAGAAAGGGAAAGTATGTCGACTGCCTTACCAATCCCGACTGGTGTTCGTCAAGTGGAACGTGCTTTCCTCAAAGTCATTCCATTCCCGTCGGCTCACTTTATTTCCGCTATAAGAATTCTGTAATTCGGCAAAATTTTGCACCGGAGAGTGTAGTTTGAGCGGAAGACCGTGGCCTCATGAGATATCAAGACCCTGGCGAACTTCGGATTAAGCACATACCCCGCGCATCAGAGAGCTTGCGGACAAACAAAAGCGAGCGAAGTGCGAGTAACATCTTAAGAACTGCAACTTACCGCCGGTGTTGGAAAACTATGGTCCACCGTAAAATGATAAAATATCCATCGCTTTGGCGATTAAGTGCTATCGAATACGATAACCAGTAATACATAATGCATTCCTTGTGGGACAAATCCAGACGGTAGGCCAACATACACGAACATAAAAATAAACACATAGGTTGAAGAACAACCAAATTGTTGTGCCATCTTAAGCAGCAAGCCCGGACGGAATCACCGTGCCGATGTTAAAAAGCCTTGGCAATGAGGTCTTTAAGTACTTGGTGTTTGATACCAACCTGTCTCTGTCGAATGTAGGAGACTCATATCGTCCGATATCTCACCTATCGCCAGGAGCCAAGACACTTGAAGCCGTCGCCCTCCCCTTTTTCACCGCAAGCATACAAATTGCCAACCACTAGCATCACGGCTTTCTAAAATTACCTGGCACTTTACAGTTTACGGAAATTGGCATTGACCAAATCTTTGGCGACCTTATTTACAATGTTGACGTTGCAAATGGCGATCATATTAAACATACACGTCTATAACATAACGGTACCGACTGTCCTTCAAACAAAAATTTTGAGTGTGATGTTCGCTCACGATTTGCATTTCAGCAACCATGCACCCACAACTATACCTAAGGTACGAGACTGCAGCGGAATGTGGAGCAACGTTTGTAGATATGAGCAAAATTTAAACAGCAAACAAAGGCAAAGGAAAGGAAAGGCAAAGAATGCAAAGGAAAGGAAAAGAAAGGAAAGGAAAGGAAATAAAGGATTCGAACGCGGAACTGTATTGAATATGAAACCGGAAATCGGAACCGAACCCGAAACCTGAACCGAAACAGTAACGGAACTGCATTGGATATACACGGCCATAGTTAGGCCAATATTGCTATACGGGGTGGCGTTATGGTGGGCCGTCCTGAATAAAACATCGACGGTTCTTGCTCTTCAAAAAGTGTAAAGATCTGCACTATTGTGCATAAGCGGAGCTATCCGCACAATTCCAACGGAGGCTATGAATGTAATACTGAACCTACTACCCATAGATATGATATGCGTAAAATATGCAGCATGTGTAGCTATTAGGCTGCGGAAACTGACCACGTGGTCTCACTGCAACCATACTGAGATTCTCGATAGATTATGCATACCAGAAGGGACAGATCTCTGCAAACCACATACCAACTTTAACAAGGAATACGAGATATTAATCCCTGATAGGGAACAGTGGGTGAATGACCCAGATTGGCCAATGACAGCATTCAGATCTACACAGATGGGTCTAAAGTGGATAACAGGGTCGGAGGGGGTGTCTATTCGGAGCGATTTGATATACAAAGATCGTTTCGCCTTCCGGATCACTGTAGCGTATTTCTGGCCGAGCATGTGGCCATACAAGTCGCTGTGGACTGCCTAAGGCAAAAGGCAGTCTCTCAGAAGCACATTTATAATTCCTCAAACAGTCTTACGGCGCTGAAAGCCCTTGAGTCTGTCACAACTAATTCTGAAACAGTAGTAGGCTGTCGCAGAACACTTAACGTGATGGCTGAACAGTTTACTCTGCACCTGTTATGGGTTCCGGGGCATAATGGGTTGGCGAATGAGCTTGCAAGAAAGGGTACCTCCCTTCCACTTTCGCCATCCTGGAAGAGGTAGGGCATGCCACTCTCCACCTACAAGCTCAAGATAAAGGAGGCTCTACTGATGGAAGCGTGATCTGGGTGGAAGCATTATGATGGATGCCACACGGCAAAACTCACATGGCCGGAATGGAATGAGAAGAGATCGCGTGAGCTTCTCACCCTCCGTAATAGGGATCTCTTCTTAGTTGTGCGTCTTCTCACTGTCTAGTTTATCTTATGTTAAGTGCTAGAAAACTAGACGGTACCTAGATTGACAACACTGGCGCGGCCGTGCCAAAAAAGCATTGCCGTAGAAGGTCTATAGTTAATATTCAAAGCGTAAAATCCAGTCCTTAGCAAAATGAAGCTACATTTTTTGAGCGGTGGATAACTGCCTGAAGGGACTTACTTCTTTCACAAGGGAACATAGACTTGGTAGAAGAACCCATCTATCTATCTGTTAGAATCATATTTGTTTTTATTGATAAAGGTGAATAATTTTCAGCTAAATACATCCATGTGTATATCGAATTAGCCTAAATTTCATTTTAAAACTAAAGGTAAGATGAACGACAACAACAAAAAATCAAAAAGTCGCAGTGTTGCACACAAGTGAACGCCGTTGTTTGAGCATAAGTACCACAACAATAAAATTGGTAACCGACAACGATCGCTGCCCATAACAGCAAATGACAACAACAACAACAACGCTAGCAACAATAACAACAAAAAGCCCACTAACTTGAACTACAAACAATGGTGAATACAAAAAACAACAACGTCAACGTTCGCCACTGTGTGCACTTATGACACAAACGTAGTGTTTTACGGTAGGGTGTGTTGTTGTTGCGTAACTTTTTTTCTTTACTGTATTTATTGTTGTATTATTGTTGATACTTCAACCGCGCCATACCAGACACACTGGCGACGCTTGTGAATTTTACCTCCACACCATTCTCCACCACCACAATTCAAGTCAAACCGCCCTACAAACAAACAAACGACCATAACGTCCAGTCAGAAGCAAAACCACGAACTCGCTGAGCTCCATTTCCAGAACAGTTTATATTTCGATTACATAGAGTAGACACGAACCAAACTGCATACATACTTCCATAAATAACGTTTGTTTTGTTTATTTTGGTTTTCATATACATATATATACATATGTATTTTTATTTTATTTTATGATTACGAGCGCGCACAGCAAGCAATCAACCGAACGACATAATAAATGAACAAACCTCTGAGCTTGAGGTATCCAAAATTTTGATGCTGCGTTACTTATTTTTGACGCTGATTTTACTAGTTTATACACATTGTATACCCAGTAGGAGAATTCTGCTTTGAAAGGGTATAGATATAAAAGAATATAAAAATTTAATGGTATATTCAGTTGTTGTTGTTGTTGTAGCGATAAGGACACTCCCCGAAGGCTTTGGGGAGTGTTATAGATGTTGATGGTCCTTCGCCGTATGCAGATCCGGTATGTTCCGTTACCAAACCCGACCATCTCGGGAAGGATTTGTTATGACCACAAGCGAACTTCTAGGCCATACCGCCCTCCCACCCCCTAGATCCAGGAGGAGTTCGGGGTCGCCAGAACCAACAGAACATATTTGCCCGGATTTATGAAAAGGTGGCTTATGACTCAAAAAAGAAATTGCCAGAAACAGCTGTTAACAGCTGTTTTTTTGAGCCATAAGCCACCTTTTCCTAGACCGGGTCACATATATTGAAGTAAATAGGATGACAAGCTGAGTTGATTTAGCTATATACGTCTATCTGTCTGCTTTTTTGAAAACAAACTACAAACTCTTTTTGAGATACCTTCATTAATTTTCGTGAACGGGTATATTTTGGTGTCCGATTAGACATTTGTCGCAACCAACCAGATCACAATACTAAAGCGTATATCTCCAATACAATCTATTGCTCAGAAAAACGGGTTTCATAATTTCTTCCTCATTTTACCAACCAGAAGCTTAAAATTTCACCGTATATTTACATATAATATACTGTGGCGAATATTAGTAGTTTCGATACGTTAATATGGCGCTAGTAAATAAATGCTGCTCAACCACAACGGCAATGTAAGCAGATGAGACAACAATAGCTACGCACACATGAATGCAGCAGCTAAGAGCGTAGATACATTACTCACACATATACACTATAGTAAAATATAAAATGCAGCAGATAAGAGAAGTAAATATACAATTTATCGAGAAGGCCGTTAGCGAAATTTTAGACCATGGGAGAAATAGGCGAACGAGGCAACTGAGAGTATAAAAACGGTGCAATTCAAGTGATTGTCAATTAGTTTGATTTTTAAATTCTTTAAGTTATATTACTAGCCATATATGTAATAATCCTATATTGCTAATAGAAAATGCTCGCAATGTGTTTTGAATTCGAAACCAAAACAAAACAGCCTATAAAATTTTGGTCATTGTAGCAGCATAAGAGTGACAAGAAAAAATTTAAATTTAGGTACATTCGATTATTGAATACAAAAACAGAAAGGTTTAAACGGCAATATATCGGTACTCTGATGTTTGTAGCCTAGCCTTTTGTAGCAATATAGGAGTATTACATATATGTTACTAGAGTAGCGTGGTAAATAAACATAATTTTATATACAAAACAACTGAGTGTATTTATTCAAAAGTTCGGTGATTTGAACGATAATAGAAAGCTGGTACTATTGAAGGGGGAACTCCCAAGAATCTTTACAATTAGTGTCAGAAGAGGAATCGTTAAATAAATTCGGTGGATTTCAAAGAAAAATGGGATATGGCAAAGTTAAGTGACTTGAAGATACAGCAGCTGAAAAAGGAGTTGGAGCCCGCTGATTGAATATTACCGGCAATAAATTCGAGCTTCAATGACTATTATGCGAAGATATGGAATCGGAAGGAGTCAACGTGGAAAAGTATAATGTTTCATTCTAATAACGACGAGATATTAAAAAATAGCAGAGGGGAACGAAATCCCAAATTCAGTAGAAAGTGGGGAGACTCATGCAATATTAACTTTGCTAACACAGATCTTGACAAAAAAGGAAGCAGATGAGACATATATTTCAGAACTGTCGTCACAAATTTCAGCGGATATGACATCTCAACTGAAAGCCCAAGAGACACACATATATCGGCAAAAAATGTTTAAGATCAAGCGTATATGAGCCCCATGAGGGTTTTAACATAGGGGATGGCTTATAAGACGAGCGACAGGTAAAAGGAGAGTTACACGATAATCCATAGGAAGAAAAAGAGAAAAAGGAAAATAGGAGATAGCAGTGGTAATTGGAAAGAGTAAGAGAGATAAAGGGGAAAGGAAGAAAAGCAAAGAGAGGACGAGGGAGAGGAAAAATGTGGCACTA
Organism: Eurosta solidaginis; assembly: GCF_040869045.1. Classification (NCBI taxonomy): domain Eukaryota; kingdom Metazoa; phylum Arthropoda; class Insecta; order Diptera; family Tephritidae; genus Eurosta; species Eurosta solidaginis. Next base: position 51,159,895 of record NC_090323.1, read on the forward strand.
AGAAATGGGGGAAAGAATGAAGAAATTGCGACGGTAAAGTAGGAAGCAAGGAGAAGGAAAGAGGTGATGGCAAATAAAAGAAGGTTGGGAAATGGTGGAAGTAGAGGAGAGAAAACCCGAGAAAGTGAATTTGAGAAGATGCGAAGGAAGGACAGGTACACTTGTAACATTGGGAGACGGAGGGTAAGGTAAGAAGACACAAATTTTTTATTTTTTTTTTTTTGAAGAAACTACAAGATCAGAAATACCTCTGATTGCTGGTAGAGTAGGAAAATGGCAGAGAGAAATATTATCGGACAGAAGAACGTCTCAATTATATATCTGTATGCTATATATATATGAAAATGATTGCGATTTTTAAAATTGTACCTGCACTAGTTTCATATACTTTCGTAGTGCTTTATAAAAACAAAGATATTGAATTCGGTTTGTCAGCTGAAGCAAGGATTCAATATTTGCTAAAGAGACTCCATATATTTGGAAAAAAGGCAGATGACATTAGATTTGAGAGTGAAAAGGAGAAGTCATGCTCACATGCGGTGTCACTCCCATTTCCTAAAATCTTGCCCAATTTATATTTTTCGTCATAAAATCAAGCCAATATCAAGTTTCGTCGTTTTATTCACCTTTGGTAATGGATTATAGAATTTTTGCCATTTTTTGAAATTTTTCATATTGCCCAGAAGTTTATATGTATCTCGATTCTTTTGCGTCATTACCTACAACCGTCCAATAAAAAATATAATACACGCTGGATTTAGAAGTCCCACAAGTTCGATGTGTCCCTACTTGACACCGGTCATCTTTTCAATTGTAATGTGGAATTTACGTCTCTAATAGCAACATTCCTATCGTTCAAGCCTGCTGAAACTATCTGTTTCCTTGGACTTCCGTTAGAAGGGGACTTTGATAACAACTTGTTAGTATTCGCACCTATTATATTGGGAAAAGCACTTTTAACACACAACCACAACCGTTCCCATTTTCTTTTATCAGGAGAAAACAGTTTTTGAATCTACTGGGTATAAAATATTTCCATTGTTGTGTAGGAACAGTACTTTAAATTCAGCCTCTAAATTTGCCCATAAATACACAAACCAATGCGATCATTTAATGTTTCTTATACACATACCATATACACTGAAAAAAACAGACACCTTTTGTTGTGAAAAAGAATTTTACAAAAACGAATAACAATGTCTCGCAAAAATTCGTATAGTACCAGAATATCCCAATCAATTGTGTTTTTAGCGTAAAAATGGCGTAAATTGTATTAAGCTAGAACAAAAAGTGATCCTTTGCGATTAAGTTGCTTTCGGTGATAAGCTTTAGTGGGAGTGAAGGATCCACCTTCCCAACCTCTACCAGACTGTCGTTAAACCGTGTGCTCAGAAATCTAGTCGTCTTGCTTGCAGTCCTGGACATTAGCAGAAAAAGGTATGACTCGAAACCCTCTTCTTTCTTATCCGCACAGCTTCTGAAGAGGGAGGCTGTTGACATGAGCCACCGTCGGAGCATTGGTGGAATAGCGCAATGGCCTGTGATGGCACCCGTAAGTTTTCTGACTTGCAGATTTGTATGACCTGAGAATGAAACGGTCATGAGAAACTTGAGTCCTCGCAATCATGTCGATTGGTCTGCAACGATTCCTCAGGAGATTACCCAGCGGTGGTCGTACGGAGCTGACTATCTTGCTTATGTTCATTTCGGCACTTTTCCTGACCATCTCACCTGCAAATTCTTTCCCTACAATAGCGCTGTGCTCAGGGACCCAACAGTGTACGACATTAAGATGTCTTATGAAGGCCGAAGAGGCTCGACACTTTCGCACAATATTCGACTTTATTACGTTGGATTATAATGCCATCAAGGGGATCTGACTCTCGACAAATATCGTTACATTTGTGCTTGGGACCATACTTTCCTGGAACAGTATAGCTGCTCTCTCTATTACATAGACCTCCACCTAGACGATACTACATGTGTTAGCAAGTCGGTACGATTGATTTACACGTAGATGGTTTACGTACATTCCAGCTCCAGTTTTTTTTTTTCATTTTTAAGCTATCTTCAGATTGTTATGCCCTTACCAACGTCTGGGCCCTCTAGCCATCCCTCCTTTAAAGTTTATCTTATTTTCTACATCTGGAAGTCAAAAACCGGTGGCGTATCATCCGCGTTGAACGTAAGGTCAGTTGTGATTTAATTTAATCGTCACATTGTTATGTCATTTAATATCGACACGTGCCCGTATTTGGTTGATTTCCACATGTTGGAATCTCTTACTCGTTCGAGGCCAATCCCTGCAAGAACACTTGTAAAGGCATTAAGTAAAAAATTACGTGTAACCCTTCCTGAGGTACGCTGCTCAGTGCGCGTAACATTCCCAGGCATGGTAGCAGAGCCACTTTCGCCCGATGCGACTACACACGTTCCTTGCCATAGTTTTCAATACCTACCTGAGGGGTGCCTTTGGTAGCCATTTTACAAACCGTTACAGCTCCTAAAGTTGCACTGGCGACCCTACTACATAGTATTGAATGCCATGTCGTATAAATGCTCTGTAGTTTAATGATTTCTCAATGACGCTGACTGCCTCACTTTCCGATATGCTTGCTGGGCTGCGTCTATCTTGCAGAAATTTGCGTTGTCTCTTAGGTGCAGGTCGATGGGTTCCTCCAATGTTTTAAGGATATAGGCGGCCAGGCTTATTGGCCTGTAGTTCTTGGCTTCCGAGGAGTTTAATTTTCCTGCTTGGAATATAGATATTTTGTAAGCATATTGAGAAGTGTTTTTTTCTGAGTGTATTGGTATATGTATGTATATTATAAAATATGAAAAATCGAAAGAAAGATATATGAAAACTTAAAAAAAAGTATATATGGAATTGAGTAAACCAACCGTCAACATTGTTGTTGGTTAACTCTTAAAAAGTGTGGCAGTGTACGGCGCATGCGCTGCTGCATGCCCAACATGCGAGCAAGAATAATTTCCATACATGCGTTCCTTGCTGCCGCCATCCGTTGCGCTCCATCTCCCTCGCTTATTTTCGTTTTGTGCCATCGTCATCGATTTGGGTTTGTTGCCCTTTTCAGGGGCAGCTGCCTTCTTGTAAGATTTTATGTTTTTTTCGTTCGTATGCTGGGTTTTTTGTATTTTTTTATTTTTTTGATTTCTTCTTCGTTGGATGATATTCTATGTTGCACGCTTATTGCAATGGTAATAATCTTAGTTTCGATTATGCGCATTTTGACTAGATCTTTGGTTTTCATTTTATAGTTTTTTTTTCTTCTTGCTTCACATCCATTTGTACGTGACTATGGTGGTTGATTGCGAAGTGCGTTTGACGAACGATCCTTGAGATTCTTAAGAGGGATTAAAAGGTATTTGCTTCAAATTTGTTAACGTACAAAATCCTCTAAATGTGTTAAAATAAATTTGTTTACAAACATATTTATATTTAACGTTGGAGTTTTTACATAAACTGGGCACCACTGATATATGAGACACAGATTTAAGTAGAGCTTTAGTCTAATTTATGAGATAGGCTACACTTTGTTAGGCGTCAATTTCGATATTGCCCTGCTCCTCATCACATTTTTTGTTCTACATCGAAAAATGCAAAGCAAGTGTATGCTTTTTTCAAAAAGTTATACACAACTATTGGTGACGGGTTAAGAAAAAAGTTGAGTAAGTATTATTCGATGAAGAACTGCCGCCTTGGCGTTGTGCTAGCGTGCTGGCCCACCAGGATGAATCACATTGATTATAGCCTATCAACCAAATTTAAATATCACCTACACGTTACGGTTCCTTTTACAAATATGAATACGTATATGTGCCTGATACATTTACCAGGTGAGGCTTTGTCCTTCGCAAGAACACTCAAAGTGGTGAAGCAAAAGCTTTCCCAAGACAGTCGAACTAATGAACATGTATGCTACTACACTAACGTAGTGGACAGTCGCGCTAGTCTGAAAACTGAAGCTACGCGGTCATCCATAATGAGTTCTTATATCATAAGGCCGCAAAACAGCAGTTGACATCTTTCAACATAACTTCATAACTTCAACTTTTATTCTAAATGTTGCAAATTTGGTCTACATTTTAAAAAAATTTTCCAGGGTCCTTGCAAAATTTTAATTATGTAGATGCGCCGAGGATTATACGATTTTCAGCCATTACGCAATGACATCCACTTAGACTGCTTATGATTTCGAGGGCGGTATCTTTGGCCGCATAGTCACCCCGTAACGTTTCAAGGTGTTTCTCTGGTGTAGCTCGGCAGCATAGCGCGACAAAAGCATCCGTTCGAAGGTATTAGTTTGAAGACGCAGTCCTATAGCTTCTGTGCTGGCATATGGTGTGAGGGTCAGGAGGCGTGGTAGTGAATGTTGGTCGGGATTGCTACTATTCGCACATCAGGAATTGTAGCTCTTAAAAACAGCCGAAAAACTGGAGGAACCCTGTGCCACGAGAGTCATGAGTATTAATACACCATTAATTGCAACCGTAAGTCGCCTTTGTGCGTGACCGCCAAGGAGTCACAAACGAAAGAAATTGTGTTCGCGACGATTATTAGGAGTTAACCCTAGGTGAAACTGCGCTTTGCACGAGATATGCAGACAAAACTGTGACTATTTTATGTATTTCTATTTCTTTTCAGCAGAAGCAGCAGTACCAATTCCATAGACCGGGGTTAGTTTCGAAGCCTCTCTGGAGTAAGCGAACGAGGGACAATCCCTCAACAAGGAACTACCTACTCCTGAAAATGTTTGAACGGTCTTACTGGTTGTTCCGTCAGACCTCATGGAAGGAAGCTTTGTAGTTCCTCTGGCCTGATTTCTGTTTCTGGACACTTGGGCTTCGATCCAGCTTATCAAATGTTGGGCTGCCACCACCTCTTACCGTGTCTCTATATTTTTTGCTAAAAGTTGTATGTAGAAGGGCTCAAAGGACTTCCTTTATATTATACTCAGCTGACACGAGCTCACAGAGTATATTAATTTTTTTCGCATAACGTTACGGGGTACAACGGCATAAACTAATGGAAATAGATATGGACTTCTATATATCAAAATAATCTGGGCGAAAAAAGAAATTCAGTTAACCATATCCGTCCGTCTGTCCGTAAACACGATAACTTGAGTAAATTTGAGGTATCTTAATGAAATTTGGTATGTAAGTTCCTGGGCACTCATCTGAGATCGCTATTTAAAATGAACGAAATCGAACTATAACCACGCCCACTTTTTCGATATCGAAAATTTCGAAAAACCGAAACAGTGCGATAATTCATTACTAAAGACGGATAAAGCGATGAAACTTGGTAGGTGGGTTGACCTCATGACGCATAATAGAAAATTAGTAACATTTTGGACAATGGGCGTGGCACCGCCCACTTTTAAAAGAAGGTAATTTAAAAGTTTTGCAAGCTCTAATTTGGCAGTCCTTGAAGATATAATGATGAAATTTGGCAGGAGCGTTACTCCTATTACTACATGTGTGCTAAATAAAAAAATTTTGCAAAATCGGATGACGAACACACCCACTTTAAAAAAAAAATTTTAAAAGTCAAATTTTAACAAAAAATTTAATATCTTTACAGTATATAAGTAAATTATGTCAACATTCAACTTCAGTAATTATATGGTGCCACAAAATACAAAAATAAAAGAAAATATCAAAATGGGCGGGGCTCCTCCCTATTTCATTTAATTAGTCTAGAATACTTTTAATGCCATGAGTCGAACAAAAATTAACCAATCCTCGTGAAATTTGGTAGGGGCTTAGATTCTAGGACGATAACTTATTTCTGTGAAAAAGGGCGAAATCGGTTGAAGCCGCTCCCAGTTTTTATACACAGTCTAACGTCTGTCCTTCCACTCGACCGTTAACACGATAACTTGAGCAAAAATCGATATATCTTCACTAAACTCAGTTCACGTACTTTTCCGAACTCACTTTATTTTGGTGTAAAAAATGGCGAAATCCGACTATGACCACGCCCACTTTTTCGATATCGAAAATTACTAAAAATGCCATAATAGTATACCAAATACGAAAAAAGGGATGAAACATGGTAATTGGATTGGTCTATTGACGCAAAATATAACTTTAGAAAAAACTTTGTAAAATCGGTGTGACACCTACCATTTTAAGTAGAAGAAAATGAAAAAGTTCCGCAGGGCGAAATCAAAAGGCCTTGGAATCATGGCAGGAATACTGTACGTGGTATTACTTACTTACTTAATTAATTGGCGCTTACCCATCTAAACGGTTGTGGCTGTCCAACAAGGCGCGCCAGTCGCTCCTTCGCTCCGCCAAACGGCGCCAATTGGTCACACCAAAGGAGTTTAAATCGTTTTCCACCTGGTCCACCCAACGGAGTGGGGGCCGCCCTCTACCACTGCTTCCATAGGCGGGTTCGATAGAAACACTTTCTTGGCCGGAGCATCATCTCTCATTCGCATAACATGGCCTAGCCAGCGCAGCCGCTGCGTTTTAATTCGCTGGACTATGTGGATGTCTACGTATAGCTCGTACAGCTCATCATTAAATCTCCTTCAGTACTCGCCATCGCCAAAGCGTAGGGTTCGTGGTATTACATATGTATATAAATAAATTAGCAGTACCCTACAGATGATGTTCTGGGTCATCATGGTCCACGTTTTGGTCGATATTTCGAAAACGCCTTCAAATATACAACTAAGGACCACTCCCTTTTAAAACTGTCATTGCTACCTTTAATTTGATACCCATACCGTACAAAGACATTCTAGAGTCACCCCTGGTCCACCTTTATGGCGATATCTCGAAAAGGCGTCCATCTATAGAACTAAGGCCCATTCCCTTTTAAAATACTCTTTAATACCTTCCATATTCCTACCTGGTTCATATTCCTACAAGGTGATTTTCCCTTATTTTGTCTCTCTCAGCTGAGTATGTAATGTTCGGTTACACCCGAACTTAGCCCTCCTTACTTGTTTTTTTTTCTAATCTCAGTGATGAATATAGCCATTTTTAACAAACCGCAGCCAATTTTTCCCTCTTAATGTATCTAAAATAGTATTCAAGCTTTATGACCTAATATATATCTTAATGTATCCTTGCATTGGATTCCCACATTTATGCAAAAATAGGGTTGCGTACTAAGCGTTTAGCGAAAATTAAAAGCCTATGAAAGAACCAAATACCTACTACATAAGCACTTATTGAAAACAGTTTATCGATCCATTTTATTTAAGCAATCAATTTTTTTTTGCGGTAAATAAAATGCATAGAGGCCAAGCAAATCAAAAGGGATTAACAAATTGCATTTAAATGAATACAACCCAACAACGCAGTTGCTGCCGATCATGCGATGTAGCTGAGGGATTTTCAATTGAAATTTGAATTTTCACACGCCTTCACACACGTGCACTTATATTTTTGTGAGGCAGGTGCGGGTGGTGAGGCAAAAGGCAAAGCTAAACATATACACATATGAACAACACTAACAACAACCAAAATGTTGCTGTCAATAGAAACACTATGAGGAACCCTAAACTCAATTGCTTTTCTTCGATTTCTGTTCTTTGCTTTTGAAACTTGTAAAACTCATTGAACAAAGCCTTTATAAGGGAACTCATACCTATACACGCTCAACGGATTTGTCGCATTATTATTCTACACAAAATTAAAATTAATGCATAAACCCAGCAGTTAATTCAACTAGCTGTAATCTGTGCAGTCCAAAAAGTGCGCAAATTGCCACCATACCTTGCAACCCAATTGCTTTTAAACCCTTCTGCTACTGTTTCGGTTTCCTGATTTGGAATTGGGTATACCTCTGGCCAATTGCCGAAATAATCTATAAACACCACTATGTATTTCATCCGCAATCGCTAGTAAGTAACGGGCCAGCGACATCCATGGCGATCCTTTTAAATGATACATCTCAGTAATATTGCTTTATCTGGTCAAATCTTCGGTTTTTGTGCCGTTTTGCTCTGATGCAAACGTCGCAGCTAGTAATCGATTATGCGAACAGCTGACGGCACCCAATTCAATAGGATCTGTGCTTTATGTTTTCCAAGGCCTTTGTGGTTCTAAGATGAACTCCACTTGCCAGTAGCCAATTTTTAGTTGCAGTGCGAAAAAACCAATCGTAATCTGGAGTGCAGAGTCTCGTCAATTCTTTCAAAGGGACATCCTTACGTCGTTAAATTTCCGTTAGTCCATGCCAAACATCATTTGCTATCCTTATTTTTCACAAGAACTACCGGTGAGCTCCATGAACTAGCTGATAGTTGGACTACGGCGCTGTCACTCATTGCTTGTATGATTTGACTTACGACATTCCGCTTGGCCAGTGGAACACTACGAGGATCTTAGAGGACTGACCTTGCATCATTAGTGTAAATTTGATGTTTCACAATGGTGGTGCGGCCTGGTTTTTAACCTTCCTGGTCAAATATGCGTGCGTACTTCGGGAGAAGTTGTTTTGCCTTACTCCGACATTCTTCCTCTAGCTCTTCCGTACGCACAGTGATGTCATCTGAAAGATCTATCCTGCTAGAGTAAATGTTTTGCTGGACCTGATCACAATTAATAACTACTTCAACCTCTTGAAAATGTCTCAATATATGTAGTTCTTTTAGTAAGTTTTAGTGTTGACTTGAACTCATTGAGTGCTCTTACCGAAATTAATCCATATTGCTTAGTCATAGCCAGGTTTTCTCCTACAAGTATATTTCGCGTGATGGCCTAGAAGGATCAATGTGGTTATATTAAATCGTTTCCGAGATGGTGGGGCTAGCGTAAGCAACAAAATCGATATCTACAAGAAAGAGAGAGGACATTAAAAGGGGCGATGTGCCTGCCACGGTTCGGCATTCTCAGAGGTGCTAAATCGAGGTTAACACAGACTCCGGCTGTTTCCGAGAAGATGAGCAAAGCAGTCTTTGACTGTGGAGCTGGTTCATCGTAGCAATCCTTTCGAGCAGATGACTACTGAAATTCGGAGATCTGCAGAAAGCTAGCTTATTAGCTAAATTCTCAAGATAATGCGGGAAGAAGCAAATAAGTTTAACCTTTGGTGTGAAGATGATAGCGTGCGACAACATTGCGAGGATGCTGTGGCTAGAGGAAACGGTACCACACCTCTAAAGGCAGGCACGAAAACGCGGATTGAGTTGGTGGATAGAGCGCAGATACCCACGATACCAAAAGTAAAAGTATGGATACCATGCGTGATGATGTGGGATGATATGCTGCGAGTTCTGCAGTGACCAGCACCCGAATAACCGACACAGTATTGGAAGTTACTCACTGCATCTCGGCCCACGGAGGAGTTTGATGAAAAGACGTAACCAAGGTCATAATAGCCTAATACTGTTAAAGCGGGTGTCAGGCAGATCAAATTAAGTAATACGCTATCTTAGTCGGAATTTTTTAGCGCCATTTTCGTCTTAAAGAAGTCCTATTTAATAAAATTTCTGGATTAGTTTGGAAAGTAGAAAAAGTGAAGAGAAAGTTAAGTATTTGTACTAAGAGTGGAACTCCGCCTGATCCTGGAGTTGAACCACTAGCTGCGTTTTGTTCATGTATTGAAAACTGTATAATAAATTTTGTATTTTTCGTGCAAATACGAGATAACTCAAAAAATTTCAGTCGCAGACTAGTACTTTTACGAACAAGTTTGCTGCCTGGGAGTACAGTCGCAGCGACAGAAACAGAGGCAGCAGCAATGATGGCATGATATTTGCGTGTTTTAAACTACTGCTGTGTTATTATCAATTTTTTTTTTTTTTTTCTGATTGTATAGAAAGGGAACTAAAGCAAAGAAATGAGAGAGGAACAAAAACAAAAACAAAGTTAAAACCGTGGACTTTCATAGCACATTTGCACTTGATTGTTTGTCGATCGTGCTGATCTATCCTGAACATGGCAGTGGAAAAGTCGTGAGCAATCAAATCTATACCTGTGTATGTATGTGTATGTGAAGTAAACCTGTTTGTATTTCGTTAACGTACATTTTCTTTGCATAAAAAGGGTGCATATTCAGAGGTGGGATCTTTTGAAGTGGAATAAAATGAAAGTATAGTAGAAATATTATGTAGTCAGAAAATAAGCACGAAATTTTAATTGAAGTTTAAAGGGTCAATTATACTTATATAGCATAGTAGGGCACAGCAACATTGCTCTCACAAACAATATCTGTTCAATGGGATTTGCGTGTAATTGATTAGACTACGCAGTGCATTGCATGAAAGTCTGTTGAATTTTGATTTCCATGTATGCGCTATGCGCGCGGCTTTCTCACTCTTCGTGCTGTTGACATTGTTATTGCAAAGAGTGGAAAAATGAGCATCACTCTCAGAGTAAACCATATTGATTTCTGTGTTTTTGTATATTTTACATACTAACTTTATTTGTGTGTGTGTTTGCCCTTGTCAGCGATAGTCTATGTACGCTACGTAAAGTATAATCAGATCTATGTTTCACATGCTATGTATTGTTTTGTCATGCAATGCGCTGTAAGTATAATTAGACCTTGAAGGGAACAGTAGAGCCTTTTCCGAACCCAATCACCATTCAATTTTTAATCCAGTGCTTCAACAGAATATTTTGTCTGCCTAAAGAATTTGTGACGGAATACTTTCTTTGTGGTTGTTAGAGCACTACACAAAGAAGCTCTGCTTAATTTTAGAAAATGGCCTGGGGATGCTCTTTTTGTCGAAAGTTACAGAAAATGACACAAATGAATGTTGCCGCATAACTTAAATTTAGTAATGAAACTCTTCAAGAACTGTGAAATTTACTCAAATATAAGCAGTGTTGACACTGTTTTATGTACAGATTAGCTGCGGATCACGGAACAATCTTTGAATTTCACAACATTGATTTGAATTTTAAAGGTTTACAATATAGACACTTGAGGATGAACCTGAGCTACGATTATAATACCTTGAACTAGGTATGAATAAAATTCAAAGCTTTGTTCTATTAAGCACCATTAGGTGACTAAAAACGTGGCGATATAAGGGAGCAAGCTACCCGATGTAGATTCGACAACAGATTATCTTTCGCCTACATTGAACTCTAACAAAAACTTTGAGTCGATGTTACCCTCGCGAACGTATTGGTCAGCCGATATGGTATGTAAAGATGGTATAATTCATTTATGGGTACAAAATGGACTGCGGTGTTGATGCAGGGGCCTTCTCTGAACAGCTGGAAGTCGCACTCTAAGTATCTTTCCAACCAGAGCTACTAGGAGAAGGCCTGCTGCTTCCTGTTGGAGAACTCTGTAAGCGTCGATAACTGTCGTAGCTAGCAATTGATACTGAGATAGTCAAGAGTATTTGAAGTGCCACTCGTAAGTTTGGAAAAATATCTTCTCCATACGTGATTATAAAAGTAAGTAATTCTATCGGAGTTTTAGGTTCAATTTATTTTCTACTGCGAAGTTCCATCGAAATCTGTATTATTAAATTCACCCAAGTTCTTACAATTTCTTTTTAAGTAGTTATTTTTCTTGCTTAACCAATTTCTGATGTCTACGAGAAATCCAAACTTAAAATTAAGGTAATTTAGTCGTGTAAATCTTGTACGTATTTCTTGTTGGAGACGATCGAGAACATTTTTCATAACGGGAGAAATTAACATTCTGCGGAAAGACCAACATCTCTAGCACATTCTCCGGGCATTTTGCAGCGCCTTTTTACACGGTTTACTATATCAATATCCCATTATTCACAAAGAGATTTCGCTTTTATATAGCTTTTTCACAGAGAGTGTCACCTATTTTGGATAGCTCAGTCGCCAATGATTTATGATCATGATACGCTTCTGTAAAATTCATCCCCGGATCTTGTAATCTGAGCTGCACACGATCAATCCTCCTTAAGATTGCATACCAGAATTAAAACTCAAATTTAGTATATTTTGCAACATAATTGTAGTTTCGCTTCTGGTGTCACTTGTGGTGTTAGTGTCTTCTGCTAATTGTTCTAAGTGTTCTACTACATTCTCTAGCCCATCGACGATAACGCTAATCGCTTATATTATGGCGCTCCATCGTGTTTCAGATTCACGTTTGACAGTTTTTGTTAAAGCATTTTTTAATAATAAACGTTACGATGGGATAACGTTGAACGTGAGAAAAAAAGATATAAGCTTTCAATTATTACACAACCTGTCGCAAGTGTTCCCGATATATGCACGCATTTTTTAGTATAGAAAATTTTTTCCAAAAATTAGTTATAATAAAAATAAAAATTATCCAGGAAGTTCTGCTCTTTGTGGACCACATGGCGCCCCCTGTGAGTAGCGCCCGGTGCAAGATGCCCCCTTGCCCCCATCTCCCCCCTTCCTACGCCACTGCTTGGTGAACCCAATAACGTCAGCAGGACGCCTGATTTTCATTCGAAGCCAGAAGGATTGTGTTGCACAGAAAGATGTAGTATTCGCCAAGCGTTTGCTTTGCTCGAGGCCCATTTATAGAGGAGCAGAACATAGGTGACCAGGAGTACTCCGTATACCCAACAGCAATCTACATTCGGTCAATTGTACCGATGTGAGCTAAGAGATACGTTGCTCCAAGGTTACTGCCATGAACCGGCACAGAGATGATCTTAACTAGTTATAGTACCACTTTCTCAGTTCAATATCTATAAAAAGTAGCACGCTCGAATAAACACCCTTTATACTAAAAAAAAAACAATAAGTACATATTCAGATGTATGTAAGTATGCATAATTGCATGTGTACAATTTTAGAATTATTGAAGAACAAAACGAAGAGGATCGTCTGCTTATTGGGGAGAATAACAAAATTCAAACAACTGCCACCAGTTCAGTATGGGGATTATCCTGTGCACATGCAACAACGTCATACATATATGTATGTACATATATTTTTATACTCTACCCTCTACAACCTACTCAACGTCAATGCCGATCACTTCAATGCATCAAATATCCACCACTTTTCTCCTACATAAGTAGATGTACGTGCACTCCATCGCCTTGTTGTGTTGCATGCAACATGTCATTCAATACGTACGCACCGTCTCTATTCAAAATGTAGATATATAGATACAGCTCAATTTTAGTGTATATTATGTAGTTAGAAAGGTAAAGCAAAGACAGGATTGTGTTGGCTGCTTAGAGTCGCCTTTGGCAAAAAAAAAAATATATATAAAATTAAAAAAATAAGTAACTCTCAACAAAAACAATGCCTCAGTTGGCATTTGTAATTGCCTGCACGATCAATCACAGTGATCCTTTTTCCAGTACAAAGTGCCAAGGCATGTCTTGTCTGCTACGGCGAGTGATGTGCGTTGTTGTTATTATTGTAATTTTATTGTTTTTCAGCATGTTTATTTAATTTCTTATCAACTTGAGACCCTTTCAAATGAACAGGCAAACTCTTTAGTTGTACGAGTGTATAATGCAGGATCGCTAGATTTCTTTTTCGATTTGCTTATATTTTTTGTTATTCTCGTTTCTTTTTTATTGCTTTGTTTTGCTGAAATGCAACAGGTGCAAGTTCATTTTTCATTATATTTATTCGAGTAGTTGTTTTTTACATCATGCTGTGCTAATTGGATTATTTTATGTGATTTTTTTTTACTGTTTAATGATCCTTGCATGATCCTCGTGATTTTGAGATTATTATACACGATAGTGAATGGTGCGCTGAAATTTTCTAAAAAATATTCTGCTAGAATAGATAATGCTTAAATTTGCTACTTTTAGAAGTACTAAACTATCATAAGATCTTAAAAGTTCAATATATGGGTGTTTCCAACGTTACATATCTTGAACTTTTTGGGTATAAAAATTTTAGTGGGTCTGAAAAATTTCTTTTGTTATAAACGACATTCATAGACCTCTATTTCAACCAATTACAAATAGTTTCCTAAAGTGATACACAGCTACTTTATAGCGATCTTGTTGTTCGGACGTACCGAAAACGTACCTCTACTGGAGGTGGCATAATCGCTGTGTTTTTTTACATTTATATACATATGTACTTAAAGTTTATGTGAACTGCTAAGTGTGTAACTTTATCTACACTTATGAACTTGAAAATTAATAATGCTAAATTTCAGTATGCATTGTACTCAGTAGCAACTGAAATGTGTCACTCCATTTCATTTGTACACTATTCTCTCTTTCTATGACCGAAAACAGTGTTGCCAGGTTAGCCTTTTCGAGGCTAGATATAGCCTTTTTTTTTGCCTTTAGCCTTGAAATTTCGGGTTTAGCTTCGTGACTTTTTTCTAGCCTTTTTTACTCCGAATGTATTTTTAAAAATTTTTTAAATAAAATAATTTTAATAGTTCCTGTGAATACCTAATACGTAATACATATGAGTTCTCTACAAAAGATTAATTCTTTTCCTGCTGAAAATTCGTTGAAAATTTCAAAGCCAGATGTATTTTCTTACTTTGAAAAAGAGAAGTATAGTTATTCTTCAAGTCAAATAGCATTAATAGAGCTACAGTGTCGAAAACTTATAACTATACAATGGAACAAGTAAGGAAGGCTATGTTCGGGTTTAACCGAACATTACAAACTCAGTTGAGAGCTGTGGAGACAAAGTAAGGGAAAATCACCATGTTGTAAAAAGAACCTAGGGTAACCCTGGAATGTGTTTGTATGACATGTGTATCAAATGGAAGATATTAAAGAGTATTTTAAGAGGAAGTGGGCCATAGTTCTATAGATGGAAGCCATTTAGGGATATCGCCATAAAGGTGGACCAGGCCTGACTCTAGAATTTGTTTGTACGATATGGGTATCAAATGAAATGGGTTAATGATAATTTTAAGAGGGCGTGGGCCTTAGTTCTATATGTGGACGCCTTTTCGAGATATCGCCATAAAGGTGGACCAGAGGTGACTCTAGAATTTGTTTGTACTATATGGGTATCAAATGAAAGGTGTTAATGAGTATTTTAAAAGGGAGTGGGCCTTAGTTCTATAGGTGGACGCATTTTCGGAATATCGTTATAAAAGTGGACCAGGGGTGAATCTAGAATGCGTTTGTACAGTATGAGTATCAAATGAAAGGTGTTAATGAGTATTTTAAAAAGGAGTGGGCCTTAGTTCTATATGTGGACGCCTTTTCGAGATATCGCCATAAACGTGGACCAGGGGTGACTCTAGAATGTGTTTGTACGATATGGGTATCAAATTAAAGGTATTAATGAGGGTTTTAAAAGAGAGGGGCCTTTAGTTGTATATGTGAAGGCGTTTTCGAGATATCGACCAAAATGTGGACCAGGGTGACCCAGGGCATTATCTGTCGGGTACCGCTAATTTATTTACATATGTAATACCACGAACAGTATTCCTGCCAAGATTCCAAGGGCTTTTAATTTCGCCCTGCTGAACTTTTTCATTTTCTTCTAACTGATATGGCAGTTGTCACACCCATTTTACAAAGTTTTTTTCAACGTTATATTTTGCGTCAAAAAACCAATCCAATCACTATGTTTGATCCCTTTTTTCGTATTTGGTATAGAATTATGGCATTTTTCGTAATTTTCGATATCGAA
This sequence comes from Eurosta solidaginis, assembly GCF_040869045.1. Taxonomy (NCBI): domain Eukaryota; kingdom Metazoa; phylum Arthropoda; class Insecta; order Diptera; family Tephritidae; genus Eurosta; species Eurosta solidaginis. The sequence continues at coordinate 51,175,447 of NC_090323.1, forward strand.
AAAGTGGGCATGGTCAGAGTCGGATTTCGGCCATTTTTTACACCAATACAAAGTGAGTTCAGATAAGTACGTGAACTGAGTTTAGTAAAGATATATCGATTTCTGCTCAAGTTATCGTGTTAACGGCCAAGAGGAAGGACAGACGGTCGACTGTGTATAAAAACTGGGTGTGGCTTCAACCGATTTGGCCCTTTTTCACAGAAAACAGTTACCGTCCTAGAATCTAAGCCTCTTACAAATTTCACAAGGATTGGTAAATTTTTGTTCGACTTATGGCATTGAAAGTGTCCTAGACAAATTAAATGAAAAAGGGCGGAGCCACGCCCATTTTGAAATTTTCTTTTATTTTTGTATTTTGTTGCACCATATCATTAGTGGAGTTGAATTTTGACATAATTTACTTATATACTGTAGAGATATTTACTTTTCTTTTAAAATTTGAATTTGTTCTCCGATTTTGCTAATTTTTATTAAGCAGACATATAGTAACAAGGGTAAAGTTCCTGCCAAATTTCATCATGATATCTTCAACGACTGCCAAATTACAGCTTGCAAAACTTCTAAATTACTTTCTTTTAAAAGTGGGCGGTGCCACGCCCATTGTCCAAATTTTACTAATTTGCTATTCTCCGTCATAAGTTCAACTCACCTACCAAGTTTCATCGCTTATTCGTCTTTCGTAATGAATTATCGCACTTTTTCGGTTTTTCGAAATTTTCGATATCGAAAAAGTGGGCGTGGTTATAGTCCGATATTGTTCATTTTAAACAGCAATCTGAGATGAGTGCTCAGGAACCTACATACCAAATTTCATCAAGATACCTCAAAATTTACTCAAGTTATCGTGTTAACGGACAGACGGACGTACGGACGGACATGGCTCAATCGAATTTTTTTTCGATACTGATGATTTTGATATATGGAAGTCTATATCTATCTCGATTCCTTTATACCTGTACAACCAACCGTTATCCAATCAAAGTTAATATACTCTGTGAGCTCTGCTCAACTGAGTATAAAAATGTGCACTCCACCATGGAATTTTGGTCGGAAGTCCGAGGACATAAAAATGCATTAAACGCACCTCCTTTTTTAGAACTTGTCGAATTCATATTTAGTTTTTTGGTATTACCACTCAGTAACGCGGAGGTTGAAAGAGTTTTTAGTGGCATGAAAATTCTGAAAACTAAATTAAGGAACAAACTAAAAATTAATATGCTTAATGCGCTGCTTAATATTAGATGCTCGTTAAAACGCTTATCTAAATGTTGTAATGACTTTGAAATTACCGATGATCTCATATCTATGGTAAATAGCCAAACTTTATACCCAGACTTATGCTCTTCTGATTCTTCAGACGGGGAATATTTTATATAAATAACTAGCAGAACCGGCAGACGTTGTTCTGCCCTAAATTTTCCTTATATTTTAATAAGCTTTTTCCGTCTAACTCTGCCCTACCCCTCTACACTTTTTCCTAATCTTTTTATTCACTCCTCCCTCCGTCTTTTTCGCTTCATCTCCATCTTCGTCTCATTCTATCTATTTCTCAGTCTCCTTCTCTCTTTTCTCTTCTCTCCAGTTTTCCTCCCTCTTCTTCATCTCTTATTGCCAGTCCCAGAGGGTGGTATGTATTTTGTTCCAGTCCCATTCCGAGTCTCAGTCCCAGTCCCACTCCGAGTCTCAGTCTCAGTCTCAGTCCTAGTCCTAATTCCAGTCCCAGTCCGTCTCTGGTATACTTCACGGAAAAAAGCATCCTAAATACTAATATAGACAAATTTATATACGAAATTTCCGGCAAATCGAAGAGGCCGTATGTAAATAGGTATGTGGGTATTATTAATTCTTGTCTTTATTTCGGCTTCGCATGCATATTTATCAGTTTTGCCAGGTTGATGCGACTAAATCGAATATCACAATGTACTTTAGAGCTCTCAGCAACAGTTTTTATTTGATATCCCTAATACACACACATTCTAGGGGTATCCGGGTTCATGTTTTGGCCTATATCTCGAGACCCTAGCCTCCCAGTTGTATGAAAATTATCCTGTACTATAGCACTCATCAACAGCTTTCATTTGATATCCATATTGTATAAACACATTCTAGGGGTACCCGGGTCCACGTTTTGATCTCAAGACCCTAGACACGTAGCGAAAAGAAAAGGTAGACGTTGGCCGATTCTCAGACCTACCCAATATGCTCACAAAATTTCATGAGAATCGGTTCAGCCGTTTCGGAGGAGTTCAGCCTCTAAAACCGTGACAGAAGAATTTTATATATTAGATTAGTTTGTAATATTTTTTTTATGTATATACACATATGCAATCATTTAAAGTAATTCTATGTGCTAGTCAAGGAAAATGTGCCTGATATGTTTTGAAACAGGAAGTTATTCTTAAGTTATGTTTATAAGTTTTTATTTACAAATGTGTACACTAAAATATAATAAAAATTTAATGAATTAACCAAAAAATTTCTGGCCTTTTTTTAGCTTCTTTTTTTTAAATTTTGCATTTTCTAACCTTTTTTTTGTGCCAATCTAGCTTCTTTCTTTTGCGTCACCTGGCAACACTGACCGAAAAGTGTGTGTCCACGATTCATCACAACCGATTCAGCTATCAGCTATACACTATGACTAACAGGGGTTTGTGTCTCCGATATTCAGAACAATCAGTTTTATATCGAATTATTTAACCACTGCCGCGAGTCTTCAATAGCTGCCGCTAGATGGGTCTCATAAACATTATCTAAGTGATGATAAGTGTTTTTTTACCCGCAAATGTAAATGTAGATACACGTAAGACAAAAAAAACATCACCAATATTTTTTTAGAATTTAGTGGAATGTTTGGTTTATGCTGCATGATGTTTACTTAAATATTTATAAATATTTTCATGTAATAATATTTTGTACTAAAAAGACCGGAAGATAGTCTTATTGTACTAATAATTCGCAAATAAATGAAATGGAAGAAAACAAGTAAGGAAGGCTAAGTTCGGGTGTAACCGAACATTAAATACTCAGTTGTGTGCTTTGGAGGCAAAATAAGGGAAAATCAACATTTAGGAAAATGAACCTAGGGAAAACCTGGAATATGTTTGTATGACATGGGTATCAAATAAAAGGTATTAAAGAGTATTTTAAAATGGAGTGGGCCATAGTTTTATAGGTGGACGCCATTTCGGGATATCGCCATAAAGGTGCACCAGGTGTGACTCTAGAATGCGTTTGTACGATATGGGTATCAAATGAAAGGTGTTAATGAATATTTAAAAGGAAATGGGCCTTAGTTCTTTAGGTGGACGCCTTTTCGAGATATCGCCATAAGCGTTGACCAGGGGTGACTTTAGAATGTGTTCGTACGATATGGGTATCAAAGGAAAGGTGTTAATGAGTATTTTAAAAGGGAGTGGGGCTTAGTTCTTGAGGCAGACGCTTTTTCGAGATATCGCCATAAAGGTGGACCAGGGGTGACTCTATAATATGTTTGTACGATATGCGTATCAAATTAAAGGTATTAATGAGGGTTTTAAAAGGGAGTGTTGTAGTTGTATATATGAAGAAGTTTTCGAGATATCGACCAAAATGTGGCCCAGGGTGACCCAGAACATCATCTGTCGGGTACCGCTAATTTATTTATATATGTAATCCACGAACATGGCATTAAAAGTATTCTAGACAAATTAAATGAAAAAGGGCGGAGCCACGCCCACTTTGAAATTTTCTTTTATTTTTGTATTTTGTTGCACCATATCATTACTGGAGTTGAATGTTGACATAATTTACTTATATACTGTAAAGATATTAAATTTTTTGCTAAAATTTGACTTAAACAAATTTTTTTTTTTAAGTGGGCGCGGTCGTTCTCCGATTTTTCTAATTTTTATTAAGCATACATATAGTAATAGGAGTAAGGTTCCTGCCAAATTTCATCATGATATCTTCAACGACTGCCAAATTACAGCTTCCAAAACTTCTAAATGAACTTCTTTTAGAAATGGGCGGCGCCACGCCCATTGTTCAAAATTTTACTAATTTTCTATTCTGCGTCATAGGTTCAACTCACCTACCAAGTTTCATCGCTTTATCGGTCTTTCGTAATGAATTATCGCACTTTTTCCGTTTTTCGAAATTTTCGATATCAAAAAGTGGGCGTGGTTTCAGTCCGATCTCGTTCATTTTAAATAACGATCTGAGATGAGTGCCCAGGAACCTACATACCAAATTTCATCAATATACCTCAAAATTTACTCAAGTTATCGTGTTAACGGACAGACGGACGGACGGACCGACATGGCTCAATCAAATTTTTTTTTCGATACTTATGATTTTGATATATGGGAGTCTATATCTATCTCGATTCCTTTATACCTGTACAACCTACCGTTATCCAATCAAACTTAATATACTCTGTGTGCAAAGCACGCTGAGTATAAAAATGAAAATATTGCAGGAGTGACATATATAAAGAAATATTCAACGATTATAACTGCAAAATTTTTATCTCTACAGAAATGTCATTTGTTGGTCAAAAATCGAATTAAACCTGCTCGGGCCTTGGTGGACCTGTTTGGACGTTCCTTTTGGTGATAAACCCTGAATTTTAAATGCAAGTAACAAATGACATATTCGTATTTCATTATAAATATGTAAAATAAGCGAAAATCGCATTACATCTTGCAAAATATATTTTTCAAAATCACCACTCAGGCATAAGAAAACCTGTATCAAATAAATTTACAAAGAAATATGAGAATATTCCCTATAAGCGTTTGCACGTTCCAGCCATTTTTTTACATCCCTAAAACCTTGACTGATAATGCTTCTCGAAACTATGGGGCCATAAAGATATTATTTATTGGTAAAACGTTTACACATTAAAATAGATAATGAGTCCGAACGCTTGCATAAAAACTCGTATTTTGCAAACATCTGAAGCTTCAACTCGAACAATGCAGGTTTTATATTAGTTTGACGGAACATAGTGCATCCGAAGCTCATAAGCACTAGGTTAAACAAAAAAATGTAAACGTGGGATTTATGTGCTCTAAGAAAAGCTACGATCTGGGAACGTGGGAATTTTGTGCTACTTCTGTTCTCCAAGATGTGCTACGGTTTTCCCGGAAAAAACAAAGCGAGGACAAGGGGGGAGCAGGGGCATATAACCCCAGACGACAAAATCGAAAAGGGATATGTGCAGAATTTGTTCTTTTGAGAATTTGTTTTTTTTTTTAAACTTCAAAAGTGGTAGGTCCAGCTGGACGTCTAGCTAGAGACCCTCCCCCTCCCCCCCCCCCCCCCCTCATAAGCACTAGGTTAAACAAAAATACTTAAAAGTAGGAATTATGTGCTCCAAGAAAAGCTACGATCTGCCTAGAAAAACATAGAGGGGGCAAGAGGGAGCCGGGCATATAACCCCAGACGATGAAATCGAAACGGGATGTGTGCAGAATTTTGTGCTATTTATGTGCTCAATAGTTCCAAAAAGAATTTGTTTTTTTTACACTTTTAATGTTTTTTTTTTTATCTTCAAAAGTGGGGGATCCAGCTGGACGGCCTTTCTATTAACATCTATAAAATTTTTCTAGGCAAACTTTTACCGTTTTGTCTCCTGGCTGACACTTCTAAGGAAACACCCATTTCAAACTCTTCAAGTTATATTGAAATAATTCGAGGGTGATTTTGGATAAGCAGCAAAGGTTCCATGTTATTATCGAGGTTATGATTAAAGTGTACGCCGAAACTGGTATTTTTGATAAAAGATTAGGTGAACTAGCCATTCCGCAATGGCCTCAAATTAAATGATTGTGTTCGCAGTGTTTGTTCGACGAACGACGGAACTAAACAAGGATTGTAGGACTCAAAACAAAAAAATTTCTAAGCCAAGAAACACAGCTATTACAATAAGGAAAATGGTATTTGATATTTCGCCTTTGGAATCCTTAGTTATTGGAATAATTTTCCCAAAAATGGAGAAATTTGTTTTTAAAATATTATACAAGTAAATTGCGTAACGGTCACAGCAGTGGACTTCTAGTCGAGGTGCTCAACTTAAGGGTGGACTACTTTTATTCACTGAGCCTAACTATTTTTAGCTCGTACATGTAAATATTGGTTGATATATTTAATCATGTATTCTCCATTCAAAAAATTGTAGAAAAATATTCCTTCAAATTAATTAAAATTGTATGCAAAAATTAAAAAATCTTTTTTCCATTTTAGGTAAGTGTTTTTCTATAATTTCAATATCTGAAAATTTACATAAAGGGTTTCCATTGTTACGGTGGCGAGACTTTAGTGTAACACTTTCAAAATTTTAAATAAAACTGTAAAAGTAATTCTTGAATTATTGTATGCAATAAGGACTTCAAGAAGTTAGAAATATGTATATAGTGAGGTAAATTAAAATTAAAAAAATGAATAAGTAGCACCTAGAAATGGTCAAAAAAGAGCGTTATGGTCGCGAAATTATAATTTTCATAAATTGTGTGGAACTCATTTCCATAACTTACACTGTAAAATTTTACCACTTAACTCACTAAAGCCATCTTACCATATCTAAATTTGAAATTTAATCTCTTAATAATGAAAAAAAAAAAGAACAATTCTTAACCATTACTGTCTCGTGAGCATTTTAAAATGTTACTATCGCGACATGATACATAGTTTTTTTAGTGTTGTTGTATACAAACGAAATGCATCCTTTCTTCATAATCTGAAAAGCTCCTTTCGTGTTATATCCATATTAAAGCATAATAAATTAAGGTCACCCAGCTCCAAACTTTGGTCAATATCTGGACAACGTGAGCTTACATAAAAAATGATTTGTATCACAAAAATAAGTAAACTTGGTATAGTTGAATCTCTCACATTTCCAGCTTGATTAAAAAAAAAATTCAGATTAAAGGATGGTGCCGTCATTCTCAAAGAAACTATATCAAATTTTACGTCCCTGAGACTTATAAAAAGTAAGAAATAAATTAAACCGCTTAACTTTCCTTAATGAAGTTTTGGTATTGTAATACTTAGATATTGCTTGACACGTATGCAAAGAACTAAATTGGCAAAAATTATGGTTATCAAGTTATTAAATTTTTTCCTCTTTTCCAGTAATAGTCGCGACACAAATTCTTTTAAAGTTTAGATATTTACTGTAAATTCTTCCAAAGACCTTGAGATCTGTTTCGATTTATGGAAAAATTATGTCAAATTCATCGCAGGATATTTTGATATTTGCAAAAGAAGGGCAACTTTTTTTAAAACCTTTGTACCTACGATCACGATTTCAAAGATTTTTTAAAAGACTATCAACTTTTCGGTGAGCTTACGTCGTCGTCGCAATATCGAAATGCAAAAATTGTTTAATAATAATAAAGTAGCCGTAGTAGTCTTTCATTTTTCTGTCAGAGAACTACGATATGACTTATTTGATTTTACAATAATATACATAGAATAGGATAGGTCATTTCGTAGTGAAAAAATTATGAATATACGAAATTTTAAAACGCTGTATGTGACTCAGTTTTTGTTAATATTTATTAGTTTTTAAAATCGACAATGAAATACGTCAAAGTAGATTTATTTCCACAAAACTAGGTTATCCCATTTCTTAAAATATCACTTTCCTTAGCCGTTTAGTGCAACAAAATATTTCTTTGTTTCAAACTGATACAGCATCCTCATCAACTTAAGACAGAATATGCATTACAATCCTCTGATTTAAACTTACTGTTTGTTGACCTAAATCGTTGACCTACTTTTAACACAATACGAATTGCATTTTTTTTGTCGTTTCAACCCCCATAAATATTACAAGACATTTTAAGCCTTTGTTTGTAAGATCAGAAAAATTGCTGGTTTCTGTTGATTGGCATTTTAAAACCGTTAAGTTGATTAATTAACTCGCATTAATTGCTGACCTGAAAAATTGAAAGTTACAGGCATAAAATTGAAAAGCAAAAAACCATAAAACAACAAAAACCACACAACTGGAAAATAAGAAATTAACAAAACCGCAAAGATGTAGTTCTACGTTTAAGCCACAAATTGATTTTTTTTTCTGAACTCTTATTTGGTTTTAATTTGAACACGAAAACAACAAAAGCCAATCAAAATGCAATAAAACAAACGAATGCGCGAAATTTAACAGGCGAATAAATCAATTAAAATAGTGGCAGCAGCGTTTTATGCGCCGCTTAAAAAAATGTTAATTTTTTCTGTAAAAAAAAAAATAAAGAAAAGAGAGTAAAAAATGATATGCACAATTAAAAGTCAATTCAGCCGCCGCCGATGTGTTAATCCTTTGAAAAATGTTGCTAGCAACAACAACACAGTGACACACTTTGTCATGCAATTTTGCGCTTTTGGTAACAATGTTTTTGGCACGAAATCACCGCTTAAGCAAATAGGAGCAAAAAAAAATAATAATTTTCATTTTTAAGTTAAATGGAATACCACAAAAAAGTACTTAATTTGCAAAACACGACCGCATAAGGCGCGCGAATTGACAGCTGTAATGATGTGGTGGCTGCCAGAAAGTGGCTGAATTTGGTGGCAACTGAATGATGGAAGTAGGCGGGTGGGCTAAGCATACAGCACTTTTGGCGAATTGAATCAATGAATGCTGATATGCAGGTATTACGCATGTTTGTGTAAATGTTTGACCATCGGTTGTATAACGTATCGAGTAATGTGTTCTCGACTTACAACATCTCGATTCGACCAAATACCGACAATTCATAATCCCGACACAACCATATTCCGACAATACCAGATCCCTAACTTTCATAATCACGACACGACAAATTTCCGACATAAAATCACGACAACATGTAAATTCCGCAATCATATATGACGCCATAAAAAATACACATCTTCAATATTGTTCTACAAGCCGGACCCGTGCGCATCTTGCGCAGCAAATATAAAAGTCAAACAGAAATCTGCTGTTCTACCAATCAAATATCTATAAACTTACATGCGCTTGCCATCTGGCGAATGTTAGCAACTGTCGGTAATGCAGTGTTAATTCTAATGTGTCGTGTGTTAATTCGAATAGTGTCATAGTAGAAATAGATTTCTTTTTGTGCTCACAATCGTGTATTTTTAACAAATTATTTTAATAAAATATAGCTAAACAAAAGCACTACGACCAATAATGCCCAAAGCTCGTTAATAGCACGAATCTCCATCTATACAACCAAAACTTTATTATAGATTTGGATTCCATGTAAGAGCGAAAAAGGGACCTGCACACAAAAACAACAATTAGAAATAATATATAAGATTATTTTAGACATCTCTGTACAGCAACACTTAGCCGATCCAACACCGGCTAAGCGATCCACAGTATTTCTGCGCAGAACACAATCCGGCCTAGGTGTAAAGTATAAGAACGAAATTTTAGTAAATTTAACTGGATTGTGTATTGTTGGAATTCGGAGTTGGAATTTGGGATTTTGCCTAGCCGATATATTATGTTGTCGGGATCTAGTATTTTTGGGATTTCGTTATATCGGGATTTCGGATTATTTGAATTGTATCTTGTCGAAATTTCTGCAAATTGTTGGGATTATATCTTTTCGGTATTCTGAAAGTCGGTATTGTGAGATGTACCTTTGACATTCATATGAGTAGCCCCGTTATGCCTACAAATTAGTTATGCGGCAAATAAATGAGTCAATATTGCCAAAAGCTCCTACGATACCAACTTTGTTGTGGTGATTAAAGTTTTCCGAATAAGTGTTTCGTTCTGGCTCAAAAATTTTTTGTTTTATTTTTAACGGTTGTACGCAACGGCACAAAATAATCGAGCTGCATATAGACATAGGTTAGGTCAAGATGGCGTGCTTTAGAATGTCCCAAACTTCCACTTGGTCACATTTTTGTAGATACATTTTGAATGCCGGGTGACGGCACATCCGCCCAACCAAATCGCTTCCTACTAGTACCCAGCAAACCACTTGCTTTCTCTAATGAACTCAAGGAGGAGTAAAAAAACGACCTTCCCAACCTCTGCCAGAATGTCGACAAACCGTGCACCCAGAAATCTCAGTCATCTTGAGTGCAGTCCTGGACATCGGAAAAAAAAATTTTGAATCGACTCCCTCTATCTTGACATCTTTTGCAGAGGTTGTTGGTATGCATCACCGTCGGGGCATTATTGCAACAGCGCAATGACCTCTGATCACACCCGTGAGTACTCTTACTGCAGATTTGTTAAACTTGAGAAGAAAGCTAGTTCCTTTTCTATCCAAACATGGCCATAAAAACCTTGAGACCTCGCAACCAACCTGGTTGGTCTATATCAATTATTTTACTCCTATTTCATATTCCGCTTTCAATTGAATTGCTTTTCTGGGATGCAGCTGATCTGCCTTGGCGTTATCTCTTAATTGCATTTCGATAAGTCTCTCCAGTACTTTAAGGATAAAAGGGGTTTGTAGGTTTTTTGGCTTTCGCGTGATTTAGTTCGCTGTTTTATTAGTGACAACCACACGTACACTTATCCACTAATGGTCCACGATATTCATAATATCGGTGACCGGAATATAAGAGCAATTTTCTTGCATAGTGCTGATCTTCGCATCCCTGCATTTTGGAAAGTGTGTCTCCATTAAGACCTTCAAAGTTTCCTAACTGGAGACAATATATGAGCCATCACACTTTTTTTTGCTATTTGAGGCTAATTTTGACCGTTTACGAAGTCTTGATGCCTCAACTTTTGTATTTGTTGAAGCTGCATCTGTAGGCATCCTAGTCCTCTTCGAGTCAGATATGTTTAGCTTTTTTCAAGAGTTTCCTTGTCGTTTATCTAAGTTGGCCTAACTCTGTGTTCCAAAGCATTGTCCTAGTCTCGTCTGACTTCCATTTCTGCTGATACCAGTATATGGGATAGAAAAAAATATACGGCGGCCTCCGTTACCTCGGAATATTTTGGTCAGTTTGTGTTTCTCAGATTTATAAACGGCCGAGAGACTTCCCCTTGAAAATCAATGGTGAGATGGTTCCAGAAGCAACACGTATCGATTATGATTGTAGGAGGATCTCTAGCCAAGGTGATATCTATAACTTGCTCCTTAATTGTATTCCTTAAAGCTGGTTGATTCTTTTTGTTACATACAATTAGGTTCATAGTAATTTGTACCCCTATTGCTCCAAAACTAACTATCTCCGTTGGCGTCGCAACTAATAACTAGGTCAATCTCGTGACAAATCGTCAGGTTAGTGTCGGCGGTGGCGGGTTCTTCTTGTACAGAAAGTATGCGGACGATAGCAGCAGGTGCGCCCTCGCTCTTAATCGTAGCATAACGTGGTCTTCGTTGCAGCGCTGTGTAGAGTAATGGCCGAGACACAATGAAGTTTTATATATAGATGCGCACAACGCAATCTTATGCACTCCATGCCATTTACATACAACATTTTGCGAATCACTGTTATAATTATTCTCACTATCAAGAAATATACTTCCCAACATACTTTGTGTCCTATTCATCTGTTAAATTGCAGTTTTTAACTGTGAAAAATGTTAAAAAAGTTGGTAACTTTTCTGTGTGAAAACTTAATTCACCTGCAAAGTGTGCTAGCACCCTTAGCGAAATCAAATGTCAAATTCTTCTTCTTATGCTTTGCTTGCGACAAAAGTTGCAAGTTGGCTACTTTTTCTTGTCAGTGTCGCTCTATCTACCGTTCTCCATAAAAATACATGCAATCTACCCATAATGCATAAGATTGAGTTAGACGCATCTATATGAAAACCTGCTTATGTGACGGGGCTTTAATGCCTTTAGCGTAAGCCAATTGTGCTGAAGAGAGTAAAGATTTATTCATATTCGATTTTGTACATATACATACATTAATCGCTGTACGGTTTTGAGTAGAAAAGTTGTCAAATTAATAGGGCTGCAATCTTTCGGTTGCAGATGATGGTGCAACAAAATACAAAAATAAAAAAAAAATTCAAAATGGGCGTGGCTCCGACCTTTTTCATTTAATTTGTCTAGAACACTTTTAATGCCATAAATCGAACAAAATTTTACCAATCCTTGTGAAATTGGGTAACGGCATAGCTTCTATGGCGATAACTGCTTTCTGTGAAAATGGGCGAAATCGGTTAAAGCCACGCCCAGTTTTTACACACAGTCGACCGTCTGTCCTTCCGCTCGGCCGTTAACAAGATAACTTGAGCAAAAATCGATATATCTTTACTGAACTTAGTTCACGTATTTATCTGAACTCGCCTTAAATAAAAATATTGGTATTAAAAATGGGCGAAATTCACGCCCCCTTTTTCGATATCGAAAATTTTGCAAAATGAAAAAAATGCCATAATTCTATACCAAATTCAAAAAGAGGGGTGAAACATGGTAATTGGATTGATTTTTTGACGCAAAATATAACTCTACAAAAAGCTTTGTAAAATGGGTGTGACACCTACCATATTAGGTAGAAGAAAATCAAAAAGTTCTGCAGGGCGAAATCAAAAGCCCTTGGAATCATAGCAGGAATACTGTTCGTGGTATTAAATATATAAATAAATTAACGTTACCCGACATTTGTTTTTCTGGGTAATCTCGAAAATTTTAAGGACTACTTTTATATAAATGGACCAAAAAATAGAAGGCAATTTTTCCTATAATACAGACATAATCTTGTTGAGTTTTGACTAAAAAACTTTAACAATAGCTCTTGTAAAAGAATTTTGGGATTTAAAACTATAACGGTGGAGCGAAATCTTTCAATTTAAGGCAAACCATGTTCTTGGGATTAATTAATTGATTATTTAATATTTACGCACGCGCTCTACCTTTATAATTTTAAATCCCAAAATTTTTTATAAGAGTTATTGTTAAAGTTTTTTAGTCAAAATTGAAGAAGGTTATGTCTGTATTAAAGGAAAAATTGCCTTCTATTTTTTGGTCCATTTATATAAAGGTAGTCCTTAGAATTTTTTTATCATCTTTTTATTTTGAGTTTTTTAGTGCTGCCTACAAAAAGGCATTTGGAATTTTGGGTTATGACTCACGGCCCAAGATTTAAGTCTCTAGCTCACCGGGAAGTTACTTAAAAATCGCTTGCACCTAGCGGAAATTTGTTTACTATAAGTTGTATCATCACTAGGCCTCTAATTAAGTGCCAAGTTTCAAGTCTATAGGTAACCGGGAAGTTAGTTAAATATGGATTGAAAGATTCCCAAATTAAAATTTGTTTTCTTACCATCTCGATCCGCGTGCGCCACCTAGCGATTTTTTTTTGATCAAATGTTGCATTGTCACCGGGTTCTGACCCACGTCCCAAGTTCCAAGTCACCTGCAAGATACTCAAAAATCGATCGCAAGATTCCCCTCGTTTTTCAGGGATTTGTATCTACCTCAATTAGCACGCCACCTAGCGGAACTTTGTTTTCTACAAATTGTATCGTCACCAAGCCTCGAACCGTCTGACAAGTTTCAAGTCTCTAGGTCACCGGGAACTTAGTTAAATATGGATTGAAAGATTCCCAAATCAAAATTAATTTTCTTAATATCACGATCCATGCGCCACCTAGCGAAATTTTTTTGATCAAATAATGCATTGTCAACGGGTTCTGACTCACGGCGCAAGTTTCAGGTCTCTAGCTCACCGGGAAGTTACTTAAAAATCAACCGCAAGATTACCTGCGTTTTTTTCAGGGATTTTCAGGGATTTTCGTTTATCTCGATTCCTCTGCCACCTGGCTGCATTTTGTTTTCCACGAATTGTATTGCCATCGACTCGCAAACTATGTGATAAGTTTCAAGTCTCTGCATCACCGAGAAGTTAGTTAAAAGCCGATCGCAAAATTTCCATTTTAAAATTAATTTTCTGTATATCTCGATCCGTGCGCCACCTAGCGTATTTTTTTTTCACTTGCATTGTAATGTCTCTCAGATCTGAACTATAATCTAAGTATCAAGTATCTAGCTCAACGGGAAGTTACGGAAAAAGACTTTTCCGTGGGTTAAAAATTCATATGGAAATGAGGGGACAAACATGAGAGCGACTTAATATAAAGGTAATAATAAAAAAATATTCAAATAAAACGAGTTGATAGCTGAAGAAAGATAGCAAAGGCAAGTTGTTCCACTTTTTAGTACTACCATTTGTATGTATCCATGAAAAGAACAATTTTGTCTCCAAAACTCTCAGCTGAGTATGTAATATTCGGTTATACCCGAACTTAGCCTTCCTTACTTAATTTTATATGTGTTTAGGTGCATCACTGCCAGTGAAACAAATAAAGAATTGCAGTTAACTACGCAGCCTTGGTTCAGACAATCATTAACTAAGCCAGCAAACCAATAATCCTGTCAGCTCGGCTACTGTATTTAGCATTTGACTGCAAGTAAAGCCGAGTAAGTACATATGTGAAAAGTGCTGTGAAGAAAAAAGGTGAGAACATATTTAATTTTTTCAAGGTACATTAACGTTAAATAACTTTTTCAACATAAATTGGGTTTTTCTTTCTTTTGAGTTAAACATTTATTTATTTGTATTTACATTAGAGTGTTCGCCTTTTCTCAAGCTGGCTGTTTACTGTTTCTGATATAAGCTTTATGTTATTGTACCGATTTTGTTTATATTTAAAATGTGCTTATTATCTTCACTCAATGTATATAATCTGGCAGGGTTAGTGTTGCTGCCAAATTTCAATGTAATGCCTTTAACGGCTTTTTTTACGGCTTGTTAAACTTCCAAATTACCATAAAAACAAATTACCTACCAAATTTCACGAGCTTAGCGCTATTCATTTTTGAATTATCTAATTTTTTCCATTTAACTAAATTTTCAATATCGAAAAAGTGGGCGTAGTTATCGTCCGATTTCGCTCATTTTCTATACCAATCTATTCTGGGTCGAGATAAGCCCGTAGGTATACCGAATTTGGTGAAGATATCTTAAAATTTGCTTAAATTATCGTGTTAACGGACGGACAGACAGATAGACGGATGGACGGAAAAGCCTTAATCAAATTCTATTTCGTTGTTGATTTTGATATATGGAAGTCGTTTCCTTTATACCTGTTCGACCAGCCGTTATCCAATCAAAGTTATAATACCCTGTGGGGCAGAAATGTCGAAAAGCTTCTTATCGGAGCAATCGGTTTGTATGGGACATATTCTACATATACGACCGATCTTTTCGATTTTTTCCAACAAAATTATGTACTATATACGAAAAAATATGGTAAAATTTGAAACTTCATTCTGATAAATTGAGGAAGACATGAAAAAATTCTCTTTTCTGGAAAATCGGTTGTATAGGGGATATATGCTATAGATTGTGGTCCACCTCGTCATTTTGATCATATCGGAATACAATCTTTTCCGGTCTATCTGTTCTCCTTTAAAGATTAAGAATTATGAAATTCATAGCTAACTTAATATTGCAGTTCATGAAAGGTACAAAAAGGAGCTTATCGGTATTTCGATACTAGGCTATGGGGACATATGCATAGACCTACTTTGAAAAAGATGGCGCTAGTATAATCAACAAATCAGACATATTGTTCTTGAATCAACAGATTTTCTGGCAAAAATTTTCGAATTATCATAAGATCTACCAAGTTTTTTGTCAAGAAACACATTTTTTTAGCAATTTTAGCAGTAATTAACGATTTTTTTAGTAATTAACGATATTCTGTAAAAATTACAGGATTCTTAATCAATATAACTGATTTTTCTGTTAGAATAATTGATTTCATTGACCATTTCATTGTTTTCGTTGCGCCACAAATCGCTGTCATATCAATAGCGATCACTATTGTTCTATTCTTGACGGAAGTCTGTTATTTTTACAGTTTTCTTTAGTATGTATACGGTGGCAGTAATAGTGTTTAACCCTTTCGATGCGAAAAGCTTCTGAGGTAAACAAAGCTAGTTAAAGGTGTTCAATCGGTGCAATGGTGTTCAATCGGTGCAATGAAAGTAAAAGCATTATATCATATCAAAATCGATTTCGGGTAAAAAGGGGCGGTGAGAGGGCTGGGACACTTACATCCCATATGTTTTGTATAGGACTTATTTCTCCCGATTAGTATTTTATGATCCCTTATCTGAAATATGATATCATATGGTTTTTATAAGAAAATTAACTTTATTTCAAATAGAGAAGCAAACCAATATAAAAAGTGGGTTTTTATTTATGATAAGGTGGGAAGTAATCCCTGCAGAGAGGAATTTCGCATTCTTCGCATATCTTCTGGGTTTTCCTCTCCTTATTTAGTTCCGCACAGCCTGTGCAAACGACTTCGCTTAGGAATTGGAATAGGTAGGTGACCTGCGGCTAGTTTCCTTTTTCACCCAGACATGCCACTTCGAGGAACAACTGCTCCCTGCTTCCCTTCAGCTGTCACGTTTTCTGCCAGAACCATCATGAAATCAACGAGTGGATTTTGTCTTCGTGCAAGTTGAAAACTGATTGCCCCAATTGCTAACTGACATCATCAATCGGTAAAAGATTTGTTTTGACGAATGGTGTCTTACAGATGGCAAATGATTATATGGCATAATTATTATGCAACCAATTAGGATTTTTTTTTTTCTCCAATATACATAATATGTATTACATATGTAACCTTTATATTTTAGTACTTTGCTTTGGAGTTTCGCAGAGGGCAGAAGGCTTATCGCTACTGCCGTCTGAAAAATCAGCATCCTCATTAGATGACATATTAGCAATTTCATCTTAATCAAGTTTTTTTGGCTTTTAAGTCTATACAGAAGTAAATAATAATATCGAAACATATTTCAAAGAAATGGGCATGCTCAGTTCTGACCGAGACACTTTGAGCCCATCATGAATACTGCTGGGACACATACATCCCAGTAAGATAAAAATGCTAATAGTTTTTGAAATAAACAGAAAATCTGATAATTACGTACCTCAATGTACAACGAAAACACTAGCTCAATGAATTAAAATACTTTTGGTTGATTTTAAAACTCAATAGCAACGAAAACTCGCAAAAACGGCGACACTTACTCTAATTTGTGCGACGAATAAAAATTTACAGAAATGTTGGTTGAATTTATATGTAGTTTAGTTGATTTCACAAAAGGTTTTCCTCACAGTGTTAGGATAGGTTGAACTAGCCGGTCAATAAAGACCCACATAGACTGAACGTGTCCATGGTGTTGCAGAGTTCATGTGATGACCGAACGGGAAACCCCCAATCAGGTGCCACAACTTATGTTATAGAATGTCACCGTCCTCTTGGCAAATAGTAGAAGTTTTCCAGGACCTAATTGCTGACTCGAGATCTGGCAACTCTGCCAACTTTAAAAGTTGGTACCTTGAACTGGCGTGCTACAGAACGACCTCAACCCTTTCTTCCTGCAGCTCCTCCTTTGCTACTTGATGAATCATATGTAATTCTGTCTCCCTTTGTTTTCTCCCAAATAAATTGGCATGTGTAACGCCTTTTCAACGAGTGCTGCACTCTCGGTTGACAACCGTTGTTGTTGTGTTAACAATAATGCGCCAACTCATCGACTCTTTCGATACCTTCTATTGCTTTATGATCGAGAAACCAGTATGTATGTATGGTCCGACCTGAGAAAATTTTTCCTTCTTTGCATTCCAGAACACTTCTTGATAAAGTACTGTGTGACATTAGAACCACTCGTGACAAATCAGATATCTTATACCCATGGGTGCTTGATTTTCTTACAACTGCGATTAGTATCGAGGAAGTGGACATAAAAATTGAAGTCCATGGGCGCGTTATTGGAAGATATTTGTAGGTTCTAAAAGTTATTATGCCGCAAACGGTAGCTATTGATAGGAGACCAATATCAAAGATACATGTAATTATCGACATGCTTGGCTATGAAATACTGAACAAAAAATTCGCAATAAAATCGTGAGCCTATAAGAGGCGACCAGTATGCAAAAGAAAAGAGTTCTTTGTAGGAAAGTTTTGATTTTTTTCATAAACTAGCACTGTCCACATAGATACTTACCACAAGGACACCCGCCATCTACCCATACTATTCTCGTTCGAGGGACTTCTAAAAATACACTTTCATAAACTGAAAAAAAGGAAAGTCGAAAGATTACAAAACATATAGAGATAATCACATTGCTGCCCTCCCAATTTCGACTGATGACCGTAAACGGGAGCTTGCTTTTCACAAGTGAATTGAATCCGCGACGGAATGAATTGCCCAGCGAACCCCGTTCTTAAAGTCAAATACCCCGAACTAGTAATACAGGAAAGCAATCTCCTCAGGCAGGCGCGCGTCACTCTAACTCAACTTCGAGCTGGATAATGTAACAGGTTAAACTCTTACCTATCAATAACACCGCGTTACACACATTCTGTCCTATGATTTAAATATACTTTTTCCGAAAGGGGATACAAAATAAAAAACACGTGTATCGGCGATTTTCATGTACACGTCAGAATTATTTTTTTTATGTATAGAGTATAGAGCTCGTAGTGTCCGTCTGTAGCCTGTGTGAAAGACTTTGGATCGATTTTTAACCCTTTTTCCGTGATCCAAAAATGAATTTTTGCAGGCAGACTCGTGGAAATGTCTGTATCGCATCAAATTAAAAAAAAATAGATTTTTTAAATTCTCAGATTTTCCTAAATTTTATTTTTTTTTTTTAATTTTTTTTTTTTTCAGTTTTTCGGCATAACTTGAAGGGACTTCAAATTTTTAAACTACTAAAGCGTTCCGAAAAAAAAATTGTTTTTCGACCCATCCTACTCAACATATTTGTAGTTTATCAATAGTAACTTTCTAACACTAAACTGTTTATGGCGGACAGACGGACATACGAGCTCTAAAAAATTCAATCCAGGCATACATAATATTTGTCCTGGTGTGCAACGTGTCTTCACATGACACCAACCATCTTTTCAATTGCAATGTGGAACAAACGCTTTGTAAATCCCTTTCTCTCTGGTTCACCCCTGTTCAAACTGCAAGTTTTCTTGAACTCCCGTTGGAGGATATTGATAACAATTTTTAAGTAGTCGCAACTATTGGATAGGGTGAAGCGCTGCTGCAACACTAACAACAACAAAAATCGGTAGATATGTATTTTTAGCCCAGATTAGAGACAGCCTAATGTACATACCTGCCAACATTTATGCATATTTATCTTCTTCATACAAACATTTGACAACACAAGTTATTAACACATAAATATTGAACGTAATCTTTGTGGCATATAATACATGAGATTAAATTTTGTTGTTATTGTTATTGGTGACATGCTCAGCTGCAACGCCGATGGTCAACAAATAAACAGTAGCTCTTAAATAAATAAATAATAATAAAGAATACATATCTAGAAAATATTTATACGCATACGAATTAGTAAATAGAGATAAATAATTTATAGGTAGTTTAAGTAAAATTTATCATAAGTACAAAATACACAGCTATTCAAAATAAATATATATGTTGCTACACAAAAAACCGTGCAAACATCAAATTCAGCATTTTCAAAAGCGCTACTGTGGAGCCAGCATAAGTATTGCTTATGCAGTTATATATGAAAATTTCATTAGCTATCCGTAACTGCACAGAGCATATGAAATATAATATATTGGGCAGTGAACAAATTGGCAGACACCTGAACTAATCAACCAACCAACCAATGCTGCACACCACACACATCACTCATATAATTTAATACATATGTATGCTGTAACGTAAGCACAGTGGCTGCAGCATAACGAATTAAGTGGGTAGCCGCAATTGGTACGGCGAGTGCTGTACATGCGCTATACAACAGCATACACACACACATACATGCATGCATTACACACTCGTTAGTACTCGCGCCACCTGCCTTACGCAATTAAGCTTCGTTAAGTCAACGCCTGAAAGAGCTGAGGCACCACCACCTGCACACCCATTGTGTACAATAACAACAACGACTAACTGATTATGCACCCAAATGCGCATGAGTAATAAATATATTCTGAGCGCTGCTCTGAGATGCTGCGCATATGCAACAGAAAATGTGACAAGCTTGAATGTAGCGAGCAGTGTTGCCAGGTGATGCAAAAAAAAGAAGCTAGATTGGCAAAAAAAAAAGGTTAGAAAAGGCTAAATTTAGAAAAAAAGAAGCTAAAAAAGGCCAGAAATTTTTTGGTTAATTCATTAAATTTTTTTTATAAAAAAAGTTATAAACATAACTTAAGCATAACTTCCTGTTTCAAAACATATCCGGCACATTTTCTTTGACTAGCACATGGAATTACTTTAAACGATTGCATATGTGTATATACATAAAAAAAATATTACAAACTAATCTAATATATAAAATTCTTCTGTCACGGTTTTAGAGGCTGAACTCTTCCGAAACGGCTGAACCGATTCTCATGAAATTTTGTGAGCATATTGGGTAGGTCTGAGAATCGGCCAACGTCTACCTTTTTTTCTCGCTACGTGTCTAGGGTCTTGAGATCAAAACCCGGGTACCCCTAGAATGTGTTTATACAATATGGATATCAAATGAAAGCTGTTGATGAGTGCTATAGTACAGGATAATTTTCATACAACTGCGAGGCTAGGGTCTCGATATGTAGGCCAAAACATGAACCCGGATACCCCTAGAATGTGTGTGTATTAGGGATATCAAATAAAAACTGTTGCTGAGAGCTCTAAAGTACATTGTGATATTCGATTTAGTCGCATCAACCTGGCAAAACTGATAAATATGCATGCGAAGCCGAAATAAAGACAAGAATTAATAATACCCACATAACTATTTACATACGTCCTATTTAGGCTGCTTTTTTCCGTGAAGTATACCAGAAACGGACTGGTACTGGAATTAGGACTAGGACTGGGACTGAGACTGAGACTCGGAGTGGGACTGTGACTGAGACTTGGAATGGGACTGGAACAAAATACATACCACCCTCTGGGACTGGCAATAACAAATGAAGAAGAAGGAGGAAAACTGGAGAGAAGAGAAAAGAGAGAAGGAGACTGAGAAAGAGATAGAATGAGACGAAGATGCAGATGAAGCGAAAAAGACGGAGGGAGGAGTGAATAAAAAGATTAGGAAAAAGTGTAGAGGGGTAGGGCAGAGTTAGACGAAAAAAGCTTATTAAAATATATGCAGATAAGGCAAATTTAGGGCAGAACAACGTCTGCCGGGTCTGCTAGTTATTTATATAAAATATTCCCCGTCTGAAGAATCGGAAGAGCTTATGTCTGGGTATAAAGTTTGGCTACTTACCATAGATATGAGATCATAGGTAATTTCAAAGTCATTACAACATTTAGATAAGCATTTTAACGAGCATCTAATATTAAGCAACGCATTAAGCATTTTAATTTTTAGTTTGTTCCTTAATTTAGTTTTCAGAATTTTCATGCCACTAAAAACTCTTTCAACCTCCGCGTTACTGAGTGGTAATACTAAAAAACTAAATATGAATTCGACAAGTTCTAAAAAAGGAGGTTCGTTTAATGCATTTTTATGTTCTCAGACTTCCGACCAAAATTCCATGGTGGAGTGTACATTTTTCCATTGTATAGTTATAAGTTTTCGCCACTGCAGCTCTATTAATGCTATTTGACTTTTAGAATAACTATATTTCTCTTTTTAAAAGTAAGAAAATACATCTGGCTTTGAAATTTTCAACGAATTTTCAGCAGAAAAATAATCAATCTTTTGTAGAGAACTCATATTATTAGTTATTAGGTGTTCACAGGAACTATTGAAATTATTTTATTTTAGAAATTTTTAAAAATACATTCGGAGTAAAAAAGGCTAGAAAAAAGTCACGAAGCTAAACACAAAATTTCGAGGCTAAAGGCAAAAAGAAAGGCTAAATCTAGCCTCGAAAAGGCTAACCTGGCACCACTGGTAGCGAGATGATGGAGTGGTTTTTGTGTTACTCAGCTGAGCAGAGCTCACAGAGTATATTAATTTTGTTCGCATAACGGTAATCCGTAACGGTATAAACTAATCGAGATAGATATAGACTTCTATATATCAAAATGATCGGGTGAAAAAAGAAATTCATTTAGCCATGTCCGTCCGTTCGCTCGTCCGTCCGTCCGTCCGTAAACACGATAACTTGAGAAAATTTTGAGGTATATTGATGAAATTTGGTATGTAGGTTCCTGGGCGCTCATATCAGATCGCTATTTAAAATGAACGAAATCGGACTACAACAACGCCCACTTTTTCGATATCGCAAATTTCGAAAAACCGAAAAAGTGCGATAATTCATTACCAAAGACGGATAAAGCGAGGAAACTGGTGAGTTGAACTTATGACGCAGAATAGAAAATTAGAAAAATTTTGGACAACGGGCGTGGCACCGCACACTTTTAAAAGAAGGTATTTTAAAAGTTTTACAAGCTGCAATTTGGCACTCGTTGAAGATATCATGATGGTATTCAGTAGGCGCGTTACTGCTATTACTATATGTGTGCTAAATAAAAATTAGCGAAATCGGATGACGAACACGCCCACTTTTAAAAATAAAAATTTTTTTAAGTCAAATTTTAACAAAAAATTTAATATCTTTACAGTATAAAAGTAAATTATGTCAAAATTCGACTCCAGTAATGATATGGTGCAACAAAATACAAAGATAAAAGAAAATTTCAAAATGGGCGTAACTCCACCCTTTTTCATTTAATTCGTCTAGAATACTTTTAATGCCATAAGTCGAACAAAAATTTACCAATTCTTGTAAAATTTGGTAGGGACATCGATTCTATGACGATAAATGCTTTCTGTGAAAATGGGCGAAATCGGTTTGAAGCCACGCCCAGTTTTTATACACAGTCGACCGTCTGCCCTTCCCCTCGGCCGTTAACACGATAACTTGCGCAAAAAACGATATATCTTAACTAAACTTAGTTCGCGTACTTATCTGAAGTCACTTTATCTTGGTATAAGATATGGCCGAAACCCGGCTATGACCACGCCCACTTTTCCGATATCGAAAATTACGAAAAATGAAAAAAATGCCATACGTGCTTTGCACACAGAGTACATTAACTTTGATTGAAAATTAACGAATCGTTATAAAATTGGGTGCACAAATTTTCCCTATAGTAAAAAATATTTCTAGTAAAAATGGACGGGATCGGTTAAAGACCACGGCAACTTAGATAAAAAACAAGTTTAAAAGGGTAGTAGACTAGAATAATAAATCAGCTCACGCTGAGTATATAATGTTCGGTTACACCCGAACTTAGACACCTTTACTTGTTTTTTATTTATGGAAATTGAAATACGCCTTTTGGGAGGCGAGTATTTTCAAGGGCAGGGCCGCCGAGAGAAAATCCGGGCCCGGGGGCAAAATAAATAGGGGCCCCCATACTAAAATGAACAAATTCTCAAAATCAAAATTACCATCTTTTACATATTTATATACATGTATTTTTAAGCGTATACATCATATATATTATATTGAATCAATATATAGTTACGAGCTTTAATTTATCTCCACATTCATACAGATCAACATATGAGTTAATATGTTTACATAGAAATATACATGTTCTTCATAAAGTATTAATACATTTGTAGAAAATAAATTATTATATTGATTGCGAGAAATATTACACTTTAAAAATCGTTGAATAGAGGTGTTAAAACTAATGAAAAAATAAGTAAAGTTTATTAATTATAGAGTTTTATTTAAATATTCCTTTAATTGTATGAAATAAATTTCTTTAAATTGCAATACAAATATTTTTTGGTAGTAATTCGGTATACTAAGAAAGTTTAGTTGACACAAGTGGGCTTTCCTGGCCTTAACAACTGCGAAATTATCTATGATAGTGCCAAATCCAACTGTCTCGCTGCTGGTGCTTCAATACAGTGCACGCCAAGTCCTGTAAGGCGTTCTTGAGTTGAACACGATCGATGGAGGTTCTTTATCCTTGCAAGAACACTGAAGAAAAGTTCAGCTCTAGCTACTGTAACAGGTATGGTGTAAAAAATACGTAGAGCACCACAAATTTTAGGAAAAATTTTTGCTAGATTTAGAGCACAGATAGCATTCAACAAATCAAATGGTGACAGATTTTCGTTAAAATTTGCTGAGTAAATGTGCTTCAAGTGGATCTCGGAAACGTCTGAATTGTATTTGCGGACAAATTGAACGGCATTTTCTCGTATTGAAAACTCATCCATGTATCCAAATTGCCACAAAAAATAAAAGGTGTTCTTCAAATTTTTTATGACAGCATATCGTTCGGTAATACCTGCAATAACCGAATCAACTATCACCAAAAAGGTGTTGTTTTTGAAATCAGTCTCGTGATCGTCGTTGATCGTCTCGTTCTCTTCACATTCATAAAAATGCCTTTTGCGATTCCTGTTTTGAACATCAGGAAAGAAAAATTTTAGCTTTGCCAGCTTCGTTTGTTTTCGGCGTATCGCTGTTTACATACATACATACATGTATATCGCTGTATAAGAATTTGCATCATACCTAAATTTCTGCTGCAACAGAAAACGAATTCAACTTTATGCTACAAAGCCGACGTTTATAAAAGTTGCTGAAATTTAAAATGATTGCTATCTACGAAAGGTGATTAAAGGTGTGGTTTGTTTATTTTCTGTAAGCAAAAAGCTTGGATAGCATTTTGGGATTCCCGGGCCCCTTCATAGCCCGGGCCCGGGTAAATGACCCCCTCACACCCCCCCTCTCGACGGGCCTGTTCAAGGGTATTTTATAGTTGTCGTTGCACACAGTACGCCTACTTCAAAACTCTTTAGAGTACCGAGATTTTTAGGATACTTAACTTTTGGTTTTGCAGCGAAAGTATTTACTTAATTGACGCTTCACCGTTTAAACGGGTATAGCCATCCACTATGGCGCGGCAGTAGCTTCTTCGCTGTGCTAACTGTCGTCAGTTAGTAACAACAAAGGAACTTAAGTCCTTTTCCGCCTCGTCCCTCCAGCGTAGTGGGCGCCGCCCTCTTCTTCTGCTTCATAGGAGAGTTCGGATAGGGAGAGGTTTTTGGCATTTATATCTATTTTTGATGTGTTAACTGTCGTTCCGATGAGTTAACAAATGAGCGTGTAGCATTCGATGTATCGACGTTAGACGTCTCAATCCGCTATAGAGAAGTTAAGTTAAGTTAGTTTCCTATGCTGACAACTGCACGATTATGGCTAAAGGACCTGACCCTGTAACTGATAAATTAGTTTTTAAAATAAACAGCGATCTCCCCGATTTTTCCGGTTTCATCACCTCGTGCAACTTGGCATTATCAACGACAAAATCCACGGCCACCCTGTTTACGACGTGGAAGGAACAGATGTCGCAAATATGGGACGTACGTGTCGATGGTGTCACACTACCGACTTTCAGTCACCCAAAGATCTTAGGGTTAACGTTCGGTAACACTCTAACCTTCAAGGCTCATTCTATCGAGATTGTTTCTAAAGTACAAAGTCGCAAAAAAATCCTCAAGTCGCTTGCCGGCAGCACATGGAGAAAAGATGAAGAAACTTTGCTACCCATGTACAAATCAATTGGCCCGGCCGCTCATGAGCTACGCTTCACCAGTCTGGTCGCCTGGTCTTAAAAATACACACTGGAAAAGGCTAAAGACCCGTCAAAATACTGCAATCAGAACTGCCACCGGATGTCTCCTTATGACTTCCGAACACCATCTACATAATGAGGCCAAAGATCTCAATATTAAAGAGCACAACGAAATGCTGAACAAGCAGTTCTTGGTTAATTGTCACACCCCAGGACATCCTAGCAGGGAACATCTCCTAAAGCACTATGACGAGATCTGGCACCTGCTAATGCAGCCGTTTGATTCAGGCAAGCATAAGCAGACCCTTAGCCAAATCCACACAGAATCGGTAAACGTCTTTGTCAGGACGCGCCCGGTGAAACCTGTTACTAATATGCACTATCCCACCCTTGAATAGGAAGAAAGTACACTATCAAGGGAGAGACGAGTCACCCTGGCGTAACTATATTCTGGATACTGTAACAAGTTAAACTCTTATTTGTCCAGAATGAAGCCCAACATACGTAGTGTATGTCCTGCATGTGATGTGTCCCCACATGACGCCAACCATCTTTTCAATTGTAATGTGAAGCCTACGCCTCTAGCACCTATCTCCCTATGGTCCGCCCCTGGTGAAACAGCCAGTTTCCTTGGACTCCCATTAGAGGACTTTGATGCCAATTTGTGAGTGGTCGTACCCATTGAATGGGGCGAAGAACTGTTACTACAACAACAACATAGAAAAGTTAAGGACGCGGGATTTGTATATGATCCATCTAGCACGAAAGGCGTGGGAAAAACCCCGGGGCTGCAACATTTATAAAATCATATTGAAAATCCTACGATATCAGACTTGCAAGGTAGCGTATATATCTAAGTAAAGAAGACTTAAGGCTCAAGATCGGTAGATATTGCAGCAAACGCGGCCGCGACCCGGTCGTTGGTCAGGCTTCGTGACATGGGCTTTAGGCTTTCTGACTACGGGCACCCTAGCCTTCTCACCAGGTTCAACTTTGTCCCTGACATTTGTCCCAATCATTCTCCCGAGAGAGGAGCCGGGAATGGGCTAATTTGGGGGAGGGGACCAGTTAACATGTTCACGTATGGGATGAAATTGAATGGAAATATTGGTGGATGTCTTTTCAAAAGCTAAATGTAAGCCGCAAGCTTATGTTGAATGATCACTGCAGCGTCTTCCAAGCGATCGTTGTCGCGGTGTATGTGTATGAAATGCTATACAGTGCTACTATGATCTACTCTGATAGCCAAGCAGCTATCGAAGCCTTGATTTCAACTATAGTGCGCTCGAGAGTGCTTTGGCAGTGCTTGATCTCGCTTGCGATTGCATCGAACTATTTTATGGTTAAGGTTATCTGGGTCACGGGCCATATTGATAGCCCGGATAACTGTCAAGCGGACACCTTAATCCGCATTGGTAAAACTGAAGCGGGTGAAGATGGCTGTAGAGATTTCGGGATTCTGCTGTCCACCTGAGATTTGCTCCTGTATATATGGGCCTCGATTCAGCTTAGCAAGCGTTGGGCGAACACCACCTCTTGCAAGGTAGCTAGATCTTTCTGGCCAGAAGTGGATAGCAGGAGATCTGCTGAAATAAATGAGTTCACCAACTGCTACAACAACAACAACAGTTCACCAGGTCACTTCTAACGATGGTTATTGAGGATTTCACAGGGCATTGTCAACTTAATATACTGGAAACCCAAACCTGCTGCAGCTGTAAGGAGGATGATGAGGTGGAATCATCGAGTCACCTTATGCTTGATTGACCGGCTTTTGCCAGAACAAGGCAAAAGTATTTTAATCGCGACTCACCTGGATCTCCGGGGATTTTATGCAAGACTGAGATCGGTCTCATTCGAAACGGTATCGTTGCAATGCAATGATTCTCTATGCAGCTATAGCTACGTGAATGTTATTTATTTTATATGATATAACGATCGACATTCATGTTGTCCATGTCCCAACCAGAGCAGTTACCATCTAACCATACCTAACCTAAGGCTCATGATGGGCGTTCTAACTACACACTTCTGGTGTCACATGCTTATAAATAAGGCATCGTCAGTGACGGCAGATAAGTGTGGGCTGCAGGAAGAAGTGCTTGAGTACGTATTGTATTCGTGTACTGCACTTACGCGGTCAAGGCTACAGCTATTACGATGGCAGCGTTGCTAGACCCCGAGCAGCTATTAAGCTAGGTCTTAGAAGACTTCTGGTATGTACCAAGAGAACGGAGTTATTTTATAACATATATACTAGGGCGGGTCGATTTGTGGGGAGATAAAAAAATCGCCCATTGCTCTGTGAAAATCATATTCTAGGGATGAAAATAAGAAACTTTGCCGAAGGAACCATACCTCTAAAACGAATTCTGATGCCCCCCCCCCAAGGTAGGGGTAAATTTTGAAAAATCCAACCTTGACCCATTTAGAGTGCTCCAATCGAGTCCAAATGTATGATTGACTCCCACTAACTTTGGAGGCCCGACCCACCGATGCCAGTGGCACACCCCCTGCTTTCACAGAGCAATGAGCGATTTTTAAATCGACCCGTCCTAATATTTACATAAGTCTTGGTACCTAATTTGTATAGGGTAAGGTAGTCGAACACTATGGACACATTCAATCTATGTGAGGTCTTTGTTCATCGGTCAGTTCATTCTAACCTAAAGGCTTTGATAGGTTTCATAATTAGACCCTGCTCTTGGTACATACCAATAAGTCGACGCATCAGTTTTTTGCAAGCGCTAGCTTTGTTTGAAGTCAGGATTAAGAGGTGCTCTAAAACATAAATTTGCTTAGTGGTGGATCTACGCATAAACAGCAGTTGAAAAATATGTTTGTAGCACAAATACGAAAATATAAAATACCCAGGAAACCCAAAACACTAAAGCAATTAAATCACGGCAAACTAACAACACCACCATAAAGCAGCGGTCCTTTGCGTGGTAGCTACCTGTAAACGAGTATTTATGTGATGTGGTAAAGGTAATGGAGGCAATAAAACCATTTGACGAAAAAAAATAAATAAGCGAAATAGTAAAACATTAAATGGAACCAATATGAAGGATACAACAACTATGCATATACAAAAGTAGCAACAGCAGAACAAATCAGTAAAAGAACTGAAAAATTATATGACAAGTGAAGGTTTCCCTTCTTCTTCTTCATCCTTCGACTTTTCTTCAATATATGTCTGATGACAAAAAAAATTATATGCTTTAAAAGCAAAAAAAAAAGTAAGAAACACAGCGGGCAACAAACACAATAGTAGTGTAATGTTATTGTTGGCTGCACAACAACAACAACAAGAACAAAGTCATGAACAAAAATTACTAAAAAAACTATAGTAACTCTGCAAATGCAACAACAAGAAATGGGTAACAAAACTAATCATGTGTCTCTTATGGGGAAGTGCTACCCGTCTTACGTGAAGTGAATGGACGGACACAAAAAATAATATATACATATGTACTGATATGTGCTAATGTGAATTAGGGTGGGTGGAAGAGTGTGTTTTCTCTTTTCTTTATCTCATGCTAATACGAAACCTAAGAGAGATCGCGTAGCATAGCCGCACGCGTTGAAGCACAGAAATAAATTTTTAACTCTGGTATTTCTAATCTAAATTTTACAGCCACCAATACAAGACAAAGCATAGGAGAACTATGGAAAAAGCAGAAGAAGAGTTTGTGCGAGCCTCAGCTGAGATCTTTAAAATACAGAACGGTAGTTCTAATACTCAAGAAAAATTTAACTTAATTCTCAAAATCCAGAACAACAACTTCACTCAGTCATTAGTATAGCATTCACACCATCTCCACCTACTTTTTTACGATACGTGAATTATTACCGGAGTTTCAACTTCGGAATTGTGGTGAAAAACTGAGTACAAAAAAGCCGGTGGTACCCCCATTTCTTAAAATTAATAGTCGATGTTGCTGGAGACCCAAATGTTAGTCAAAATATCTATGTAGGACGATGCAAAGCTTCAGCAACTGCTTGTGGCTTAACTCAGAAATGATTGAGACCACGAAAAAGTACTTCGGGCTGGACCGATGGAGAGTTTCATGTTGTTCAACTTCGAACTGAGCGCAAAACTCGAGCAGGACATAGGAAGCGAGATATTTGCGAAGTACTAAATTTGCGACGCCGGGTCTGGAACATCTCAAGATTTTTAATACCAAGTCCAACGCTTTTATTTAATTGTCTGATCAACGCGCTAGATTGATGAGGAGTTTGATGACTAGTACCTAGGATCTACCTAATTATTTTCTAGCTTTTAGTATTATTATTATTTAATGTAATTATTGTTTTAAATAAAACCGTTTAACTTAAATATTTTTTAAAATTATTTTATTTTACTGAAATTTCAATAACAAAATTTGAACTTATGTGCTCCAAATTATTTTGACGTCACTTCTATCGGAACTTGAATTTTTAGAATTTTTACTTAAATTTCTCTTACAAAATTTGAACTTTTGTGCTTCGAAGTATTTTGATGTCACTTCTACCGGACTTTATGTAATATTTGTTCAATGAGCCAGATCGGACAGACAAGTAGCTACGAGTTTTTGGAATATCTCGATCCTTGCGCAACCTGGCGGCGATTTTTACTCGTAGATCGCTTTCTATTCATGTAAGTAATATGTGTTCCAAATACGACCCATATCGGACCTAATAAGATATTTTGTCTATCTCCATCCTTGCGCCACCTAGCGGCGATTTTTCCATATGTCGCGCTCTATTCATGTATGTAATATGTGGTCCAAATATGAGCCGCATCGGACCCCGAATACGATTTTTCGACCATCTCGATCATTACGCAAGTTGGCGGCCATTTTTTCATATGTCACTTTCTGTTCATGTATGTAATATGTGTTCCAAATATGAACCTAATCGGAGCACAAATACGATTTTGTTTAATAGCTCGATAATTGCGCCACCTGGCGGTGATTTTTTCATATGTCGCGCTCTATTCATGTATGTAATACGTGTCGCAAATATGAGCCTAATCGGAGCATAATTAAAATTTTTTGGAATATCTCTGATCCTTGCGCCACCTAGCGGCGATTTGAGCCATGTCGATGAATCGAGAAGAGCTGAATAGACACGCTTTCGCATTTTCAATTGATGCTTTCTCATTTGCACTACTTATTCTTGTATCGATGTGACACTTTTAACACTCTCGCATTTCCAATGACTGTTATCATTTCCATGTGACGCTTTCGTATTGGCACCACAAGCTCTCTAATTTATAGTTGAAAATAGTGTACGCAACTTTAACTGAAACTTAAAATCGTGCTGTAAAACGGGGCTTTAATCCTTAAAATTGTATATCTAATATATTCTAACCTACCCTAATATGTGTAGGAAACCATCAAACTGTGGCTATGACTTTTGCATGTGTTTCAATTTTTTTTTTTTTTTTGTTTTTGGTGACTATGTTTTTATGAAGTTAGGTTGCTAAGAATACAAGTTTCTTTATTTTTTATTTTTACTACATTTTTATTTATTTATTATACTCAGTTGAGCAGAGCTCACAGAGTATATTAAGTTTGATTGGATAACGGTTGGTTGTACATATATAAAGGAATCGAGATAGATATAGACTTCCATATATCAAAATAATCAGGATCGAAAAAAAATTTGATTGAGCCATGTCCGTCCGTCCGTCCGTCCGTCCGTCCGTCCGTCCGTCCGTCCGTCCGTCCGTTAACACGATAACTTGAGTAAATTTTGAGATATCTTG
This sequence comes from Eurosta solidaginis, assembly GCF_040869045.1. Classification (NCBI taxonomy): domain Eukaryota; kingdom Metazoa; phylum Arthropoda; class Insecta; order Diptera; family Tephritidae; genus Eurosta; species Eurosta solidaginis. The sequence goes on from NC_090323.1 coordinate 51,206,719, forward strand.
ATGAAATTTGGTATGTAGGTTCCTGAGCACTTATCTCAGATCGCTATTTAAAATGAACGATATCGGACTATAACCACGCCCACTTTTTCGATATCGAAAATTTCGAAAAACCGAAAAAGTGCGATAACTCATTACAAAAGACAGATAAAGCGACGAAACTTGGTAGATGGGTTGACGTTATGACGCAGAATAGAAAATTAGTAAGATTTTGGACAATGGGCGTGGCCCCGCCCACTTTTACAAGAAGGTAATTTAAAAGTTTTGCAAGCTGTAATTTGGCAGTCGTTGAAGATATCATGATGAAATTTGGCAGGAACGTTACTACTATTACTCTATATGTGCTAAATAAAAATTAGCAAAATTGGATTAAGAACACGCCCACTTTTTAAAAAAAAATTTTTTTAAATTCAAATTTTAACAAAAAATTTAATATCTTTACTGTATATAAGTAAATTAAGTCAAAATTCAACTCCAGTAATGATATGATGCAACAAAATACAAAAATAAAAGAAAATTTCAAAATGGGCGTGGCTCCGCCCATTTTCATTTAGTTTGTCTAGAATACTTTTATTGCCATAAGTCGAACAAAAATTTACCAATCCTTCTCAAATTTGGTAGGAGCATAGATTCTATGACGGTAACTGTTCTCTGTGAAAATGGGCGAAATCGGTGGAAGCCACGCCCAGTTTTTATACACAGTCCACCGTCTGTCCTTCCGCTCGGCCATTAACACAATAACTTGAGCAAAATCCGATATATCTTTACTAAACTTAGCCCACGTACTTACCTGAGCTCACTTTTTCTTGGTATAAAAAATGGGCGAAATCTGACCATAACCACGCCCACTTTATCGATATCGAAAATTACGAAAAATGAAAAAAATGCCATAATTCTATACCAAATACGAAAAAAGGGATGAAACATGGTAACTGGATTGGTTTGTTGACGCAAAATATAACTTTGGAAAAATCTTTGTAAAATGGGTGTGACACCTACCATATTAAGTAGAAGAAAATGAAAAAGTTCTACAAGGCGAAATCAACAGCCCTTGGAATCTTGGCAGGAATACTGTTAGTGGTATTGCATATATAAATAAATTAGCAGTACCCGACAGATGATTTTCTGGATCACCTGGTCCACATTTTGGTGGATATCACGAGAACGCCTTCACATATACATCTAAGGGCCACTTGCTTTTAAAACCCTCATTAATACCTTTAATTTGATATCCATATCGTACAAAAACATACCAGAGTCACCCCTGTCCCACCCTAATGGCGATATCTCGAAAAGGCGTCCACCTATAGAACTAATGCCCCCTCTCTCTTAAAATGCTCAGTAACACCTTTCGTTTGATACCCATATCGTACAAACATTCTAGAGTAACCCCTGGCCCACCCTAATGGCGATATCTCGAAAAGGCGTCCACCTATAGACCTAGTGTCCACTCCCTCTTAAAATGCTCAGTAACAGCTTTCGTTTGATACCCATATCGTACAAACATTCTAGAGTCACCCCTGGCCCACCCTAATGGCAATATCTCGAAAAGGCGTCCACCTATAGACCTAATGCCCACTCCCTCTTAAAATGCTCAGTAACACCTTTCGTTTGATACCCATATCGTACAAACATTCTAGAGTCACCCCTGGCCCACCCTAATGGCAATATCTCGAAAAGGCGTCCACCTATAGACCTAATGCCCACTCCCTCTTAAAATGCTCAGTAACAGCTTTCGTTTGATACCCATATCGTACAAACATTCTAGAGTCACACCTGGCACACCCTAATGGCGATATTTCGAAAAGGCGTCCACCTATAGAACTAAGGATTACTCCCTTTTAAAATACTCATTACCACCTTTCATTTGATACCCATATCGTACAAACACATTCTAGAGTCACCCTGGCCCACCCTAATGGCGATATCTCGAAAAGGCGTCCACCTATAGACCTAATGTCCACTCCCTCTTAAAATGCTCAGTAACACCTTTCGTTTGATACCCATATCGTACAAACATTCTAGAGTCACCCCTGGCCCACCCTAATGGCGATATCTCGAAAAGGCGTCCACCTATAGACCTAATGTACACTCCCTCTTAAAATGCTCAGTAACACCTTTCGTTTGATACCCATATCATACAAACATTCTAGAGTCACCCCTGTCCCACCCTAATGGCGATATATCGAAAAGGCGTCCACCTATAGACCTAATGCCCACTCGCTCTTAAAATGCTCAGTAACACCTTTCGTTTGATACCCATATCGTACAAACATTCTAGAGTCACACCTGGCCCACCCTAATGGCGATATCTCGAAAAGGCGTCCACCTATAGAACTAAGGATTACTCCCTTTTAAAATACTCATTACCACCTTTCATTTGATACCCATATCGTACAAACACATTCTAGAGTCACCCTGGCCCACCCTAATGGCGATATCTCGAAAAGGCGTCCACCTATAGACCTAATGCCCACTCCCTCTTAAAATGCTTAGTAACACCTTTCGTTTGATACCCATACCGTACAAACATTCTAGAGTCACCCTTGGTCCAGCTTTATGGCGATATCTCGAAAAGGCGTCCACCTATAGAACTAAGGATTACTCCCTTTTAAAATACTCATTACCACCTTTCATTTGATACCCATATCGTACAAACACATTCTAGAGTCACCCTGGCCCACCCTAATGGCGATATCTCGAAAAGGCGTCCACCTATAGACCTAATGCCCACTCCCTCTTAAAATGCTCAGTAACACCTTTCGTTTGATACCCATATCGTACAAACATTCTAGAGTCACCCTTGGTCCACCTTTATGGCGATATCTCGAAAAGGCGTCCACCTATAGAACTAAGGATTACTCCCTTTTAAAATACTCCTTACCACCTTTCATTTGATACCCATATCGTACAAACACATTCTAGAGTCACCCCTGGCCCACCCTAATGGCGATATCTCGAAAAGGCGTCCACCTATAGACCTAATGCCCACTCCCTCTTAAAATGCTCAGTAACACCTTTCGTTTGATACCCATATCGTACAAACATTCTAGAGTCACCCCTGGCCCACCCTAATGGCGATATCTCGAAAGGGCGTCCGCCTATAGACCTAATGCCCACTCCCTCTTAAAATGCTCAGTAACACCTTTCGTTTGATGCACATATCGTACAAACACATTCTAGAGTCACCCCTGGCCCACCCTAATGACGATATCTCGAAAAGGCGTCCACCTATAGACCTCATACCCACTCCCTCTTAAAATGCTCAGTAACACCTTTCGTTTGATACCCATACCGTACAAACATTCTAGAGTCACCCCTGGCCCACCCTAATGGCGATATCTCGAAAAGGCGTCCACCTATAGACCTAATGCCCACTCCCTCTTAAAATGCTCAGTAACACCTTTCATTTGATTCCCATATCGTACAAACACATTCTAGAGACACCCCTGGTCCACCTTTATGGCGATATCTCGAAACGGCGTCCACCTATGGAACTAAGGATCACTCCTTTTCAAAATACTCATTAACAGCTTTCATTTGATACCCATATCGTACAAACACATTATAGAATCACCCCTGGTCCACCTTAATGGGGACATCTCGAAAAGGCGTCCACCGATAGACCTAAGGCCCACTCCCTCTTAAAATGCTCAGTAACACCTTTCATTTGATAACCATATCGTACAAACAAATTCTAGAGTCAGCCCTGGTCTACCTTTATGGCGATATCCCTAAATGGCGTTCATCCATAGAACTATGGCCTATTCTCTCTTAAAATACTCTTTAATACCTTTCATTTGATACACATGTTATACAACCACATTCCAGGGTTACCCCAGATTGATTTTCCTTATTTTGTCTCCATAGCTCTCAACTGAGTATGTTATGTTCGGTTACACCCGAACTTAGCCTTCCTTACTTGTTTTTATATTATTTTTATACTCAGTTGAGCAGAGCTCACAGAGTATATTAAGTTTGATTGGATAACGGTTGGTTGTACATATATAAAGGAATCGAGATAGATATAGACTTCCATATATCAAAATAATCAGGATCGAAAAAAAATTTGATTGAGCCATGTCCGTCCGTCCGTCCGTCCGTCCGTCCGTCCGTCCGTCCGTCCGTTAACACGATAACTTGAGTAAATTTTGAGGTAACTTGATGAAATTTGGTATGTAGGTTCCTGAGCACTTATCTCAGATCGCTATTTAAAATCAACGATATCGGACGATAACCACGCCCACTTTTTCGATATCGAAAATTTCGTAAAACCGAAAAAGTGCGATAATTCATTACCAAAGACAGATAAAGCGACGAAACTTGGTAGATGAGTTGAATTTATGACGCAGAATAGAAAATTAGTAAAATTTTGGACAATGGGCGTGGCACCGCCCACTTTTAAAAGAAGGTAATTTAAAATTTTTGCAAGCTGTAATTTGTCAGTCATTGAAGATATCATGATGAAATTTGGCAGGGACGTTACTCCTATTACTATATGTACGCCTAATAAAAATTAGCAAAATCGGAGAAAGACCACGCCCACTTTTAAAAAAAATTTTTTTTTAAAGTAAAATTTTAACCAAAAATTTAATATCTTTACAGTATATAAGTAAATTATGTCAACATTCAACTCCAGTAATGACATGGTACAACAAAATACAAAAATAAAAGAAAATTTCAAAATGGGCGTGGCTCCGCCCTTTTTCATTTAATTTGTCTAGGATACTTTGAACGCCATAAGTCGAACAAAAATTAACCAATCCTTTTGAAATTTGGTAGGGGCATAGATTTTATGATGTTAACCGTTTTCTGTGAAAACGGGCGAAATCGGTTGATGCCACGCCCAGTTTTTATACACAGTCGTCCGTCTGTCCTTCCGCATGGCCATTAACACGATAACTTGAGTAAATTTTGAGGTATCTTGATGAAATTTGGTATGTAGGTTCCTGAGCACTCACCTCAGATCGCTGTTTAAAATGAACAATATCGGACTATAACCACGCCCACTTTTTCGATATCGAAAATTTCGTAAAACCGAAAAAGTGCGATAATTCATTACCAAAGACAGATAAAGCGACGAAACTTGGTAGATGAGTTGAATTTATAACGCAGAGTGGAAAATAATAAAATTTTGGACAATGGGCGTGGCACCGCCCACTTTTAAAAGAAGGTAATTTAAAATTTTTGCAAGCTGTAATTTGTCAGTCGTTGAAGATATCATGATGAAATTTGGCAGGGACGTTACTCCTATTACTATATGTACGCCTAATAAAAATTAGCAAAATCGGAGAAGGACCACGCCTACATTTAAAAAAAAATTTTTTTTTAAGTAAAATTTTAACAAAAAATTTAATATCTTTACAGTATAAAGTAAATTATGTCAACATTCAACTCCAGTAATGACATGGTGCAACAAAATACAAAAATAAAAGAAAATTTCAAAATGGGCGTGGCTCCGCCCTTTTTCATTTAATTTGTCTAGGATACTTTTAACGCCATAATTCGAACAAAAATTAACCAATCCTTTTGAAATTTGGTATGGGCATAGATTTTATGATGATAACTGATTTCTGTGAAAACGGGCGAAATCGGTTGATGCCACGCCCAGTTTTTATACACTGTCGTTCGTCTGTCCTTCCACATGGCCGTTAACACGATAACTTCAGCAAAAATCGACATATCTTTAATGAACTTAGTTCAGGTACTTACTTGAACTCACTTTATTTTGGTATGAAAAATGAACGAAATCCGACAATGACCACGCCCACTTTTTCGATATCGAAAATTACGAAAAATGAAAAAAATGCCATAATTCTATACCAAATACGAAAAAAGGGATGAAACATGGTGAGGTAATTGGATTGGTTTATTGACACGAAATATAACTTTAGAAAAAACTTTATAAAATGGTTGTGTATTAAGTAGAAGAAAATGAAAAAGTTCCGCAGGGCGAAATAAAAAACCCTTAAAATCTTGGCAGGTATTACATATATAAATAAATTAGCGGTATCCAACAGATGATGTTCTGGGTCACCCTGGTCCACATTTTGGTCGCGATCTGAAAAAAGCCTTCACATATACAACTACCACCACTCCCTTTTAAAACTCTCATTAATACCTTTAATTTGATACCCATATCGTACAAACACATTCTAGAGTCACTCCTGGTCCACCTTTATGGCGGTATTTCGAAACGGCGTCCACCTATAGAACTGGGGCCCAATCCCTTTTAAAATACTCATTAACACCTTTCTTTTGATACCCATATTGTACAAACAAATTCTAGGGTCACCCCTGGTCTACCTTTATGGCGATATCTCGAAACGGCGTCCACCTATGGAACTAAGGATTACTCCCTTTTAAAATACTCATTAATACCTTTCTTTTAATACCTATATTGTACAAACAAATTCTAGGGTCACCCCTGGTCCACCTTTATGGCGGTATCTCGAAACGGCGTCCACCTATGGAACTAAGGATTACTCCCTTTTAAAATACTCATTAACACCTTTCATTTGCTACCCATATCGTACAAACGCATTCTAGAGTCAACCCTGATCCACCTTTATGGCTATATCCCTAAATGGCGTCCACCTATAGAACTATGGCCCACTCCCTCATGAAATACTCTTTAACACCTTTCATTTAATACCCATATCGTACAAACGCATTCTAGAGTCACCCCTGGTCCACCTTTATAGCGATATCTCGAAAACGCGACCACCTATACAACAACCACCACTCCCTTTTAAAACCCTCATTAATACCTTTAATTTGATACCCATATCGTACAAAGACATTCTAGAGTCACCCCTGGTCCACCTTTATGGCGATATTTCGAAACGGCGTCCACCTATAGAACTAAGGCCCACTCCCTTTTAAAATACTCATTAACACCATTCGTTTGATGCCCATATTGTACAAACAAACTCTAGGGTATCCCCTGGTCCACCTTTGTGGCGATATCTCGAAACGGCGTCCACCTATGGAACTAAGGATTACTCCCTTTTAAAATACTCATTAATACCTTTAATTTGATACCCATATTGTACAAACAAATTCTAGGGTCACCCCTGGTCCACCTTTATGGTGATATCTCGAAACTGCGTCCACCTATGGAACTAAGGATTACTCCCTTTTAAAATACTCATCAACACCTTTCATTTGATACCCATATCGTACAAACGCATTCTAGAGTCACCCCTGGTCCACCTTTATGGCGATATCTCGAAAAGGCGACCACCTATACAACTACCACCACTCCCTTTTAAACCCCTCATTAATACCTTTAATTTGATACCCATATCGTACAAACAAATTCTAGGGTCACACCTGGTACACCTTTATGGCGATATCTCGAAACGGTGTCCACCTCTGGAACTAAGCATCACTCCCTTTTAAAATACTCATTAACACCTTTCTTTTGATACCCATATTATACAAACAAATTCTAGGGTCACCCCTGGTGCACCTTTATGGCGATATCTCGAAACGGCGTCCACCTATAGAACTAAGGATTACTCCCTTTTAAAATACTCATTAACATCTTTCGTTTGATACCCATATTGTACAAACGCATTCTAGGGTCACACCTGGTCCACCTTTATGGCGATATCTCGAAACGGCGTCCACCTATGGAACTAAGGATTACTCCCTTTTAAAATACTCATTAACACCTTTCTTTTGATACCCATATTGTACAAACAAATTCTAGGGTCACCCCTGGTCCACCTTTATGGCGGTATCTCGAAACGGCGTCCACCTATGGAACTAAGGATATATCCCTTTTAATATACTCATTAACATCTTTCATTTGATACCCATATCGTACAAACGCTTTCTAGAGTCAACCTTGATCCACCTTTATGGCTATATCCCTAAATAGCGTCCACCTATAGAACTATGGCCCACTCCCTCATAAAATACTCTTTAAGACCTTTCATTTGATATCCTATTGTACAAACAAATTCTAGAGTCAACCCTGATCCACCTTTATGGCGATATCCCTAAATGGCGTCCACCTATAGAACTATGGCCCACTCCTTCATAAAATACTCTTTAATGCCTTTCATTTGATACACATGTCATACAAACACATTCCAGGGTTTCCCTCGGTTCATTTTCCTACATGGTTATTTTCCCTTATATTGTCACCATAGCTCTCAACTGAGTATGTAATGTTCGGTTACACCCGAACTTAACCTTCCTTACTTGTTTCTCCATGTGTTCATGTGTTTATCTACACACTGATTGCTATGCCCGAGTACTGAAGCTATAATTTTAACACCAACAACAAAAATGAACTAACAAAAATATACTTTGACATAAAACATACAGATAATAAAGAACTGGAGAAAAGGTAAGCAAAAACAAAAACAAAATAAAAATGAAAATCAAAACCCATGTGTTCAAGCTGAGGACCTCGTCTGGACCGGACTCGACTGACTTGCTGGCTGTCTGTTTTGTCTTTTCTTGTCTTCAATGTCTGGCTTGCTGGTTGGCGCGCTATCGTGTCTGTCACTCTTACCATAGCATATGCATTTGTAAGATTATTTTGTTTTATTTTATTTTTTTTTTTAAATATATATATATTTTTTTCCTTGATTGTGAGCAATGACGAAAATGCAGGTGTGCAGCAAGTGTTTGTCAGCACAACAACAATACCACTAACAATGTTAACAGTCAATTGCGTAGTATTTTTAAATCAGTTATACTTGTAAGTGTCGGCAGGAGTTACTCGGTTTCAAATAAAGATTGTGTGTGTGCAGGTAGCTTAGAACAGTAATCACCAAAATCGAAACTGTGACTGTATTGGTATGAGTATTATCATCATAGTGGTGGCAGTTTGGTAGCTGATTAACGAGCAATGGAGTAAGACAAGCGCATGCATATTTCTTAACTCCCAACGCAAATAAACAACAGCCTTATACAATGTTGCTATGACGTTTGCTCAGCAACTACTAAACGAAAGAGAATAATAATATGTGTAAAGTGAGTGCGAATAATTATTTCAATAGCTTAGTCTTTGCCCTATACGGTGCTCGAGTCAGTAAACGTAATTCCTAATTAAAATATTTTTCTGCGTTTTACTAATTATTGACTGTCTTAGAGGACGTAAATGGATTAATCGGCACTATGAGTACTGCTACTCCTGTATATCTCGCTCTTACTTAAACTAGAATCCAACAAAATCTTACATAACCTCTCAATTAGTAGTACGTTGTAGTAGTTCTCTTTTGAATATATGGTAGGTTAGTTTGGAAGACGAGTGGAAAGTGCGTCTATAGGTTGTTTGCAGAATATCCCTGCACCCATTACGGAGTGTAGCCTATACTTACATTCACTTACATACAGTGACCGAAGGGTGCTCTCTTGCTACATCTACACAGGAAAAATTTAAATACTGCCACTGTGACATACTGGTAATATGATGTCTAAACAAGAAACAAAACTCACACTCACTATGCAAGACCAAAATGTATTGGTTCCAAAAATGTCTGTCAATGCTGTGCATTACTGAATCAAATGTTCTCTCATACATACCCAACTTGACATATATAATACTATGCATGCACGTTGTTGCCGAGTTTCTGTTCACGATCAATAGTTAAGATCCATTTCATCTAAGACTACTGTATGTCGTAGTTGTTGATTCTTTGTCATCGCAGCAGGGTATCCGGCGTGTGTAGGGAGTGTGGTATTGTTGGCGGCAACTACGACACCGATGGCAAAGACGACGGCGACGAGGGTATTTGAAGATTTTATTTTGGGGGTAATAGAAGATGGTTTTTGTGTCTTGGCGCGTTTTGGACGAACGTTAAACGCGTGTATACCGAAAACAAATTCATACATTTATATATGCAATCCAAAACAGGGCGTTCTTAAATATTTTACCCTGAAGATTTACTTCTGCCCTTAAAAACCGACCAAGCAAAGAGAAAGCAAAACGATCGATGTAATCTTTTAGAGAGTACTTACTTATTAATTGGTGCTAAACCGTATAAACGGTTTTTTTTTCGTCCAAAAGGTCGCGCCAGTCGCTTCTTCGTAGGACTAATTGGCGCCAATTGGTAACACCAAAGGAATTTAATTCGTTTTCTACCTGGTCCTTCGAGCGAAGTGGGGGCCACCCTCTTCTTCTGCTTCCATAGGCGGGTTCCGATACGAATACCTTCTTTGCTGGAGCACCACCTTTCATTCGCATAATATGACCTAGCCATGAACTATGTTGATGCGACGGTCTTGAATGACGATTGCTGCCTGCGCAGAAAGAAAGGAACGATAGACGCTCAAAGTTGGTTTGGCATTTTGGGGTGCGAATGTCGGCCATTATTCATTCCGTGGTATATATTAGTGGCCCCAGCCAAGGTGGATGGCGAACTATGCATAGGTCGTCGACGGAAATATATTTTTGAGAATACTTCCTTCAAAAGTTCCTCCTTTCAGCGAAGTGAGCGATTGTGTGTGTATCGATGGACGTTTTCGGCAGAGTGAGTATTGAACTCCCAGTTAGAGAACGCTAGTAGTGAGGGCTGCACGAGGTAGGCGATATATGTGGGTCTGAAATCCAACAGGCCTCAGTACAAAACTTAAGTTTTGATAATTTTCAAAACTGAATTTTCGAATAGCAGCCGGACGGCGAAGATGCAATTTTAGGCTTACAAAGTCAGCTTACCATATACTACCCATATGCGGAGTGCCTGTAGGATTGAAATATCAGGAGACTTCTTAAGGTTGCGCATCGACTCTTGAGTCGTGAATATGAAATTCTTGAAGTATTTATGAAGAATTTCAGATATGCTTAAGAAGTTTGTTACACTGTCCCAAAAGATATTTTTGGGCAGCTTATTCTAGCAGTGAGACGCACCTAAAAAATTAGGGTAACCTTTAGTTACCTCAAAAGATATTCCCGAAAGACTCTTAAGGTGATATGGATCGGCGAAACCATTACACATCTTTTCAAAGACCTGGACATTAGCATTCGCCCCTCCAGAAGAGGAGCCATAATTTGAAATTTCGGAATCCAATACTGTTAGCGAAGTTACCACAATACTAACTGATTGTCAACGTGGAGAGAACCTTTTTGTATAAATTCAACTAACAACTTTGCGAAAGAATAACTAAGAGGCGAAATAGTCGGATGCTTTGCATTGTGAGACAACATAGTCGAGTTTATCAGTCGACAGTTGGGTCGAATTACTACGAAACTGTCAAGAAATGGGTTCAACCACATATTGCTATTGCTTTAAAAAAAACTTGGGGTTTTCTTTTGGCTTATCTTGTTATTGCTTTAAAAAAACTTGAGATTTTCTTTTGGCTTATCCCACTCCCTTCTATTGTAAGGCACTAGGAGGGCCAGAACCTTAAAGCTCACAAGCTGTATTTTGGGGTTAATAGACAAGGGGCTATTCCATCACAACATCCTCTGAAAAAATGGTCAGTGGCAAGCCCTTATTAGGTAAAATTTAAATGAGCTATAAATAAAAAGGAAAAAAATTCAAGATGCGATATACATCCGAAAAGTTTTCGGCCTAGCTTTTCTTTCAATATACGTCGTGCTCATTTTACATTTTTCCTACAAATTCGAGGGATGGGAGCTGAATATTTTATGCTGACCACAAACGGTATCTGCAAGCATTTAGTTTCCGCTGAGCAGCTTTTTATGGCATAAATACACTTGGAATGTTGGTAAAAGAACTTCCGACGTCCGCGATAAATAAATAGTTTTTCTAATGGAAAAACATTGTTCTTTAAACCTTGACTTTACCGGGACTTAAACCTAGGATCTTCGGTGTGGTAGGCGAGCACGCTACCACCATACCAAGGTATAACTGTCGTATGAGGCGACTAAAATACCAGCGCAGTTTATAGCTTCCCCAAACCAATTGTCAACATCACTCACACGTAGCGAATTCTGTTTCTTAAGGAACCAAAGCTCCGGTGATCCCAAGTTTCTCATCGAACTAGGGAGTGGGGGGGCCAAATGCCCCAGAAAGTGCAAGGTGGTCTTATTTAATTACAAAACATCGATAACACTCCCAAAAACCTTCGGGAGCGCCTTTAACATTGAACACTTCTTGGCTTTGAGGTTTAGTGCCCTGTGTCTACAAACTCTTTCGTTTCCGGAATAAGCCGCCTCTGTAACCTACAACCGTATATATATATATGCTTCGTATAGACATTTACATTTATAGATGTTTGGTTGTTTCCAGCATTTGGTAATAAATTTCAAATTCAAATTATCTGCTTGATTGTGCGCAACTGTGATTAGGACTGAAAGCAAACTTAAAGGCTAGAAAATAAAAACTACAGACTTCGGCAATAAATAATTTACACATACGCAAGGTGTCAGCCACAGCATAAATTTGTAATTGGATTGATTCAAATGCTTGACGTTGTGGTCTTTCCAATTCCGGTCGTCCAGAACTTTCAGGGAAATAGCGATGTAGGCATAGCAAAATTCAGATAGATTATTGATGCTCCGGTCAACGTGATGGTGCATGTAGATTTTCTTGTATATTTACCACCAGGATCTTATAAATTTATTTTTGATGGGCTTCAGTCTTTCGTATGACATGCTTAGTAGAATCCTATCGGCGATATTAAGTGAATTGACCATTAGAAGTGATTTGATGTATCGCCTTTCCTACAAATTGAGTGAACCTCGACGGTCTTGGTAAATTTTTCTTAGCAATTATTGCTGTCAGTTGCTAGAGCCGAGTGAGAAATCTACCAGCTAACTGTTCCAATTTCTTCTCCTTTTTATACTCAGTTGAGCAGAGCTCACAGAGTATATTAAGTTTGATTGGATAACGGTTGGTTGTACATATATAAAGGAATCGAGATAGATATAGACTTCCATATATCAAAATAATCAGGATCGAAAAAAAATTTGATTGAGCCATGTCCGTCCGTCCGTCCGTCCGTCCGTCCGTCCGTCCGTCCGTCCGTTAACACGATAACTTGAGTAAATTTTGAGGTATCTTGATGAAATTTGGTATGTAGGTTCCTGAGCACTCATCTCAGATCGCTATTTAAAATGAACGATATCGGACTATAACCACGCCCACTTTTTCGATATCGAAAATTTCGAAAAACCGAAAAAGTGCGATAACTCATTACAAAAGACAGATAAAGCGACGAAACTTGGTAGATGGGTTGACGTTATGACGCAGAATAGAAAATTAGTAAGATTTTGGACAATGGGCGTGGCACCGCCCACTTTTACAAGAAGGTAATTTAAAAGTTTTGCAAGCTGTAATTTGGCAGTCGTTGAAGATATCATGATGAAATTTGGCAGGAACGTTACTACTATTACTCTATATGTGCTAAATAAAAATTAGCAAAATTGGATGAAGAACACGCCCACTTTTAAAAAAAAAAAATTTTTTAATTCAAATTTTAACAAAAAATTTAATATCTTTACTGTATATAAGTAAATTAAGTCAAAATTCAACTCCAGTAATGATATGATGCAACAAAATACAAAAATAAAAGAAAATTTCAAAATGGGCGTGGCTCCGACCATTTTCATTTAGTTTGTCTAGAATACTTTTATTGCCATAAGTCGAACAAAAATTTACCAATCCTTCTCAAATTTGGTAAGAGCATAGATTCTATGACGGTTACTGTTCTCTGTGAAAATGGGCGAAATCGGTGGAAGCCACGCCCAGTTTTTATACACAGTCCACCGTCTGTCCTTCCGCTCGGCCATTAACACAATAACTTGAGCAAAATCCGATATATCTTTACTAAACTTAGCCCACGTACTTACCTGAGCTCACTTTTTCTTGGTATAAAAAATGGGCGAAATCTGACCATAACCACGCCCACTTTATCGATATCGAAAATTACGACAAATGAAAAAAATGCCATAATTCTATACCAAATACGAAAAAAGTGATGAAACATGGTAACTGGATTGGTTTATTGACACAAAATATAACTTTAGAAAAAACTTTGTAAAATGGGTGTGACACCTACCATATTAAGTAGAAGAAAATGAAAAAGTTCTACAAGGCGAAATCAACAGCCCTTGGAATCTTGGCAGGAATACTGTTAGTGGTATTGCATATATAAACAAATTAGCAGTACCCGACAGATGATTTTCTGGATCACCTGGTCCACATTTTGGTCGATATCGCGAGAACGCCTTCACATATACATCTAAGGGCCACTCGCTTTTAAAACACTCATTAATACCTTTAATTTGATATCCATATCGTACAAAAACATACCAGAGTCACCCCTGTCCCACCCTAATGGCGATATCTCGAAAAGGCGTCCACCTATAGACCTAATGCCCCCTCCCTCTTAAAATGCTCAGTAACACCTTTCGTTTGATACCCATATCGTACAAACATTCTAGAGTCACCCCTGGCCCACCCTAATGGCGATATCTCGAAAAGGCGTCCACCTATAGACCTAGTGTCCACTCCCTCTTAAAATGCTCAGTAACACCTTTCGTTTGATACCCATATCGTACAAACATTCTAGAGTCACCCCTGGCCCACCCTAATGGCGATATCTCGAAAAGGCGTCCACCTATAGACCTAATGCCCACTCCTTCTTAAAATGCTCAGTAACAGCTTTCGTTTGATACCCATATCGTACAAACATTCTAGAGTCATACCTGGCCCACCCTAATGGCGATATTTCGAAAAGGCGTCCACCTATAGAACTAAGGATTACTCCCTTTTAAAATACTCATTACCACCTTTCATTTGATACCCATATCGTACAAACACATTCTAGAGTCACCCTGGCCCACCCTAATGGCGATATCTCGAAAAGGCGTTCACCTATAGACCTAATGTCCACTCCCTCTTAAAATGCTCAGTAACACCTATCGTTTGATACCCATATCGTACAAACATTCTAGAGTCACCCCTGGCCCACCCTAATGGCGATATCTCGAAAAGGCGTCCACCTATAGACCTAATGTCCACTCCTTCTTAAAATGCTCAGTAACACCTTTCGTTTGATACCCATATCGTACAAACATTCTAGAGTCACCCCTGTCCCACCCTAATGGCGATATCTCGAAAAGGCGTCCACCTATAGACCTAATGCCCACTCCCTCTTAAAATGCTCAGTAACACCTTTCGTTTGATACCCATATCGTACAAACATTCTAGAGTCACACCTGGCCCACCCTAATGGCGATATCTCGAAAAGGCGTCCACCTATAGAACTAAGGATTACTCCCTTTTAAAATACTCATTACCACCTTTCATTTGATACCCATATCGTACAAACACATTCTAGAGTCACCCTGGCCCACCCTAATGGCGATATCTCGAAAAGGCGTTCACATATAGACCTAATGCCCACTCCCTCTTAAAATGCTCAGTAACACCTTTCGTTTGATACCCATACCGTACAAACATTCTAGAGTCACCCTTGGTCCAGCTTTATGGCGATATCTCGAAAAGGCGTCCACCTATAGAACTAAGGATTACTCCCTTTTAAAATACTCATTACCACCTTTCATTTGATACCCATATCGTACAAACACATTCTAGAGTCACCCTGGCCCACCCTAATGGCGATATCTCGAAAAGGCGTCCACCTATAGACCTAATGCCCACTCCCTCTTAAAATGCTCAGTAACACCTTTCGTTTGATACCCATATCGTACAAACATTCTAGAGTCACCCTTGGTCCACCTTTATGGCGATATCTCAAAAAGGCGTCCACCTATAGAACTAAGGATTACTCCCTTTTAAAATACTCCTTACCACCTTTCATTTGATACCCATATCGTACAAACACATTCTAGAGTCACCCCTGGCCCACCCTAATGGCGATATCTCGAAAAGGCGTCCACCTATAGACCTAATGCCCACTCCCTCTTAAAATGCTCAGTAACACCTTTCGTTTGATACCCATATCGTACAAACATTCTAGAGTCACCCCTGGCCCACCCTAATGGCGATATCTCGAAAGGGCGTCCACCTATAGACCTAATGCCCACTCCCTCTTAAAATGCTCAGTAACACCTTTCGTTTGATGCACATATCGTACAAACACATTCTAGAGTCACCCCTGGCCCACCCTAATGACGATATCTCGAAAAGGCGTCCACCTATAGACCTCATGCCCACTCCCTCTTAAAATGCTCAGTAACACCTTTCGTTTGATACCCATACCGTACAAACATTCTAGAGTCACCCCTGGCCCACCCTAATGGCGATATCTCGAAAAGGCGTCCACCTATAGACCTAATGCCCACTCCCTCTTAAAATGCTCAGTAACACCTTTCATTTGATTCCCATATCGTACAAACACATTCTAGAGACACCCCTGGTCCACCTTTATGGCGATATCTCGAAACGGCGTCCACCTATGGAACTAAGGATCACTCCTTTTCAAAATACTCATTAACAGCTTTCATTTGATACCCATATCGTACAAACATATTCTAGAGTCACCCTGGCCCACCCTAATGGCGATATCTCGAAAAGGCGTCCACCTATAGACCTAATGCCCACTCCCTCTTAAAATGCTCAGTAACACCTTTCGTTTGATACCCATATCGTACAAACATTCTAGAGTCACCCTTGGTCCACCTTTATGGCGATATCTCAAAAAGGCGTCCACCTATAGAACTAAGGATTACTCCCTTTTAAAATACTCCTTACCACCTTTCATTTGATACCCATATCGTACAAACACATTCTAGAGTCACCCCTGGCCCACCCTAATGGCGATATCTCGAAAAGGCGTCCACCTATAGACCTAATGCCCACTCCCTCTTAAAATGCTCAGTAACACCTTTCGTTTGATACCCATATCGTACAAACATTCTAGAGTCACCCCTGGCCCACCCTAATGGCGATATCTCGAAAGGGCGTCCACCTATAGACCTAATGCCCACTCCCTCTTAAAATGCTCAGTAACACCTTTCGTTTGATGCACATATCGTACAAACACATTCTAGAGTCACCCCTGGCCCACCCTAATGACGATATCTCGAAAAGGCGTCCACCTATAGACCTCATGCCCACTCCCTCTTAAAATGCTCAGTAACACCTTTCGTTTGATACCCATATCGTACAAACACATTATAGAATCACCCCTGGTCCACCTTAATGGGGACATCTCGAAAAGGCGTCCACCGATAGACCTAAGGCCCACTCCCTCTTAAAATGCTCAGTAACACCTTTCATTTGATACCCATATCGTACAAACAAATTCTAGAGTCAGCCCTGGTCTACCTTTATGGCGATATCCCTAAATGGCGTTCATCCATAGAACTATGGCCTACTCTCTCTTAAAATACTCTTTAATACCTTTCATTTGATACACATGTTATACAACCACATTCCAGGGTTACCCCAGATTGATTTTCCTTATTTTGTCTCCATAGCTCTCAACTGAGTATGTTATGTTCGGTTACACCCGAACTTAGCCTTCCTTACTTGTTTTCCTTCTTATTATTCTTCTTCTTGTAGTAATGCTGCAGTTTTAGCAGGGTTGAACAAAAGAGGCAGATACATTGCATTAATGGGGTTTAATTCTGGATAAGCATGAGTGAGCCTATTACAGTTTCCAAATTTAATGTTCTCCCAGAATGATTCCATGACGATGATGATGTGCCAGATTTTTTCATAGTACATGCATTCATTCTTATGATGAAGGGAGATGGGGTTTTTTCAATCAGACGTATGTAAGTATGTCCAGGTTTCTGAGTAGGTATTTAATAGGACTTGTTTGCTCAGTATTTCATATCTCTCTTTTTATGCCGAAAATTCCCACCTCAGTGTGTAGAACTGTTTCGATGTTTGACAGGCCAGCAGCTTCCTTCCGTGTGTTTTTTTTTTTAACCCGGCGACCGTGACTTATTAGCACATGTACCACCCGATGTTTTTGCGCACCAAACAGTCGTCGGAGTAATGTCATCGACGTGGATATCCAATATTGTCAACATTGCTACATCCACCTCGTAAATAAGGTCGCCGAAAATTTTGTCTGTGATGGTACCAAGTTACGCTAGGAGAAAAAACTGGGAAGATTAGTGAGATAGATTTTCCCAATAAATTGTTTACTTAAATCCAGTTTGTCCCTCGACTTATTCGTCTGTTATTCAAACAAAAATCCGGCACAGCTTCTGGCTTCTTTAAATATTTAAAACCATTTATCCTATTCGTATGCTTTACTGTCTTAAAGTGCTTTAATCGATACGTTAGGGTGTACACAAAGTCAACTATTGAAAATTAAAAAGCATAAATAAAGCAATGCTTATGCATATCCATACAAATTTATCTAAGCAAATGCATGCAGGTTGATACGTATAAATAATAGTAGTGAAAACCGATTCTCTTAAGGTTCTTTCTTAAGCTCCCATACATTAAGCTACCATAACCAAAGTGGTGTGCCTCACTCCCCACCCAAAACTATTAACCTTATTTTAGGCCTATTTCATATAGCTAAATTGTTTAGGCCTTAATTCTATAAGCAATGTTAGTTGTATGGCATATTACTTATTTTTCTGTATTTATGTCATCAGACATAAGGTTTATCTGGAAGATGACGTTCTATTCAGGGCTTCGAGCCCATATAAAAAATATCGATTTTAGAGCTTACGGTTTCTTCTCGAACACAAGCGAGATTTTCGAGACCCAAGAAATCGAGAACTTGACTTTTCCCGAGATTCTCGTGTCTCGAAGTAATCGTAAATCTCGCAAGATTCTCGACATTCTTACTTAATCGCTGTACGGATAATATTTATACACTTGGTTTTTTTTACTTTTGACGTTTTTGTTGATTATATTGCTTCAATGACATTTAACTCAAAACATATTTATTGTACATATAATTTTGTTCGCAATATTCCATTTATCAACGAGACCTCAAGAACACGGCTTCTCGCGAGATTCTCGAAACTCGAATTACTCGTAAGGCTCGCGAGATTCTCGAATTACTCGTAAGGCTCACGAGATTCTCGAATCTCGAATTACTCGTAATACTCGCGATTTTCTCGACCTTCAATTCAGTCGCTGCATTGGCAATAATCTGTAAATTTCGGGGGTTTTTACTTGTGGTTTTGCGGACATTTTGGCTTGTGCTCCAGAAGAAATCGTAAGCTCTATATAAAATAGCCAATGAATCCATTAAGTTGAATGTCGAGAAGCTCGCGAGTTTTACGAGTAATTCGAGATTCGAGAATCTCGCGGGCCATACAAGTAATTCGAGTTTCGAGAATCTCGCGAGCTTCACGAGTAATTCGAGATTCGAAAATCTTACGAGATTCACGAGTAATTCGAGATTCGAGAATCTCGCGAGAAATCTCTTCTCGAACATGTTCGAGAAATCGTAAGCTGTATCGAATTATAAAGAGCCTTTAGGTAAAATATAATAACTCTGTTTTAAGACTTTTGATCCAATGAAAATAATTCTTACATAGGATTTTATAGTAAGATAGTACTTGCTGTATTAGCACCGTTTATTTAAGGCTTGAAACATACTTGTGGCCTTGTAATAAAAAAATATATTAAGGCCCGGGTTTAAGCTAAGCTTAAACTAAGTTTGCTTAAATTCTAGTCAAATTTAAACTCCAGTTAAACTTCTGAGCAGTTTTTCAGTCACAGTTTAAGACCGCCTCTGGGGTATGCTTTTTTGTACATGAACATTGGTTTTTTATTATCTAGATAATTTGTAGATACGGCAACAGCTGGATTTTGTTTACCCAACAAATATGGAAAAAATATTTCTCCAGCGAAATATATATCTAGCTCCGGAGGTGATATCTAACATCATTATCGAGTTATTCTTAAACCAGATGGTACTCAAGTTGATATTCAACTTCATTCTCCAATCACTATCCAACTTTTGAGAAATCTTGTTAAATTTATAGTTCTCGAGTTGATCTCCAATGTTAGTATCATTATCAAATTATTATCCAATCTTTGAGAGATTTTGGGAAATGTACAGTTCTCAAATGAATATACAACAAATGTCTCCAGTTGATATCCTACATTGGATATCGAGATGAGGTGGAGTTGAAAAAAATTTCCAAGGTGGTGAGAAATAAACACCTGGTTGATAGCAATAATGAAGCGTAATTAATCAAAAATAAATCATATATATTTTATTTTATTTTCGAAAATACTGCAGTATTGGAATCTTACACTTGAGTTCAGTCAAAGAACCACATGTTAGGAACTATCATTTTTCAGATTATGTAATAGCATTTTTCGCTTTATAAAAAATTCCCTTTTTTGCTGACTACACAATGATTCTCAAGTAGAGCCACTATTTCATAACAACTCTTGAGATTTAGAGGTATGCTGGTTAGTTACATGGGCTCTAATGGTACTCATGCCCCAGTGCTTGTTGGGCTTACTTTAACTGACCAACTGAGTTGAACTTGAACTGAAAAATGGGGCCATAGTACAATAACCTGATTATAGAATTTATGCACAAGGCAAAATAAGGAATAGTGTGACATGTTTTATTCTATTCACTTCCTTTCTCAAGTGGCACTTAACCGGTTAAACGGTTATGGCCGTCCAACAAGACTAGCCTGCTGCTTCTCTTTTGATTTAACTGGCGTCAACTATTCATACCGAGGGAGCTTATCCCGCTTTCCACCTGATCTTTCAAGCGTGAGGGGGGCGGGCGTCCGTCCCTTGCTACGCTTCCATAGAAATTTCGGTAAGAATACTTTTTTGGCCGAAGATCATTTTTCATTCGCATAAATTTTAAATACTTTAATCAAATATTTTCTATCTGGACTTAAATAATGCTTAGAACTGTTTAAGCTAGTTTTTGCAGGGTAACTCAACAATGTATGTAAATAAATTGGGTAGATGCATAAATTTATAAATAAATATATATTTTCTATTTCTAGCACTACTTGTTAGTTTACTGGTATTGTAGTTGTTTTTGTAGTTTATAGCTGCCTTTAACTGCTTTTGTGGTTTTTGTTTGCTGTTTTAATTTTTTTATAAAATCATCTATTGGAAATTGCCTTCATTAGTTGCGTGAAATGCGCCCATTTCTTTCAATTTGCTTACACATTTTATGTATTGATTTCTTTTATTTTTATTGTTGTAGTTAAAGACTGCTTTAATTTAAAATTTTATTTTTTATGTACACAGTTCCAACAGAGGATATGTATATTAGACTGGGTCGATTTATTAACCGATATCGCGTCATCGATTTTTCGATAGGATTTGGGCTCAGAAAAAAAAATGTTCCCCTACGCATACCCAAAAATTTAATTTTCGAGCCTGCGAAATTTCATCGATTTTTTCGATTTTTATGCATTCTTTTTTCATTTTCAAGGCTCCAAATCATTTTTTATGTATTTTTTCCCGTATCAATTGGCAAATGCAAAATTGGTAAATGCGGGCTTTTGAAAAAAATTTCTTTTATGGAGATTTTGAAGAATTTTTGTCGAAAAATCGACTTTTTTTCGCAGGCTCGAAAAATCGATGGTGCGATATATGTAGGTTAACTTTCGTCCATACAAATCGACCCAACCAATGTATATATTTATTTACTGTAGCTTAAGTGTGTTTATAGCAACTGCATCGGTCGTTTTCACTTTGCTTGTGTGCAGCAGCAGCGCATGCGTTCGTTTCCTAAGTTTTTCGTTGCGTAGCTCATTGTAGCGCATGGTAATTTATGTAAATGTCAATTGGTGTTAAAGGTTTTCTATGTGCGCATACATATTATCATATTTCTTGTTTTCAATTCTTTAAAGGCTGTCACAGCTTTGTTTTTCATTTTTAGGCTGTGTAGATAAGTGTTTAGCCGTTTAACGGTGTTATTTTGGCTTAAACGAGACAATAATAATCCACCTGCATCTTTTATAGCGTTGGATACTTTTAGGTTTTTACTGCTTTATTTTTGATTTCAGTTGTGTAAGCTTTATAATAATATTTATATTTTCAGTTCTTCTCTTTCTCAATTAGTAAATCAGCTACCGTTTTATGATGCTTAGATTCGAGCTGTGATAAATATTAAGATTTTATCTAATACCAAACGAAGGTACAGAGGAAAATTTAAATTGATTGCGTAATTTATTGAAAATCATAAAATTTCGTTGGCTTTTAGTAGCTTAAACGTTAAAAAACATAGAGCATTGGCACTTATATTTATAAAATTTTGTGCGGCATAATATTAAAACAAGAATGTTAATTGTTTTTTGAGTTTTTTAATCACGAGACCTTTGTGAGAGTATTTCAAAAAAAAAAAAAAAAAATTCATCAGTATCTAGAAAAATTTGGCTTAATTCCTTAGACCTAAATTATTAAAATAATAAAGTTTATGCTACGGCTTATATTTACATTTGTACACTTATAATTAGCGGCCTACTAGTTATGAGTTTTATCGTATAAACCTGGGTTGGATTGGGTGGAAATGACCGGTCCCTGAGAACCTAAGACATACTGAATGAGTCCATAGTCTTAACAGAAATCTTCTCAATGACTAAACGACAAAACTGAAAACCCCTATCTGAAACCAAGACCTATATTATAAAATAACTTCCTCCTTTTCGAAAACACTATAAGCTTTCTAGAGTCTATACTACTTGCAATATTGCTTTCCCCCAAGAGAAGTGGATGGCTTTCCACCTAGGCTAAACATAGACTCCAATATTATTATTATTACTACTAGGCCTGGAAGCACTGTTACCTTTGTGCAGATCTATTTTGCATGACCTTTCAGCCTAATTTTGTATCTGGAGGCTTTTGATATATCTAAGTCCTGCTTTTAACTGCATATCACATGGGGATTAATAATCACACCACCTAGTTGGGAGAGTCTCTGCCTAGCTAGAGCGAGAACTTGAGCCGGCGTTTCATTTTCCAACTCACAGAAACGACAAATGTGGATATCGGATAGATTTAACTTACTTAAGTGATATCGTAGACCACAGTGTCCCGTACAGTACCCAGTGAGAGTTTTTAGGTCCTCTCTGCTTAGATTATTGAGTTTGGCTAATACTTTCGTTGCCGGAAGTATAAACAGTTTGGACTGTCTTTGCTCTGGGCAGTAAATCCAGTGACGTCTGAATTTTTTAGTTTCCCAGTAACTAATGGTTTCCCTGGTATGTCCTTTTATAGGTTCACAAAAGGGCCCTGGACCATAGAATGCTGCTAAAGCACCCTGCTTTACTAGGTAATCTGCATATTCATTACCTTCATATCCCTTATGTCCAGGAACCCATCCCAACAAAACCTTGGTTTTGGCTCCCAGGTCATTAAGGATTTCAATTCAGTCATTCACTAGCTTAGATGCAACTGTGTTGGATTGCAAGGCACGCAGGGATGACTGGCTGTCCGACATAATGTAAATGTTCTTCGATGCTGAGCTTCTCCGCAGACATGCTCTACAACAGACATTTATTGCGTGGATTTCTGCCTGATATGTGGTGGGGTAACAACCCATTTGCATCGATTTCTTGAAGTTAGGCCCATATATACCAGCTCCCTTTCTTTCGTCACCGAATTTCGATCTATCTGTAAACCAGACCTCTGAGTCAGAGTCATTATAGGGATTCCCTGTTTTCCAGTAGCTCCTGTCTACAATGGACACTTCAAAGTTCCGTGAGATTCTGAGCTTAGGGGACATTACGTGACGCAGTTGTAATGTGGGATTTCCTATGAATTTTCTTATTACCTTCATATGCCCTTTTATGTTTCCTGGCTTCAATTCCGAAATATTTGGAAGTCTTAGTGCGCTTAATGTTGCCTCTTTCTCTATCAGAATAGGAAAGGGAGATATTCCCACTAAAGCACTAAGTGCCAGGGGCCGTTATCATCACCCCTGCAAACTAGTCGATGCAGTGTGGTTCGTTTTGCTGTTGCCGTTCTTTGCGTGGCCTTCTGCCACCAAACTAGGGAAAAATAGATGACTATTGGCCTTACAATAGTATTAAATGTCCATTATACCATTTTTGGAGATATCCCCCATATTTTTCCGTAGAAACGAGTACAGGCGAAGAAATCTGTTGCTGCTTTGTTTGGGATAGCATCCAAATGAGCCTTCCACGTGGGGGTTCTATCCAGTGTGACCCCTAGGTATTTTACTCCATTGAGAATTGTATTTTTCTACAACCAAGGGATGGTTCTGCGATGGATTCTTTCCTTTTCCTGGTAAAAGGCACTATGGCAGTTTTTTTTTGGATTGATAGACAATACATCGGCCTCAATAAATCAGACTTCTGTGCTTTTGGTATATTCGAAAATGAGTGCCCATTCGAAACCCAAGGGAGCAGCCTCCTGCGTTGTTATGAGTAGACTTGTACTCTCATTTTTTTTTTTTCAATAGCTTTGCTGCATACGAAAATATTGTGACGAATATTAGCAACACTAAGGGATACTATCTCTCTAAGCCGATGCTAAGCAGTGACTTGTACGCACATCAATAAATCAATCATTATGTCTACACATATGTACGTACATGCAGCAGAGTAGCAACGCACAACCACATTCATATATCTGAGATACTCCCGAAAGTATGCAATAATTGTGCAAGTATTACTCACATATACACGCGGATGGGTTATGAGAGAAGCTATAAAATCATGCATCTGTAGTTACAGCTGAGTAATTTTGTAGCTGATAACTAACTTGTAAGTTCTGGAAATGGAAGCGCCTAGAAATATGCGAACGAGAAATCACAGAGTATAAAAGGCAGCAACAGTAGAGGCACGACAATCTGTTTGATTTAAGACGCTATCTGGCGTGCAATAGAAGCGTTATAGTAGTCTAATAAAGGCCATTTGGCATTATTGAATAGTGGTGTTATTTATTCAGCAGTTTAGTGATTCGAACGTTAGTAGACGGTTCCAAATAAGAGGAATTTCCATAAATTCGTTACAATATAAAATTTGACATACTACATCTTCTGACTACGAACAAAAGGGTCGAAATCGGTATATGGGTACACGTAAAAAAAATATTTATTTTAATTAAGTTTTTAATAAAAGCTGTGAAAAACTTTCTTTCGAAAAAAAACGAATGGCTAGAGCCTTTGCTAATTGAACTAACGATATAAAAAATCCCACTTGCCGTTGAAAGAATTATCCCGCTATGACTTTTGTATTTGTAACACAATATTAGCGGCTTTCCCATGTAAGTAAATATGCATTGAGGTCTTTCTCGCTAGTCTGAACTATTTTTTTGTCTGCTCAAATAAAAAAACTATATATTTGCGATAAATAAAGGGTTAGTTTATAATAAGTGTGACTAAATTACTATCTTGTGTCGTACAGTAGGCACCGGTAATAACCTACTCCAGTTTGACCAGTTTGATATCGGCTGACCACATTTTTTGAGCCACTTCCTACATACGACTTCAAGCACAAGATCACTTATGAAAAAATACAAACGTTGTGATATAATCTGTGATCTTTTTGTTTGAGATGCAAAAACAGATTGATTTGATGTACCATATTATAGACCAAAATGTGTATATGTGCCTGTTTTATGGGTCTCAAGGTATACAGTCGTGGACGACGAAATCTTTACAGGAGGTTATTGATAACTCTTTTGAGCTGTATTTATATAACTAGGGAAACCAGTTGGAAGCAGTAGTGGAAGTCTGAGGTGGGGAGATAGATTTAGAGATGGACGGAGAGTAAGAAGAATAGAATAGAAGTTATAACAATAAAATCTCACATTGTTGTATCTCCGTGGAGAAAGAAGTCGGGCTACTAATTAAATTTTTAGTTTTTAAGTTTTCCCACAAATTTTTGGATCGACTTGGTTTTTACCGCGCGTTTAATTAGCAGCTTGTAAAAGCAGGATTGTATACCATTGATTTGTTAGCAAATAAAACAGGGACAAGGAAAACACCCGCTCCAGTTCACAAGAACACAGCTGAGATGGAATAACTTGCTAAAGAGGCCCTAGATATATCTATGCTTTTCTGACTTGAAATGCTGACCATGACAACCGCATGTGAAGTGGGCTTCTACATAAGATAGTTATTAACCGGGTATCTATGTTTTTAGGATCAAACATGAGAAAAGTGGCATATGTGACCACTGCTGTGGAATCAATAGATAATGTGGCCCATATTTTTTTTTGAATGCACATGGTTTTAAAGGTATAGGTGTAGACTACGCAGCATGTTTGGAGAAGATTGTGCTCCTGAGACATTTGTGTGGTGAAACATATGCTCCAAAGTAATGAAAAATTGAGGGAAGCGCAGACATAATTAGGTGACTAAGAAACCTAGACAGATTGCACGTGAGTACATACGACTTGGTAATGGAACCAGAAACAAGTTGCGGATTGCAAACAAGAGCTTTTCAATTGCAATTTAACAAGGCTCTCAAGGCGTACAAATAAGTACATAGGAGTTAACTATTCATAGCTTCATAACACTCCATATCAGCTCTGACACGGATTGGAGACCAGTTCTCGGCAACAGCGGTCCAACACGTGCTTTCTTACACTATTTTTTCTTGGATTTTCAAACTTAACACAGGCATCAAAACTAGTGATCAGCCCACCTTCTGACGGAATACTTGAAAGTAGTAACGGAAGGGATGGTACTTACACAGAAAATGGTTGAATCCGTCAGATGTAATGCAAACGAATTTATGCTTAGAAAGTTTTGATGTCAAATATACACTCAGAAGTCACTACTGCCGTGGAACCACTTTTCTAAAGTATTTTGAGGTTGATTGTGCGACACTGGAGTCGAGAACCTTCGGCTAGTAAAGCCAATAAACTACCACTAATTTATGGTGATCGTCGCGGAGAGCAATCGGAAAATGAAGCTAATGAAAAGATGAAGAATTAGGGAGTAATAATGAGCCGGACGAGCCATTCTTAAAAGTGGGAAAGCTAATTTCCAGAAAAAACAACCTCCGCCTGGTATGCCATTTTCTTTTTAAATTTCTAATGCGCATTTACCATTCAAGTATCGAATGAAAAAAACTATAGTTATTTTTCAAAAGAGGATAGAGGCACTTCGCAGAACTTAATGATGGAGCAATCTACCGATCTGAGTTCTTATTCTTTAATAAAGTTTGCTGATCATAGCTTTTTATTTTAAATTAATTTTATCGTTTCACATGCAGTTCAGAATTTTTTAGAGCGTACTTTTTGCACCTCGAAAACGAAAGATTGCTGCAGCACTCAAGCAATATAATTCACTACACTAATACAGCCGTCAGTATCCTTTTGAATTTCTCTTGTCCCATTATTGTCCACTCTATTCTACTTCATACTAATTGTATACTTGTCACCTCAAACTAAAGCACAACGTGCGCAAGCGCCAATGCGTAAATTTTATATCATCAAGAGCTATTGGCCTAACCAAAACAATAATTGCAAAAATACTGGTATTTCTGCCCACTTAATAAGAATATTGCTACAATTTGATTATGCAGCAGTTAGATGGGGTTTGGCAGAGCGGGTGCTGGTATAACAGGTGTTTAAAAATGGACTGTAAATGATAAGTGTTGCTACTGTAGCTGAAAAAATCCAATCGAGAAAAGTTGCAGCAACTCACAAAAAAATTCCAGCCAGTATCGAAAATGAAGCCTTTAACACACTCAAAGATGAAGGTGTAAAATCAAACATCTCTACGTTACACAAAATGGGAGCTGTTTAGGAGTACTTTGACACGGAGTATTTTTCGTACCCCTGGGTGACTAGGGTCTCGAGATATAGGCCAAAACGTAGACCAGGGTACCCCTAGAATGTGTTTATAGAATATGGATAACAAATGAAAGCTGTTGATTTTTTTAAACTCCATATATGCTATTGTTTACAAGTTTATGTAAAAGTAAATCTAATAGCAAACATTTCAAAGAAAGAAAATATGAGAATCGATTAATGTTCGACAAAGTTATTGACAGTTGAAACAAGTAAGGAAGGTTAAGTTCGGGTGTAACCGAACATTACATACTCAGCTGAGAGTTGTGGTGACAACATAAGGGAAAATAACCATGTAGGAAAATGAACCGAGGGTAATCCTGGAATGTGTTTGTATGACATGTGTATCAAATGGAAGGTGTTAATTAGCATTTTAAAAGGGAGTGATCCTTAGTTCCATAGGTGGACGCCGTTTCGAGATATAGCCATAAAGGTGGACCAGAGGTGACCCTAGAATTTGTTTGTACGATATAGGTATCAAATTAAAGGGGTTAATAAACATTTTAAAAGGGAGTGGGCCTTAGTTCTATAGGTGGACGCCTTTTCGAGATATCGCCATTAGGGTGGACCAGGGGTGACTCTAGAATGTGTTTGTGCGATATGGGTATTAAACGAAAGGTGTTAATGAGTATTTTAAAAGGGAGTGGGCCTTAGTTCTATAGGTGTTCGCCTTTTCGAGATATCACCATAAAGGTGGACCAGGGGTGACTGTAGAATATGTTTGTACGATATGCGTATCAAATTAAAGGTATTAATGAGGGTTTTAAAACGGAGTGGTGGTAGTTGTATAGGTGGTCACCTTTTCGAGATATCGGCATAGAGGTGGACCAGGGGTGACTCTAGAATGAGATTGTACAATATGGGTATCAAACGAAAGGTGTTAGTGAGTATTTTAAAAGGCAGTGGGCCTTAGTTCTATAGGTGGTCGCCTTTTCGAGATATTGGCATAAAGGTGGACCGGGGGTAACTCTAGAACGCGCTTGTACAATATGGCTATCAAACGAAAGGTGTTAATGAGTATTTTAAAAGGGAGTGGGGCTTAGTTCTATAGGTGGACGCCTTTTCGAGATATCGCCATAAAGGTGGACCAGGGGTGACTCTAGAATGTGTTTGTACGATATGGGTATCAAATTAAAGGTATTACTGAGGGTTCTAAAAGGGAGTGGTGATAGTTGTATAGGTGGTCGCCTTTTCGGGATATCGGCAGAAAGGTGGACCAGGGGTGACTCTAGAATGCGTTTGTACAATATGGCTATCAAACGAAAGGTGTTAATGAGTATTTTAAAAGCGAGTGGGGCTTAGTTCTATAGGTGGACGCCTTTTCGAGATATCGCCATAAAGGTGGACCAGGGGTGACTCTAGAATGTGTTTGTACGATATGGGTATCAAATTAAAGGTATTAATGAGGGTTCTAAAAGGGAGTGGTGGTAGTTGTATAGGTGGTCGCCTTTTCGGGATATCGGCAGAAAGGTGGACCAGGGGTGACTCTAGAATGTGTTTGTACAATATGGGTATCAAACTAAATGTGTTAATGAGTATTTTAAAAGGGCGTGGGGCTTAGTTCTATAGTTTAACGCCTTTTCGAGATATCGCCATAAAGGTGGACCAGGGGTGACTCTAGAATGTGTTTGTACGATATGGGTATCAAATTAAAGGTATTAATGAGGGTTTTAAAAGGGAGTGGTGGTAGTTGTATAGGTGGTCGCCTTTTCGAGATATCGGCATAGAGGTGGACCAGGGGTGACTCTAGAATGCGATTGTACAATATGGGTATCAAACGAAAGGTGTTAATGGGCATTTTAAAAGGGAGTGGGCCTTAGTCCTATAGATGGATGTCTTTTCGAGATATCGCCATAAAGGTGGACCCAGGGTGACTATAGAATGCGTTTGTACAATATGGGTATCAAACGAAAGGTGTTAATGAGTATTTCAAAAGGGCGTGGGGCTTGTTCTATAGGTGGGCGCCTTTTCGAGATATCGCCATAAAGGTGGACCAGGGGTGACTCTAGAATATGTTTGTACGATATGGGTATCAAATGAAAGGTGTTAATCAGTATTTTAAAAGGGAGTGATCCTTAGTTCCATAGGTGGACACCGTTTCGAGATATCGCCATAAGGGTGGGCCAGGGGTGACCCTAGAATTCGTTTGTAAGATATGGGTATCAAATGAAAGGGGTTAATGAGCATTTTAAAAGGGAGTGGGCCTTAGTTCTATAGGTGGACGCCTTTTCGTGATATCGCCATTAAGGTGGACCAGGGGTGACTCTAGAATGTGTTTGATCGATATGGGTATCAAATTAAAGGCATTACTGAGGGCTTTAAAAGGGAGTGGTGGTAGTTTTATAGGTGATCGCCTTTTCGAGACATCGCCATAAAGGTGGACCAGGGGTGACTCTAGAATTAATTTGTACGATATGGGTATCAAATGAAAGGTGTTAATGAGTATTTTAAAAGTGGGTGGGCCTTAGTTCTATGGGTGGACGCTTTTTCGAGATATCGTCATAAAGGTGGACCAGGGATGACTCTAGAATTTGTTTGTACGATATGGGTATCAAATGAAAGGTGTTAATGAGTATTTTAAACAAAGTGGGCCTTAGTTCTATAGGTGGACACTCTAGAATTAATTTGTACGATATGGGTATCAAATGAAAGGTGTTAATGAGTATTTTAAAAGTGTGTGGGCCTTAGTTCTATGGGTGGACGCCTTTTCGAGATATCGCCATAAAGGTGGACCAGGGATGACTCTAGAATTTGTTGGTACGATATGGGTATCAAATGAAAGGTGTTAATGAGTATTTTAAAAGGGAGTGGGCCTTAGTTCTATAGGTGGACGCCTTTTCGAGATATCGCCATTAAGGTGGACCAGGGGTGACTCTGGAATGTGTTTGATCGATATGGGTATCAACTTAAAGGCATTAATGAGGGTTTTAAAAGGGAGTGGTGGTAGTTGTATAGGTGATCGCCTTTTCGAGACATCGCCATAAAGGTGGACCAGGGGTGACTCTAGAATTAATTTGTACGATATGGGTATCAAATGAAAGGTGTTAATGAGTATTTTAAAAGTGGGTGGGCCTTAGTTCTATGGGTGGACGCCTTTTCGAGATATCGCCATAAAGGTGGACCAGGGATGACTCTAGAATTTGTTTGTACGATATGGGTATCAAATAAAAGGTGTTAATGAGTATTTTAAAAGGGAGTGGGCTTAGTCGAGATATCGCCATAAAGGTGGACCAGGGGTGACCCTAGAATTTGTTTGTACGATATGGGTATCAAATGAAAGGTGTTAATGAGTATTTTAAAAAGGAGTGATCCTTAGTTCCATAGGTGGACACCGTTTCGAGATATCGCCATAAAGGTGGACCAGGGGTGACCCTAGAATTTGTTTGTATGATATGGGTATCAAATGAAAGGGGTTAATGAGCATTTTAAAAGGGAGTGGGCCTTAGTTCTATAGGTGGACGCCTTTTCGAGATATCGCCATTAAGGTGGACCAGGGGTGACTATGGAATGTGTTTGATCGATATGTGTATCAAATTAAAGGCATTAATGAGGGTTTTAAAAGGGAGTGGTGGTAGTTGTATAGGTAATCGCCTTTTCGAGACATCGCCATAAAGGTGGACCAGGGGTGACCCTAGAATTTGTTTGTAAGATATGGGTATCAAATGAAAGGGGTTAATGAGCATTTTAAAAGTGGATGGGCCTTAGTTCTATGGGTGGACGCCTTTTCGAGATATCGCCATAAAGGTGGACCAGGGGTAACTTTAGAATTTTTTTACGATATGCGTATCAAATGAAAGGTGTTAACGAGTATTTTAAAAGGGAGTGGGCCTTAATTCTATAGGTGGACGCCTTTTCGGGATATCGTTATAAAGTTGGACCAGGGTTGACTCTAGAATGCGTTTGTACATTATGGGTATAAAACGAAAGGTGATAATGAGCATTTTAAAAGGGAGTGGGCCTTAGTTCTATAGGTGGACGCCTTTTCGATATATCGCCATAAAGGTGGACCAGTGGTGTCTCTATAATGTGTTTGTACAATATGGGTGTCAAATTAAAGGTATTAATAAGAATTTTAAAAGGGAGTGGTGGTAGTTGTTATGTGAAGGCGTTTTCGAGATATCGACCAAAATGTGGACCCAGAGCATCATCTGTCGGGTACCGCTAATTTATTTATATATGTAATACCACGAACAGTATTCCTGCCATGATTCCAAGGGCTTTTGATTTCGCCCTGCAGAACTTTTTCGTCTTTTTCTAAAGTTATATTTTGCGTCAATAAACCAATCCAATTACCATGTTTCAACCCTTTTTTCGTATTTGGTATAGAATTATGGCACTTTTTCCATTTTTCGTAATTTTCGATATCGAAAAAGTCGGCGTGGTCATAGTCAGATTTCGGCCATTTTTTATGCCAATAGAAAGTGAGTTCAGATAATTATGTGAACTGAGTTTAGTAAAGATATATCGATTTTTGCTCAAGTTATCGTGTTAGTGGCCGAGCGGAAGGACAGACGGTCGGCTGTGTATAAAAACTGGGCGTGGCTTCAACCGATTTCGCCCTTTTTCACAGAAAACAGTTATCGTCCTAGAATTTAAGCCGCTACCAAATTTCACAAGGATTGGTAAATTTTTGTTTTTTTAAAAGTGGGCGTGGTCGTTCTCCGATTTTGCCAATTTTTGTTAAGCATACATATAGTAATAGGAGTAACGTTCCTGCCAAATTTCATCATGATATCTTCAACGACTGCCAAATTACAGCTTGCAAAATTTCTATATTACCTTCTTTTAAAAGTGGGCGGTTCCATGCCCGTTGTCCAAAATTTTACTTATTACGCTTTATCCTTCTTTGGTAATGAATTATCGCAATTTTTCGATTTTTCGAAATTTTCGATATCGAAAAAGTGGGCGTGGTTATAGTCCGATATCGTTCATTTTAAATACCGATCTGAGACGAGCGCCCAGGAATCTACATACCAAATTTCGTCAAGATATCTCAAAATTTACTCAAGTTATCGTGTTAACGGACAGACGGACGGACGGACGGACATGGCTTAATCAAATTTGTTTTCGATACTGATGATTTTGATATATGGAAGTCTATATCTATCTCGATTCTTTTATACCTGTACAACCAACCGTTATCCAATCAAACTTAATATACTCTGTGAGCTCTGCTCAACTGAGTATAAAAATAGGTGAACAAAATAACGATTGCATTTTATCGAATTCAATTGCCGATAAATCCGAAAAAAATTTTTTATGTGGCAAACAAACAACACTTGTTTCATTATTTTGACCAAAGAACAACACATTAAAATTTCATAGAAATCAAAAATTATGTCCCGCGCGGATCAGTTGTCTTGAAATGGAATGAGCCTACAATATGGATAACAAATTATAACTTTTGATGAGTGCTTTAGTATAGGGTAGTTTTCATGCCTATTTGTGACTAGGGTCTCGTGATATATGCCAAAACGTGGACGCGGATACCTCTAGAATGTGTGTGTAATATGGATATCAAATGAAAGCTGTTGCTGAGAGCTTTAAAGTAATTTTCATTTTGATATTCGATTTAGTCGCACCAACCTGTGAAAACTGATAAATATGCATGCGAGGCCGAAATAAAGACATGAATTAATAATACCCACATACCTATTTACACACGTCCTGTTCGATTTGTCTGAAATTTGGTATATACATTTTCCTATATTAGTATTTACGATACTTTTTTCCGGCAAGTTGACAAGAGACGGACTGGGACTGGGATTAGGACTAGGACTGGGACTGTGACTCCATACCACCCTCTGGGACTGGCAATAAGGGATGAAGAAGAATGAAGAACTTGAGAGAAGAGAAAAGAGGGAAGGAGAAGGAGACTGAGAAAGAGATAGAGTGAGACGAAGATAGTGATAGATGAAGCGATAAAGACGGAGGGAGGAGTGCATAAAAGGATTACGAAAAAGTGAAGAGGGGGTGGGCAGAGTTAGACGGAAAAAGCTGTTTAAAATATATGCATATAGACCAAAAATGAGGCAGAACAATGTCTGCCGGGTCTGCTAGTATCTACTAAAGAGGCTTGTTAAAGGGCTCCCATACACACTTCCGCTCCAAGCGCCACACCCTCTACCTATATCACTCCAATATTTTCAATATGGAATACCTGCTTAATCTGACCAGCCGATTTCAATATTTGTGCACTGCAAAACTAAATGAGGCTAGCACAGGTACAATTTTTAAATATCATTCATCCTTATATTTAAGATATAAGTAGATACTTGAGGCGTTCCCCTGCCCGATAATATTCCTCTCTGTGATGATTCTACTTTCTCAGTAAACAGAGCCATATTTCATGCTCCTCCCCTCCATATTTGATCGATGTCTCTCCTCCTTATCTTTCCACGTTCACTTAGTCAATTTTTCTCTCCTCTATACCCACTTAGTTCCTCTCCCGTAACGTCCCTCTATTTTTCTTTATCTCCCTTCCCTCCTCTAGGCTCATTTCCATGTTTGATCATTGTCTCTCCTCCGTATCTTTCCACTTTCTCTTTCTCGATGTTTTTCTCTTCTACTCATACTTATTTCCGCTCTCGTAACCTCGCTCTGTTTTTCTCCATCTCCCTTTCCTCCTCTAGGTTCTTCTGCTTTCTATCTGCATCTCACACCTTCTCAATTTTTATCTCAATTTCCTACCCCCCACTTTCGTTCCTCTCTCACCCTCTCTGTATTTTTCTAACTCTCACAATTCTCTTTCTCTCCGTCGCCAGTTCTCACTTAACCCATCTACGAGATTTTAGAAAACTAACGCAGCTATGATTTTTCTTATAGGTTCATCCGATCTTGAGTTTTCAAGAAATTTTGAATTCGCTTTTATATATAAGACTAATTTTTTCAAAAGGATGCCTAAGTAATAAATTTCAAACTAATCGCACCATCCTGGTCCTCTTACCGAAAAAAAGGATTCAAAATATTATGCTTGTGGAAGAGAACCGCTGCACTAAATTTCAAGCAAAATGCAGCATAAATAGTGTTTTTTGGAATATATCGACAACTGGAATGAAAAGTTTTTCAAATATTAACTGGGCCAAGTGGATATCCCTGTACCCTATTTCAAGCAAATCGCAACACAAATTAGTTTTTTATAAAATGTCGGGAGTAAGAGTTTCAAAATATTAGCTTGGTCGAAAAGGTACTCCTTTACTGAGTTTCAGGCAAATCGCACTATAAGTCATATTTTTTGGTCGGTCCTTAGTCCACTCACTTTCCGGAATGAAAATTTCTCAAATAATAAGCCAGTCAAGGTACCCTTGGCCCAAATTTGAAATTAATCTCACCAATTTTTTTTTTGTTTTTTTGTAGAACCAGTCGGCTCTTGGTTCATTTCTCGAAAAGTAGGAAGAAAACGTATCAAATCGGTAATCTAAAATATCCTTAAATCCACGTGAACGCATACACACAATTTTGTCAAAATCATTCAAATAATTTAGGAGGAGCTCACACTCAGAAAAAAAATTTACTCCCGATTGAAGAAAAATGGAAATGAAATGGCACTTAAGAAATTCCTCATTTTGAAGAAATTTTGCGACTGTTCTATGATAATTCCGTGATGCGTCACAAAGGAATATGCTACTACTGGGGGTCTTGATCTCTTTGGAAGACTTGTAAAGCATGTTCTATGAAGAACCAATTGTACCTGCTTATAACTGAGGGAATAGTGTCTTAGAGATCCTCTCTCTACGCACATTTATACCCCTACCGGCTCTGCCCGACAGATTGTCTTCGTACCTCTAAGGGTGCTGTCGTAGAGGATATCTTTGTTTGCCTATGGGTACGGTAAACAAGTATATTTCTACCAAGAATAATTACAAATTTATCTTCTCTGAATCCCTAACATAAAATTTGTATTAGTATTGTAAAAAAAAATTATAATGAAACATAGGGTAAACGTATTTCTAGCTTAACCTTTTATGACATAATTCAAAGCGCATTGAGGTTGACAAAGGAGTGGTGTACAGAGTTAGGGCTAAGCATCAATGCCGTTTTACTTTACACCAGGAGAAGAACACTGGAAGGGATGAGGCAATTCGTAATGGATGAAGTACGGTTGAAGCACGGTTGGAGCACGTGATGGAGGAAATACTTGAGAGTCACGTTCGACTCTAAGCTCTTATGAAGAAAGCACGTCGAATTGCAAGAAGATAACACCATTCGTTTAGGTTGCGTACCTGGCCACGAAGGCAGCAGCCCAAAAGCCAATATAGCCTGGGCCATTATGCCGATTTACAAACTATAATGGAAAAAGAGGCGCGTCTCAGAGAACAACACTGGCACTTAAGTGCACGACTTCGGCTCGTAAAGGCATGGATAAGTGGAAACAACTCAAAGTGTTATAAAGCCATGATTAACGCCGCAAAAAACAGCCTTAGAATTTTAACAAGCATACTCACAGGTCACTGCAGACTAAAGAGTCGCATGCACAAACTGTGTATATGGTGTAATAGCTTCTACCGATCCTGTGACAGCACGAATGAGAGGGCAGAACACATACTGCTTAAATGCGATGCAGGCGCTAGTAGCAGACTAATGATCCTTGGATCGCTAAAATTAGAATGTTGACACATACACTAGCCGATCACCATTCTGGATTTCCTCAGGGAACTCATGCTGTGAAGAGAATGAGGGCACAGTAGACCAATAGGTTGCAGTGCACAACCTCATAACAATCTAACGAAGTATTTAAAGCTTGTGGTGTCCTTAGTCACCACCCAACTACAATGGTTGCGCAATGCTCCACACCCTGTCAATAAACAGCCTTACATACATATGTAAATATCTCGAAGTTTGTTCCACCATCTGAACGCCTGCCAATGCTGTAATTTGATGAAGTTGTCGAGGTTATTTGCAATTATTGCTTTTATTATTTTTTGTTTGTTTTATAATTCATTTTATTTCTTTATTATATGTAACTGGGTTTGTTGTTACACCTATATAAATTGTTGCTGCGGTTGGTATGGTTGTTTTTGTTGTCAGTATTTGATCATTGTAAACTGTAGTAAGTTTGAATTTAGAGTGCCTACGGTAATTCAGTTCAACGATTATTATGTTTATGATTATTGTTGTTATTACTCCTATTACAGTTTATTATTCATAGCATATTTATGAAGTTATGTGAGTATGTATGTATGTATGTATGTATGCTACCTAAGTATCTGCTGACTCTGCAATAATATTTTATTGTGGTTTTAACGGCAGTTTTTCTTACAATATAAATCGGTATATTGCTGCTATATTGTGCTCTATTAAATACATTACATGCATACATTTCACACACTTACGTCGAAATAGCGACCAAGTCAAAAGTGCGCAATAGCCATGAAAGCCAAAAACTGTTTGACTTCCCCATATGCCACTATGCAATTTTGAGATTTTATTCAGCCCCAACTGGGTGAGCAGTGGAACGAATATTTAATATACCATACAGATTGGTTGGTATTGATTTAGGAAGCCCAGTAGTATGCATGACCTCAAAATTTCACATTTTCGACTTAACTCACTATTGATTTTATTATGTGCATTTTTTGGCACGTGCGCAGCTGCATAAATGTTAGGACCCGTCAGTAGAAGCAGTGACAATCTATTGAGGTATAACCGTGAGCGGTAAATAATTGGGTGACTGGTGGAAGCGAGTTTTATGGTTGAGTTCGTTGGTCAAATTTATTTGGTTATTAGTGGGTTAAGTACCATTTGCGCCTTGGCAAAATATTGTGTTGCGAAATAGTTATTCTAGGTAAAGAGAGCAACAGCTTATTTTTAATAGAGAATGAACTAAACTCTAAATAATATGAAAATAATTTTAAATTATATAAAAAGAAACATTTTCAGTCGAGCCTGTTTGACCCGAGCTCAAAAAACATGTAAAGCAACCTAGGACATTGATTTCTTCCATTGAGTTGTGAAGCTCTGGTCGACTGAACCATCAAATTGAAACATGGAAAACAACACGGAAAAACACGACAACGTATGTAATTTTTTTTTCTTCTCCGTTGGGGCAATGAAACCAGGCTAATCTCGCTCATGTGTCCACACCTCGCGTGATCGCCTTAGTCAAAAACGTAAAACTAAGATTTAGCCGAGAAAACGAGGACAATGAAATGTTACGTGTTCTGTGTTTGTCAATTGGGTGAGTCAGTGTGAACAGAGAGGATCTTCCACTAGCTTACCCTTATGTATATCTGTGTGAGGTGGTCGTTTAGTTCGCCGTGCTACCGCTCCGAACTAATGTGAAGGTCAAGCGCCCTTTCCTATAATATTATCACTGTTCTTGCCACCTGTCTACTGTTCGTGACCTTGTGCTTTTCTTAGCAACTTCAGATGGTCGCCCGATTTCAATGTTACATAGCTCGGTCATTTCACTTTACAGCAGATCTACTGGGATTTTCGGAGACAAAAGAAGCATCGCGTGGTCGGACACCGTCCGATAAGCACATGCTAGTGGTATAGCAGTAGCTTTACCTGGATAGCCGATGTTGGGCATTAGTCGCATAAGGGCTCCGCTTACTTTTGAAAACTTCTCTCCTATCGTCTTCAAGTGCTCACTAAGAGTTAATTTTACAATTCACATGAGATCTCCAGAATCCGCTATAGATGTTTACTCAAGAATCTTTCCTATCGAAACCTGAACACAAGGTGGCCTATTTGAGGATAGCTTTTCGGCATTATACCAGTTTTCAGCAAAAGGACCTGTCTTTGACGTTGCCAAGAGCGGAGGGAGAAGCCTTTTTGGATAAAGGCTGTGATCCGTAAATGCCTTCGAGGTCCTCCCTTTGACAGGTTATGTAATGTGTTGTTGGAAGGGTCTTTGACGTTTCCAGGAGCCGCCTTCTTGGATAAAGCTTGAGGATATCCGTAAATACCTACGAAGTCCTCCCTTTCATAATTCCAATAATGCTGTGTTGGAAAAAAGTTTCGACGATTCTTTCATTATAGCCGGGCATGTATTTTGCTCAGATCATTTAAACCTTGCATGTGGGGTTTAAATCGCAAATGTTAAGATTTCTTTTCCTGTTAGCCATTAAAGGCAGCTTAATCCTTTTTGCCGTCATTGTTGTTGTTGTAACCGCAAAATCATTTCCTTAATATTAAGACCAATGTTGCGAATGGGGGCACCGCAGCACTTTCTGGTACTAGATCTAATGCCTCGGGAACATTTCATTTGATCCATTAAACCTATGATTCTGTTGGCCTTAGTCACCTCTTGTGACAGGCAGACCTACTGTGGGAATGTTCCACATGCTCTGCTGACTTGTTAGCGCAAAAAAAATTTGTACATATAAAAACCCATCTTTGATAAGGAATTTTATGCAATGGTCATTCCCCAGGCGTGAACTTTTGTCATTTACGTACAACGTCGTAGTCGATTTTTTATAAATGGGAAAGAACGAGATCAGTTTTTGCATTGCTTTCCTTTGATTAACTTCTATGCATTTCACGTCGGGATTGAGCAAAACTGTGAATTCAAGATTTCCTCCCGTAGATGGAGCTATACTTTATTTAATTCACAGCCATTCATATTTCGGAGACGACTATTTTTATTAATTGACTTATATGGGTAAGGACTGCTTAAAGAGCTGGTCTTTTAACTACCACACGTCATCAAATACTGACAGAACCGTTTACCTCATCAGTACTTGCGCTTCGAAGTGGCTCTAAGAGCCACAATGGAGGTGAATTGTTGGCGAAAGGGTGCCCAAAAAACAGACGAGGCGACACACATGTACACAGCAAGGTAATCAAAGGAGTTTTTTGCGATACAGTGTGCTGATCCGGACATAAATAGATCGTACAAGCTGATAGATCACTTTAGTGTTTTTAAGACGTAATAGAAGCCATAGCAAAACACTAGAAACACTGGAAGACACTGGCTTGAACAGCAGCCGCATTAGCTTTTATATTGACAAACAAGCAAAAATCATGGCAATAATTTCGCTTAGCACAACATTTAAAACTGGGCTATAATGTAAGCAATCCCTGTAAAGGATCAGGATATGGCGAAGCATATATCTATATTGAGTTCCAGGACATATGGGAATAGATGATAATGAAAAAGTGGATGAGCTACCTAAAAAGGGTGTATCCCCTAATTTCGTAGACGTCCCAATAAAATTGGCCAGGATTAAGAAAAGGCAAGAGTTGCAATTGACCGACCAAGCAGCAAAGGCGTAAACACAATCGCAGTGCTGTTAAGTGTCAAAGATCATGTACAGTATTTACAATTTGGTCGATATGCATTCAGTATATGTGAGGTCCCTACGGACTGGCCAGTTCAACCTAACCTTATCGTGTTAATGGGCTGAACTTTGTTGAAAGGATCGAGGTAGATATTCGATACTGGTCTCAGTATTTAGTGTAAGACATCGAGTACACAATACTCGATTATGTTTTGTAAAAGTATCGATGTTAGTCACGCAGTACTCGTATCGTTATATCACCAATCGAGATTGCGCATAGAGCTGCTACTTAAACTACAAAAACAACAAGTAAGGAAGGCTAAGTTCGGGTGTAACCGAACAATACGTACTCAGCTGAGAGCTGTGGAGACAAAATTGTCTTTGTCATGGATACATACAAATGGTAATACTAAAAATCACCATGTAGGAAAATGAACCTAAGGTAACCCTGGTATGTGTCTGTATGACATGGGCATCAAATGAAAGCTATTAAAGAGGGGTTTAAAAGGGTTTGGTCCTTAGTTTTATATGTGAAGGCGTTTTCGAGATATCGAACAAAATGTGGACCAGGGTGACCCAGAACATCATCTGTCGCTACCGCTAGTATATTTATATATCTAATATCACGATCAGTATTCCTCCCATGATTCCAAGGGCTTTTGATTTCGCACTGTGTATAAAAACTCGGCTCTTCAACCGTTTTCGCCCATTTTCACAGAAAACAGTTATCGTCATAGAAGATATGCCCTTACAAAATTTTTGCATTGAAAGTAGTCTAGACAAATTAAATGAAAAGGGCGGAGCCACGCCCATTTTGAAATTTTCTTTTTGTTGAACACTAGGGGTGTGCCTGAATGCAAATTGGGAATTATACTCACGCAGGGTATGTATTCCGAATTGATGGGTACAACTTCCTTTCAATTACTTCAGGGTTTTTATTAACAATAACAACTTATGAACTAACAAAGTAAGATGTAATCAATTAAATTTAAAGTAAATTAAACTTCAATGATGAAAGTTAAACTAGATAACTATCGACTTAAGAAAATGTTCGAATTCATGAAATACGTAACAAGTTAGGTAAATGGAAAATATATAAACGATGATTTATGTTGCTGTATATAGATATATATGTGCATGAGCGAACCTATGCACATATATATGCATATATATCAAAGTCACAAGAATGGAACTGGGAGTTTTGGGATTTTGGGAAAAATGTACAAAATGTATGGATTTATATGAGAAACTTATAACGTTGGCTTAGATATGCTGACGCTGAAGATGTATCCTCTTAATCCTGGTCGTCTTGATGTGACAGTGGTGATTTGCTCAAAATAATACTTCGTTGACTATGGTGTGTCCTCGACGATGGTAGTTGATAAAAGAGATCGAAAATTAAGTGACAATAGACTATATACTATGCAACACTGGAAGCAATTCCAATGTCGCATTCGAAGTTCCAATTACAGCAGGGATCCTTGTAAAGGAATTTTTTGCAGGGATGCATGGGCGCATGAGCGCAAGTCACGCGAAGACTTTAAACGACGTAAGTTGCTTAAACACGCCGGCCCCGTTGCACTGGTGCAAGTTGTTTTCGCATTTTCTGGAGCAGCGAGATTGCACGGTCTAGTTGGATCACAAGTCGTGGGTCCGGGATTGCTACACCTTCTTTAGCGGCTTCCTCTTCGGCGATGGTAGCGTGATGCAAGAGGGTGTGATGCCATTGATTGCACATCTTACATTTCATCTCCGAGGTACAGTCTCGCACATGGCTATGCGTACGCGCCAAACAGTTCGGACAGTACTTGAAATAGCGTACTATTTCCTAGCGCTCCTCCAACTCCAGTGCACAGAACTGCTTACAAAAGCGTAGTGAATGGAACCTGTAGCACACAAGGCAGATGTGTACATCTAGATTTCGCCGTGGGCGAGACGGATTGGAGGAGTCAGAGCTACCGCAACCAGAAACGATACGCGAGGTACGTGGTGAAAGCCCGCCTCGGCCGGGACGGTCAATTCGGTGCCTGTAAATGAGATGAAATTTAGTAAAGGATCTTGATAAACTTATGGCTAGGTGTATAAATAGATATGATAGGTGTGGCTGTCAGCTTTGCGTAGGTATCTCTCGTTGAATAGAAAGCGAACAAAGTTTAACGATAGGTATAGTTATGATTCCCTGTTGAGTTCGTATGTCGGCTATTCGCACGTTCCCGTCTGACCCCTGCTAGATTTTCTCGATGCGGCCTAATCGCCATTCGTTTGGGGGAAGTAGTTCGTTTTTAATAACGACAAACTCCCCGATGGATAGATTTTTCTGTGGAACTTTCCACTTATATCTTTGGTGTAACTCCTTAAGATACTCATCTTTCCAACGCTGACTGAATTGTTGGTGCAATAATTTAAGTTTCTCCCAACGGTTTTGAAGTGACAAATTGTCGATGTGGGGTTCTGGTGTGGCAAGAAGATGACCACCTCTTAAGAAATGACCTGGTGTTAGGGCTTAAATCTCTTGGGGATCGCTAGACATGGGTGAAAGTGGTCGAGAGTTTAAGACGGCTTCTATTCGCGCAAGGACGGTTGCAAGCTCTTCGAAGGTGAATTTATGGCTTCCTGCAACTCGCATGAAATGTAGTTTGAAACTCTTCACGCCGGCCTCCCAGAGGCCGCCCATTGTGAATTAAGACTTCCGTTGGAATCATCCACGACATGGATGTGGAATGCGGAGCATTCGGTAGATTTTAAAGGCCGACTTAAGTACCATCCGAATATGGGATTTTGTGCGAGAAGACTACCAAGCACTTTGTGTTTGACACCCGGAAGTAAAAGTTCTGATATTAAATCGCTACCGATTAAGAGATCGATTTGAGAAGGTGTGAAGAAAAATGGGTCGGCGAGGTCGAGAGCCTTAATTTCCGAGGCAGATGGTTTTTTGATTTGGAACGTAGTTAACGTGCTAGTGAGTTTGTGGAGAACAATCGCTTTGGTGCTAATACGAATGTTATGCCGTTTGGCGACAAGGCTGCCGCCCATACCACTAATGGAAAAGTTACCTCGATCGGTAGGGAGCTGCAACC
Organism: Eurosta solidaginis; assembly: GCF_040869045.1. NCBI lineage: Eukaryota > Metazoa > Arthropoda > Insecta > Diptera > Tephritidae > Eurosta > Eurosta solidaginis. The sequence goes on from NC_090323.1 coordinate 51,249,649, forward strand.
GATTTTGAATCTTTTCAGAGTGAACGTTTTCTGAGATCCTTGATCGATTAGAGCTCGGAGCGTATATAGCTGACCCAAGTGTTCTATTTGTACCTGGGCGGTTGGAAGCAACGTTTTTTCGTTGATGGTTGAAAAGTTAGCTTGAACATTGGATTCGCCTTCAGGTGAAGGCTTAGGAGAATCCTTACCCTGTGTAATATCAAAAATAGGATGTCTTGGTTTACTTGATTTGGCCTCTGATGTTTCCGTATGCAACAAGGCGGTTGCATGTTTTTTGGTTTTGGGTTTTGGTTCTGAACCGGTCCCTTGGGAACCGGTTTAGGAGTAGAAGTCGGATGCATCATGGTATGATGGGACTCCTTACAATGGAAACATTTGAATGCACTGTGGCAATCGGTGAGGAGATGGTTGTAAGCCAAGCAGTTGGAGCAGAAACCGTTTTGTTCGATGAACTTGATGCGATCAGGAACACTAAGTTTTTTAAACTCGGTGCAGAATCTCAAGGAGTGATTTTTCTCGCATAGTTTGCATTTGAGGGACAGTTTTTCCTGCGAATGATACGATTGAATTTTTGATGAGGGTTTTGATGATACTGTATTTCGGGTTTTTGTGGTTTTATACCCGTGTAGACGTTCCACCACTTCATAGCGACTAGAGATAGGGTTTCGTCAGGTAGCTTGGTGGAACATAAGTAGACAAGAATGGGATCCCAATCGGAGACCGAAACCCCTTGAGTTTTGAGGCAGGAAAGACATTCGTTTATGGTACATTGAATTTTTTGGATAGCTTCGCTATTTTCCAAATTGGCAGACGGGAGATTGAATAGGGTTTTCAACTGTTTGTCAATGAGAATTCGTTTGTTTTCAAAGCGCGCTCTTAACGCCTCCCAAGCTAGAGAGAAATTTTCATCCGATAGACTGTACTGCTTGACTATGGCACCTGCCTTGCCTTTGGTTTTGTTCCGCAAGTGATACATTTTTTGTGCTGGAGTTAGCTTAGGGTGATTTAGGTATACTGCTGTGAACATGTCACGGAAGGCGGGCCATTCTTCATAGCTACCGTAAAAGGTCTGTGTGTGACAGGGCGGGATTTTAATACATGGAGCAGGAGTTTCAACCAAAGGCATGGAAAGTCGATTGGTATTGGCTGAACTAGATGTGTTGCCTTGCAAGATTTTTAGTCGATCCATGATCTGCGACTTACAAATGTAGAGCTCTCCGTGCATAGTTGAAATTTTTTAGTTGCTTCTTCTTTAAAATCAGCCGGAACTATTTTATCGTCAGCCAGACACACTTTTCGGTAAGCCATTTGAAGGGTTTCCCTAAGAGCGTTAAGGTCTTGAAGTTTAACATCAAGTAGGGTGTCCGTCTGATCCTCGGGACCTTCTTTGTCAAATTGTGTACAGGAAAACACAAGATTGTTTGAATCGAAAATGAAATCAGCCATGATTGGTGAATCAGTGGACATGATGACGCTCGTTTGAAAAAACTTTAAATGAAAACTTTAAACTCTTGACTTTATTAAACTTGAAGTCTGCCAACCGTGGAGGAGAAAACGTTTAAAATAAGGAAAATTATTTGAACGCACTGAAATATTAGGTACTTTTTGTTACACTCAAAGATAGACCGCTTAGGGTGGACAGAAAAGATGTTTTAGCTAGTCAGAATGACGTAGCTTGCCAGAAGTTTATATACGTGGTTATATAAAGCAATCTAACTACTAAATGTACGTGTGCAAAACGATAAATTAGATGGATTTGTAGCAATAAACAAGATTTGACGGTGGTCGAGTTCAAATACTGGATATTGATATTTTTTACTCCTAGCTGGTGACGAGAAACCAAAAAAATTTAGTAACTTTTGCAAAAGTCTACGGTGTGTTGCGGTCGTAAAGGTACAAATCGCTTGTTGATTGAGCAGCTTCTGCTGGCGCAAGCAGCGCTTCCAATCCCTACTGTCCTTGAATATTCTGTGTATCGTTCCTTCGGATGATCCGATGCCAATGTAGATTTAATGTGGATGAGGCACTCGATGTGTGCTCAAGTGTTGGCTTTACAACCGCAAGGTTACCCCTAACGCAAATGAAACAGGCAGGTATGGGTGGCACTGAAAGGCTAAGTATGACCGCAAGTATATTTTCAGACGTCACTATTATTTCCTGGGTTCGAAAATATTTGGTAATTTTTCTACTTCATCTGTAAATACTCCAGGTATTCCGACAGAACACCACAAGCATACTCTCAATAGCAAATTTTAACTTAATCCCTTTAGGTTATGTCGGATATGCTTGCATATAACGTAATTATATGCAATCGCAAACTTTTATAAATTCCAGAATTTTCACTAAATGAGGAATTTACTGGGAAATACTAAGGAATTTTGGGACGAAAACTGATTGATTCATGTACGTATGCACGTCGAATGAATGTGGTGGACTTAACGCTGGCGCAAGTAGCAAGTCTCACCGCGAAATTGCGCAATAAATGCTTTAACTGATGTTATTTTTTCTTAAGTTCCCGATTTCTCACTGTGTATATGTTAATTTGATGATAAAATAATTTGTTGCGCCGACACAAGCAGAAAAAATTAACGAGTTTGCTTTTTTCCTTACTTTAGTTGAAGGTTATGCAAAAGTAAGGGATTTGTAGGTGAAAACTGAGGCCTAACTAAGGGGTTGATTTTTTTTATACGTGTGAGCAAGCTAGCTATATGGTGGGCTTAGCGCTGGCGCAAGCAGCAAGTTTCACCATCAAAGATATGAATATGCGCAAGAAATGTGTACCCAGCGAGTAACGCTGGCGAGAATATGTATATATGTATGTTTCTTTCCGTTATTCAGTGAACCTGATATAACTGCATACATACATATATACATTTACCGTTTGAAAAAACGGTAACTGAAAATTCGCACTTTCTTGTCAAAAGAAGTTTGTAAAACTTACGTGCTTTGGGGCATACTACTGTAAAGAATCCCTCGTTGGGCGTAGGTATTCCAGAAACGCCCTTCCTTGGATTTTATGCTGGGTGTTCCCCCGTTGGACGCAGCAAATTCTTTTGGTGGCGCCTTGATTCGTATGATTCCCCCGTTGGGCAGCGCAGCTCTAAATTACCTTTTGTTTGCTTAATTAGCTTTTAGTTGCTTTACTTTTCACAACTTTAATTTTAAACTTTACTTTTTTTCGTAAACGATATTAAAATTGTTTAGTTAGTTTAATTTCACTTTTTGGTTCACTTTTGGTTTTAATTTTTCTTCTTGATTTTTGCTGCTGCTTCCCGCGATGGCTGCCAAAAGTTTAAAGAAAAGAGGAAGAGATTTTGACAATTGTCAAAGTCAAAGTGGGGTAGTGTTGGAAATTGTATTATTTTCCATGATTTCGAACATGCGGTGTTGCCATTCAAATTTGGCTCGCAAGGACCATGTTGAACACTAGGGGTGTGCCTGAAATTGGGAATTATACTCACGCAGGGTATGTATTCCGAATTGATGAGTACAACTTCCTTTCAATTAATTCAGGGTTTTTATTAACAATAACAACTTATGAACTAACAAAGTAAGATGTAATCAATTAAATTTAAAGTAAATTAAACTTCAATGATGAAAGTTAAACTAGGTAACTATCGACTTAAGAAAATGTTCGAATTCATGAAATACGTAACAAGTTAGGTAAATGGAAAATATATAAACGATGATTTATGTTGCTGTATATAGATATATATGTGCATGAGCGAACCTATGCACATATATATGCATATATATCGAAGTCACAGGAATGGAACCGGGAGTTTTGGGATTTTGGGAAAAATGTAAAAATTGTATGGATTTATATGAGATACTTATCACGTTGGCTTAGATGTGCTGACACTGAAGATGTATCCTCTTAATCCTGGTCGTCTTGATGTGACGGTGGTGATTTGCTCAAAATAATACTTCGTTGACTATGATGTGTCCTTGACGATGGTAGGTGATAAAAGAGATCGAAAATTAAGAGACAATAGACTATATACTATGCAACACTGGAAGCAATTCCAATGTCGCATTCGAAGTTCCAATTACAGCAGGGATGCTTGTAAAGGAATTTTTTGCAGGGATGCATGAGCGCAAGTCACGCGAAGACTTTAAACGACGTAAGTCGCTTAAACACTTTTAGTTTTGTATTTTGTTGCACTATATCATTATTGGAGTTGAATGCTGACATAATTTCTTATATACTGTAAAGATATTAAATTTTTTGTTAAAATTTTACTTTTAAAATTTTTTTTTTAAAAGTGGGCATGTTCGTTAGCTGATTTTGCTCATTTTTATTTAGAACACATATAGTAATAGGGGTAACGTTCCTGCCAAATTTCATCATGATATCTTCAACCACTGCCAATTCACAACTTGCAAAACTTTAAAATTACCTTCTTTTAAAAGTGGGCGGTGGTACACCCGTTGTCCAAAATTTTATTAATTTTCTATTCTGCGTCATAAGGTTAACCCACCTACCAAGCTTCATCGCTTTTTCCGTCTTTGTTAATGAATTATCGCATTTTTCTGTTTTTCGAAATTTTGGATATTGGAAAAGTGGGTGCGTTTATAGTTCGATTTCGTTCATTTTGAGTAGCCATCTGAAATGAGTGCCCAGGAACTTACGTACCAAATTTCATTAAGATACCTCAAAATTTACTCAAGTTATCGTGTTTACGGGTGGACGGACGGACGGACGAATGTACGGACATGGCTAAATGAATTTCTTTTTTCATTTTGATATATAGAAAGAAGTCTATATCTATCTCTATTAGTTTATGCCGTTTCGGGGTACTGTTATAATCACGCTATTATCATCTAATGAGCTTCTGAAGTTAATTTCAGGTGTCTAAAATTTCTGTCATAAAAAAGAAAAATACAAAGTCATAGATGTGCATGCGCAACAAATTTTCCACTACAAAGTACATTTAGCATTGCCCTGACAAAAATAAACAGCTTTGTCTTGTCTCTCGGTTAGAGTTAAATGCAAAAGTAGAAAAAAAATTAAGTTACTCATACTCAGGAAAGTAAAAACAAACAAAGAAAAGCTATCAATAGCCAAATGTAAAAGCCTTAGCTTCATCTAAAAGCCCAGCACAGAAAAGAGTACGCTTGCTGGCAGCGCTGGTTTTAAACATCTAAACGCTGTCAATTCTAAGCATAGCGCGTATTAGGCGTTCTTCATGGAGTTTCAGTAAGCACATACACATGTATTGCATTTCAACTTGCGACCGGCCCTTCACCTGAGCCCTAAACCACAATCATACACACACAAACTTTCGTGGTGGCATTAAGGGATTTTGTTGCAGCTGCAAGTCAAACTGTTTGCCACAAACAATTAACAAAATGGACCGTCGTCATTGACGCAGCAGTCAGTGAACGCATGTCTGTCTGACATTTATTCAACTCTTCAACATTGAATGCCCAACCCCCTACATGCGCCCGAACGCCCAACACACCCATACATTCATACATATAGAAATGTACATATGGATATTGTATGCTTGGGTTTTTTCATTACTTTAGGCTCATATATTTCAAGCTCCACTCTGTGCATAGGTCTACTATCTTAAATTGCGCTTGCTTGTAAATCTTAAGGTTTCCTGTTTTTTTTTTCTGTTGATTTTTGTAAGTCGAGCTGATTTTATGGCTCGTGCCAGCTGTCGCCTGCATTACAAGCACTTTCAATGCCTTTTAGTTTCATTTTATTTTTCTGAACATTCGTATTTACTTTACGTCGTTTTTTTTTTGCTGCTATTAAAAAGCTTTGCTGTAAATTCATCGCATTGTTATTATTATTCTCGTTGTTAGTATGTTAAGTTACTTTAATACAACTTTTTGCTTGAGGGCACGTTAATCTATCAAAATACTCTGTTGACTTGCTGGCAGTTTTGAGTGCAACAAAACGATTTAACTTTGTTAAATCTTTTTTTCTTTTATTGCTGCGACTCCTACTTCTCTTCTCATTTCCCTTATTTCTAGTTGTTTGCGCTAGATGAGGAGGCTGTTTGGGCACTTTTAACTGAGTTATGGGCGTACACGGCATAGAATCTTAAAAATTTCCAAGTGAATTTGTTGCACCAACCCACTAAATAAATACAAATCAGACTCATGAGTGATGGCTGTTTAAATATACTCAGCGCAGAGAAGCGTAAGATGAAGTAAATGACTTCCCAATCTTTAAAATCTTTAAAAATAATTGGTGACCTTGCAACTCCTTTTCAATATTACTTTCAAAACGATTGACAGACTCGGCGTTACCTTATCTAAACGGAACATCATATCTTTTAACGAAGTAACGGCATAGCTAAAAACAAACCAAAATAGATTGGGAGAATGAGGCTGAAATCAAACCAAAATAGGTTGGGAGGATGAGGCTGGCACTATCAATAGGGTTAGGTTAGGATTAACAGGTCGGTCCGTGAAGACCTCATATAGACTAAATCAGACAATAGTGTCACCAGAAGTGTGTGTAACGACCAAAATGAAACAAGACCATATCAAAAACCGGATCTAAATTATAATATAACACCGTGCCCATGGCAAATACTAGAAACCTTCTAAGATCTATGCCACTTTCTTCTTCTACATCTGCCACCACGGATTATACCTTCCCGTCAGAATACCCCTTTTGAGCATACAGTCCACTTTTTTTAATAATACGAGTAACTTTGTTAGTCTAAGGTTGTAAGACCCGCACATGATCTTCGACACTTAATAGCCCAGTACGCAGTAGCAAGAATCAAGGAAAGCGTGCTGTAGCTTTGCGTTAGTTAGGGATAAAGGGAAATTGTATGAGCGTAAGCACGGGATCTAAACTATCACCTCACGCAGATGTTGATGCGAAAAGTAGTATTTACATAAGCGTGGGATAGAAGAGGATTCTTTCTGTCCACATTGTCCCACCGAATTGCAAAGCGCTGAATGATGTTTTATTGCCCTCGTTGGCCCAGTGATCGACCCTGTACACAGAGTTTTTGGAGAGGAGCCTTACATAAGGAATTTAGTTTCCTAAATTTGCAAGCAAATATATTGTTGAACTGCTGTGCGTAAAATGTTATTTCTAGTCCTGATGATATTGATGCACGCTAAAAGGGAGCGCAGAGAAATGCCTAGAAAATCGCCTAGAAAATTCAAGCGTAATTTTAGTCAATACACTCCAGCACACAACGGGAACAATGCACGGGGTGGAGTTTATTTGGGCGAGACCAGACAAAAAATCAAGGCAGGGTAAGGAAAGGAAATAAAAGAAAAAGAAACGAAAGGAAAAAGCAATAACCAAAGCTACCGAAGTGTTAAAAGTTTGTTATTGATGAGTTATCGGTTTGTTATGGACCGGTTATGGGATTGTAATCTATCTCGTATTAAGGGGTTATTGATTTGTTATAGTTGTGTTATTGACGGCGTGTTGACGAGTAATCGATTTTTTATCTTAGCGCTATAAGTATCCTATCGCTCACAAAACTATCAATGGGTAAACGATTGTTTATCGCCCACTTATCGGTTTGATACGGAATTTTCTCGATCTATTATACAAATTTTATTTTATATATAACGAAAAGATATCGATATGTTATCGAATATTTATGAATTTGTTATCGAGAAGCTTTCTATTTTCTTCGTATTTACGAAGATATCGATTTGCTATCAAAATCTAATCGATTTCCTATCGGTGTGAAAACAATTTGTTAACGGCATGTTATCGATTTTTTATGAAACAGATACCCATTAAATTATATAAATTTTAAATCGACGACTAGGTAGGCAATTGAGAAGTACAGTCCTCTCTCGGCAAAGAAAAATCATACCCTACAGGTCACTTAACGTCCCGCTGTATGGTGCAGAAGCATTGACCATGACAGCATCAGATGATGCGACTCTGGGGGTGTTCGAGAGAAAAGTTCTTCGAAAGATTTATGGACCTGTACGCGTTGGTGATGGCGAGTACCGAAGAAGATTTAACGATGAGCTGCACGAGCTCTACGCAGACATCAACATAGTCCATCGAATTAAAACGCAGCGGCTGCGCTGGCTATGCCATGTTATGCGAATGTTGAAAGTGTTTCTATCGGATCCAGCCTATGGAAACAGATGTAGAGGGCGGCCCTCACTCCCCTGGAAAGACCAGGCGGAAATCGATTTATACTCCCTTGGTGTGACCAATTGGCGCAAAAAAGCTGATAACAAACCGATAATTAGACGATACATAACGCCAGCGGGGTAGGGGGCTTAGAATATACCAGCGATAGGTATGTCTGTCGTAAGAGGCGAGTAAAATACCAAATTCATTGAAGGGGTTGTTTAGCGCAACCCTCTCAACGGGTTGCCAGCGCAACATACAGCTTCTCCAACCCAGTTGTCAACCTCACCTGCCCGTTCCGAATCATGTTTAATAAACAGCCGAGGCTCTGGCGACCTAAAGTTCCTCATGGAACCAGGGGATGTGGAGGGTGGGATGGCCTAGAAAGTTTAATGTGGTCATATAAATCGTTCCCGAGACGGTCGGGGTTAGTACCTTAATGGTGCTTTGTTACCGGAACGCACCGGATCTATATACGGCGAAGGACCATCAACATCTATAACACTCCCCAAAGCCTTCGGGGAGTGCCTTTATGGTTAATACAACAACAACTGATATGAAGCTTCCCAAGGAAGGCGGTTCTATGTACCGGAGCGCCTCGCTATTAGATTTGTTCAGAAGACTTTCCCGAGCTTAGATTCGAATTCGAGTTCTCAGATTTCTAATCTTGCAGGCGCACCGCTTGGATAATTCAGAATAGTTTTCTAGAAAACTTTATTTTACACATCAAACTTCACGAGCAATTGGTACACACGTCTTTTTTTCTCTCAGTGTCTAACCCATATTAACTTTTCTTTATAGCACTCGCCGGCCGTGCAGCATGCAGTCAACCCAATCAAGGCACCTTCTTACCACCAATAATATGGCATACTCACAGCAAAGCCAGCATTACACATTACCGTTAGGCGTTTTTACAACTTACAATTTTACTGCTGCTGCTGCTGCAAATGCATGCAACAAAATGCTTATCGTGAAATAACAACCAAAAAAGGAAGAACAATTTATGAACATACAACAAATAGTAAAATATAAAAAAAAAATTTTTGAAAAAAAGCAAAGCGGACAGGCAGCTCAAGCGAAGTAAAGCCCAGCTCAATATGCATGTTATTGTTGTAAGCTGAGTGTACCACAAGTGGTAACAAAATTTAATTTACACTTTGGGCCATAAGAAGATCAAGCGATCTTTTGTAATTGCTAAGTGCAGTAAAATACATACTTAAAATGTGTATGCAAGTGTATGTGTGAATGTACATAAGTATCAATATGTGTTTCCACTACAAGAACTTGGCAGCAACCATTAAACGCGCATTAAGATGAATGCAAGAGTTTTTGAAAGAGAAAAATAAAATAATAAAAAATTTAAGAACGTAAAAAAGTGCAAAATCATCTCTAGAGAAACATGTAGAAAATTAAAAGCAAGAAGAAGAAAACAAAAACAACATTAACAATTCTTCATAACAACAAAAAGCATTACAAATAAGATATGACCAACAGATTTTTTTGCAGTTGCTGCCGTTGATAACAATTTTAGAGATGCACAATACACAAATACAAAAACAACACAACTGCTGGCAACATAGCCATTAGCAGTCACAGTAGCAGCATCAAATTAAAAAAGTCAATCAACAAAATAACAAAAAGCATAAAAAGCAACAACAATCCAACTAAATCCAATCAGCAACTACAACACATAATACAGCATAATGAGTGCAACAAGTGGCTACTGTATTACGGCCACAAGCCAACTTTAACAACAATAGTTAGATAACCAACAACAAAAAAAGATATGCAACGCAGAAAAGCAGTTTGGCAGCAACGAGAGACGAGTATTGGAAATTTCTGTTTTTGCTGCTACAATAAGCCGATTTATGCAGATAAAACTGTTCAGATTGTATACACCCAAATGTGTTGCAGAGATCGTTGTTGGTAGTTTTTGTTGTTATTTAAAAAAAATACTATAGTGTAGATTACATGCATATATTGTTCTGACTATTTGTTGTGTGTAAAAAAGTTAAGCTACATAAAATATGTTTAAAATCAAGTTATGGTTTTTATGTTTGGGTCTATAAAAATATATATGTTAAAACTTTAGTTCTTACCCTGAAGAAAAAATTATGATAATGTTGCCCTAAATTGATGCTAATCGTTGCAGAGCGGAAATGTTGCTACTCTCACCTTAAGCAACGGAGTATGAGATGTATTTACATTAATAAATAAAAGTCTGCGACTTTTTTGGAACAAGATTGATTTGCCATAGAGTGACGAATGATTGACAGTTTACTGGTGCCCAAGTTAGTGGTCCAGTTGTGGCTTATTAGACGCGAGAGCGATAACGGGAATCCGGCTCAAGCGCTTGTGGTTACTTGTGAAGTATTTCGGGACCAAAGTTTCTGCTGCAATCGATGAATTATAAACCAGTAAGCGGTAGTTCTTCTTATTTTTCTTCCCTTCTTGTAGCGATAATCAGACTTCTCGAAGGTTTTGGAGTGTTTTATCGAATTTGATGGTTCTTTGCCGGATATTTATGCGGACGGTTCAAGTACATAACGCCATTAAGGTACTCCTCCCACCAGCTGGGGAACATTTTGATATAACCACGTTGAATCTTCTAGGTAATCAAACTACCTCCTGCAGGAGGAGCTTGGAATCGGTAGGGCCTCACCTGCTAAGTAAACAGTATTCGCCACGGGTAGGTGATGTTAACAATTCGGTTGGAGCAGCTGCGGATTGCGCTGGCAAGCGGAAAATATTTGGTCGGATAACTGGTAGAGCATGTGTATTATGAAGGATTGAGAAATAGCAAAGTTATAGCTGAATATAGAATGTTTGAGTGGTAGAACAAGTGAAAAGTGGTCGGTTGAAAGGTGTCAAAATCACCGCTGAATGAAGGAAGTTTATACAGATAGGACGAATGCATTGAAATAAAAATATATATTTACTTGTAAATTAGCTTGAGCCGGTGGCAGCGGACAAACGGAGCGCTTTGGTGTCCTGAAGCTAGGCAGGCCTTCAGCGGCCTCAGTGGAAAACAAAAATATTTTGAAACCTAAATTGATAAAAACAATCCTGTTTCCAACAGGAAACTGTTAAGTAACTGTTTAGCGATGAAATTCCATTGGCACCGATGAGTATTTGTGATCCACCCAAAAAGTGCTGTAGTCCGGTACAGCTTCAATCCCTATAAATAATTTCCACAATTCCTGTATAACCACTTTAGACCAAAGCTCGTTTCTGTGCACTAAAGAATGTATGAATGGAGTTTTTTTTGGTGGCTACAAGAACCTCAAATTGCTTCCCCCGTTTCTCATTCATCAACCGGATGTATGACCAGTATGACATTCAATGCCAAAGTAGCCGTACTCTAAGAGTGCCGCTTTTACGAGCCAGAGAGATTGAGGACAAAGTTGTAATGGTTCCGAATGCATGATAAGTGCACCAGTTCAAAACTAGACATTTTCTCTATAGGGCAGCTAAAATATTTTGAATTTTTACCTGGATCAGGACTATTTGAAAAAGGGTGTTGTTATTTCAAAAGCGGATATTATTGGAGTAGTGCGGAGCTTATGAAATAGCACCGTAACCAATAAAAAGTACAAACAAAAGAACTTAATCTAGGCTATGAATTCTAAAGATCGTTCAGATCAATCGAAATAGTTCCAATAAAGGAACGAGAAGTATACTATCGATGTTTTATCTAGTTCAGAGCTACAGAAAAGTTTTTGCAGCGGGGACAATGGCTTGCTGTTTCTCCGCGGTATCTTCGGTTATTAACCGTAGTGCCTTGGAAGTGATTTTTCTTTACACTTTTATATGAAATTTAGGCACTTGCATTAAATCGGGATTTATATGTGAGGGCATACGGGTGTGCTATGAAAATTGTTTTTTATATTCAAAGTGTGACTTTGTATCTGTGCCTATTCTTCAGGTCAAAACAAAACCAAAAGTTCAATAAGTGTATAGGGGTGAGCAGCTCTGGTCATATGCCTTAAGCTCGAATCGAACCCGAAGTTTAATATTATTTTATTTCGAAAATGCATGGTTTGCTGAACCCGCCTAAATGCAATACAAAGCTTCATACCTTTAGGGCTTCTACAACCCAATTGCCAACCCCACCTACTTGAGGGGAGTACTGGAAACCCCAAGTTGCTCATGGATCTAAAGGGTAGGGGCGGTATGGCCTAGATGGTTTAATGTGGTCATATTAATCGCTCCCGAGATGGTCGCGCTAGTACCTTAATGGTGCTTGTTAGCGGAATGTACGATGCGAATTGGGAGAAAAGCTCGGCCCAAATCTCTGCGGAGGTTAATCGCATCAATTATTTATTTATTAATTTTTTTTAATTAAACGTTTTCTATAAACGTTTTTATAAAAAATCAAAAACATTGATACAAGCTCAATATAAACACGAATTAAGTTATTATAATATTCTTTCTACTTTTAATTCAACTTTAGATATAATAAAACCTTAAATATTTTTTGCTTATTCGTTTGTCATCCACTTCATAAAACAAAGCATGAAGTGGGTAGCAAAATCTAGTAATCAACAAAAGAATAAAAACTAAAAATATTATATTCGTTAAATAATAAATTTCAATCATCACATCAGAGGCAAAACAATAAGGTGCAACGATCACCTCATTTCAATGATGACTCATGATTTCTCTCACTGGTGGCAACGGAAATTGGCTAGTGACAGCTGCTGCCCAAATGGTCAAACAAAGCTACTTACATACTTTGAAGCTAAACTGGGCGAATGTAACCCAGCATACAGTTGCTGAGCCCCTTTTTTTTTTCTTTTTTGTTGATAGATTTTTACTTCCTTCGGTTGAATGTTTGCCCGCTTTTCATACAAATCTTGCAATCGATTTTTAAGTAACTTCTCATTGAGCTACAAACGTGAAACTTTACGCATAGGTTACAACAACATGACAATGCAACAAAAGGAGGAAAAATTGTCATTAGGTGGCGCACGGATCGAAAAAATTAGATAATAATTTGGAAATTTGAAACCGGGTTTTAAGTAACTTCTCGATGAGCTAGATGCCAGAAATTTAGAGCTTAATTCAGAGGTCTATAACGGCCGATGACTCAATACAAAATGTTTCGCTAGGGGGTGTACGTACTAAGATATTTAGAAAAATCAAACGGAACGGAGGGAATTTTGGGATTGATTTTTATGTAAGTTCTCATTGGGCTACAACTGTAAAACTTCACAGATAGGATAAGACGCCGAGAAAATTTAAGAAAAGGAGAAAACAAAAATAATATAAACAAATTTTAAGCACTTCCTCTATATATAAATGGACAAAAATCAGCGAAAAATGTCTCCTTGTATAAAGACATATTCTTGCAAACTTTGATTTTTAAATTTTGACAGAAATATCAAAAATATTTATATATAATATGAAAGTGAAGCGCAATTGATTGACTAATAATATCTCCTTCCGCAACAGCTTTCCAATCCAAGTAATGTGTGCTCCACTTTTATATTTTAACTTCTCATAAATATTTTTGCAATTTTTATGTCAAAATTTAAAAATCAAAATTTAGCAAGAATATGTCTTTATACAAGGAGACATTTTTCGCTGATTTTTGTCCATTTATATATAGAGGAAGTGCTTCAAATGTTTTTATTTTATTTTTATTTATCATTATGTTATGATTAATTGAATTATGTCATATAAGGTTATTCTATATATAGTTAGCTCAAGCGTTGTTCTGTAAGAGGGCTGTAAGAGGTATATACATAGGTGAAAATTATAGCGACATGGTGAGGGAAAAGACACGCCTAACTAAGGGAAAGAGCACCTAGATAGGAAAAGGAAAATTAATGCAGAAGGGCATGAAGGGAGCTGCTTTAGATATAAGGCAAAGCAATAATGTGAAAGAAACAAAAATTTTTGGTCCCGGAGGTTTAAAGACCCGAGGCGAGATTTTGCAGAAACAATAATGCCGAGTTTTAACAGACGTTACAAGCAGCAATATTATGGCATAAAATTAGTTAAACATTGGGAAAGGATGCCCTCCCTCCCTTAATGGTCTAACCGCATATGAGGTTCTATAGAACTTATTCCAGACCACCTCGAATGTTAAACACCATATAAGGCAATTTTAATGCAATCTCTATCCCTCACTATTTAAAAACAAGAACGGTAGTGTAGTTTTGATAATTAACATAACAAACCTACTATATACTGGGTATCTCTGGGCATTTGAAAGGCTGACAATGTGACTGAACGTTCTCCAAATAAGTTTTCCTCGACTAGTTGCGCAAGCGTCAGACAAGAAATGATCACGAATGAATGGTTTACCAAGCCAAGCCTAGTTAACTCCTGTTTGTTAAGAGATACGTAGCTCTTCTTCTTGCGAAATTAAAAATAGCTAACTTTTTGTGTGTTTAAACTAACTGCTAACCCCGACCAACTGAAAGATGAGAAGGTTGGTTAGGATCAAGTTTGAAGCCATGGGATAGAGAACAGGAGCACAAAGAATAAACACTTATGGCATGTATACCATTGTAATCGTAATGTAAGGGTGGTAAAAATTTTAGGCTATTGTTGTTTAGGTATTAGGGGCTTAAGTTCACTGATAGAAAAAAAAGATTTATTTGTTCCTTTGCTGGAAAATTTTTTGATCTGTACCGTCCTCTTAAAACTTCTATAGTCCTACATAGTGCAGAGATTTTGGAAATACACAAAATGATGTATTAGACTGTTTACTGGGTTATGCATTTACGCATGATAACTACAAACCTTTGTCCAGATCAAGCTTTAAATAATGAAGTTTTCTTGTAGATTTACCTTCTTGATGTTTGCATATTTATATTTTTTCTGCTGCATGTCTTTGAGCTCCTATACCGAAAGCTACAACTGTAGCGCGTAATCGATCGTATCGATCGAATGCTTGTTGATTTTCACTTTGTGGCCTATTCGAGCGGAAGCAAAAGAAACTTTTTGAATACCCAAACCAATTTCGCACATATTTGCGAATTTAGTAATGCCGACACATACAAATACAGCAAATCTAAGCGTACAATATCTGTGGGGCTCAATATCGACAAACAAACCAACACCGGCAATCTCCTTTGATTGGAGTCTCGCCACCGTTGGCGCTGTCGCCAGTTTGGCTTGTACTGTCTGCCAGCTTGACGCGGCGCGTTCAATTGGTGGAGTCTAATCTGGAGGCTTTCTTTATTTTTACTCATTTACGAGCTATCTACTACTTTTTTACCTGCTACTGCTGAACGAATGAATCATTCCCGTTGTGTGCAAACTACAAAAGTGTCCATTGCAAAGTGTCCGGCAATCTGCGCCAAATTGCTATCCCCTTGCTTTTGTTCCGCGCTATTAGTCTATAGTTACCCATGACCTGAAAATTAAAAATATCAGCAAATTTTGATGATGATCGTTTTTCATTAACTCTCAGCATAGCATTTCGGACGAAAAGAACGGCGCGAAAATATGGAGCGAGCAGGGTGAAAGGAATGAAGGTAAGCATAGCGCTATGTGTGTATGAGTACAAGTAGACAACATCATAGACTTAGCGTGTACGAAAAAAAGCTTTTGCGCAAATGCTGGCATAAGTCCGCGGTCACTTTTGCGATTTTTTCCGGTGCGCACTTGACAAACGTGTGCTGTCGGCTGCCTGCCATTGGAAATGAACTGCACGTGATATTATGCTGACGCAGCAGATAAACATGTTGCATTAGGGTGTTCTGTTTTTAGTATCAAGTTTTTTCTTTTATCCTAACCTAAAAGATTTGAAGGCGTACATCGCCTACTACTCATGTAAGAGTATAGTAAGCGGGAGCTGGGGACATGAGCACTTAGATCGTGTCCAAGAGACACATGAAATAGTATCCTTAACCAGCTGTCATTGTAGCTCAACATACGGCTTACAGCTACTTCCTCTGCCATCAGACGCAAGGAGTCTGGAGGGTGGAGCAAGAAGCAGTATAGTCATGTAAGAGTATAGTAAGCGGGAGCTGGGGACATGAGCACTTACATCGTGTCCAAGTGACACATGAAATAGTATCCTTAACCAGCTGTCATTGTAGCTCAACATACGGCTTACAACTACTTCCTCTGCCGTCAGCCGCAAGGAGTCTGGAGGGTGGAGCAAGAAGCAGTATAGTCACAGCGGCATCCTAAGAAGGCCATCCGTAAATTCGACAACAGATTACCTTTCGCCCACATAAAACTGCGGTCTTGGTGCCGTGGTCTTCTTCGAACACCTTACAGTCACAATCACATTCGTCTTCTGAATTCAGCTAGTATCTTTCAAACAGAGCTACTAGGAATAGAGGAGGCAGGAAGAAGTCAGCAAACAGTCGAGAAGTATGCATATTCACCGACAGTCAAGCAGCGCTTATGGAGATAGACTCCCTACTTATGTCTTCTAAGGCCATCGATAACAGTAAGAAGGCGCTGCGCAATGCAGCAAACTTCCCAATCGTTGTTCTCACATGGGTATCAGGTCACAAAAATATAAACGGCAAAAAAAAGTGGATGAACTGGCAAAGGCCGGTGCTTCGTTAGACATCACTGATGCCGTTTCAGTGAATCGAACCTAACATTATATTGTCACGGATATTAGCATCACTAAGCTATACCATCACTAAGGCGATGCTAAGCGATATTTACGTCAATAATCAAATCATGTATACACATATATAAGGCAGCCGAGAGATGTCACACACAGATACATTTACTTATACGCCTATGTGTGCGCGAGAGACTGTAAACTACAAACATTCACATCAATAATTCAATCTTTATGTATCTACATAAACGAATAAATAATTGCGTCTACACATATGTACCATGTACGAATACGAGCAGCGGAGAGTCAATGCACTAACACATGCATATATCTGAGAAGTTTAAGAGCTACTTGACTAGTAGATTCTGGAAGCGCCTAAAAGATGTATAAAATTGTGCAATTTTAGTTATAGCTGAGAAGTTTGAGAGATCATGGACAATGCTAGTAGATTCTAGAAAAATGCGAACGAGGAAACCAAAGAGTATAAAAGGCGACAGATGCAGAGGCGCTGTAATTCAGTTTGAGTTGAGCTGTCAATCATTTAGTGATTAAGCACGCGATCTGGCGGCCAATAGTAGAGTTTCATTTGAGTTATCAATCAGTTTGGTTATTAAGCAAGCGAGTAGCAAAGTATAAGTGTTATTGTGAAGTACTTTAATAAAGGCCATTTTTCCATTATTCAATATTGGAGTTATTTATTCAACAGTTTAGTGATTCGAACTCAGCAGAGGATTGCAAATAAGAAGATTTTCAGAAAATTCGTTACAATTGGTGTCAGAAGAGGAATTGTTGAATAAATTCCAGAGGACAACAAGGACATGGCAAAGTTCAGTGAATTGAAGATCCAGCAACTAAAGAAGGAGTTGGAGAGCCGTGGATTGAATACAAGCGGCGTTAAACTTGAACTTCAGACACGGCTACGAGAGGCAATGGAAGCAGAAGGAATTGATGTGGACAAGTATGTCTTTTATCCTGATGGGGACGAGACAACAATAAAAATTGAAGATAAAAACGAAACATCGCAGACAAGACCAGCACAGACTTGAACACGATATTGGCTGCAATAACTGCTCAAACATCGACAGTAACATCGAAGATTGAAGCACAAGAAACGCGTATGTCAGAAATGTCGACACAGATTACATCGAATATTGAAGCAAAAGAAACGCTTATAACAGAAATGTCATCACAAATATCCACCAACATGTCATCACAACTGGAAGAACAGAAGACATATATGGCATCACAATTGGAAGAACAGAAAACACACATGGCGTCACAAATTGCAGAACAATTAAAAGAACAAGAGGCATGCATAACATTACAGCTCGAAGCACAAGAAGAACGTATCTCACCAAAGCTGGAGGCACAGGAATCAACATTCTCATCGCAGCTGGAGGCTGTTAGTGAACGACAAAATAAAGTGGAGGCCGAGACGGATGCTTTGAAAGATCGGATTCAGGAGTTACAATTGAACCGTCCAATCACTTCAACGTCTACTCTGAAGGTAAAATCCCCAACGTTTGATGGTTCTGTTCCATACAAGGTATTTAAGCTCCAATTTGAGAAGACGTCGGCAGCGAACTACTGAAATGCTGAAGATAAAGTTGCAGCTCTGTTCGTGGCGTTGAAAGGGCCAGCAGCCGAAATCCTACAGACGATTCCCGAAGGAGAGCGGAACAACTCTGAAGGATTGATGGCCGCTGTCGAGAGACGTTATGGAAGCGTGCATAGAAAACAGATATTCCAAATTGAGTTGCAAAACCGCTACCAAAAAGCAAATGAGACATTGCAGGAGTTTGTTTCGGATGTTGAAAGGTTGGCACATTTGGCAAATGCGGACGCACTCGTGGAGTACACCGAGAGGGTAAAAATCCAGAGTTTTATAAATGGCATACGGGACGTTGAAACGAAGCGAGCGACATATGCAAACCCAAAACCCACATTCGCAGAAACGGTATCCTATGCACTGACTCAAGAAACAGCGTCGCTATTGAGTAAGCCAGTTTTCAAAGCACGCCGTGTGAAAGTAGAAAGGCCAGAGTGGGTAGACACAATATTGGAGGCGCTGAAAGGATCGCAAAAGCGGAGTGAAAAAGTTATCAAATGCTTCAAATGCGGGAAGTCCGGTCACATTGCACGTCATTGCGATCTTGGACCTAATAGTTCCAACAATGTGGGTGGCCGTAAACGCAAAGCTGGCGGAAATGAGCAAGAGCGTGTCGAATATAAAGAACGAAAACTTGCCCCGGCTTTTGAATGTCCTGTGATATCTGTGTCGCAAATTGGAAGGAAATCAAGCAGTCTTACCGTCAGAGGGAATGTGGAAGGTAAAGAACGTGTACTGACTGTAGATACGGGCGCATCTCATTCCTTGATCCGATCTGACTTGGTCAACAGGAGAGTAAAACCGTTACCTGGAGCAAAGTTGCGTACTGTCACTGGCGAGTATAACCAAGTTCAGGGAGAAGTGATATGTGAAGTATTGATTGGGACGGTCATTGTTCTACACAAATTTGTTGTGGCGGAGATTGTTGATGAAGTTATATTGGGAGTGAGTTTCTTGGTTGACCATGCCTTCAAAATTGATATGCAGAGAAGGGTGATGCGTTATGAGAACCAAGATGTGCCACTTAACTTTAGTTTGGAAAAACGGTTCAGCAGTAATCGGGTACTGGTGGAGAAGAATCGACGAAGGCCACGAAATTCAAAGGTAAAGGTTGATGGAACAAATGGGCCAAACAAATCAAAACCGAAGGTACCTGTGAGAGAAACACTGGCACTGAAAAGCCCTAACGGACGTACTAAAACGAAGAAAGAATGCAAGGGTGGTTTCAAGCCAAGGAACACTACTGTTGTAAAGCGTCGGAACAATACTGATTATGCAAAGCAAATCCGTCCAGCGCAAGCTCTGTGAAGTAGTTCTCCATTGGCCCAACAACAGAGTGCGAGGGAATGATCCAGGATAAGGAGTAGTAAGATGAAACACAGGTACGGCAAGGAAAATAATTCGGAAGGTTTCCGGGAGGGAGATTTGGTACTGTTATACAACCCTCACCGACGGAAAGGTGTTCCATCCAAATTCCGGTGCAGTTGGGAAGGCCCATACAAGGTTGTGAAGAAGATCAGTGATACCATCTACCGCATACAAAGAATTGAGAAACCACGGAGTAGAAGAGTGGTACATTTGGCGATGCCAGCAGCGTTTAGATCGAGAGATTTGTCTGATCGGGACGATCAGACTTAGGTGGAGGGCAGTGTCACGGATATTAGCATCACTAAGCTATACCATCACTAAGGCGATGCTAAGCGATATTTACGTCAACAATCAAATCATGTATACACATATATAAGGCAGCCGAGAGATGTCACACACAGCTGCATTTACTTATACGCCTATGTGTGCGCGAGAGACTGTAAACTACAAACATTCACATCAATAATTCAATCTTTATGTATCTACATAAACGAATAAATAATTGCGTCTACACATATGTACCATGTACGAATACGAGCAGCGGAGAGTCAATGCACTAACACATGCATATATCTGAGAAGTTTGAGAGCTACTTGACTAGTAGATTCTGGAAGCGCCTAAAAGATGTATAAAATTGTGCAATTTTAGTTATAGCTGAGAAGTGTGAGAGCTCATTGACAATGCTAGTAGATTCTAGAAAAATGCGAACGAGGAAACCAAACAGTATAAAAGGCGACAGATGTAGAGGCGCTGTAATTCAGTTTGAGTTGAGCTATCAATCAGTTAGTGATTAAGCACGCGATCTGGCGGCCAATAGTAGAGTTTCAATTGAGTTATCAATCAGTTTGGTTATTAAGCCAGCGAGTAGCAAAGTATAAGTGTTATTGTGAAGTACTTTAATAAAGGCCATTTTTCCATTATTCAATATTGGAGTTATTTATTCAACAGTTTAGTGATTCGTACTTAGCAGAGGATTGCAGATAAGAGAATTTGCAGAAAATTCGTTACAATATAATCAGCGTGAGCTTCAGTTGTGCATTTCTTTTCAGAAAAATTACTTTTCTACATAACACGTGGCACCGCCCGTTAAAAAAAAAAATGTCTCCCCATTCCCTCTTCCAATAAAATTTGATATCATTGATTCAAAACTGTTTTTTGCTATGTTATAGCTTATTATTATAGTCTACGACCCTTTTAAACTTGTTTTATATCTAAGCTTCCGTGGTCTTTAAATGATCCCGTCCAATTTTAATAGAAATATTTTCTGCTATAAGAAAAATTTGTGTACCCAATTTTATTACGATCCGTTAATTTTTCTTCGAGATATGGTTCCCGAAACATAGAAAATTGCTTAGTTATTAAAGGGGCGGTGCCACGACCATTTGCTTAAATTTGAAGTGTTTACTATTTATTGTTATAAATCTACTTGGGAATTGAAATACCATTGATATAAACCCTTTTTTCAAAGATATGGCTTATTTTATTCGTCCACGACCCTTTTAAATATCTTTTATATAAAAGTGGGCGTGGTCCTTAACCGATTTCATTAATTTTTCTTCAAAGCATTCCTTATAGTAAAAGCAACCTCTCTGCCGAATTTTGTTGCGACAGGTTTAACGATTTTTGATTTATTCACAAGTGGGCGGGCCAAGCCCGTTTAAAACATTTTTTCCAAATTTTTATCAAGAGTCTCAATATCAGCCCACGCGTCAAATTTCAACATTTTAAATACATTATTTACTAAATAATCAGGTTTTTTGTGTTTTCCAAAATGTTATATATATAAAAAGTGGGTGTGGTTATAATCCGATTTCGCTCATTTTCAATACCAATCTATTCTGGTAAGCTCAGATAAGCTCGTGTACCAAATTTGGTGAAGATATCTCAATATTTACTCAAGTTATCATGTTAACGGACAGACGGTCGGACGGACGGACAAGGCTCAATCAAATTGTGTTTCGATTCTGATGATTTTGATATATGAAAGTCTCTATCTATCTCGATTCCTTTATACTTGTACAACCAACCGTTATCCGATCAAAGTTAATCTGCAGGTGATCAATTCTATTTCAATTTTCTCGGACAGTCAGGCTGCCATAAAATCCCTGCAATGCAGCAACACCTCGTCACCAGCGGAGTTGAAGTGCAGAGAAACCATCAACAACCTAGCTGATAAATGCAACCTGAGCACCATATGTGTTCCTGGCCACTGTGACATTTCAGGAAACTGCGCTGCGGTCAAGCTAGCTAGGGAAGGCACCAATCTGCAAACAATAACTTCCGCTGGTTGGGCCTGCCCTCTTTAAACACCTGCAAGCATTGCTTGCGATCTCTATTCAGGCATCAAGCAAACGCCAGATGGGCCATGGAACCTACATGTAGAATATCCTTGCAAATCTTGCCCAAGCTGGATGAAAAGAGATCGCAATCGGTGAAACCGTATCTCTATAAGCCCACTAGTGGGCTTTCTCACAGGTCACTGCCTCATGGGTACTCATGGTGCCTATATGGGCCTACAAACAAATGACTTCTGCCGCAGCTGTAGGGACGAGGAGGAGATAGAAAGCGTAGAGCACTATCTTTGCCACTGTCCTGCACTGTCAGAAACCAGGTACCTATTCATCCACAGACACTCCTTTGGGGGTCTTGCGGAGCTTGAATCTGCACACAAAAACGACATTTTGCCTTTCATCAGGCAAACGCGCTAGTATAGCCTCACTGGGGTCAAAACATTCTTCGGAAGTAGGGAAATAGGGGCCCCCGTTTGGTAGCACAAAGGTGCACAACGGCCTACGTGAGTCTCCGTTTGAACAGCGGAGGCAGCCACTTGAACCTAACCTAACCTAATATACTCTGTGTGCAAAGCACGCTGAGTATAAAAAGTAAAATTCTTACCCATTCCAGTAAAAGTGCTATTAAAAATTCTTACTCTACGGACTCATGTGGGATCACCAAAAGAATTTTGCCAGACTACAACCATAAAAAAACTGAGAATTAAATTAAATTGTCTGGAAAATAAATATTTAGATTGACAGCCATACTCATGGGACCCTGGGCATTTGGCCCAGATGCAGAAGTAAATGCGAATAGCCTTCAAAGAATTGTACAGAAGGTGCAGCCAAAAAGGTTGTCAGGAAACGGTCACCCGTTTCCTCTCCGAGTGTTCGGCCCTGGCTTATATCAGATATCGAACTCTGGGCGTTGTCGTGCTGTCTAATTTTGGGGTGGTATCAAAGTGCTCCATTGAATAAATTAACAGGTTTATTTAACTATCAAGATGGTTCAAGAAAAAATGCGCTTACTTTATATTAGATTTATATACATGATAACGAACTGGTTCCAGGAGAAAGTGCATCAAAATAGTACCTAGAGCGCAACTTGGGTCCGATCTCGCCAGCCGGGTAGCACATACAATAACTAGAAGCCAAGGCATCCTACCAGACTCAGCTCGAAGAGGATGGACCACCCAGGCACATTAGGAATCATTTCCTTGGACTCTATACGAAGAAGTGCGGTATACCAGAATTGACCTGTTGAACAAATAGAGCGTCCACAATGTCAAGTATTCCGAACTCAGAATTTGGAAAACAGACTTCACAGGAAGATGCGCATAACTTTGACAAATATATGATATGGATAGTGCAAAAAATTAACCTCTTATTTATACAAAATTAGTCCGGCATACAAAAGTATGTCCAGCATTTTATGTCTCTCTACATGCCATCAACCATCTTTTTAATTATACTGTTGAACCAACGTATCTAAGACCCATGTCTCCTTGATCCAACACAGTTGAAATCGCAAGTTTCCCTGGACCTACATTCGAGCAATCGCACCTATTGGATAAGGTGAAGCATTGCTACAAGAAGAAGAAGAAGAAGATGGAAAACGAAAAAAAATACACTCGAAAATCAAACACCATAATAGGATATACCCAAATTTACCGTTAAATAAAATATACTCAAACTCCCTATAAATATATAGCATATTCCCTTCTAAGAGTATTTTGGCAGCCAGCAGAAGTACTTGAAAATGTGAAGCAGACCGATTGCTCAGCAAAATATGCAAAAGTATTTTAGGTGTATTTAGGTGTATGTTATTAGGTGGAAGTCTCCCTGCAGAGAAAATGGGACAGTCACATAAAATGAGAGTTTTGCAGTACAGGTTAAATGGCTACATCCGAACTGGTGTTAATTGAATGCAGAGTGGAACAGTTGGTTGTCCTACTGTACGTATAGCGATGAAGTCTGAACTGTACGAACGTATTCAAATTAGTTAATCAAAGACTGCGAGCTTTTCAAAACCTTTTACGACCGAACCAGTAAAGTACGGCTGCAAAAGGTCTGCAAAGAAGGGATGTCCTCTGCTGTTAAATATGTCAGTGTTAAAAGTGTCAGTGAAAGCACTGCAAGGGTGCAAACTAAGAACTAGTTCCATCTGTTATTTCTGCGCTAGGTCGGAACTAGTGCGATTCGCTGCAGGGCTTCTATTGGCAGGCATGTTGCCATGCTAAACGAAAAGCAAATTGTTATGCTACCTTTTTTCGGTATTTTTATAGCATAGCTACAAATTTTATTTCTGCAGGTATGTTATATTTTCATACCCAGCTGTACTTGAACGCAGTGTATTATAACTTTGATTGGATAACTGTTGGTTGCATAGGTATAAAAGAATCGAGATATATATAGACTTCCATATATCAAAATCATCAGTATCGCAAAAGAAATTTGATTGAGCCTTGTCCGTCCGTACGTCCGTCCGTCCGTCTGTCCGTTAACACGATAAGTAAATATTGAGATATCTTCACCAAATTGGGTTATCTGGACCCACAATAGATTGGTATTGAAAATGAGCGAAATCGGATGGTAATCACGCCCACTTTTTATATATAAAACATTTTGGAAAACACAAAAAACCTGATTATTTAGTAAATAATACACCTAGAATGTTGAAATTTGACGTGTGGACTGGAAAAAATTTTTCAAAATGGGCGTGGCACCGCCCTTGTGATAAAATCAATTTTACAAATATTATTAATCATAAATCAAAAATCGTTGAACCTAGTGTAACAAAATTCGGCAGAGTGGTTGCCTTTACTATAAGAAATGCTTTGAAGAAAAATTAACGAAATCGGTTAAGAACCGCGCCCACTTTTATAAAAAAGATTTTTAAAAGGGTCGTGGACGAATAAAATAAGCTATATCTTTGCAAAAAAAGCTTTATACCCGTATCAATGGTATTTCATTTCCCAAGTGGATTTATAACAATAAATAGTAAATACTTCAAATTTAAAAAAATGGGCGTGGCACTGCCTCTTTTATGACTAAGCAATTTTCTATGTTTCGGGAGCCATAACTGGAAGAAAAATTAGTTCAGAATAGAACCATATGTACATATATATACTTGCGCAGCCTTGTAACACTATTAAGCACACAAAACAAACAACAACAGCATTTCAAGTGTACACCTGGGTATGTAATGTTCGGTTTCACCCGAACTTAGACTTCCTTACTTGTTTTTACTGCCGATGCTTTTACTTCTGTATGGTTTTGGGGTTTATTGGGTTTGCTGTGTAGGAGCTTCTTTACCTTCTATAGAAATGATGACTCATTCAAGTTCAGCTCTGAATTCAAGATCAGTGGCTTGATTGCAAATAATTTGCTCGTGCATCGATACATAAATATGCAGGTTCATTAAAATATAATTAAACAGAATTTTTTTGTGATTTGCAAACGTTTAAAGGACTATGATTTGAGGGAAGATACCTGTAACGTCCGTTCCTTTAATGGGATTGGTTCAGGTACCCGGGTGGTTGATGCCTACGTGAAGGCAAAAGCTAACGTCACACCATTCAAGAAATGCGATGGAAAAAATATATCAAAAAAAAAAGCGTCAACAAATTTGGCATTTACTAGAGGGGAAGTGATAATAAGCGCAGTTCGGGGTCGGACTTATTGTTGAAGAGAGACTTTGTCAACAGGTACTATTCTATGAACGCTTAGAATGCACATATGAGCGCTGCCCCCACCATGACTTGGCCACTTTAACGACAGTGTGGGAAAATAAGGTCTTGGCGCCACGGTCGGAAAGTTCAGCATCCACACCTATACCTGTGCTAATAGACTGAGGCTGACCGACTTCGCCGGTGCCCGAAAAACAATCAAATCAACCACGAGGTTCATTCATAAAAATATTAATCAACCTACATGCTGTCGCAGATCGTGAAATACACGCAATTAGGTCGACAACGTTGTTATAAACGGACGGCAAACTGGCAGCCGGGACGTGGTTCATGTAAAAGTGGTTATCGGCGTCAACAGAAAACTAGCACGTACGACAAAGAATTTCGCGTCGCAACCGAACGAAAAGACGTTGCCTAAAAGGTGACCTTACAGAAAGAAAAAAGCAGAGCCAGAAAGCGAGAGTTCGAGGAGCTTCAGCTTCTATCCACCAGGAATAACTTCATTAGATTTTATCAAAAAATTTGGTAACATACGGAAGTTTTAAAGTCCGGGGCATACTCCTGTTCGAACGGTAACCGATCGCCAGATTGTACTAAGTTTATGGAGGAATCACTATTCTGCCCGCCTGAATGGAGATACCGATGTCTGAACCCGTGCCCGGAACCGATACTCTGAATGATTGTCCCGCCAAATTTGTACATGACGTTGGGCAACACCGACAGCTCAGTCAGAATTGGGAAGGTCCTCTCTGAGGCGTTTGGAACTAAACGAGGTTTCAAGCAGGTTTACCCCCAATCGTGAAATTTGTGTTATTTAATACTGGAAAATTATACGCGTCGTAAACTCTGCTTACACCAAGCTGGAAAAAGAAGCGTAAAAGATGGGTTTAATGGTGAATTGGGACAAAACGAAGTACCTGTTGTCATCAAGCAAAAAGTCAGCGCCTACTACCTAATTTTACTTTGGTCTAGGTAGGCAATTGAAAAGTAAAGTCCTCACTCGACAAACGAAAATTATGCTCTACAAGTCACTTTTCGCACTCGTCCTGGTATATGGGGCAGAAACATTGACCATGATATCAGTTCAGACGGCTCTGAGAGTGTTAAGATTCTTCGAAATATTGACTAACTTCAATGCGTTGGCGTTTAATGATGAGCTCTGCGAGCTTTGCACAGACATCAACATAGCGAGCTTAAACACAGCTGAGCTGGTGGTAAAAGATTTCAATGCCTTTCGTATTACCAATTGGCGCCAGTTAGCACAGTGGACGGCCATAACCGTTTGAATGGTTAAGCGCCAATAAGGTAAGTAAGTAGGTATTATCGTTGCTAGCATCGTCCGAATAAATCACTAGAAAATTCACACAAGTTGAAAAAAAAAATCAAATATGTAACAAATATTGCGCCCATAAAACTTATGCTCGAATTAGGTAGTTGTGAGCTTGAACTGCTGAAATGCCAATAAGCTTTAGTTTGTGGTTTTTATGAGTAACCCAAATTTGTTTATGTTTTGCTGATGATTCATTCAATTGTGTTTTTTTTTTTTTTTTTTTGTTTTACGCATGCATGGCGGACTTCGAACGCGTGCTTGAAGCATGAAATTTGGACAAAAAACCACAAAATATTATAATTTTGCTGCTTAATTAATGACCAGCGACAATATTTGACAGTTGGTATTATAAAATGTTTAATAAGATGAACAAATTTATTGTCGAAAAAGTAAACAATAAAAACAAAAAATTAAACGTTATTTGGTAAATTAATGAAAGCAAAAGTGTTGATAAGCGCCAGCAGCAGGTATTTTCGCTGAAGGTAAGAAACCTGTGGTCATAAAAACCGGAGATAAATCGTAAACAAACTAGCCAAACTGGAAATTATGTTATTGAACTTAATTGATACTTACATACATACGTTTAGGTACATTAGACAGTTTCGGCGTATTTGTATCTATATCTTCAAAGTTAGGTCAAGGCAGAGCTGGGCAAAACCTATAACGAATATAAAAAATATATTTTTTTGCTTCATATTTCAATAAGCATAAGTATAAGGTTTTGAAAAAAGCTTTCAAACGAAAAATTATTCAAAATAAGTTATCTATGAAAAATTTATTCATTAATTAAACAATTTTGATGAATTTTCTTAAGATACATTTTCATTCGACTAATTATCCAACTATGTTTTTATTCGAATAATTCCCAACACAGTGTGAGGGGTATAGCGGATTTAATATGGTAAGTGTGTCCGCAGAGAGAAAACTACCAAACCAGGGATAGAATAAAGTGTTTTTTCTAAAACCAGAAAAGCAAGTAATACAAAAGATTGCGGAATGAATTCCTCTCAGTACTACAATCCAATTAATGCAATCCATGGAATAAAAATAGGAGTAATAAGTTCGGATGGTATTGTGCTCCGCCTACCACACCGACTATCCTGGGTTCACACCTCGGGCAAATCAACATCAAACATTTTGGAAAAAAGATTTTTCAATTAGAAGAAAATTTTTCTTAGCGGGGTCGCCCCTCGGAAGTGTCGGGCAAGCACTTCGAGTTTTTTCTGCCATGAAAAGCTCCAATGAAAACTCATCTGCCTTGTAGATGCCGTTCGGAGTCGGCATAAAACAAGTAGGTCCCGTCCCGCCAATTTGCAGGATAAAGGAGAACGACGCAAGTTGGAAAAGAAGCTCGGCCTAAAATCTATTCGGAGGTTATCGCGCCTTACATTTCTTTCTTTCTAAGTTCAGAATAACAAGCAGGAATAAAGACACAATTTTTTTTTTTCATTATTCCGGAGAAAAAAAAGGTATTGCAATCCTCTAGTGCCGCAAAGGAATAACTATTCTAAAATGAATGCATTCTTTAACCGTTCGACTATTAAAACGGTTATGGCCGTCCAAAAAGAAGCCCATTCGCTTCTTTGCTCTGCTTACTCGCGCCAATTGATCACACGGGAACCAAGACAACTTAAATCGTTTTCCACCTGGTCATTCCAGCGGAGTGCGGTTGCCCTCTTCATCAGCTTCCATGGACGTTTTCCGATAGAAATACTTTCTTAGCCGGATCGTCATCTTTCATTCGCTTAACGTGGCCTAGCTACCGTAGCCCCTGCGTTTTAGTTCACTGGACTTTGTTGATGTCTGCGTAAAGCTCGTAGAGCTCTTCATTAAATCCTCTAAGGTTCTCGCCGTTGCCAACGTGTAGAGATCTGTAAATCTTTCGAAGAACATTTCTCTCGAATACTCCCACAGCCGCATCGTCTGAGGTTGTCAAGGTCCATGGTTTTGCATCATATAGAAGGACGGGTATGATGAGTGACTTGCTGAGCATGATTTTCGTAAATGAGCAAAATATAGCCAAGTCTAGACAAAATAGACAAAAGTGAAAATACCTGGGAAGACACGTACCATTTTTAGTAGATCTCCAAGATCTAAGAATGACTACATACAAGATTTTTCCCGGACACCCTCAAAATGTTTAGTTAAAGGAAAAAGTGATTTTTCGCACCTTAGGACTCTGGAGAACCTATAAATTGTTTGGCTATAACCCAATTTTCAATTTCTCTCTGGATCGTATAAGAAGACATTTAGAACTTTTCAACGATTTATAGTTACATTCCAATGACGTGTGAACCAGATACGGATAGAAAATTGTCTGGTCCGTATGGCAGTTCTGTTCGTTTCGTTTTCTGTACTAGATTTTTTGACAGCTAACCACTTTTGAATTGGAAGTACTCATGGCTCAACTATATGGTTGGCTCATTTCTACAGCAACAACATACCTTTTTTCAGATTGTCAAAATCGGCGTGTTGGTGTTAGACGAATGTATTGGAATGGAAACAATAAACTTAGCAGCTTTTGTGTGTAGTCAGAAAATATTTTCAATGCGTTGGTTTCATTTTGAGTTTCCATCTCCTTCTGACAATCCCTACTCCAGTGAAATGAAAAAATAAAATCAGCTGATAATATGAGCCAACCATATAGTTGAGCCATGGTAGCACTGAAATAAATATGTGCACATATGTGTATACATAAAAGATTTCGCCATAAAAAACACGGAAATAGTAAACAACTTGACGAAAATGTAAGGAAAATAAATAGTTCGTTTACGTGCGAAACTATTGAAATATTAATAATTCTATCAGTATCATCTTAAATTTTTGTGTACGCTTCTTCTTCTAATTTTCAATAAAACATATGTTTTATATTAGTGCTACCAGCTCTCATTAAGTTGATCCAGATCGTTCATGATCGTGCGCCAGAGCTCGATAACTCAATGGAACGCTCCTTATATCTTAACTAGGAAAACATAATAGCCCAGTCAATTTGGACATAAAGATAGTGACAAAATAACAAAAATTACGACAAAGCCAAATTTTGGTGAGGACGTTTTTGACCCATTTGAGCTAAAAAAGTTATTCGAGTGAGAGCGGTGATGCTCACAGTAGTGATTTCCAGACATGAATTATTTTTTGATAACACGTACCGTTTTCGAGGAAAACCTGAAATTTTTTTATTTGACCTCGAATAACTTGTTTAGCTCGAATGGGATAGATGGGAACTTTACAATTTTTATTGTTTATTGTAAACTAAAAGTCTTCATCAAAATTTGACTTTGTCATAATTTGTTGTTGTTTTAATTGTCTAAATTAACCGGACTATAACACAACTGTAAAAATGTTCCCAACGAAGAATTCCTTTCACTTGTTTGCACTTATTTATAAAAGGACTATACCAACTCTGCATTGTTTAAAGACATTAAACTAAATATGAACTTAATGAGTGTCAATTTTCTTATATATGTTAAAAACTGACTGAATTATACAAATTTAAATGAAAAAAAAATTTTTTTAATTAATAGGTTGTATCAAAACGCCTAAGAAATATTTAATTGGCCCAAATACCAACCGATTTTAAACTTTTAACCTGTTTTGGATAATCAAAACTTCATTCTTTAAAATGATATACAGAGGTTTTAGGATATATTTGCAAACATGTCTTTATTTACCCAACAAACCAATTAATAAAAAAGTTTGGTCTGTTGGGTGAATACACATAAATGTTTACACATTACACATCAGCTAACACATATCCCAAAAAGTTTGTATGTCACTTTTTAGAATGAACTTTGTATATTTAAAACTGGCGTGGGCCCTCCCCTTTTTTAGGTAATATCTTTTCAGGATCATAGCGAGGGGGGTTTCACCCCCCCCCCCCCCTTGCCACAGGATCTTTTTTAAGGTCGTTACAATTCAAATATTTGATGTTTTTATTTCTATGTTAATAAATTTCTTTATAAATCTGCTACGTATTTTTTTGTTTGTGATATTATATTTTCAATATGCAAGCATGTGTATGTACCAAGTGAACGCTTATATTTTAATCATATTCTGTTTCATAATAATTTGCAATTTATTAAATAAACAAATGTACATGTTAACTTTTACTATAATTTCATAAAGAAGTTTCCTTGGAAATTTGCCTACGACCATCTACATACATAGCAGAGAACAGCAAAAATCGAACACCACAACATTCGGCAACAACGGCAACATGATCGTGTTCAATGATCCAACTTGCTTAAAGGAACATAGTCGACATTGATTTAAAATCAATCAACTTATTGCATGCGTGAATATAATCAATTCAGGCGTTTGCTCGTTTCCTCAACCGCGATTATATTCATCGGAATGAAAAGGCAAATATGAAAACTCCATGCGTCTGAATATTTGCATGATTCTTCTGCCCTTACGTCACGGCGACAAGCTACATATAAACATTGACTACGGTTCTGTTTGTTAACCGGACTAAACGATTCTAATTCTCGTGCTTTGATTTTGTTCTCCACATTTAAATAATGTTAAATTTACAGCAGTTTTTCGAAGTACACATTTCCTATTTTGAAATATAATGCAAATTTGACATTATTTTCCATGTGGAAAACACATTATTATAATGTAATATCTACATTTTTTTTTTTCATATCAAAAACACATTTCAAAAATGTAAAATTCAAATTATTTGATAAATGAAAAATTAACGTACTTTTCACATTTTAAAATATAAAAAACACATTAGTGTTTTTTCCGTGTAGATATGACTTTTTTAAATTTAATTTTTTTTCTATTCGATCAGTTTCTTTCTTTTGAATTTTATATACGTATACATTAGATCTCATACATAGGCTCAAAAAGCATGAATTCTACTTATTCCTGAAGGAGGTACTTCGGTTTTTTTTTTATCAATTTATCTATGATTAATATTAGAGGAATGCGATTATGTGGCTTTTCCTAATGTTCACATGTTGTTGAAAATCTTGTGTACACTTCCAGTAACAACGACAACGAACGAGAGATCTTTTTCAACTCTAAGGCTGATTAAAAACTATTTGAGAAACACGATGAGTGAAAATCGATTGAATGGCTGTGCATCACTAAGCATCCACCGTGATCAAATTGTTACCGTTGATGAAGCTTTAGATGAAATGGTAAAGAAAAGTCGACGCATGCGCTTGAGTTTTTAAAGTAACCTTTTTCATATCATATTCTAAATACACGTACTTTAATTTTAAAGCTAAAGTAAACATTTTTTTTACTTATTTAACTGCAAAAAAAAAATATTTTGGCGTGATACATTGTTTGAAATGTGTTAAAAATTAATATCAGAAAAAGCGCAAGCAACAAATTGGGTCAACTTAAAGTACAGATCGGTGTTATTGAATGTATTTGCTTTTAAGATGCTTTTCTGTCGGGTGAAGGTTTCTTGACATGTACAATTGCATTGTCTTTGTTTTTATTAAATTTTTTTTTTTCGTGTTAACCGTACATTGGGCCACCTACTTGGACCACCGGCAATGGTATCCCTTTGACGAGTCAGAAAGAAATTTCTGCGAATTGAATATTTCAAACTTCTTGCAGTCAATTTGTGGCGGCTACCTTTGATGCTTTTACGTGTAATAAAGGAGTTGAACGAGATTTAACTCTTTTAAAGCACCCCAATTTGATGGCGTGATGCAAATGTGATGCACTGATAATTTTAACAGCTTTATTTGATAGTAATACGATTGTTATAAAGGAAATAATGTATCTTACCGGCTGCTCTTACATATTTTTGGTTTTAATTTTAGACAATCATGATGGAGTGCAGCCAGTTTCATTGCTAAAGAAATTTTGATACATAGAATATATAAAAATATATTTTTTTTCTTCTTGGATGCTTATTTATTGTTGACAAATTATAGTAATGTACCAAAGCTGAGAATTAAATGCTTAAATCAATTTGATATTAATATTTAAATATTATCTTGAGGCATTGCTGTGGATGTGTTAGTTTCATCATTTTTGTCCTACTTATTATTAAAATTTTTTTTTTGGTATTCTGTAACTATAACATAAATATTTATGAAAGCATGCATAAAAAAGCGGTGACTACTGAAACCTTATTCGGCACACAGTGGACGCTTTTGACTTCTTGAGTAAATAAAACAAAAAACTGTAGGGCCACCAATGGGCCCATTGTGATGCCCTAGAAATAGTTTATTCAACCCTTGCTTTATCAGCTACTGCGGTTCAAACCACTTTGTGGAATCAATAAATTTAACTGACGCCATAATATCGAGCCTGGAGACCTCCGCGAGATCCGTTAAAAAAGTTGACCGAAAACGGCAAACCTCCTTTTGCTCAGTGCCGGAGAGTGGCACAGCAGGTGCTGCACGCTCTCCTCCTCCTCAATACATCTGCAGCTGCAGCAATAATCGTGCGATACGACGCCCATCCTAGCAGCGTTAGTACCTATCAAGGAGTGACCAGTGAGAACCCTTATCAAGGTCGAAAGTCCTGATTTATTCAGGGTAAAGAGTGTGTTAGTTCGACCTTTATCATAGGATGGCCATATCAACTTTGGTGTCTCACATGTAGGAAGCGCTGACCAGAGCATATTCGCCCTACCTATAGTGAGGTAACTGCAAAATAAGTTGAGAATAATTATTTAAATTCTTAAATTATTTTTGAAGCTGCATCGTAGTATTTAGAGGAAAAATGTGTTCTCATAACCAACATTTTACCGCCGTATTAGGTGATCTAAGGATGGCTATTTGGAGAGAAAATTGTGAAAGAACTACTCTTTAAGGCCCTCCCTAGAGATCACAAAAATGTAGTTGGCACACTGGAAAAATAATGGCTAAACTAAGGGACATGTTAGCTTTTACGTAAAACTTATTTTCCACTACGTAAACCAGGCTATCAACACTTACATATAATGGATGGCGTGTTAAGGAGAAAAAAGTTAAGGAACAAAGCCCACCACTTTCAAGCGTGTGCAATGGGCTTTGTCCACTTTGTGCCCATTCAAGTGACCAGGATCAGATGTTTTCTATTCCTGTCTGTTATTCCAGCAAATAAACCATATATTCCCAGCCTTAGCTATATAAGTCATCTCAACTGCTCAGCTATATTCCAAACATCTGAAAGAGGTTAAGTAACATTCGAAACAAGGCAAAGGAAACCCGAGCAACTGCCCAAATGCCATTACCTCAGTTGGTTTCTCCTAAAGGGTGTGGAGAAAATTTTGGATCGGTGCATTAGAGAGGTCAGTTTCAACAAACTCCCTCTATGTAGGAATCAGTTTGCCTATCAGTCTGGAAAAATCCATATGAATGGCTGTTCATAGCCTCACGGAAATAAATTGAAAAGGCTTTGAGTCTGAAAATATAGCCCCCTGTGCTTTTAATGACTTCTCAGGGCCTTGCGATAACACGAAACATCAAGCTATTGAACAAGCTTTGATTGGCAAGGATGTTAGCCCAATGATCATCTGGTGTGTGCTGTCCCGGAGGGACAACCGAGTCAATTGTGAGGATATCCTCACGGTAGTGAACTCTCGTATCTCTTGTGAACCCTAGTCATAGACGATCTCCTTAATTTACTGAAATAAAATTGATTTGGCACACAATTGTATGCATATGGCTTAGTAATATGTATCACAGGGATGCACGAGGAAACAATATCCGATTGCAAGATCACCGATGTTTCCTTAGCTTAGTGGCCAAAAACCACGCAGAGAATAGAAATAACAATATTAAGAAAACTGCATCGACTTGTTTGAATTGGCACTTAAAGCCTTAGTGGGAATACCTCCCTTTTCTACTATCATAGAGGAAGAGTGTTGCCTCTTGGTGCACTAAGACTTCAAAATATTTCTGAGCTAAAGATGAAGTGTATGGTAGGGTATATGAAAGTAATAAGAAAATTCAGGAAAGGAAGGATTCGTGATATGGAATAGAAAGCCTGAAGACGTACTTAAATACATTGAAAGCCTCCAAAAAGTGTAAAAGGCTGAAAGGTTAAGCACAATTTATCTATGTAAGGGTCATAGCCATAATTAGTCTTTGAATTTTTTAGGCATTTGAAACTTTGGAAAGATTGCATACATTTGCAAGTTTTGCGGTGGTGGAACCTTCGTGCAGCTTTTGTGTTTTGGACCTGGTGCTGAAAAAGGTTATTTTCCGAGCACCAGCAAAGTAGATCAGTCATAATACGTAAGTTCAGCTTTAGCAGCGGATTATTTCACATAAAATAAATTTTTGTAAAACTTATACAATTATAACGACGTACATACCCGAATAAACACACTGTGCAACGCGACAACAAAGGTGTTAACCGACCGTTGCTGATGACTGTATGACTAATATTCATGTTTGCTTCATCAGCGAAAAAATTAAAGAAATAAAAAAATGTATTTGTCCCAAAAGAGAAGGAAAAAAAGAAAATATGACTCAATTTTTTTCTTGCATTATTTATATGTTTATTATTTATGAAGCCGCTCTGTTCTGCAAATCGCATTAATAAGCAAAGATTCAACAGGTTCGTCATACATCAGTGGACACCAAATGGTTAAAAAATCTACATACATGTACACAAATTTAGCTACACAATTAAAATCATTTAAGGCTGCATATTCGTGTTGATATTTATAATAATTTTTATTTTTTTTATTTTTGGTAGCAACTGTTACGGTAATAAAGTTAAGCATGGCAAATAATCAGTTGTTCACTTTACGACGCATCACTGCAGAAAAATGTAATATAATCCCCTTTAGGGATAAACATGTAAATGTAAATGTACTCAAACATACATGCAAACATATCATATGTCGACTTAATACATGTACATATGTACCTACTTTCATAGAACGTTGAAGTGAGTGTCATATGCATCAAAGCGCTGACGGCCACTTCAAAATATAAAGTCGTTAATGGACATTTGTAAGCTGCTTCCGTACAGGAGCGGATCAAAGCAGTAAAGTTAGTGAAAAAATTAGCTGAAGCCATGAATGATTCTCTTTTTATTACATTTAGTTTATTTCAAAAATAAAGTCCATATTGCGTACTACATGCATACTTGCATATATTGCTCATAATACTAAAGACTCAAGACACGAACTTGTTAGTAAATTTTTGGTATGAAATATAGGTTGATGAAAGGAGCCTCACGAGGATATTATTGGTGGCAAGTTACAAAATTATCTACTTAAGTGACAACAGCTGTGAGTAAGCTAACGAATGACTTGTGCTGCCATTGTTTTTTTTTTTTTTTTGTGTATTGCTGGCTGCCAGGTCTTTGTAAAAAGCAGTGCTTGCAAAAAGTCAGTTTTTGTTCAAGTGATCCACATCACTTAATACATCTAAGAATGCGAGCTGTTCCCAGCCTGAAGATGAGTTTGAATAATTTACTTCGTGAAAATTTTAAAATTCAACACTTTCGCAGCGCCAGATCGGCGGATTAATTAAGGATGCAAAATAATTCGATAAAATTTGTTAAAAAATTTAGATCAAGTATCTGCAATGTTCGATTTGTAAAGATATAGGTGAACGTCTAGAAAACTTATTTTTTTTTAAGTTATATAGAGCTCAAACAGGTGAGGAGGTAAAACCACAGTGTAGGCAACTTTAACCGGAACTTATAATTTCAGCCCTTTAACAAGAACTTCGTCTGCGATCTATCTATAACGACCGGCACCGACAAATTGAAATTTGATTATCGGCTTATTATTGACAGCGAATAGTTATCGTCGAGGTTGGTATCGGCATTTAATAGCTAAGTTATCGGCTTCTTGGCCTCTTATCGGCTTGTTATAGTCGGGCTACAGAGGTCACATCGACTTTATACTTAAGTTTCATCGGTATCATATACTGATGATATTTCACAACCAACTTATGAAATGTTGATAAGAAATCGATAATACACCTTTAACAAATAGACACCAGTCTTATAAAAAATCAATAATTTTTCAATAGCAATTCAATAGTTTTAAGATAGCAAATCGATAACATATCGATAGCTTATCCATGGCATTTTGATAAATAGTTTGTCACTTAACGATAGTAAATCGATAACTTCTCGATAAATTTTTTCTACATATTGATAAATTTTCGATGAATAATCGATAACTTACCTATAAAAACAGACAACTTGCCGCGAAAAATCAGTATCTCATGATAAACTTTTTTATCGATAACAAATATATAACAACTCGACAAAAAATCGATAACACGTCTATACCTCTTGGATAAAACAGCGATAACAAAATGATAACTTACTGATAACAAACTGTCACCATTTCGATAACAAATTGATAACACACGCTTCGATTTTGACTTCAAATCTTTTCTTTCCTCTCCCCTCCTTTTCTTATTTAATTTTTACTTTCCTTCCCTTGCATTGCATCGTTATTATTAAACACATTATTATCGATATTGTTATTATACAGTTCTTTTTCTTCCACCTCTTTCTGTTTTATCTTCTTAACATTTATTTCTTTCCTTTGTCTTTTAACTTCCTCTTTCATCGTTAATTTCCAACAATTGATTTGCTGTCTGATTTATAACAAAGGTCTTGGTTTTTGGTAGTGTTTTAAATTTGGTCGGTGGAAGAACTTTTGGTAAAACTATGGAAGTGTTAAGTCTATGCGAAGTCCTCACGGAACAGCCAGTTTAACCTTACCTAACCTCGCTCAATTGCCGGTACAACACAAGGGATTATATATACTTTTCCACTATCGCCACTCAGGGATATTGTGCATCATGTTTAGAAAGAAAATACTTCGGATTGCAATCTGCGATCAGTCAGCAGTGTTGCAAAGATTCGCAACCCTCCTTCACATGCCAGTTTGTATTCGTCCGTCTTTCTAAGCACTTCTAAAATAGCTGGCCATTGCACAGACACTATACGTTTTTGTCAAGATATAAGAGTAAAATTATACCGTGGTGTGATGGTAGCGTGCTCCGCCTACCACACCGTATGCCCCAGGTTCACACCCCGGGCAAAGCAACACCGACATTTTAGAAATAAGGTTTTTCAATTAGAACAAAATTTTTCTAAGCGGGGTCGCCCCTCGGCAGTGTTTGGCAAGCGCTCCGGGTATATTTCTGCCATGAAAAGCTCTCAGTGAAAAACTCATCTGCCTTGCAGATGCCGTTCGGAGTCGGCATAAAACATGTAGGCCCCGTCCGGCCAATTTGTAGGGAAAATCAAGAGGAGCACGACGCAAATTGGAAGAGAAGCTCGGCTTTAGATCTCTTCAGAGGTTATCGTGCCTTACATTTATTTATTTTTAAGAGTAAAATTAACGTTTTGCTTAGTAGGTTGGAAAGTCTCAGCTTTGCTTGGGGCGTATCTATTCGTTGTCAAAATTTAGTAAATAGCAAAATTTCATACAGACCATATTTTAAATAATCTTTGACTAACTTCAAGTACCTTGAAAAAAGATCGATTGGTTCATTGGTCATTGGTGGTAATGGTAAAACTTCCTTTAACAATTTACTCCTTTATCTAACCAAGATTTCTTTCCGTCATATCAGTGTACCATAGATACGTATTTAGATCGATTTAATGAGCTTCTATAGTTTTTTACCCAGATCACCGAAGGTTGTTCATTCGAGAAATATCTGGGAACTTACCGGACAAAATATTTTTTTTGGTCTGTCTTCAATTTTAAAATATGGGTATGTGGGTTGTTTATCTTCAATATAATATGGATATAATGATGGACGTGGCGGTTTTTCCAAATGTGGTGGGACATCGTGAAGTTCTTGTTTACACAGCTACAAATCAAAAACAAAACATTCGATTGAAATATTTTTTGCTCTTAACTAAACTTTTAAAGTACTTATACTTCAACTTATTCAAACAAAAGTGATGTTTTAGGCCAAAAAAACGATTTGTATGTTTGTTCGGTTTGAACCAAACGCTCAAACATATTCCACCAATTACATTCGTGTTGAGTTAGATGAAATGGTTGAAAAATCCAGCATTCACTAACCTACCTACCGATGGGCCTATGTATGTATGTTTGTATTTTCATTTCATTATATCTTGGTTTCGGTCACACGTATTTCTTCATGCAAAAACTCTTTAAAGCAGCGTACATTTTTGAAACTAACCCCTCTATTTAAACTTTAAAGCAAGTTAATATCTTTTCATGTGTTTGTATGTATGTATATATATAGTGAGAGTTGGATGCTTCAAGCTATTTTATGCTGATTTGTAAAGACAATATTTTGTCTATGTCCTCCGACATAACTCAGCCTATTTTGTAAAAATTTCTAGAATAGCCACATACCTATAGGTTTCTTTTATGTTTTTTTTTTTTGAATAAGTTGATCAAACCGGATCAATTCTATATGAGCTTGACTACATTAATACCTTCTTGCCTTAGAATATTAAGAACTTCGGACAATTTCAGGTAGTGGCCTAGGAATCAATCTCTGTGAAAAAAATAAAATTTAAGGCTCATTTTTTTATTTCTTTATGTCAGGGAGAAAGAAAGAGATGGATAGCAGGGGAGGAAGGAGCGCGGAAAAGCACAAGAAAAATAAGGGGCATGGTGGAACCATACCTTGTAATGGCAGGCGACATCCATACAAACATAAATAAAAATTGCATGTACTTTAATTTTGTAATCCGATTGATTAATGTCAAAGTCGAACTCCCCGGGAGTTGAAGTGCCAAAGTCTCTTAAAAAAGTACAATTCACATGATTTCCGGCCATCAGCTGTTTGGATTCACCATGTGAGTGAAGAGAGAAACGAAATAGGAGATAAAAACATCTTACGTGTCATACAAATAAACCAAAGTATTGGCAGATCAACGTCTACCGGCTCTGTTAGTTTAGTTATAAAATATATTCAAATTTACGGAACAAAGTACCCTTTCACTTGCTAACTGAAATCCGCACATGTTTAAATACTTTTCACGATTGAGCCAAACCAAAATAACCGAAAGATGTGAAAATCTACTTTAATGGAGCGAAGTAGGTAATTTTATGACCGTCAAATGGTTGACTAGAAAAGCCTAAGTGAATGACTAATGCTGTAGATATTCAAATGCAGAGTGTGCTAAGTATGGCAATTGTAGACTCATGAGAAAGCGCAGGCTCAATTGAAAAGCAGTGGCGTACAGAAATGATATACAGTTTGTAGATCAAGCTTAAGAATTGATATAATAGTTATAAACTTAGCTCAAGGGAATAGCTCCAGAGAATGTCACCTGAATGGGGATCTCTTACTTTAAAAGTTAGTAAACAAAATCCAATCTTTCATCAGCTTTAGTTTCAGTCTCTTTGCATCAAACTCTCCCCATGCATTAATTTTTTCAAATACACCACTGTAATACTGCGCTGCAATCTCTAAGCTAATACTTGGAAACTGCCAACTGATTAGTCATCATCTGCAGTTAGTAGCAGAAACTAAAAGCACGGAGTGTGGCATTTAGTGCTAATATTTGAAAGCCTTTCGACTTAAATGTTGCTGAATATTTTATTGGATTTTTTGTTATTTATGAAAACAATCAACGCAATGAAAGTTTCGCTTATAAGCCATTTCTCATATATTCGGCTTTTACTTCTGTCATCTAGCTCACCGTGGAGTTGGACAGTGAAAATGTCAAATAACCGTGAGCCGGCATTGTTCTGCAGTCATCCGTATAAAAAGTAATGTCTACTCCTTCATGTAGGAAAGGGATCACTTTCTGCGCTTTGGTTTATTGCCTCTTGCTTAGTTTTTGTATTCCTGCGCAATACAAAGGCCTACCGACTAATCAACTAATATAGGGTTCATCTTTCAAGACTCTATGTTTTCCAGCGGTGATCGTTAAGAGAGACGTATCGTGTTAATGTTTAATTGTGTGTCCA
Organism: Eurosta solidaginis; assembly: GCF_040869045.1. Lineage (NCBI taxonomy): Eukaryota > Metazoa > Arthropoda > Insecta > Diptera > Tephritidae > Eurosta > Eurosta solidaginis. The sequence goes on from NC_090323.1 coordinate 51,290,395, forward strand.
ACTGGTCCTTGTCAACATTACATACACAACTGGGGCACTTATTTAAATCAAACAGCACCTCAGAGTCAAACGCTTCGACGGATTTAACGAGGACTTTACGGTTGCCGCAAATTACCAACACATGCGGAGAGGTTTTAGTTATTTAGATGCTTTTCCTATTCATTCCCATTGATCAGGTTACTGATGTCGTCAGCTGTTCATATAGAATTTTGTGATTTAGACGCCCCTGGGTCTTGCTGTCTGACATGAAGGTAAAAAGTTGATAAATAGATACACCAGCCCCTAGGGCATTCTGAGTTGTGATTCGCAGGTAGAGGATAAATTGAGTTTTTTGGTGCCTGGGTTAATATTATCTACCATAAAACAAGGACAAAAGATATGGCTTTTTAGTTAACGTCTATATTTTTATAATTGCGATTAAGCTCTCATTATCTTATTTGCCGAGCGAAAGTTTGAGAAACTGACTTAAAGGCCATTTGCCACTTTTGTTAATAGCCAGCCCAAAACCTTTTATCTTCCATTATTTTTCTTTAAAGAACAGTGTTTACCAACTGACTATTAAGGTCTCCTCTGAGAAGCCTACACATTTTTCTCCGCTCATGAGGAGCCCTTCATTTAGCTCAACGCTTGGCGTGTGTCTGCGTTGCGGGGGCCATGCGCACTTGCCCGACGGCGTCAATGAAGGTACTGCTTGAGCTAACGCCTCTTCACTTAGTAATTGGGCAGGCAGCCATTAACAATTTGATGAATATTGCTAAAGATGGGTTTCGCAGTGGCAAAGTTATGAAATCACGGAATATAGAGAGAGTGAAACAGCTAATTGTCGAACATAGGGACATGAGACACTTCCTGAATAGATGTGCTCCACCAGGTTCAAAATCTCATATAGTTTGACGCTGGCTTGAAGAGGCCAGGGGGCGTCGCAATGGGGATCTTCGAACTCAGAACCAAAATTTGCATACCACTCAAAAAATATTCTATAAAGAAGCATAATGCAAGAAATTGGAGGTTCATCAAAACAACGAACTCAACACTGCCACGGTATGTCTTCTTATGTATCCAAAACATCATCTATACAGCGAGGCGAGAAAACTCCCTATGAAAGAGAAATAAAATGCTGATTAAACAAATTTTGCTGAATATATGAGAAATCTGGGCATCCCAATAGACATCTGATTGAAGGGGACCAGCCTCCCAGAAACTGAATAAGTTTTATCCGTTAGCACTTTGAAGAAATCCAGCACTTATAACTTCAATAGTATGAAGAAAAAATCGTGAAAATATACTCAGATACATCCACAAAAAGACGGTAATCACCGTTCTGAAAGACAACTTTTAGAGCTCGAGGTTGAGGGTAGCAATTTCCTGAGGGAGACGTGCGTCACTCTAGCTCAACTTCGATCTAGATACTGCAACAGGTTAAACTCTTACTTATCTCATCAACAACGACATACCTCGTCTATGTGCTGATTGTAGCATGACACCAACCATCTTTTGAATTGTAATATGGAACCAATGCCTCTAACACCTTAATCTCTCTAGGCCAACAGTATTTCAACAGCAATTATTCCCGGACTACCGTTAGATAATATTGATGACAATTTGTGAGTAGTCTCATCTATTGGATGGGACGAAGCACTGCTACAACAACAACACATATTCTAAGCCGGGTTTCAGACTGAGCAAAAAAAGCAGCGTAATACCTGGCTGCCTTTGACATTTTATTGGCATTCGTTGTCTTTTGGTAGCCTTTTGAATTAGTTTTATATTTATAACTTTTTTTTGGGAAGTTGGCTGCCAACACATTGATCCAATAATTTAGTGTACCCATCAACTGGAAAATTGTTTTCCATTCAAGCAAATTATGAGTCACAGCTTCCGTTTTTTAACTCTGGTTAATTCCTTGCCTATAATTAGCTTGTTTGAATTGTATAGGTTGGAGCGTTTAACAAAAAAGTATTTATATAAAAGAAAACAAATAACCGCACATATTTATTTGTGCATCAAAATTGTATCAACCTTTGTGTGGCAAAGCAATAAAATGACGCTGGCTGACGTTGCGTGACCAACTAGGGCAGACACTTAATGTGCAGCGATGGCAAACAAATAAAAATATATATGGCGGTGGTTAAGTTAGTAAGAAGTGCACCTATAATTTGCAGCCGCATTTTTCACACCTCCTCCCACCCACACTTTTAACAAAAGCCAGCCAAAAGCTTAAACATTTTGTTGAACAGTGCCAACTAATCCAGCGTTGCGTAACGAAATGGTCACATTAACAATGAATTACCTGAGCTTTTCTCATGCCATTTTGTTGTAAATTACACTGCGTAATTAAGGTTCATATACAGCACGTAAATATGCACGTAAATACGTTTTTGTGTCTTTAATAAACTAAACAAATAAAAACAAGTAAGGAAGGCTAAGTTCGGGTGTAACCGAACATTACATACTCAGTTGAGAGCTATGGAGACAAAATAAGGGAAAATCACCATGTAGGAAAATGAACCTTGGTAGCCCTGGAATGTGTTTGTATGACATGTGTATCAAACGGAAGGTATTAAAGAGTATTTTACAGGGAGTGGGCCATAGTTCTATAGGTGGACGCCATTTAGGGATATGGCCATAAAGGTGGACCAGGTCTGACTCTAGAATTTGTTTGTACGATATGGATATCAAATGAAAGGTGTTAATGTGTATTTTAAAAGGGAGTGGGCCTTAGTTCTATAGGTGGACGCCTTTTCGAGCTATCGCCATAAAGGTGGACCAGGGGTGACTCTAGAATTTGTTTGTACGATATCGGTATCAAATTAAAGGTATTAATGTGGGTTTTAAAAGGCAGTGGTGGTAGTTGTATATGTGAAGGCGTTTTCCAGATATCGCCTTAAGCGTGGACCAGGCGTGACTCTAGAATGCGTTTGTACAATATGGGAATCAAACGAAAAGTGATAGTGAGTATTTTTAAAGGGTGTGAGCCTTAGTTCTATAGGTGGACGCCTTTTCGAGCTATCGCCATAAAGGTGGACCAGGCCTGACTCTAGAATTTGTTTGTACGATATCGGTATCAAATTAAAGGTATTAATGAGGGTTTTAAAAGGCAGTGTTGGTAGTTGTATATGTGAAGGCGTTTTCGAGATATCGCCATAAGCGTGGACCAGGCGTGACTCTAGAATGCGTTTGTACAATATGGGAATCAAACGAAAGGTGTTAATGAGTATTTTTAAAGGGTGTGAGCCTTAGTTCTATAGGTGGACGCCTTTTCGAGATATCGCCATAAAGGTGGACCAGTGGTGACTCTAGAATTTGTTTGTAGGATATGGGTATCAAATGAAAGGTTTTAATGTGTATTTTAAAAGGGAGTGGGCCTTAGTTCTATGGGTGGACGCCTTTTCTGCATATCGCCATAAACCTGGACCAGGGGTGACTCTAGAATGCGTTTGTACAATATGGGTATTAACTGAATATGGGTCTTAAAAGGGAGTGGGCCTTAGTTCTATAGCTGGACGCCTTTTCGAGGTATCGCCATAAAGGTGGACCAGGGGTGACCCTATAATGTGTTTGTACGATATGGGTATCAAATTAAAGGTATTAATGAGGGTTTTAAAAGGGAGTGGTGGTAGTTGTATATGTGAAGGCGTTTTCGAGATATCGACCAAAATGTGGACCAGGGTGATCCAGAGCATCATCTGTCGGGTACCGCTAATTTATTTATATATGTAATACCACGAACAGTATTCCTTACAAGATTCCAAGGGCTTTTGATTTCGCCCTGCAGAATTTTTTCTTTTTCTTCTACTTAATATGGTAGGTGTCACAACCATTTTACACAGTTTTTTTCTAAGGTTATATTTTGCGTCAATAGACCAATCCAATTACCATGTTTCATCCCTTTTTTCGTATTTGGTATATAATTATGGCATTTTTTTAATTTTTCGTAATGTTCGATATCGAAAAAGTGGGTGTGGTCATAGTCGGATTTCGGCCATTTTTTACACCAATACAAGGTGACTTCAGATAAGTACGTGAACTGAGTTTAGTAAAGATATATCGATTTTTGCTCAAGTTATCATGTAAGCGGCCGAGCGGAAGGACAGACGGTCGACTGTGTATAAAAACTGTGCGTGGCTTCAACCGATTTCGCTCTTTTTAACAGAAAATAGTCCTAGAATCTAAGCCTCTACCAAATTTCACAAGGATTGCTAAATTTTTGTTCGACTTATGGCATTAAAAGTATCCTATACAAATTAAATGAACAAGGGCGGAGCCACGCCCGTTTTCAAATTTTGTCTTGTTTTTGTATTTTGTTGCACCACATCATTACTGGAGTTGAATGTTGCCATAATTTACTTATATACTGTAAAGATATTAACTTTTCTTTTAAAATTTGACTTTAAAAACAATTTTTTTTTAAGTGGGCGTGGTCGATCTCCGATTTTGCTAATTTTTATTAAGCATACATACAGAAATAGCAGTAACGTTCCTGCCAAATTTCATCATGATATCTTCAACGACTGCCAAATTAAAGCTTGCAAAACTTCTAAATTACCTTTTTTTAAAGTATGCGATGCCACGCCCATTGTCCAAAATTTTGCTAATTTTCTGTTCCGCGTCATAAGTTGAACTCACCTACCAAGTTTCATTGCTTTATCCGTATTGGGTAATGAATTATCGCACTTTTTCGATTTTTCGAAACTTTCGATATCGTAAAAGTGTTCGTGGTTATAGTCCGATATCGTTCATTTTAAATAGCGATGAGTATCCAGGAACCTACATACCAAATTTCATCAAGATACCTCAAAATTTACTCCAGTTATCGTGTTAGCGGACGGACGGACGGATGGACGGACATGGCTCAATCAAATTTTTTCCGATACTGATGATTTTGATATATGGAAGTCTATATCTATCTCGATTCCTTTATACATGTACAACCAACCGTTATCCAATCAAAGTTAATATACTCTGTGAGCTCTGCTCAACTGAGTATAAAAAGCATAGAGTCTGGTTGATGAATGAACGAACCACCGCCAACTGCCATTCCTGCATTCATTTCGAAAGGAAGTTGTAATTACTTTTTAACTGGAAATTGTAGTTTTTGCAAAGAAGTAATAAGATACAATTAAAATTCGAATTAGCTCAAATATGTATATGTATGTATGTACATGGTATGTATTGTACATAAAAGGAATGCCCCATTTTTTTTATACCCTTTAGTAATGCACATAAATGTTTTTGCAACAAAAGAAAGGTGCTGCAACTGTTAATATGTAAATCAGTATGACGCTTTAATGAACTACCAGCCCGTGAGGTATTGTGCCATGTTAGGAAATGTGCCACGTAAACTTAATTAGCATAGTGAGTTAATAAAAAACATCCAGGCGCCTATCCAGAAATTAATGACTCGCAAAAGAGGCTTATCCATTGGAGCTGAAATGAGAGCAAAATATTATGAAATGATATGTAATTAGCCTATTGTTAAGCAGAGGAATTATAGCGCTCATTTTCAAGAATAAACCAGATTATGTTTTGTATAGTTATTAGTATGTAGTTCTTTAATTTAGGCGCGTTATGTAAAAATTAAACAAAGGAAGGCGTTTCAGTGCATGTGCATTGAACTTTAAACGCCCACTTGAAAGTTTTTATTATTTGTGATTTATAGTTATAACACGCCTATTTTTCATATAAAATGGTTCTGTCCCACCAATTATGAGTGAATTACAAATTTTTATTGCTTTTTATAGTGAGAAAATATATTAAAACTTTACATTTTTTTGTAGTTTAGAGTAATAAAAATTCTGTTAACCAGTATGTAAAAAAGGGTTCAGAAAGCTTAATAAAAACAGTAAAGACATTCAGGTGTAGTAGAATATTATATACTCAGCAATTCCTTTTGTTATTTATATTAGAGAAAAATTACAAAGCTTACAAACGGCGATGGTTACTAGAACATGTTTCTGAATTTCACTTTTTCATCAGCTAGCTTAACGGGAGCTAAGTATTGAACTCGAAATCTACAACATTCATACGTTATATAAGTGTAAAGGCAGACAGATACCTCTATCCACTCAGACATATTAAAGCCCCGCTGCTCGCTTTGCAATTAGTCTCTAAGTGTTGCTTTTTTGTTGCCATTCCTTAATTCACCATTTAGGTGTAGGTTGTTAGTAATAGATTAGTTGTATTAATTTAATTTAATTTTGTAAATTTATTATTTTGAATTTTTGTAATTTTCAATATGTATCTAAATGTTAATTTTCAATGTTGAATTTTATAACATCAAAAATTTGCATTCTTTGAAATTTTGTTAAACAAGAAGATTTTCTATAAAAAGAATTTTTAATTGTAAACTACAACTGAGATTGTAAACTACATTAGGTATATACTAATTCTATAAGCGTTTTTATCCTAAATGTGTTGAATAATTATAGGCGCGCTCCAACGTAGTAACATTGGGTTTATAGCAGTGCGTTTTTTTTTTCTCGGACGTTGTGGCCGGCTAATCCTTTTTTTCTTTTTTTTTTTTTTTTTTTGTTTCCTAATTCTTAATTCTTATTTATGTGTTATTTATAATTTTTTTATTACCGAGTCTTTGAGAGGCAGTGGCTTCATAAGAGCGCCGAGATCTAAAACCGCTCAGCTACAGAAAAACTCATCAGCTGAGAAATATAGATTCACAAAATACAATAGATCTATATCTATCTATAAATCTTATAAAATAAAGCCTCTAAATGTCATGTATGCACATAACTTCACACAGAATGCTCCGATTTTAAAACGGTTTTTTGCATTTGAAAGCTTAGCTACGTGAGATGGTACAGTTAATATAATTTGAAGGTATATATTATAGGGGCGTGGCAAATTGCCAAAATGTAGTAAAAAATCATAAAATTTGTGTTTACACAGCTATAACTCATAAACGGATGGATGGATTTAAAAAATCCTACTTTTCAGTAAAACTTTGAACTATTTACCTTCGATCTGCATCAAAAAAATACTTGATTCCTTTCTTATACCGCCAAACTCTTTTGCACATCTTTTCACAAATGCTAAAACTAGTCTCGCTTTATTGACAGTGGCATTAATATGAGGGCTGAAACTAAGTTTGCAATTCGTTGTAACTCCAAAGTCGACAAAAGCATCAACGCTTTCCAGAGTTTGGCCATTAATTGTGTAGGAAGCTGGCTGTATGTTCCCACGTGAAAAACACATGGATTTACATTTTTCTATGTTGGCGGCATAAAATTCGCATTACACCAAGTAACTAAACGATTTAAATCCGCCTGGAGTATAGAACGTTCTTCAACCGACGCGTATGACTTAAAAAGTTTTACGTCGTCGGCATACATTAAAATTTTAGAATATTTTATAGTTATGGAAACATCGTTTATAAAGATCAAAAACAGAATAGGACCGAGATGGCTGCCCTGAGGCACACCGCAGGGTACATCGATGACATTCGAACAAATGTTTTTAAAAATGACCCTTTGAGTTCTACCGCAAAGATAGGAGGAGATCCAGCGAGTTAGGCCAGGTTGAAAACCAAGCAATTCGAGTTTGTAAACAAGTAATGAGTGGCGTACTTTGTCGAATGCTTTGCTGAAATCAGTGTGTATATAACGTCGGTATGATGATTGTTTCTAAACCCATTAAAGACGTGAGTTCTAAATTCAAGCAAATTGGTTGTGGTTGATTTGGCCCTACAAAAGCCGCGCTGAGAACTATCTATCCATGTAGAAATCGAAAATATAAGGTGATTAGTAACGATTGCTTCGAAAAGCTTAGGGATAGCTGAGAGCTTTGATATTCCACTATAGTTTTCAATAGACGACTTGCATCCTTTTTAATGGAGTGGGATAAGAAAAGATTCCTTCCAAGCCGTCGCACAGTGTTTCGTGTAGAACAAGCTAGCTGGACAAAAACAAAGTTCTTATTCCGAGAAAAGTGTAATGAGAAATGAAAGAAAACAAACAAAATAACGGGATTTTTGTTTTGTTTTTTTTTTGATATTTTTGCTCATATATATTGAGTAATTGAAGTAAGAAGGCAGGAGTGGCCGTAAAATGCATTGACTAATTTGCGAAATTCTTGTTGAATATTAAGCTTCATATTTCTTTTAAGTGAACACTTTTATATAATTTTTTTGATGGATTCTAAGCTCGAAGAGTAAGTAAAATTGTTTAGTGGTAATTCTTTCGCAATTATAGTATTTGCAATATATTTAACATTCCGTTATTAAGAAGAAAAGGTATTTTTTCTCTATATTTTTGACTTTAGGGACAAAAAAGTTACATACATCCGCGGACATCCGGGCTAAATTTTAGATGTGTTATAGTCGCAAGTATTCTCTAATAGCCGAAAGAACGTACCGGCTCCGACGAGATATTTGAACCGTTAAAGCTGATCTGCAAACGGCAAAGCCAATTCCCAGGTACAGGGAACAAACGCGTAGCCATAAAACACACAAAAATAAACGCGCAAGGTCAACAAGAGCACACCAAAAGCAAAAAGGCGAAGATCACTGACTTCAACCTGCCACAACCTACCGCACCAGTCACCAAGGCATAAAAACAGGTACATACAAAGCAATCCTAATGCAGGTATAACCACACTGGAACGCTACACAAAACAACCCTATTTGTTAGCATCTACGCCAATACCTGAATGTAATATAAATACTGCACAACTGATAACAAATAAGAACGATCAACGACACTTAAAATGGCAACACAACAATCATCAACTATTCACCCTGTCGGAAAATCAACAACACAAAGCGGTTTAGTTATACCCGTACCAAGAACGGAGTTTTTTGACATTTGGGTTCAACACTCGAAGGAAACCAGATATAAAGAATTGTTGAGTTTTGTTGTACTTAAGTACGATTTAAACGAAGCAGCCGAGTATTCGATAAAAAGTTTAAGCTTACAAACATCGGCATATTCGTCGAAGCTGGATCAAAAGTGGAACACTTCTGGAAGACATAAGGAGCGATTTTTGAATAAAAACTCGGAGTGGCTTTCGGGTCCACACTTCACATTTATAATAACGGTGGATTCAAAGTTGCCATCAGACCAACCAACCACTTCTTCAGGTAACCCCGTCCCCGGAAGACGAAGGAAGGACTTTGTTAGCTGCAGTGAAAAAACCAAACGGCGTCGAGTGGATGACCTCTTGCAAGCTAGAAGTCCTGGTGAGTTACTTTATGCGGCAGAAGTATCAACGCGTATGTCCGACAACAGAAATGTTGCTAACATTATACAAAAATCATAGGAAACCACTCAAATATCCGGCAAAAAGATGACATGTGAGCCAGATGCAAGATGCTTGAGCAATGTAGAAGCTTTAGCATACTACGTAGATAGCAAGTCGACGACTCATGGGTACAAAACGACTCGGAAGTGGAGCATCAAGGCAGGCCATAAGGTTTATCCATCATTTTATAGTCTAAGAAAAGCTAAGGCAGAATGCTATCCAAATAAAATTGATGTGGGTGAAACACGTGCGGAAATTAAAGTCCAGTCCGTATTAGATAAAACTGTTGAGCGTTTAGTTTTAGCAAATCAAGAAGTTTTTGTTAGTTTATTACCTACAAACTTGACGTATACTTTAATCAGCAAGTGGGGTTGCGATGGAAGCTCTGGCCATAGCACATATAAGCAAAAGTTTACATGCAGTTCTGACACTGCATTGAGTCCGTGGGCTTTATCATCGAATTGGCTGATTGTAACAGTGAAATATGATGCATATACACTGATAGATCAAAAGACGGTGGAATATAGCAAACGGTTAAGTAAATATGACCCCGGCCTAGTAAGATTCGGATGCATTTAAACTCGATGGAATCAACTTCGGGTAAATTAACATCTTCAGATTGAATTGAATGTACAGCTAGCAAGACACCACCTCCAGTCGTATTTAAGCGGTCATTTCTATAGGTCTGATACTCACCGCAAAAAATTTCGGAATTTAAAACATTGGATTTCAGCGATGTTTCGGTAAAAGCAATAATATTATAGTTACAGTGAATGGTTTTCAAATATAAGTCAGTTAATTTAGTACTTAAGCATCTAAGGTTTTGATAGTAAATGCTTAAGCAAGATGTTAAAATAAGTTTTTTGTATCGGAACTTTGTGGAGGAATTTTTGCTACATTTTGAGTAATATAAATAATCTTATGCACAAATTCGCGAACAAAAGCCCCTGGCGGCCAAAATGCGCTGTCCAAAAGTTTATCAAAATCTTTTGAGTAGACATCAATTCTAAATGAGGAAATATTTATTTCGTAATTAAAATTAAATTTTCTTAAAGTCATGCCGTCAACCTTAATTTTCGAAGTGAAATAAGACTTGATATCCTCAACGGAAGTGTCTTTGTCAAAGCGAGATACAAAAATAGATTTTTTAAGCGGAACTACAACCAGCTTCTTAGCCGGTGCTTCTGAATAAGAAGTCACAGATTGAGAAGTTACAGTTTCAGAAGTTACAGTTGAGAATCTAAGGGTTTTTCCGTGGCCTTAGAAGTGAATGGAACCACAACGTGCGGATTAGGGGAAGCCAAGTCTATGAGCTCCACTTGCGGAAGATTAATGTTATGAGCTGGATTAAGATTCAAAGCGTTAGGTGAATCCTCAGAGTGTTTTTGTTTATTATCGCGTTTGTCTTTATTTCTATTTAAATAATGCGGTAACTCATCCAAACACTTGAAAGACTTGAACAAGCTATCGTATTGATTGAATTATTCCGTGATTATGGAAAACTCCTTAGCAATTTCAGAAAACACATTTCGTGTTTGTCTAAACAGTTTAAATAGGTCAACCTCAGTTGATCTGCATTTAATGCATGACCAACGTACTCCCCTCTCCCCATCATTGACAGAGTCAACAACTCTAGCCGTCAGTCCCGCGCACTTTCCATGGGCGAAGCAGTACTTCCGCTGTTCACTATTATATCAATATTGATATTATACAGCTGAGTGGATCTACCTTTACACTAGTATAAAGTATAAATGTTGGAGATTTCGAGTTCAATACTCAGCTCCCGAAAAAGCTAGCTGATGAAGAAGTCAAATTCAGAAACATGTCCTGGTAACCATCGCCGTTTGAAAACTTTGTAATTTTTCTATATTCACTTTTTTTGTTGATTTTCAAACAGGGAAGATAATTAATGCATTACGTAATAATTCCATGTTAAATTTGGTTTGGAACCAACCCGGCTTTGGCTTTGTGCTATCTTCGGTTTAATTTTTCGTTCTGATATGTTGTTTTAATTTTTCTGATTTATTGTCTTCGTTTCTCCTCAACAAGCAGCACGGGAACATAAAATTCATAATGGAAACCGTAAAACTCGGAGAACTCAACTATTTAGACCTCACGATAAGTACTGATAAAGTTGCGAATAGATCTTACTACTACATATATAGAAAACCAACAGTCGCCAACACAATAATACTGTAACGAATATTAGCAACACTAAGGGGTACTGTCATCTTAAGCCGATGCTAAGCAGTTTAGCGATACGAACGTTTGTAGAAATTTGTAAGTAAGAGGATTTGCAGTAAATTCGTTACAATATATTACACCTCGAACCACCCACAACAGTATAAAAATGCATAGGCTTGAAATAATGCCTCTTACACAAGAGATACTAACACTTGATAAATGTTGTGCTATGCGAGATTTTTGGTGCAGTTGCTGCTTGGCTGTCAATGTAAAAATTCCCTCGGCTGCAGTTTAAGCTATTTTCCTACACTGTTTGTACTGATTTGGTTACGGCTATTACTTACTTCCGCCTGAAAAAGATTACAGTGATTTGGTAGCTTGTAGGATCTGTTTATTTCCGGGTCAGCACAATATACTGCTGACCTTACTCCTCCCATTCTATCGATGTATATGTGTATGACCTCGTTTGCCATCTGGTCACCCTCGCGCCAACCAGCCACCTTTATTGTAGTTCTTGGAGCCTCTTCGAAGTCAGATACGAAATGATTTGAATTTTTTTAGGTAGTTTCGTTTTTGTGTGGTTGTCTACCAAATAAAGTTTCCATAGTATAGGATATGCTTTAAAATCGCTGTAGATACCCAAATAGAGAGAGAGAGAGAGTGAGAGAGGTCAATGGACCCCACAAACATCCCAGCATTCTTTTAGAAGCATAAAGTGCCGTCAAGGCATTCTTCACCCTCTCTTCTACGTTGAGGTTCCACGAAAACTTACTGCCTAACATGATTACTTTTGTGCAAGGTTCCTCCAGCAGGGAAACCACTTCAAGCTTAGGCCTGGTTCAATTTGTGAAACTTTCGTTCGGCCTGAAAGTGGTAGATAGTATCATTGTTAGGCGAAATCGTTGAATCATTCGTCTGAGCTATCGTTCGCAATACAGAATGAAGCACTACGTTTCTGATATGATCGTCACCAGAGAATTACCTCTTTATGTATTTTCCATTGATCGCATTTTGACCGTCGCCAACCACAACGAAATTGCTGCCGACTTCAAATCGCGAAAAAGCAACTACAAGTTTTTTTTAATTAAAAAAGCTCAAAGCAGGATCGCCCCTCGGCAGCGGTTTGAGAAACAATCCGAGTGTATTTCTACCATAAAAATCTTCTCAGCGAGAATTCAACTACTTGCAGATACCGCTCAGAGTCGGCATTAAACATGTACATAGATTTGAGGTATCTTGATGAAATTTGGTATGTAGGTTCCTGAGCACTCATATCAGATCGCTATTTAAAATGCACGATATCGGACTATAACCACGCCCACTTTTTCGATATCGAAAATGTCGAAAAACCGAAAAATTGCGATAATTCATTACAAAAGAGAGATAAAGCGACGACACTTGGTAGATGAGTTGAACTTATGACGCAGAATAGAAAATTAGAAAAATTTTGGACAATGGGCGTGGCACCGCCCACTTTTAAAAGAAAGTAATTTAAAATTTTGCAAGCTGAAATTTTGCTGTCATTGAAGATATCATGATGAAATTTGGCAGCAACGTTACTCCTATTACTATATGTACGCTTAATAAAAATTAGCAAAATCGGAGAAGGACCACGCCCACTTAAAAAAAATTTTTTTTTTAAAGTAAAATTTTAACAAAAAATTTAATATCTTTAGAGTATATAAGTAAATTGTGTCAACATTCAACTCCAGTAATGACATAGTGCAACAAAATACAAAAATAAAAGAAAATTTCAAAATGGGCGTGGCTCCGCCCTTTTTCATTTAATTTGTCTAGGATACTTTTAACGCCATAAGTCGAACAAAAATTAACCAATCCTTTGAAAATTGGTAGGGGCATAGATTTTATGACGTTAACTCTTTTCTGTGAAAATGGCCGAAATGGGTTGATGCCACGCCCAGTTTTTATACACGGTCGTCCGTCTGTCCTTCCGCATGGTCGTTAACACAATAACTTGAGCAAAAATCGACATATCATTAATGAACTTAGTTCACGTGCTTACTTGAACTCACTTTATCTTGGTATGAAAAATGAACGAAATCCGACTATGACCACGCCCACTTTTTCGATATCGAAAATTACGAAAAATTAAAAAAATGCCATAATTCTATACCAAATACGAGAAAAGGGATGAAACATGGTAAGGTAATTGGATTGTTTTATTGAAGCGAAATATAACTTTAGAAAAAACTTTATAAAATGGTTGTGACACCTACCATATTAAGTAGAAGAAAATGAAAAAGTTCTGTGGGGCGAAATAAAAAACCCTTAAAATCTTGGCACGTATTACATATATAAATAAATTAGCGGTATCCAACAGATGATGTTCTGGGTCACCCTGGTCCACATTTTGGTCGATATCTGGAAAACGCCTTCACATATACAACTACCAGCACTTCCTTTTAAAACTCTCATTAATACCTTTAATTTGATAACCATATCGTACAAACTCATTCTAGAGTCACCCCTGGTCCACCTTTATGGCGATATTTCGAAACGGCGTCCACCTATAGAACTAAGGTCCACTCCCTTTTAAAATACACATTAACACATTTCATTTGATAACCATATCGTACAAACATATTCTAAAGTCACCCCAGGTCCACCTTTATGGCGATATCTCGAAAAGGCGCCCACCTATAGAGCTAAGGCCCACTCCCATTTAAAATACTCATTAACTCCTTTCGTTTGATACCCATATTGCACAAACGAATTCTAGAGTCACCCCTGGGCCACCTTTATGGCGATATTTCGAAACGTCGTCCACCTATAGAACCAAGGCTCACTCCCTTTTAAAATACACATTAACACCTTTCATTTGATACCCATATCGTACTAACAAAGTCTAGAGTCACCCCTGGTCCACCTTTATTGCGATACCTCGAAAAGGCGTCCACCTATAGAACTAAGGCCCACTTCCTTTTAAAATACTCATTAACACCTTTCGTTTGATACCCATATTGTACAAACATATTCTAAAGTCACCCCTGGGCCACCTTTATGGCGATATCTCGAAAAGGCGAAGACCTACAGAACGAAGGCCCACTCCCTTTTAAAAATACTCATTAACACCATTCATTTGATATCCATATCGTACTAACAAAGTCTAGAGTCACCCCTGGTCTACCTTTATTGCGATACCTCGAAAAGGCGTCCACCTATAGAACTAAGGCCCACTCCCTTTTAAAATACTCATTAACTCCTTTCGTTTGATACCCATATTGTACAAACGAATTCTAGAGTCACCCCTGGCCCACCTTTATGGCGATATCTCGAAACGGCGTCCACCTATGGAATTAAGGATTACTCCCTTTTAAAATGCTCATTAACACCTTTCTTTTGATACCCATATTGTACAAACAAATTCTAGAGTCACCCCTGGTCCACCTTTTTGGCGATATTTCGAAACGGCGTCTACCTATAGAACTAAGACCCACTCCCTTTTAAAATACTCATTAACACCTTTCGTTTGATGCCCATATTGTAAAAACAAATTCTAGGGTCACCCCTGGTCCACCTTTATGGTGATATCTCGAAACGGCGTCCACCTATGGGACTAAGGATTACTCCCTTTTAAAATACTTATTAGCACCTTTCTTTTGATACCCATATTTAACAAACGAATTCTAGAGCCACCCCTGGTCCACCTTTATGGCGATATTTCGAAACGGCGTCCACCTATAGAACTAAGGCCCACTCCCTTTTAAAATACACTTTAACACCTTTCATTTGATACCCATATCGTACAAACATATTCTAAAGTCACCCCTGGTCCACCTTTATGGCGATATCTCGAAAAGGCGTCCACCTATAGAACTAAGGCCCACTCCCATTTAAAATACTCATTAACTCCTTTCGTTTGATACCCATATTGCACAAACGAATTCTAGAGTCACCCCTGGTCCACCTTTATGGCGATATTTCGAAACGGGGTCCACCTATAGAACTAAGGCCCACTCCCTTTTAAAATACTCATTAACACCTTTCGTTTGATGCCCATATTGTACAAACAAATTCTAGGGTCACCCCTGGTCCACCTTTATGGTGATATCTCGAAACGGCGTCCACCTATGGGACTAAGGCCCACTCCCATTTAAAATACTCATTAACTCCTTTCGTTTGATACCCATATTGCACAAACGAATTCTAGAGTCACCCCTGGTCCACCTTTATGGCGATATTTCGAAACGGGGTCCACCTATAGAACTAAGGCCCACTCCCTTTTAAAATACTCATTAACACCTTTCGTTTGATGCCCATATTGTACAAACAAATTCTAGGGTCACCCCTGGTCCACCTTTATGGTGATATCTCGAAACGGCGTCCACCTATGGGACTAAGGATTACTCCCTTTTAAAATACTTATTAGCACCTTTCTTTTGATACCCATATTTAACAAACGAATTCTAGAGTCACCCCTGGTCCACCTTTATGGCGATATTTCGAAACGGCGTCCACCTATAGAACTAAGGCCCACTCCCTTTTAAAATACACATTAACACCTTTCATTTGATACCAATATCGTACTAACAAATTCTAGAGTCACCCCTGGTCCACCTTTATTGCGATACCTCGAAAAGGCGTCCACCTATAGAACTAAGGCCCACTTCCTTTTAAAATACTCATTAACACCTTTCTTTTGATACCCATATTGTACAAATATATTCTAAAGTCACCCCTGGTCCACCTTTATGGCGATATCTCGAAAAGGCGTCCACCTATAGAACTAAGGCCCACTCCCATTTAAAATACTCATTAACTCCTTTCGTTTGATACCCATATTGCACAAACGAATTCTAGAGTCACCCCTGGTCCACCTTTATGGCGATATTTCGAAACGGCGTCCACCTATAGAACTAAGGCCCACTCCCTTTTAAAATACACATTAACACCTTTCATTTGATGTACATATTGTACAAACAAATTCTAGGGTCACCCCTGGTCCACCTTTATGGTGATATCTCGAAACGGCGTCCACCTATGGGACTAAGGATTACTCCCTTTTAAAGTACTTATTAGCACCTTTCTTTTGATACCCATATTTAAGAAACAAATTCTAGGGGCACCCCTGGTCCACCTTTATGGCGATATCTCGAAACGGCGTCCACCTATGGAACTAGGGATTACTCCCTTTTAAAATGCTCATTAACGCCTAGTTAATATGGGATGGTACTAATAGGGGATGGTACTCACCGGCTTGTAGGTAGGGCTGAGGACTGTTAAGACTGCTGAGGGTGTATTTGCTAATGATGTTCTGGATCTCGTTTACCTTCCGGTTTGAAGCACTGAGCAGAGCTGGTTTATTGGTGTTCTCCTCGATCGGAATGATGCGAAGTTCAGTATTAATTTGCAATTATACTTTCTCCGATGTTAGGGCGGTAGTAGTAATAACCTTTTGCTCAAAAATCTAGGATGGGAACTATAATATGCGTCACAAACACAAGATCTTCACGTTTGACTGGGCTGCGATCCTTATAATCGAAGGTACTACACGCAGCTGTTAAATAAAAGAGAGCTTTCTGTATGCTTTAGGTTTGTTCACTATATTTCGATTTTTTTGTAGGTTTTGAATGTATAACTTAAGGCGATTCTATATGTAGAATATATAGCCAATAACTAATTTAATTTTGTTATAAACCGATTTGGCGCACAAACTATATGCATTTGCAACTGATGAGTTGTTTTGGTTGTAAACCAGATTTTGACCACAAAACTATACGAGTTTACGCCAATAACGATGCCGATAATAATCAATAATGAAAACTTTTGATCAACAGGCGGTTTTACGAAGTAAAATTATGACAAAATCGCGAATTTATAAATATGTTTTTTTTTTCGAAAAGCACAAGATGCTGAATTAGTGTTTTTTTTATGCAAAGACAATTGCTTTTAGAATAATATAAAGGTGGTAGTTTTCTGACAGATGGCGATCATGCCAGATCGCCATCCTGCACTTGCGGCGAATTAAATTTGGTGGATTTTCGCGGTGGAGGCTGCCACACGTCCATGAGGAGACCCAATAGGGAATTTAAGGGTAAATACAATTCACTGATTTTGTGGGTAATTCAATATAATACAATTCCATATAATAAAATACAGTACAAGATACGGAATATATAAATTCATGGATATACGTATGTACAAGGAGGATATGGGACGGGTGGCAGCCTACGCCGCATAAACAACACCTTTCATTTGATACCCATATCGTACAAACGCATTCTAGAGTCGACTCTGATCCACCTTTATGGCTATGTCCCTAAATAGCGTCCACCTATAGAACTATGTCCCACTCCCTCATAAAATACTCTTTAATGCCTTTCATTTGATACACATGTCATACAAACACATTCCACGGTTTCCCTCGGTTTCCCTCGGTTCATTTTCCTACATGGTTATTTTCCCTTATGTTGTCACCATAGCTCTCAACTGAGTATGTAATGTTCGGTTACACCCGAACTTAAGCTTCCTTTCTTGTTTTTTTTTAATTTTTTCGATAAAATTTTAAGCCATCGCTGAAACGTTATGGAATTTAAACGGAGTGTTGTTTTTTTTTGTCATTTTCAATATTGACAGTTTTTTTTTTAGGTTTTTGAGGCAACTGAGTATTGAAATTTGGATTATACACGATAATAGCCTATCAGGGACTTAAAATACCTGGGGCTTCAAATTCGATGTGCCCCTTTCAGTTTTGAAGGTAGAGGCAGATAAGTGGAAGCGCTTGGTTGTGTAAATTTTTTTCAGGAGCATGTTTTTTTTGTGGGCACAGCTAACAGCTACAATTGTACTTTTATCACTTCATACCCGTTTGTTAATTTTTTCTCTACACCAAAGTAGTATACCATCAGTTGCCTCATCTTGTAATATTCACGCAAGGAAAGTTATTGATGTTTGTACATGGGGCAAAATAAGAATTTTTCGACAAGAATTGGCAATCGTCAAAAAGTGTACAAAAACAATTTTTTTGTAAACCAGGTTTTATTTAAAAGTAAATCGAAAGAAACACAAATTTGGTACAAAAATTAAAAAAATAAATGTTTCTACACTTTTTGACGATTGCCAATTTTTGGCGAAAATTTCGTATATTTGCCCCATGTACAAACATCAATAACTTTCCTTGCATGAATATTCCAAGATGAGCCCATAAAAGGGGCGGTGCCACGCCCATTTTTTAAATTTGAAGTTTTTCCTATTTATTGTTATAAATCCACTTTGGAAATGAAATACCATTCATATAAATCTCTTTTGTGCAAAGATATGGCTTATTTTATTCGTCCACGACCCTTTTAAAAATCTTTTATATGAAAGTGGGTGTGGTCCTTAACCGATTTTGTTAATTTTACTGCAAAGCATTCCTTAGAGTAAAGGCAACCTCTATGCCGAATTTTGTTACGATAGGTTTAACGATTTTTGATTCATTATTAAAAATATTTGTAAGATTGATTTTATCACAAGTGGGTGGTGCCATGCCCATTTTAAACATTTTTTTTTCAAATTCAGCCCACACGTCAAATATCAACATCCTAAGTGTATTATTTACTAAATAATCAGGTTTTTTGTGTTTTCCAAAATGTCATATATATAAAAAGAGGGCGTGGTTATCATCCGATTTCGCTCATTTCCAATACTAATCTATTTTGGGTTCAGATAAGCTCGCGTACCAAATTTGGTGAAGATATCTCAATATTTAGTCAAGCTATCGTGTTAACGGGCAGACGGACGGACATTGCTCAATCAAATTTTGTCGATACTGAGGATTTTGATATATGGAAGTCTGTATCTATCTCGATTCCTTTATACCTGTACAAACAACCGTTATCCAATCAAAGTTATAATACCCTGTGTACAAGTACAGCTGGGTATAAAAAATTTTTAAGTTAAACCGTTTTATTGAAAACAATATTTACTGAATTAATACACTGAAAGAAATGGTGCTAGTAAAATCAACAAATCGGTTCGGTTGTTCTTGACTTAACGGATATTCGGTGAAATTGATTATATTATGGTTAATTCGACCGAGTTCTTTGTCAAGCGAACAAATTATTTTAGTATTTTCAACAGAAGAGAAATTGTCGCTCTTAAGTTAACAAAATTCTGTAAAATTGAAATATTCCTAATCAATCTAACTGATTTTTTGTTAACACAACTGATCTCATCAGCGATCAACAATCAATAGATAAGCAAATTTCAAAGAGAATTTTAAGCTCGCTGCGCTCTCTACTTTGTACTTGTGTATGCTGTGTACTATATGTATGCACATATTTACGTATGTATATGGCGGCCGTCATGGTGTGATGGTAGCGTGCTCCGCCTACCACACCGAAGGCCCTGAGTTCACACCCCGGGCAAAGCAACAAAAAAATTTTAGAAATAAGGGTTTTCAATTAGAAGAAAATTTTCCCAAGCGGAGTCGCCCTTCGGCACTGTTCGGCAAGCACTCCGAGTGTATTTCTGCCATGAAAAGATCTCAATGAAAACTTATCTGTCTTGCAAATGCCGCAACATAGGTACTTTCCTACAAAGCTGTCACAACAACTTTTTTTGTTCATTTGACTACTGAAACGGTCAATTACGAATCAACGATTTGTGATTCAACATATTGTTGCGATGGATAAAAATTGGCAGAATTTCGGTTGAATTGACCTGTATTTCGATTGATTTTACCAGTCTTTTTCTTTCAGTGAATAATACTAAAAGCTAGAAAATAATCAATCTACGGCCTTGATCAGACCATTAATAAATCGTTGGGCGCGTGAAATTTCTAAAAATGTGATTCTGATTAAGGTTCAGTTGATCTTACTTCTGATTATCAATAGAAAATTTACGTGTCCAACGCTTTTTTTAAATTGTCTGATCAACGTCCTAGATTGATGAAGCGTGTGATGACTAGTACGTAGGACCTAACTAATTATTTTCTAGCTTTTAATGTTATTATTACTTCATGTTAATATTGTTTTCAATAAAACATTTTAACTTAAATTTTTTTAATTATTCTATTTATGATTCTAACTAAACTCAGCTAACAAGACATTTTATTTGTCTCACTTAATTTGTAAATGGTACGTATAATTCAAAGAGGAGCTACTTTCTTTCGATTAAGTATTACTTTTCTTGTTATGATTTGCTTTTTATTTGCATTGTCGCGGAAGCGCCAACCAAACACAGCTGCCACAAATTAAAGCTCTCTCTTGTTTGTATTGCGAAAGTTATACGTTAGACTATTTAAACTTGAATTACTTGATATTTTAGTTCTATGGCTTCTTTATGCGCCAAATATAAAACAAATTCATATCTATGCATCTACATACATATAGCATTATTTGAGTAACTTCTAGATGTGCCAAGAATTGATAAGCGTTTCTGCTATAGGCGAGTGAAATTAGTTAATGATAAATGAAATGATATATTACGTTGATTACTTGGAAGTTCATGTGCATGGATATTTTTCTTGTAATTCATTTGCTTTTGTCTTCAAATCTGCCACACTTTGCTTAACGATAAATTAGCGTAATTAGTGGGCGTGGTAAGTTGTCTTTGGACTCGGCGAGTACCGTAATCAAACACGATCCTAAAGTAATTTCGTAAATCATAAATAAGTGGCGTTAAGTTTTAATTGATATAAAGCATCCATTTGCTAGCAGTGATAGATGGCTTTTGGAACAGCTTTGCTGTAAACATAGCTTTCAACTTGGTTTCTTCCTCTTCGGCCATAAGTCTTTAAAGTAGCTTTCAGAGTCTTTTGTTCTTAATACCCGTACGAACTTTAGCTTATTGAAGTCTGCCTTGGATTTCACAATTAAATCAACTTCATCCACCCTGTTGGAGAAGCTATAGTCTCCTATTTATTTTCCTTTGTAAGTTCCACGCCCATACTTTGACTAAAATGTTTCGAGAGAGCGTTGTTGTTGTTGTTCTAGCAGTGCTTCGCCCCATCCAATAGGTGCGACCAATCACAAATTGTCATCAATGTCCTCTAACGGCAGTGCTAGGAAACTCGCTGTTTCAACAGTGGTGGATCACAATGGGAGGGGTATTAGAGGCGTTGGTTCCACAATATAATTGAAGAGATGGTTGGTGTCATGTGGGAACACAATGCAGGCAGGACATATGTTTTATGTGTCGGGGTTGATTCTGGATAGGTAAGAGTTTAACCTGTTACAGTACCCAGATTGAAGTTGAGCTAGAGTGACGCGCGCTTACCAAGGGAGAGTGCGTTCCTCCTCTGCTAGTTCTGAGTATTTTTCTTTAAGTACTGCATTCGCTGGGCAATTCCTGGAACAGATGTCCGACGCCTATTTGTGAATATCACTGAGGACCTGCTTGTACTTTGTTGATTCAAACGGCTGTGTTTTATGGTACCGTATTTCCTCATAATGCTTACGGAGATGATCCTTAAGCCCCTGGTTGGTATAGCGTCATCAATCAGATATCTGTTGGAATGCCCACGTTTTTGGGTATTCAACAGAAACTGTTTGGTTAGCATTTCTTTCTCTCCCTAATAGGAGGTACTCTCGCCTCGTTATGTAGATGGTGTTCTGGGGACATAAGGAGACAGCCAGTAGCAGTTCTGAGGGCAGTATTTTGGCAGGCCTGTATTTTCTTCCAGTAAGTAACCTTTAGGTTTGGCGACCATATTGGGACGTGTTGCATGCCTGTAGCTCCAGAGCGTAGTTTATCTTGCTGTTTTGCTTAACTAGTCTTTATAGAGAAGTAGGGGAGAAACGGTTAAGGAACTTCTGTGAATCACTGCCTCTCGGCAGTCGTTCGCTAAACACTGCGGGTATACTTCTGTTATGAAATTCTGCAGCAAACCCCGTTCGGAGTTGTCACAAAACATGCTAGTTATCTCGCCAATTTGTGCGAAAAATTAAAAAGTAGCACAACGCAAATTGAGTAGTAGTTTGGCCTACCCGTAGGTATATCTTATTAGTGATTTCTGTCCAGCTACGATAACTTTTTTTTAGGTTAGCAGAGAAGTACTATATCTGAACCCTTGGCAGGTAGTTAGCTCCATTTATAAATGAACCGGCTGGTGGTATCTTTATAGGGACTTTTTTTTAGGCTCTCTTTTATTGTTCTTACTTATTGTCCCTGGCGTGCGAGGCCTCTATCTACTTTGCCATTGTGCCCTTTGCATTGTAATCATTTACAACCGCCGTGAAGCAAATATTGTGGCGTCTCAAGAAATAAATTTTTGACTTTACTGCGAGAGAGTTATACTTATATCGGGACGCCATTGGGCAGAATTTTGGTTGTTTCACGAAGGAAATACCACAAGTCGCAGAAGCTATTGAACTGGTGTCATTTCGATAGTTACACATGTTTCATTTTTCTGTCTGAGACTCCTTCCTACTCACATCGGTCACTGTACGGACGGTTTGTCGCAGCAAAGCTATCGTACTTCTATATCTTTAAGGCCCATCCAAGTGCTAACTATCCACGTCTGTTGGGTCAGCTAAGCACTAGAAGATTACCTATTCATGCTCCACCGTAATCTGAAAGGGCTCTTTTACTCCCTCTTATCCGTAATCTTTTCCAATCGTCTTATTTAATTGGATTCCCTTACCATTATATCACGGTACTCGTTGAATTTCCGCTAATTTTGCACATTACTACACTCACACTTTGCCTAAAAAAAGAAGGTGTATTAAGACATATAAATATTTACAGAATATGCAAAAAAAAAAAATTTAAAAAATATATTGAGTTCGGTTAACCTAAATAAATAAAATTCCAGTAGCATAAAATATTTATTTATCCATTAATTACGAAAAAAAATCTAACAATTTTGAACCATATCACTTCATCCAAAAAATAAATATAAGCCAATATTTTTGTTAAATACCTACACATACATAGATATGATTAGTCCTGCTGTGCATTCAAACTTTGTAGATAACTATAAAATAAATATTAGATTGTCCTTATTTTTGAAAAGAGTTTAACTACGCAGTTGTCGAAATTATTAATAGACAAAAATTTAAATATTTGTTTTAGAATTAAGTGCATACTTGCAGAGTTTGAAAGTCTCGGACGATTCATTTGTTCCTTATAAATATGCACATATACATTAGATTGGCAATCTTAAATCAAATTTACAAATTTTTATACTCAGTTGAGCAGAGCTCACAGAGTATATTAAGTTTGATTGGATAACGGTTGGTTGTACAGGTATAAAGGAATCGAGATAGATATAGACTTCCATATATCAAAATAATCAGGATCGAACAAAAATTTGATTGAGCTATGTCCGTCCGTCCGTCCGTTAACACGATAACTTGAGTAAATTTGGAGGTATCTTGATGAAATTTGG
This sequence comes from Eurosta solidaginis, assembly GCF_040869045.1. Taxonomy (NCBI): domain Eukaryota; kingdom Metazoa; phylum Arthropoda; class Insecta; order Diptera; family Tephritidae; genus Eurosta; species Eurosta solidaginis. The sequence goes on from NC_090323.1 coordinate 51,314,165, forward strand.
TATGTAGGTTCCTGAGCACACATCTCAGATCGCTATTTAAAATGAACGCTATCGGACTATAACCACGCCCACTTTTTCGATATCGAAAATTTCGAAAAACCGAAAAAGTGCGATAATTCATTACAAAAGACAGATAAAGCGACGAAGCTTGGTAGATGAGTTGAGCTTATGACGCAGGATAGAAAATTAGTAATATTTTGGACAATGGGCGTGGCACCGCCCACTATTAAAAGAAGGTAATTTAAAACTTTCGCAAGCTGTAATTTGGCAGTCGTTGAAGATATCATGATGAAACTTCGCAGAAACGTTACTCCTATTACTATATGTACGCTTAATAAAAATTAGCAAAATCGGAGAACGACCACGCCCACCTTTTAAAAAAAAATTTTTTTAAGTAAAATTTTAACAAAAAATTTAATATCGTTACAGTATATAAGTAATTTAAGTCAACATTCAACTCTAGTAATGATATGGTGCAACAAAATACAAAAATAAAAGAAAATTTCAAAATGGACGTGGCTCCGCCCTTTTTCATTTAATTTGTCTAGGATACTTTTAACGCCATAAGTCGAACAAAAATTAACCAATCCTTTTGAAATTTGGTAGGGGCATAGATTTTATGACGCTAACTGTTTTCTGTGAAAATGGGCGAAATCGGTTGATGCCACGCCCATTTTTTATACACAGCCGTCCGTCTGTCCTTCCGAATGGCCGTTAACACGATAACTTGAGCAAAAATCGACATATCTTTAATGAACTTAGTCTACGTGCTTACTTGAACTCACTTTATCGTGGTATGAAAAATGAACGAAATCCGACTATGACCACGCCCAATTTTTCGATATCGAAAATTACGAAAAATGAAAAAAATACCATAATTCTATACCAAATACGAAAAAAGGGATGAAACATGGTAATTGGATTGTTTTATTGAAGCGAAATATAACTTTAGAAAAAACTTTTTAAAATGGTTGTGACACCTACCATATTAAGTAGAAGAATATGAAAAAGTTCTGCAGTGCGAAATAAAAAACCCTTGAAAGCTTGGCAGGTATTACATATATAAATAAATTAGCGGTATCCAACAGATGATGCCCTGGGTCACACTGGTCCACATTTTGGTCGATATCTGGAAAACGCCTTCACATATACAACTACCACCACTCCCTTTTAAAACTCTCATTAATACCTTTAATTTGATACCCATATCGTACAAACTCATTCCAGAGTCACCCCTGGTCCTCCTTTATGGCGATATCTCGAAAAGGCGTCCACCTATAGAACTAAGCCCCACGCCCTTTTAAAATACCCATTTACACCTTTCATTTGATACCCATATCGTACAAACGCATTCTAGAGTCAACCCTGGTTCACCTTTATGGCGATATCTCGAAACGGCATCCACCTATAGAACTAAGGCCTACTCCCTTTTAAAATACTAATTAACACCATTCGTTTGATGCCCATATTGTACAAACAAATTCTAGGGTCACCCCTGGTACACCTTTATGGCTATATCCCTAAATGGCGGCCACCTATAGAACTATGGCCCACTCCCTCATAAAATACTCTTTAATGCCTTTCATTTGATACCCATGTCATACAAACACATTCCAGGGTTTCCCTCGGTTCATTTTCCTACATGGTTATTTTCCCTTATGTTGTCACCATAGCTCTCAACTGAGTATGTAATGTTCGGTTACACCCGACCTTAACCTTCCTTACTTGTTTTTTTTCAATCTCACCTTTCAACCGGCAATACTGATATCCAAAATATCACATATGAAATTTGGTCCTGATTGCAGGCAATTAAAGGGTACAAGGATGAAAGTAAAGAGTTCTCTAGGGAGACTAAGAAATGTAAATACAATTTTTTGTTTTCTAATATTCAAAATCGGTTATGTTATAGTTGGTGATATCACTAATAAATTTAGGGCGTGTTGTACAGGAGTTTCAGTTCAGATTACGACAGAAAGATTTAATATATTAAAATATGAATTTTAACCACTGTTTGGTACCCCTTAACTGATTTTAATCAGGACCAAAATGTATATGTGATATCGGCTATTATAACATTACCGATTTTGGATATTAGCTTAGGTTTCTTACATTCTAAATTTTTGTGCCTCAAAAATCACACGTATCTAACTTCAAATATTTTTAAAACGAAGCTTTCTGAGGAGCTTCTATTCATTTCAATTCAACGTTTTCACATTTCAAGTTTCGTTGTTGTATTTTGGTGTTTAGTTAAAGCTACTTAGGAATGAGATATAAAAAAATATGGTTAAAACCCCTAATAGGTTTTTTCCTCGGAATTAAAAAAATCCACAGCAATACAAAAGCGCGTTAGTCGAGCTGCATGTTTATGTTACTTGTCTTTTTTTATGTTACTTGTCTTTTCTTATGTCTATATGAAGCGAAAAACATCTGAAATATGTATTGATTGCATGGATAGGATTACAGTATAGGTCCATTCTCTAAACGAGACAATTCTTTGTCAACTTTTTTTACATTATACAAGCTGTTTGGGTATCCCGGACTTGACCCTAAACAGACGTCATAGATTTCTTTCCACTCTTGGGTTTTAAGATTTCGCCAGAACAGGCAGCTTTTCACTGGTGTGTGAGCTTAACCCTACTATGTAAGTCAGTAGCTAAGGCGCTTGCGCTCAATTTCGCTGTATTCAGACAGAGCCTCCTTCTCGCAGAGTCGCTTGCGAGGCATTGGTGGACTTGTCGCAGTGATGCTACGAAGTGATTGATAAGCTACAGTGAGGTGACACAGAAACAGTTCCTGTGTATGACACATAAAGATCGCTGAAACTCCTATGGGCTGATCTCTATGGAAACTTCGAGAAGAATGCAAATAAACTGCAAATAAACTTCTACTACTACTGCTCGATTCATTAGATACAATTGAGTTAAGTTTATAAAAATATTCATACAGAATCATGTTGCTTAATCAAAGCCAGCCCTAATTTACGACACATGATTGAAAGGTATTCTGTATATATCAGTCCTAATCAAGAAACAAGGTATAATTATGTTGTATTCAGAGAAAAAATAAGACGTAGTTGGAATGCCCAAAATGTTTGAAGGGAAACACTAAACTACATAGCAATGGTTTGCGGGTGGTTTTCCCACTTAAGAGGTCAGAGTTTAAGAAGCACTATTCTCCTCGAAAGAGTATTCGAAAGGCCAGCCCAGTCTGGCATAATTTTGGAAGCAAAAAAGGAATCGCAACAGAAAAATTCCGGAGATATCAAATATTTCAAGTGCGGAAACCCAGGTCATGTTGCCCGTCATTGCAGCACCGGTCCTAGTGTGAGGCAACGAACCATGGTAATGAGTAGCAAGATGAAAAACGGGTACGAAAATAACACCAAATTGGAGGGTTTCCTGGAGGGAGAGTTGGTACTGTTATACAACCCTCACTAGTGGAAAGGTGTTCCAACAAAATTTCAGTGTAGCTGGGAAATCCCGTACAAAGGCAACGAAGAATATTTCACACACATAACCAAGCTTGAAGCAAAGCGATCGGGTAGATCAGATTAGGTGGTGGAGACCAGTTTAGCGAATATTAGCATTTCTAACATCACTATGCTGTTAGTAAATAAACACAAGGACATTATACCATTTACATAAATACATAAAAGGCAACGAAGAATATTTCACACTCATAACCAGCAGCTTGAAGCAAAGAGATTATTTCACATACACATATATAGTCAGCAGATAAGAGCGAAGGAGAAAGAGGAACAATCACACATCACGTTAGCATCAGCTAATAGCAGAGGTTGTTACTTACACACATTTAGTTATAAGAAAAACATAAACTAAACATATACATTAGGGCGGGTCAAATTGTATGGGGAAAAAAACTTCAGGTACACATCCAGTTTCTGAATCTATGGATCATACTGAGTAATATTGTCCATGCGACCATAGGTCTGAAATGAATTTCGAGCCTCCCTAATTTTGTTAGAAAATTGTATATCCCAATCGGAATAGCGGCTCTCACAAATAAAATACATGGAAATTTGACATTTAATTCGGATTCGGATTGGGATATGAAATTTTCTAACAAAATTAGGGAGGCTCGAAAGTCATTTCAGACCTATGGTCCCATGGACCATATTACTCAGTATGACCCATAGATTCAGAAACTGGATGTGCACCTGAAATTTTTTTCACCATAAAAATTTATCCGCGATAATATACATGTATATAGCTAAATAACCACATATGAGATAAAATTGTTCCATAAATCATGTTCATGAAAAGTCTATACCTTAGGAGAAATAGGTGAACGAGGCTAACTGAGAGTATAAAAGCAGAACTTGCAAGCAATAATCAGTCAGTTTGATTTCAACACGCTATCAGTGAAGTAAGCGAGTATTGTAATTGTGAAGTAATATTACTACAGTAAAGCTGTAAGTAAAGGAGATATTGCTATACTGAATATTTGAATTATTTATTCGACAGTTTTTCGAATGATAGCAGAAGGTGCAAAACTTCCCAAAATTCGTTACAGTATTTCACATTACTTTTTGGATGCGGCATTTAAGTTTTATTTTAATCAATATTTTATTTCTTCTTTTTTAACAGCTTTGTAAACATTTACCCATTAAATACTGTTAGTTGAGTAAAAATACTCCATTACATTTAAAAACTTCCAACGCACATATGTATGACTTTAAAATTATTAAATCTGAAATAAATCTTTTGGATTTCGGCTTTACTTCTTGGTATTTCGGCTATATGTTTCATAATATGCAAAAAATATTTGGATTCTAAAAATCAGTAGTTAGCTGCTTATTGTTTATACATATAATTAAACTCATATTCATATGTGTAGTCCCAATTTTTTTGTACTTACAACCCCATAAACATTAGAGTCTAGTTTTAACATAGAATTTCTCCTAGTTCTTAAACTGAGAAATTTCACTTCACAATCTGTCCTTTCTCAAAGGCTTCTCTACTCCTGCTCAATTTCAAAATAAGAATTTGTAAAGAGTCTCATAAGAAGCATTTTTCTACACATTTAAGAACTCTTTACCTGTTATTTATTGGGTAACAAATTAAATAAGTTTGTTTATACAGTAGCAAAGGCTTAAGAAATATAAATCTTTTGACAGCACGGCGAACAAATAATTGTATGCAAAGCGCATTGAAATGATCGATTTACTAACGGGGTATAAACAATATGAGGGAAGCAGATAAAACAAGATTTTTTTTAATATATTGAATATAGCAACAAGAAATTAAAACGTTTTCTGATGAGAGATAGCAAAAATAAAGCCCAATAGGGAGAGGGAAGAACTTTCCGGTGGAAATGAATAATATTAGAAATATATATGCATGAACTTAGACATACATATCTACAAAAAAGTAAATCATGAATGGCGCACATGTCATTTAAATCAAGTTAAAAGAAGTATGAGACACAAATATACTCAAGTGTCAACCTAACTCGCAGCCGTTTTCGACGATGAAAAAATTATCATCTTAAAACAAAAACGCATGCTCATTGCGATAGAATAGTAATATGCATTTTAAAACCCATGTAGTCTGTAAAATTTTGCCCCATTGTAATTTTTTTTTTGTCATTTTTTTTTTTTTGTCATACGATTAACTGCTTATTTTTACCCAACTATTGTCGCTTCCCAAGGCAGTCGGTTCTATGTACCGGAGCGACTCGGGATTTTTCCCGACCAAGGACTGTCATTTCAGTGTGACCCCATTTAATTTGTTTCGTCCCTCCCACAAATTGTCATCCTCCCAGCAGCTCCTTGCAGCAGGACTGCTACATATTCTCTTACTCCGGGAAGGTATCGAACCCAATCCGGGTCCGTCTCCTGACCCCGGTCATGAGAAATGGTTTTGCTGCATTTGCCAGAAAAGAATCTTTTTAGGACGGTCATACTCTGTTCAGTGTGTCTCGTGCAAGGGATGGTTGCATCGGACAGGTTGTTCTGGGCTTGATCCCAAAACCCGACGTCCACGTAACTTTTATAAATCTTTTGTGGCTCCTTGCTGCTCACGCCCAAGGGCGTCCCGTAGTCTACGCCTAAGCGTATCCCCACTACCTTCCAGCAGCTGCGCTGCTCAGCAAGCCACAACAAGTACCCGCTGCTGCTCGCGCCCCACGGCGCCAACAACTCAAACAGCTGATACCACTCATAACTACTACCTTCGTAGTAGAGCTGGTAGCAATGCTGAGCATCAGCCCCTGCCCCCGTCTTCTTCTCCCCCCTCTTTTCTGGCAGCAATCGTGCAGGTCAGGGAAACAGACTCTTAGTCCCTGCCTCCGTTTGCACCGTCTGCCAGCACAGAATATATAGGTTTGCGACATCCGCTCAATGCAGCTCCTGCCTTGGGTGGTGCCACTTTCCTAGATGTTCAGGTCTCCGCGACGGCAACGCCCCGACGGGTTTCATCGCGCCATTTTGCCAGGTCGCAAACCCAAATCATCCGGGTACCCCAATGCTTGCCCAAGGGCGCCCAGTCCCAAGGCCACAACAGCAATTGCGTCCTGGCCTTCCACAACCTAGGCGTAGTCACCCCTCACTTACCCCTCATGCACTTCAGAATTCTGCAGTTCAACTGTAATGGACTAACTGGGAAGATTACGGAGATAGTCGATTTCATGAAGCGGCACAACATCCGCATTGCTGCGATTCAAGAGACTAAACTCACAGCAAGATCTGCATTGCAGACCTGCTCTGGTTATAATGTCCACAGGAAAGACCGCGAGAGCGGAAATGGAGGCGGCCTCGCGTTTATTATACACCACTCTGTGCAATATCATATATTTGATCCTGGCATCGACCGCAGTGACAATGTCTTAGAACGTCAAGGCCTATCTGTCCGGTCAGGCGATGCAAATCTAGAAATCATCAACATCTACATCCCTCCTGTCACCTGTTGCCCCAGTGGATACCACACTAATATCGAGGCCTTACTCACTGGCAACAATCGCATTATCTTAGGCGATTTCAATGCCCATCACGACCTATGGCATTCAAACTTGCGGGCGGACAGTAGGGGTGAGATGTTGGCGGATCAAATAGACGAAACGACGTTCTGCACAATAAACGGAGACGCCCCCACACGTATGGTAGGAAGCTGTCATAGCTCGCCAGATATCTCAATCGTGAGCGCAGAACTCGTAAACTGCGTCAACTGGCAGCCGATGGTAACATTGGCATCCGACCACCTGCCCATACTTATTTCGTTCGAGCGTACCGCCGACTTCATCGTCACCGAAAAACGCACTTTCATAAACTTCAAAAAAGGAAAGTGGGAAGAATTTAAATCTGCAACAGACAGCAGTTTTGCTGCCCTCCCTATCCCGACTGATGCCCGCCAAGGGGAGCGTGCCATCCGTAAGGTCATTGAATCCGCCTCGGCACATTTCATTCCCGCCGGGAGAATTCCCAAAATCCGGCCCCACTTCCCGGCGGAGGCAGCGAGCTTAGCGAGGGAACGCGACCTTATAAGACAGCTTGATCCAGGCGACCCCCAAATAAGGGATATAAACCAACGCATCAGATTGCTTGTGGACGAACACAAGCGGGCGAAATGGGAAGAGCACCTAAGAGGTTGTAACCTCTCTACCGGTGTAGGTAAACTTTGGTCCACCGTAAAGTCCCTATCGAATCCGACTAAGCACAAAGGCAAAGTTTCCATCGCCTTTGGCGATAAGGTGCTGTCGGATGCGAAAAAATGCGCGAGCGCTTTCTGCCGACAATATATAATGCATCCTACGGTCGACAAAGATAGACGGAGAGCCAATAGACACGCACATAAACACAAACTCAGCGCGTCACCAATTACCATCACCGCTAGAGAGGTTGAGGACGCCATTGGTCGCGCTAAACCATCCAAAGCAGCGGGTCCAGACGGCATAGCCATGCCGATGCTTAAAAACCTAGGGAAAGAGGGTTTCAAATACTTAGCGCATGTCTTCAACCTGTCTCTTTTCACCTTTGTCATACCCTAGAAATGGAAAATGGCCAAGGTGGTCCCGCTACTAAAGCCTGGGAAACCAGCTAACGTAGGTGAGTCATATCGTCCGATATCTCTCCTATCACCAGTGGCAAAGACGCTTGAAGCCATTTTGCTCCCTTATTTCCAAGCACATTTGCAGCTAGCCCCTCATCAGCATGGCTTCAGAAAACTCCATAGCACTACCTCCGCGCTAAATGTCATTAGCACCCAGATAAATTGCGGTTTGAATCAATATCCCCACCATAGAACAGTACTCGTAGCGTTAGACCTATCAAAAGCTTTTGATACGGTCAACCATGGCTCGTTACTGCAAGACCTGGAAGGGTCCACCCTTCCCCCATGTCTTAAAAGGTGGACCGCAAATTATCTGGGTGGTCGGCAGGCATCGGTGCAATTCAGAAACGAAACATCAAAACAAAGGAGAATTAAACAAGGGGTGCCACATGGTGGTGTCCTATCCCCGCTTTTGTTTAATTTCTACATATCTAAGCTACCTTCACCACCGGAAGGAGTCACAATCGTTTCCTACGCCGATGACTGCACAATAATGGCCACAGGCCCAGGCCCAAAGATCGATGAGCTATGCAATAAAATAAACGGCTATCTCCCTGATCTCTCCAGTTTTTTCGCCTCGCGAAACCTGGCATTGTCACCGACTAAATCTTCCGCGACCTTATTTACAACATGGACGCCCCAAATGTCGACCATATTGAACATCCACGTCGATGGCACTACGCTACCGACTGTCCTACACCCCAAAATCTTGGGTGTGACGTTTGATCAGGATCTACATTTTGGTGCGCACGCAACCGCAATTGTTCCAAGAATTCAGAGCCGTAATAAAATCCTCAAATCCCTTGCTGGCAGTACCTGGGGAAAAGATAAAGAAACGCTCTTGACCACATACAAAGCAATTAGCCAGACGATTACGTGCTACGCGTCACCCATATGGTCGCCAAGCCTAAAAACCACCCACTGGAAGAAACTACAGGCCTACCAAAATACTGCTCTCAGAATCGCCACGGGCTGTCTTCTTATGTCCCCAGAACACCATCTGCATAATGAGGCAAGAATACTCCCCATCAGGGAGAGAAATGAGATGCTGACCAAACAGTTTCTGTTGAATACCCAGAAACCTGGGCATCCCAACATACATCTGATTGACGAACCAGCACCGCCTAGGGGCCTAAGGAGTCATCTCCGTAAGCATTTTGAGGAAATACGACACCTGAGAACCCAGCCGTATGAAGCGGAAAAACACAAGCAGGTCCTTGGTGAACTCCATAGACAGGCGTCGGACCTTTATGTCGGGAATTGCCCGGTGAATCCAGTACTTGAAGAAAAATATCCAGAACTCGCAGAAGAGGAACGCATACTCCCCAGGGAAACGCGTGTCACTCTTGCTCAACTTCGTTCTGGATACTGTAACAGGTTAAACTCTTACCTATCCAGAATCAACCCCGACATACAAAATGTATGCGCTGCTTGCAATGTGTCCCCACATGACACCAACCATCTCTTTAATTGTAATGTGGAACCAACGCCTCTAATACCCCTTTCCTTATGGTCCACCCCTGTTGAAACGGCAAGTTTCCTTGGACTCCCGTTAGAGGATATTGATGACAATTTGTGATCGGTCGCGGCTATTAGGTGGGGCGAGCATTGCTACAACAACAACAACAACCCAACTATTGTCTACTGAAGCGTTTAGTTAAACTCAAAATGAGCAGTATGTAGCTATAAAAACGATTTATGAGTTCTTGATTGCGCGCATACGCTCATAAATATGCATAACAAGAGATATTAGTATAGATGAGTATAGAAAAAAAAAAAAAAAAAAATAGATGACTAACAAAAACAACAACGGCAATAAAAATTCCTGAGGTGCGAGTTTATAGTAAAAACAGATCTGTTATATCTAATATATAAAATTCTTCTGTCACGATTTTAGAGGCTGAACTCCTCCGAAACGGCTGAACCGATTCTCATGAAATTTTGTGAGCATATTGGGTAGGCCTGAGAATTGGCCGACGTCTACCTTTTTTTTCGCTACGTGTCTAGGGTCTTGAGATCAAAACGTGGACCCGGGTACCCGTAGAATGTGTTTATACAATATGGATATCAAATGAAAGCTGTTGATGAGTGCTATAGTACAGGATAATTTTCATACAACTGGGAGGATAGGGTCTCGAGATATAGGCCAAAACATGGACCCGGATACACCTAGAATGTGTATCAAATTGATGCTGTTGATGTGTGCTATAATACAGAGTAAGTTGTACACCGCTGAGTGACTAGGGTCTCGAAATATAGGCCAAAACATGGACCCGGATACCGCTAGAATGTGTGCGTATTATGGATATCAAATGAAAGATATTGCTGAGTGCTCTGAAGTTCATTGAGATATTGGATTTCGTCGCATCAACTTGGCAAAACTGATAAATATGCATGCGAAGCCGAAATAAAGTCATGAATTAATAATACCCACATACTTATTTGCATACGTCCTATTCGATTTGCCCGTAATTTCGTATATAAATTTGCCTATATTAGTATTTACGATGCTTTTTTTTCCGGGAAGTATAATAGAGACGGAGTGGGACTGGGATTAGGACTAGGACTGGGACTGAGACTGAGACTCGGAGTCGGACTGGGACTGAGACTCGGAATGGGACTGGAACAAAATACATACCACCCTCTGTGACTGACAATAAGAGATGAAGAAGAAGCAGAAAAATTTGAGAGAAGAGAAAAGAGAGAAGGAGACTGAGAAAGAGATAGAATGAAACGAAGATGGAGATGAAGCGAAAAAGACGGAGGGAGGAGTCAATAAAGAGATTAGGAAAAAGTGTAGAGGGGTAGGGCAGAGTTAGACGGAAAAAGCTTATTAAAATGTATGCAGGTAGGCCAAATTTAGGGCAGAACAACGTCTGCTGGGTCTGCTAGTGCGTTTATAATAATATAAATGGGAAATAATAAAAGTTCACCTAATTATTGCTAGCACAAACAATTCACGTACAGAAAGGGAGGAGTTGGGGTCAAAACAGGCTGTGGTTTACAGGAATACGATCCATATAATACGAAACAAGGAATAAGATACATAAAATGTTGAAACGTTGGCATAATGCCTGAACATTCCAACAAAAAGTTCGCGATTTAACTGAAGATTTCAACAGCAAATAGATAACCTATATATAAGAGTAATTCGAAATTTAAAGTAGAGATCCAAACTTTCGATGGTAATATCGATAGTTTTATTCTCTAAAGAAACGATTTTTTCTGGCGATAGACAATAAAATCAATAGTGAATTCTTCTACCTTTACTATAGTGCCGAATTAGATACATATTTCCACTTTAGACCTATGCCGATAACTTCGAACTATTGTAAAAATTTGCACTTTAGATCTAGTTCTATTAATGGTACTGTTTCGTTGGTGCCGGACAGAAATTCACTGTTCCTTCTAGTGCGATTTTATCCCTTTTTTTGGTAGTTTAGAACCAGTGGGAATATTAGTGAAACCCCCAAAACTGTCGATTTTGGAATAAGGAAAACCATAGATACCATCGGACTTGCTCTATAGGTCTAGTTCTGAACAAGAAACTTTTAACATTTGTTACTGACTTTCCTTTAGGGTTTAAGTAACGCCACGTGTTAATTTAAAAACGTATTATCTCAGAGTCTTATAGCTTCTGTAACACGTCCCAAAGATTTTGGATATCAATCAGGCGCGAGCCTAGTTCCCACAGGAGCGATTTGATTGACCACCCGAACATTCGGGATGGTTCACTTTATTTGGTATTTGAGTGATTGAAGGCTTTGGGTATGGGCATTTAATTGCTGATTGAAATATCACCATTTCTTGGCTGTCGTTTCGAAAACAGCCCAGATATATTTTTTAAAACACACTTCTTCAAGCTTTGTTTGGTACGAAACAACTAGTCTTACTGCTTTCGTCTCCATAACAAAATCGTAACTTTGTCCAACAGGGACCAAAGTAAACGGTATGTGATTTTTTTTTACCCTGGTATTACCAACGCAAGGTGAAGTTAGAGAAGTTCGGTTATTTGCTTGTAATCACCGAGTTATCAGTTTCTTATTAATTTCTTGTTGACTTTTTGTCGACGCATTACAGATATGTCTTCTATTTTATGTTGAAGTTGAATGGGTGTGTCTTAACAAAACACTGGTGGCGTCAATAAGTAATTCGTAGCACTAAGACAATAAATCGAAAAATGTTTAAAAACTTATCGATAGCTTTATGTAATAACTCTGAAAAGAAATCGATAGCCGTTCGATAACCATTCGATAACATATTAATAGCATACCGATAAATTTTCGATAGATAACTCATAATTTTTCGATATTATATCCATAACTTTTCAATAACATATTGATAACTCGTCCTTTCCTTTCTTTTATTTTCCTTTAATTTCCTTCCCTTTCCTTTTCTTTCCTCTCTCTTTCTTTTCTTTCCACTACTTTCCTTACCTTTCTTTTCCATCCCTTTCCTCTCCTTTCTCTTCCTTCCTTTGCTTCCTTTGCATTCCTTTCCTCTCTTCACCTTTCCTCTCCTTTTCTTTTTATTTCATCACCTTCCTTTCCAAGACTATCGTTAGGCGAGCAAGTCACCTCCATACCACGACGGACTCCAATTATAATTGGTTATTAGTCCAGCCATCGAAAAAAAGCACCTAAATGAAACTGAAATAAGGAATACTTCAACTTACCGAATTGTTACACTGGTTTACAGCCAAAATTCACCAGAGACGCCATTATGAAATTCCTATATAAAATCGCCACCTGATTCCGAAAATCAAGTTTTTTTTTAATTCTATTGTAACGTTTTTGAGATATTTACGAATAACGGTTCTTTGAAAAGGAAAAAATTGAATCCACTTAATCATATATATCTCAAGAACGAATTGAGAAACTCCAAAACGGTTTGAAGCTTTTAAAAGGTAATAAAATTTGCTAAAAGACTGTGCGTACAACACTTTTTGCCGCAAATTCAAAGATAACGAACAATCATTACGGATTTTTTCATTTTTTTTTTTTTTGTAAAAATATAAAAAAAATGGTACTTTGCGAGGAAGGATCTCGAAAACTTTTTATTTTTTTGCAGATTTTTTTCTCTCTAAGCTCTGTTTTATTACAAAAAAAAAAATAAGCTTTCATTCTACAAAATCGATGAACTAATGCAAAAGTTATAAGCAATCAAATAAATATATCCATATAGGTAAACTTAAGTACCCTACAAATAATATCATATGTACATATGATTCTGTCTTAACTCTATAATCTTATTTTAGAACTGAAAAAGTTATATGTCTTATTTTGACGCTTATTTATATTAGGATCGGTTTCTCTTATGAGAAACCAACAGTAGTCACTCATCATAGCGACATCCCAGAATCCTTGATACCGACTTTCAATCATTTTCATTTGCTGGTAAAACCTTTCGCTATTTAAGTAAATTAGATAAATACATATGTGACACATTAGTATATAATTTTCTTAGGCTGGATCTATCTTTCAATTCAGAACAAATTTTTTGTTTACATATTTCTCGTTCTTGTTTTTTTTGGCACTGCACGATGAATTCAGATTTAGGGCAATATATTCTCAAATAAATTTAAAAATTGTCATACAAATTTTTTTTTTATTGGGCAGATAGGTTTTAAAGTTAACTGAGAAAACGGTCTTAAATATGTTTTTTTATTTACCCATTTCTGCATAGTTTTTTATTAAGTTTTTCACTATCATCTCGTAGTTAGGACTTTTGTCTTTGCTTAAAAAAGAAGTAAAGACCTTTTCAAAAGAATCCTACGATGCTGCCTCCACTGGTGACAACAGTTCTTTGAAATGGTTATTGGTCATCATTTTCCTTATTTTCGTTCCCACAAAAATCCCTTCCTTTATTTTTGCTTCTGAAATCTCTGGAAAGATTGTCTTCAAATGATGAAAAGCTTAGCTTTTTTGTCCAAAGCCTTGACAAAGTTTTTGATAAGGCCGAACTTGATGTGGAGCGGAGGTAGAGTTATTTTTTCCTTCTTTATAAGTGGGGAGTATTTTATGTTATCCACTCCAACTTGAAACTCGATTCGTTCAGGCCAATCCTTTATGATGTAGTGGTCTTGACGAGGTCGGCTATCCCATTTGCATGGAAAGCAACAGTATTTTACGTATCCATTTTGTAGACCACATAGCATTCCAACGACTTTAAACTCGGTACATATTTTCCAATCATGTTCTTCGTATTTGATTAATTTGAGCAATTTTTGCATTATCTTATAAGTTTCCTTCGTATTTATGGCATACGTGATCGGGATAGATGGCTTTTGGTTGCAAATATGCAATAACACGGCCTTTAAACTTAATTTATTGCCGTCTATGAACAATCGCCACTCTTTTGAATCATAGGGTTCACCAAACTGTTTGAATAGACCAGCAATGCCTTTGCAGTAACAAACACAGTCCTCCTTTGTATAGTACTTGGAAAATTGATAGTGACGAGTTCTATAATATGTTCCCTTAACATCGGATGAAACAAATTTAAATTGTTGCATACGAGAGGCGTGTAGTTCGGCCGTTTCCTTTGACAATTCCAAATCCCTTATCAAATCATTAGTTGTGCTTGTGTAAAAGAGTCTAATTCGTTTTCCGTTTGAAATCCAGTACAACATGATGCCGTGTAATCAGATACTGCTGTTGACAATGAAACCGGAGCCGGAACTAAAGTTAAATTTGATTCTGGCAATGTAACTTCCGTTAAATTTAGTTCTGGTAATGACACTGTAGATACGCTCGCATAGGTTACTTTTCTTGACTTTCTAACCCCAAGTACTTTTGTAGTACAAATACAGCAGTCCGTTGAATGGCAAGTTGGTTCCCTCCACTTCATTGCTGTAATAAATTTCATATGTCGCCTAAATAGATAGTTTCAGAAATTAGTCAGCTATGCATTAAAAGGGAGCAAATTCCGAATTTTAACAACGCACGTTTTCATTCCGGTTTCCGAAAAAATCAATTCGACTCGACATGTGGTGCAGACAGTATTCGGTGTCCATGGTTTTTATAGTTTTTAGGCTCAATTCCAAAATACTTATAGTATGTAACTTTCAAAGGATTTGAAAAGACACGTCGCATCCTTTTAACGATAAATTGACCGCAGATGATACAGAACATGTCTGGATCATTTGTACACTCACACTCTCGGGCCCTTTTATTCATATTATATTTTTAAGTAAATGACGGGTTATAAACTGCAATTATAAACTGGACAGTATTCAGCAAGCCTTGCAGATATTATGAAGGAACAAGGCGCATGTACTATTATTTATACTTAGATCAACTAAAAATTCAAGCCTACCTAGACAAAAAAAGATTCCCTAGTTCTACAAAGAAAACACTACCTGCCTTAAAAATATGCTCTTGCTTGAAATGTACCTGGGTTTTAGGAAACGACACTAACAGTTTTTTGTATCTAATAACCCTTCGAAAATCTACCTGCTAACTAACTGATATACGAATATTAACACATATGTACCAGTAGGGTACTTAAGTATTAAATGGATATATTTACTTGAATGCTTATAAATTGTGTATTAGCCCATCAATTTCGTTGAATAAAAGCTTATTTTTTTGTAATAAAACAGAGCTTAGAGAGAAAAAATAAAAAGTTTTCGAGGTCCTGCCTCGTAAAGTACAATTTTTTTTTTATATATTTTTATTAAAAAAAATGTAAAAACCGTAATGATTGTTCGTTGTCTTTGAATCTGCAGGGCCCAGCAAAAGGTGTTGTATGGACAGTTTATAGAACATTTTATTACCTTTTAAAAGCTTCAACCCGTTTTGGAATTGCTGATTTCGTTCTTGAGATATATATGATTAAGTGGGCCCAATTTTTATTTTAGTTTTTTTGAAAAAAAAAACGGTAATTCGTAAATATCTCAAAAATGGTACCATAGAATTAAAATTAACATTGATTTTCGGAATCAGGGGGTGATTTTACATAGGAATTTCATAATGGCGTCTCTGGTTCTGAAAAAAGTTTGAATTTGTGATCCAGTGTTATTAGTCCCAACAGATGCCAAAAAAATGGTTTGAAAATTAAAATTGACAATGCATGGGGTGTAATATAACCCAATGTTGAGTATTTAGCAAGAAAAAGGAGTGACTGTCGTAGACTGGTAAATAGTTGTGTGTCATCATTACCAACTGAAGATCTGAAGATCTAGCACTACTTGCTCATTGACTAATAGTCATAAAAGGAGGGTTCAATGCGCTAAATTTTGCATCAGCATGCGAAACAATAAAAAAATAGTGAAATAGAGGTAAGTTAAAAAGAAGGTGATTAAGATTTGAACGGCTTAACGATCACTTACTCATGCACAACCCGAACGCCTCTGCGAAACGCTGCAACATCGTTTCGCACCATAAAATGCTAAATCATTGCAAGCTGTATTTTATGAGCAGCCCTTTCGCAGCGGCTCAGCGGCTGTTGCGTATGTGATTACTATTAGTGGATATTGTCTTCTCATAGAACTCCTTTGTGCAATATGATGCATCATCTTCATATACCATTTGCATAATCACATTTCGCACGTTATCTTATCGTCATGCAGGATCAGTATAAAATTCTCCTGCACATTTCTTTGTCTTGTGTTTTTTGCTTATAATCTTACATTCGAAGTTCGCATTTTTTTCGATACTTTTTTTTTATCCGTTCACGCATTGTGTCACAATTACACACGTGTTGCACAGTACTTCAAGTGTTTGTGCCGCACTAAATTTGTCATAGGCATACAAATTTAGAAGACATTCTGATGAATATTTTTTCACACCATTGGACAATAGTTTTCCTTTTTTGTTTTCGTAATGCCTTTTCACATTTAGGTGCTATGATATTTTACTTCTAATACCCTAATATGATATTTAAGTTAAGTATTCCCTGTTGTTGCTGCTACATTAGGCTTGGGCGTGTCACACATTAAGGTAATGAGCAGATGATCCGTCCTTTTCTATGCATGCAGCTCAGGCCCTTTGAGGATAACTCGTTCGTTCAAAACCTACGGGAATCAGCGTATATGTATGTATATTTTGCATTGTAATTGCATATTTGATTGTCTTAAAACTCTTCAACATGCGTACATACATACATACATCTATGTCAGTACTTAGGAATACATTTTCAAAGACCACAGTTACTTAGAGTACAAGAAAACAGCATCATAAGGCAAATATCTTTATAACAAATAAGGCAGTCTAAGTTCGGACGAGACTGAAAGTGTTTTCTAATATATATATTATGGACGCCTCTAAAATGAAATATCACCAACATTAAATGATATAGAAGCTGAAATACACTACCAACACATACACATACTATATCGTCTTCCGTAAGCAGCTATAAAACAGTTACAGCCAAAGGAACCAGTTGCTGTCTTATTAAATTTGGTCCTTTTTGTTCGATGTTGATATTAAATGTTTTGTGAAGGGAAACACATAGACTGAATGTGTCCATAATGTTACCAGAACTTGTTTGACGACCAATTAGGTAACTAGACTTATGTTGTAGAATAAGTCCGTCCTCATCGGACTCTTCGCGATATTCATACCTGGGCATCTAATATCGTGTTGAAAGTCAACGCGGAGAAGATAGATATGGTCTTGTTTACAAAGAGGTACAAGGTCCCAAATTGGACCAGGCCTAAGTTAAGATGGGTGATCCTACAGGAGAAAACTTGCACAAAATATCTAGGAATCATCCTAGACAGTAAGCTGTAATGAAAGTTCAACCCTCTCCGAGGAAGGCCTCAACGGCACTTTGTGCATGTAAAAGAATGCTGGGGTGTACGTGGGGCTTATCGCCCTCTCTTTCTCATTGGGTTTTTACAGGTATTGTAAGCCCTATTCTATAGCATGGAGTTCTTGTTTGGTGGAAAGCCACACAAAAACAACCTACCTCAAAAAATTAGAGGGGGTATGCAGACTGTCAAAGCTTAGCATTACGGGAGCCCTGAAAACAACCCCGACGGCTGTACTGCTTGCCATTCTGAACATTCCACCTGTAGACTTGGTAGCAAAGAACATAGCGTTAACAACTGCAACCAAGTTCGGTGCTTCCGGGCAGCTTGAGCGGCGACCATACGGCAATAGCAGTATAGCGTCATCAATCACAAGACGAACAGACTACCTGATTGCCTATCTGCGCTTCGAGGGAGACCTTAAGGCCATAATAGAGGTGGACGGTTGGCTCAAGCGTGCTCAAATGGCGGAAGAGGCGATACATGTGTACACAGGTGGTTCCAAATTAGTGGAAAGAGTAGGGTCTGCGGTATACTGTGCTGATCCGCAAATAAACAGATCCTACAGGCTGCTGGTTTACTGTAGCTTTTTCCAAGTGGAAATATTAGCCGTAACCAAAGCAGTAGAAACCCTGGAAGGGAATAGCTTAAGCTGCAACTGTGTTAAATTTTATATTGAAAGTCAAGCAACAATATAATACGCATATAAATGCTTATTAGAGTGTAAACAGTCTCTGGAGAGAGCCGGGACAGGGCGAAGCATACATCTACATTGAGTCCTAGGGCATATGGGAATAGATTGGAATGAAAAAGCGGATGAAGTAGCTAAAAGGGGCGCATCCCTTGAAGCTTGCTCCGTAGACGTCCCAATTAGACTGGCGAGATTAAGCAAAGGCGAGAGGTGCACAGGAGCAACCAACAGGGAAAGGCGTGGCTTCAAGTGCAGGACTGTAAATTGTCGAAGATTATATCTAGGTCGTACAACCTTAGACTAACAAAGTTGCTTCTATCATTAAAAAGAGAGGACTGTAGACTCATGATGGGTATTCTGACTAGACACTGCTTTCTTGCGTCACATGCCTTTAAACTAGGCTTGGTCAGTGATAGCAGCTGTGCAGGTTGGCGGAGGAAACGATCGAGCACGATCCACTAAACTATAATGTCATACTAACTTATGGACAACTGCTATAAGTACCCAATGAGACAGTTTGGTCCGTAGGCTACACGTTAATCCTAGCATCTTCTTGTATGCATACAGAACCACGGAGACTTTTTTCGCTCTCTCTTTTACATGAAGTCTGCACGACAGCTCACTTTATAGCATAATTTCTAGATATTGAAGGCTGAATCTAAATCAAGTAAGATATTAAATATTTCCTGGTAAGTATTAATAGATATTTTTTTCTCGTGAGTTCAGGTGCCGAGGCATATACATCCCAAAGCGCCCTACCCATCAGAAAGCTGATTGTTGGTAGACATCTGCCGTTTATAATGACTGAAACGTCATCTGCGTGCGCTGCACGTTTGACGGAACCCTCGGCGAACCGCCTGAGCATTTGGTTGATAATCACCATCCACAGCAAAGGTGTAAGTACTCCGCCCTTCGGCGTGTCCCTTTCCACTTATTTCGTGGTCTCATACAAGCCCCATTGAGAAGTACTTTTCCTGCTATTTAGCATATAGCCGAGCTGTCTAGTTAGGGCTGGATCTACTTCAATGTAATTAAGACCATCCATGATCGCCCTTTTAGAGACAGTGTCGAAAGCCCTGGCAATGTCCAAGGAATCTCCTAAGGTGTACTTTGTATATATAAAACTTTCTGCATGTTTATTACTACCTTATGGAGTTCCACCGATTTGCCTTCGGTATAGGCATGCCTTATTGTGAAGAACAGTTTTCCATCCATGTTGATATTTATATACACATCTATCGAACTCTCAATAGCTTTGAGCAAAAATTATGTTAAGCTAATGGTCCTGTTGCCTTTGGTATACATATGACCGATCTTTCCTCCCTTTGGTAGGAAAACTAAACTAGCAGTTATCCAAGAATGTGGTACATTAGTCAGTCTTATGCAACCATTGAATATTCTTTGAATCCATTCCACTATCGCTCTACTTGAAATTTATAGCATGGCTGGGAATATGCCAACACCGCCCATTCGATCTTGGTATCGTTCATGAATCACGGCACTATTTGATTCATGGTCGAAGTGTATGTGCTATCAGTTGGCTCTTTTGCAACATCGCCCGTTGGGAAAAGTGTGTCGAAAAGCACTTCAAAGTACTTTTCACTACTACGGGACCATTACCCATAATCTTTCTTTACTAGTCCCTGGACCAAGTCCACATAGAAATTTTTAGATGAGACTCTTTTCGCGGCTCTCGAGATATGGTGATATTTTACTCAGCAGTTTATTTACTGTATATCGTGCATATATTTTCCATGTGCACGCATTTTTATACTCAGCTTAATAGAGCTCAGAGAGTATATTAAATTTGGTTGCATAACGGTATCCGGTAACGGCATAAATTAATCGAGATAGATATAGACTTCTATATATCAAAATGATCTGGGCGAAAAAAGAAATTCATTTAGCCATGTCCTTCCGTCCGTCCGTACATCCGTCCGTCCGCCCGTAAAGACGATAACTTGAGTAAATTTTGAGGTATCCTGATGAAATTTGGTATCTAAGTTCCTGGGCACTCATCTCAGACCGCTATTTAAAATGCACGATATCGGACTATAGCCACGCTCACTTTTTCGATATCGAAAATTTCGAAAAACCGAAAAAGCGCGATAATTCATTACCAAAGACGGATAAAGCGATGAAACTTGGTAGGTAAGTTGAACTTATGACGCAGAATAGAAAACTAGGTAAATTTTGGACAATGGGCGTGGCACCGCCCACTTTTAAAAGAAGGTAATTTAAAAGTTTTGCAAGCTGTAATTTGGCAGTCGGTGAAGATATCATGATGAAGTTTGGCAGGAACGTTACACCTATTACTATATGTATGCTGAATAAAAGTGAGCAAAATCGGATGCCGAGCACGCCCACTTAAAAAAAATTTTTTTTTAAGTCAAATTTTAACAAAAAATGTAATATCTTTACAGTATATAAGTAAATTATGTCAACATTTGATATGGTGCAATAAAATACAAAAATAAAAGAAAATTTCAAAATAGACGTGGCTCCGCCCTTTTTCATTTAATTTGTCTAGGATACTTTTAATGCCATAAGTCGAACAAAAATTTACCAATCCTTGTGAAATTTGGTAGAGGCTTAGAATCTAGGACGTTAACTGTTTTCTGTGAAAAATGGCGAAATCGGTTGAGCCACGCCCAGTTTTTATACACAGTCGGCCGTCTCTCCTTCCGCTCGGCCATTAACACGATAACTTGAGCAAAAATCGATATATCTTTACTAAAGTCAGTTCGCGTACTTATCTGAACTCACTTTGTATTGGTGTAAAAAATGGCCGAAATCCGACTATGACCACGCCCACTTTTTCGATATCAAAAAGTTACGAAAAATTAA
The DNA here is from genome assembly GCF_040869045.1 of Eurosta solidaginis. NCBI lineage: Eukaryota > Metazoa > Arthropoda > Insecta > Diptera > Tephritidae > Eurosta > Eurosta solidaginis. The sequence goes on from NC_090323.1 coordinate 51,335,523, forward strand.
AAAAATGCCATAATTCTATACCAAATACGAAAAAAGGGATGAACCATGGTAATTGGATTGGTTTATTGGCGCAAAATATAACTTCAGAAAAAAACTATTCAAAAAGGGTGTGACATCTACCATATTAAGTAGAAGAAAATGAAAAAGTTCTGCAGGGCGAAATCAAAAGCAGAAATACTGCTCGTGGTATTACATATATAAATAAATTAGCGGTACCCGACAGATGATGTTCTGGGTCACCCTCGTCCACATTTTGGTCAATAACTCGAAAACGCCTTCACATATACAACTAAGGGCCACTCCCTTTTAAAAGACTCACTAACATCTTTTATTTGATACCCATATCGTACAAGCAAATTATAGAGTCACCCCTGTTCCACCTTTATGGCGATATCTCGAAAAGGCGTCCACCTATAGAACTAAGGCCCACGCCCTTTTAAAATACTCATTAGCATCTTTCATTTGATACCCATATCTTACCAACAAATTCTAGAGTCACTCCTGGTCCACCTTTATAGCGATACATCGAAAAGGCGTCCACCTATAGAACTAAGGCCCACGCCCTTTTAAAATACTCATTAGCACCCTTCATTTGATACCCATATCTTACCAACAAATTCTAGAGTCACTCCTGGTCCATCTTTATAGCGATACATCGAAAAGGCGTCCACCTATAGAACTAAGGCCCACGCCCTTTTAAAATACTCATTAACATCTTTCATTTGATAACCATATCGTACAAACAAATTCTAGAGTCACCCCTGGTCCACCTTTATGGCGATATCTCGAAAAGGCGTCCACCTATAGAACTAAGTCCCAATCCCTTTTAAAATACTCATTAACACCTTTTATTTGATACCCATATCATACAAACAAATTCTAGATTCACTCCTGGTCCACCTTTATGGCGATATCTCGAAAAGGCGACCACCTATAGAACTAAGGCCCACGCCATTTTAAAATACTCATTAACACCTTTAATTTGATTCCCATAACTTACGAACAAATTCTAGAGTCACCCCTGGTCCACCTTTATGGCGAAGTCCCTAAATGGCGTCCACGCATAGAACTATGGCCTACTCCCTCTTAAAATACTCTTTGGTACCTTCCATTTGATACACATGTCATACAATAACATTCCAGGGTTACCCTAGCTTCATTTTCCTACATGGTGATTTTCCCTTATTTTGTCTCCATAACTCTCAGCTGAGTATGTAATGTTCAGTTATACCCTAACTTAGCGTTCCTTACTTGTTTTTGTGTTTTTTTACTTCTTGAAGCTACCTGACGTTTTTGTAATAATAAAATTTATTTCTATAATTATATTTTTGTTGTTGCTGTTTTTATTCATCTTGTTGTTGCTGTCATTGCTGGGTTGTTAAGTTGTAGCTCAAAACTTTGCAGGTGTCCAATATTCTATTCATGTCATCGATTCTTTTTTGTTTTTTGTTTTTTTTTGAATTCAAGTGTTTTATTAGAGTTGCATTTTTAATCGTTTTTTTCTCCATTGCTGCTCCTCGCTCTTTATTTTCTTCCTCTTAAGCTGATTCAGATTTGAATGGTATATTCGTTATACGTTATTTTTTGAAAACAAGTTCTAAATTGCTGTTGATGTTACAATACAAACGGTATTAAGCGTAGAATAAACGAGTATTTTACATATGTGTATATGTATTTATCTACCTTTATTCGACAACCATACCTACAAGAGTAGTTTTTCTACTTACTATGAACATACATACATACATATACACATACATTTACGTTGCACATATTCAAAATTTTAGTTTCCTGTCCGTTCGATAGCATTGCTAATAGTACGATCATCACTGAGGGCTGCTTCACCATCTCCAGTTAAGTTAGATTTTTCCTGAAAGATAACAATCTAACAGATAGCTTCATTCGACATTTTTATTTCACCAACACATTACTTACAATGTACTTACTTTGGCTTGGAAGTATTTCGATTTTCCAAAAAAAAAGGCTAATTTATAAAATCGTTGGCTCGATTCGAGCCCAAGGCCTAACAATAATATTTTGTCATTTAATAATCTTACATAGTACTTTATCAAAAAATGTCCTGGAATATCAAGAAGCATTGGCAAGGCTTCGCTCAGGCCTAACCATACATATATACTGGGATTCCGGTCATTGAGGGATAGAAGGTAACGAAAAGGCCGATAAGTTGGCAAATGAGTGTGCAGCGCTCGCTGAATCGACAGTAGACGACCGAGTATGTTGCGCAGAAATCAAAAGGCGACAAGAGTTGTATGTTCCGTCAAGCAGGAAAGACTTGGACAGAAGCGCGGGGCTACAAAATTTCGAAGGTCATGCGCAAATTTTATGACGCTAAGCTCACAAAGTGGCTCATATTTCTGAAGAGAAGACTTATGGTTAACGATGGGCATACTAACTGAACACTGCCTTTTTAAGTCACATGCTTATAAGCTAGGCCTCGTCAGTAACAGCAGATGTAGGAAGAAGGAGCTGCAGGAAGAAACGGTTGAGCGCGTTCTATGCGCAGAATACGCACTCGAAATCTAGGCTCCATCTACAAGGGGTGACAGAGTTGCAAGATCCGCAGGCAGCATTTAAGATAGGTCCAAAAAACTTCTAGTAATTGTCAAGAGGACGGAAATATTGTTTAACATAAGTTCTGGTACCTGAATGGGTTTGTCCATTTAGTCGTCAAACAAATTCTGGTAACACTATGGACACACTTATATATTATATGAGTTCTTTACTGAGCGGTCAGTTCAACCTAACCAATCACTTTCCAAAGCGAACTCTTCCCAATCAGCACATACTCACAATAATTAATTCAATTCAGTTTTCATTTTCCCTAAATTAGTTCAAGTGAAATCCTACAAATGTTAAGCACTTTTGATCGTGATCAAACAACTTTTTTTTGTTTTTGTATAACTAATTTGATTTCTTTTGCAATCAATAAAAATACGCGACTAAAGTTGAGACAATAAATAAAACTATAGTCTCCTTTCGGTAGAAAAGTAACTAACTCTTATATCGCAAATAGGAAAAGAACAAGTAAGGAAGGTTAAGTTCGGGTGTAATCGAACATTACATACTCAGCTGCAAATTACAGCTTGCAAAACTTTGAAACTGCCTTCTTTTAAAAGTGGGCGGTGCCACGACCATTGTCCAAAATTTTACTAATTTTCTATTCTGCGTCGTAAAGTCAACCCACCTACCAAGTTTCATTGCTTTATCCGTCTTTGGTAATGAATTATCGCAGTTTTTCGGTTTTTCGAAATTTGCGATATCGAAAAAGTGGGCGTGGTTATAGTCAGATTTCGTTCATCTTAAATAGCGATCTGAGATGAGTGCCCAGGAACTTACATACCAAATTTCATTAAGATAGCTCAAAATTTCCTCAAGTTATCGTGTTTACGGGCAGACGGACGGACATGGCTAAATAAATTTCTTTTTTCGCTTTTTTCGATTATTTTTATATATAGATAGATATTTGATCACGATTAGTTTAAGCCGTTACGGGGTACCGTTATGCAATCAAAATTAATATACTCTCTAAGCTCTGCTCATCTGAGCATAAAAACAAATCACGCAATCCGAAAATATTTCAGTGTCGAAGCAGCGCCTGCGTAATCTATGGATGCTACCTGCTAACAATTATGTATCAATATTCGGGGTTCCTTGCGCTTAGGAAGTATGGTATACATACACATGTGCATATACATATATACGTCTATTTACTTCTGTATTGGCATTTGGCAGTCCATACTACATATTTATACGCTTAGACCATCTTTGTATGGCTTGCATGTGTTTTGGAGTGTTCTGTCATATACACACACAAATCCTATATGTATGTATACTCCATGCGCCATTAAAAGATTGTGCGATCCCTTTTTTGTCTGTCCAGTCTTTAAAGGCGAAAAGTTTTGAATTTCTTGGAAATAAAAGCATTTTAGGTAGGAAATGTTCTATTCTTTTGCATACATGTGTATGTGTGTACATTGTAGATAGAACGAAATGTTCGTGGATTCGTTCTACCTTATTGTATATTATGCATACAATGAATTTGTATGATTGTTTGGTTGAAAAAAAAGGTTACTTATTTCTGTCCTAAAACTCATGATATTTCTTTTAGAATATCATATTTTTTGTTGCACTGATTCACAAACATATTTGTATGTATGTATATGCGTTTTCGCTCGTCCTAACTTATTTGTTTTCTTTGTCATATACATATGTATGAATAGTAGTATTGATTTTAAGTCTCGTCTTTCGGTCGCCACTTAAGTGAAAATTTACTCAAATTCATATCAATTTTAGCTTAGTCAATTAGTATTGTTTCTACATATTTCAATTAATGGACCTACCAGTTTCTATATCGTTTTATTTCAATGTGGTTTCTTTAACAGCATTGATTAATTCCCTTTCTTGCTTAACAAATCGGCTGTTGAATAGAATATCACCCCATTTCTTCCGCAAGTTCATAACCCTATCACATAAAATATTTAAAAAACGTCCCACCTACATACTTTAGGACTTAATTTATTCGGCGATCTTGGCCCGATTCTATTCTTGCTGTTTATAACCATATCTCTTTCATAATTAAGTTTTCAAAAGTGTTTATGTGCGCCGACGACGCAATGCTTTTTATGTCTTTCGCATCGTCCGAAGACAGGGTTCATATCGTGATATACGATCAGTGATCGAAATTAATTTTCAAATCGCTAAAACTGTTAAACGGCGAATCAGACTAAAGAAACGACATATCTCAAATAGGGGCAACGAGTACTCTACAGCCTGCTTCCTATGCAATTAGCAACCACATTCTTGATCAAGATATATATGAGTTCGCTTACTGAGGAGTTACGATGGACGTCAAACTTAGTTTGAATCTGCATATTAATGATACAAGATTTTGTCATTTGTAAAATGATGGTCAAAAGATTTGAGGGATCCTTACGTGACTAAAGCCCTTTTTACAACGTTATCTAGATTGGCACTTGAGTATGTTTCATGCAAAACCGATGTAACCAGTCTGAAACCAATTTTGACTTTTTGCATTAAGATATTTTCAATTGTACCCGTTGCATAGCCTCCCTGCTTATACTAATCTTTTGGAACTTATTTGACTTCCCGACCGTGTTAGTCGTTCCATGAATATTTTTTTTTTTATTAAATTGCAAACCGGATTGGTCTCCGGCTCATTTTTACTGAGCGAGGTAAACTTTAATGTTCCCATTAGGCCTTCTAGAAACTTAAAACCACTCATACTGAAACACTATAGTATCAATTTCGAACTTAATGATGCCTTCCGCTATTTGTATCAAAATTATAACTTTCAATTCATAAAGCAACCTAATCTACCATTTACCAAATTTTTATGTGCAGTATGTAAACTAACATTCTGAGACCTTTACTTAGCTGATAAGTTTTCCCTTATAGCTGAGCTGTTTATGGTCTTGAGGGTCGGCAAATCCCTGCCTTTCAACGACTCGGCATAAGAAACATATATAATCTTTGCTACTATACATCCACTCAGTGAAAATAATAAAATTGACGATTACGCCTACGTTAAACAATTTTTGCTTTTAAGTATAACGTTAACAAGCAATTCAATAATTTTACGGTATATAACTAACTTATACTGATATTTCACCTCTATAGTGATATGATGAATGGGCGCAGCACCAAGTCTGCCTTCCGTCTGTTAACACGATAACTTGAACAAAATTGAGATATCTCCACCGAATTTAGTAAACGAGCTGACATGAACTCAAAATACATTAGCATTGAAAATGATCGAAACCAGATTATAACCACGCCTACTTTTTTGCTATCGAACATTTTTAAATATGATATATAATAAACTGGTGACTTTTGGCGAGTGGATTAGATTTATGACGCAAAATATAAACTTTGAAAAAAAAAAAGTGGCACCGCCTACATTTAAATAGTAGAAGAAAATTTTATATGTAGTTTGAAAGAAGAAAATTTAATATGTAGTTTGTTGGTACAATTTTGCAACTAAGCAGATGAATGGTCTTTAGTATAACTAGTTCCGAGCAAAACTGGTTGTCGACCACGCCCACCTTTTAAAAAATAAGTTGCTTAAAAGGTTAAATCATTATTAGTAGTGATCTGATATGGATAGTATAAAGTGTTCGTGACATTTCTTTTTAAATGTACATTTAGTTCATATGTGAGAGCACAATCCGGGTATATAATCTTCGGTTTCGCACGAGCTTAGGCTTCCTTAATTATTTGTTTTTCTTTTTCCACTCTCTCAACTCTTCCGACACCAGCTCTGGCTACTCTCTCTACCCTTTTCCTGCCTTATTTACATCATAAAAAGCATCATAAAAAGAATCGGACAGTTTTTTAACCGTCACAGTGAATAACTTAAAATTTTTCATATTTAATTTCTCAAAAAGAATCACCACAAATAAATCTGTTAATGGAAGTAACCACAGATTTCCAGTCACTTTCATTTTGTTAACACGGGCGGATTTGAATATTCGCCGCCCCTAGGGAATACATAATTTGCCGCCCTTACTTTCACAATAATAATAACAATGATTGCGATTTTCAGTGCTTTATTACAATGTAGTTTGTTATTAATGAAATACATAACCAAATCAAGAAAATCGACATTTGCATAAATGCGGTATTTAACCTTTACTTTTTCCAAACATTCCTCATTTACATTTCTGCGCGTCTTGATTTTTAGCTGCGAACTCGAAAATGATATCTTCACAATCGATAAATAAAAACAATTCGCCCAATAAAGATCGCATGTAGTTTTTCGTGCGTTTTAAAATAGAAAACGATCTATCTGCGCTATAATTTGCAATAGAAATTAAAACGAACATTCGCAACGCAATGTCAAAATTAGGGTAAGAAATCTGCAAATTAGTTCCAGCGCAGAATAATCTGAAATGTTCTTTTCGATGCAGTGTGCCTTGACAAAGACCATTTAACTTTCCCAAATTTTCCTCAAGAAATTCCTCACTATAGTGGATTTCATATTCATTATTTTGTGTTCCTGAATCGTTGAAATAGAGAGAGCTTTCTCTTCATACAGATGGAATTCTTCACGAGTATCAGAAACAACTTTGATGAGTCCGTTGAACAAAATGATCATTTCGGAAATAGTCGTATTCACATTTTGTTATCTCTTGCTCACCGGACTGAATGACGTTAATAAGAAGCTCCATAAACCTTGCATGGATGCAGTCTCCAAAAGTTCCAGTTGAAGTGAATTAGGTTAGGTTAGATTAAACTGACCGGTCCATGAGGACCTCACATAGACTGAATGAGTCCGTGTTACCAGAAATTTGTTTTAACGATTAAACTGAAAAAACCCTATCAAAAACCAGGACCTATGTTATAAAATAACTCCGTCCTCTTGGAAAATACCAGGAACTTTCTAGTATTTAAGCCACTTGTTGCTTCTAGATCTGGCAGCTGTATCACTCATAATAGCTGGAGTCTTGGCCTGGCAAGCGCAGGGCATGAACACAAAACATGCTCGATCATTTCCTCCTAAAACCCACACTTCCTACATCTGCTATCACTGAACAAGCCTAATTTGAATGTATGTGACGCCAGAAGGCAGTGTCCAGTCAGAACACCAGTCATGAATCTACACTGCTCTCTTTTTAATAATAGAGGAACTTTGTTAGTTTAAGGTTGTAAAATCTACACATAATCTTCTACACTTTACGCCTTTCCCGCTTGGTCGATAATGTGCACCTCTCGCATTCGCTTAATCTCGCCCAGTCTAATTGGGACGTCTACGGAGCAAGCTTCAAGGGATGCACCCTTTTTAGCTAGTTCATCTGCTTTTGCATTCCCATCTATTCCCATATGCCCTGGGACCCAATATAGATATATGCTTCTCCCTGTCGAGACTCTCTCCAGAGACTGCTTACACTATAACACACTTTGAGATGCTATGCTATATAGCTATATGCAATATAAAAGTTAACACGGTGTCAGTTTAAGCTATTCTCTTCCAGTGTTTCTACTGCTTTGGTTACGGCTAATATTTCCGCTTGGAAAACGCTACAGTAATCTGGCAGCTTGTAGGATCTGTTTATTTCCGGATCAGCACAGTATACCATAGACCGTACTCCTTCAACTACTTTGGAACCATCTGTGTACACGTATCGCATTGTCCGCTATTTGAGCACCCTTGCGCCAACCATCCACATCTCTTGTGGCCTTAATATCTCCCTCGAAACGCAGATAGGGAATCATTTAGTCTGTTCGTCCTGTGATTGATGACGCTATACTACTATATATACTATACTACTATAGCCGTATGGTCGGCGATAAAGCTGCCCCGAGGGACTGAGCCTGGTTGCAGTTGTTAACGCTATGTTCTTTGCTACCAGGTCTACAGGTAGTGAATTATTTTTACGACTGCTATGCCGAATAATAATTTACAGCTTCATTCTAATTTCGAACTGCATAAGGAATGAATTATTTATTATAATATACATACAAAAATTTTATTTTAAATGCAGAAAAATCCGAATGCAATTTTTTTTTTTGCTTTTTCAAAAATTAATTGTCTCGAATTTTGCCGCCCCTCAATTTTGCCGCCCTAGTCTCTAGCCTATGTTGCCTATATGGTAAATCCGCCACTGTACCGGAAGTGTCTGTATCGGTACAACAACAACAATAACAGCAGCGATCGTTTTAATGTAATATTACACCTATGTACTTTTATACAGAAATTCAGAGAAAACTATCTTTTTTTTTTAAACCTACCTCAATCATTTGTTTTTTATTTTCATATCCGACGAGTACCAATATCCGCAGAAGTAAATAAATTCAAATTTAAATTAATTAACTTAATTTATTCCAGAACAACGAACATCAAATTCTGTGTATCCTTACGTCTAAAGCAAACCTCAGCCCTTGATACAGTCAAATTGGTAGGCAATATAGAATCAAAGTAAGAGGTTAAACTGAAACAAGTCAGCAGCAGTGTAGCAATAATATTCATAAACTATATAAAAAGTCACAATCAATATGTTTTCCGTTGCTTTGTTTTACTTTTTATTGCATTAATTTTTATTTGATTGCTTTACGAGCACATCTGAATTAATTTCAAAACCATGTCTGAGCACATGGACTTTTACTTTTTTTTCGATCTTCAGATATAGTGACATACGTATATACGCGTTTTAATATCTCTTCCCTAGTGGCTCTCTGGTCAAGTAGGCGAATTAGACGGCAAGGAGTTTTTTCTTGCTTACATACGCAGGTGTATGTACATTAGAGCGGGCTCGTATTACGTGTTACGATCCGTGACCGAAATAAATTTTTATACTCAGTTGAGCAGAGCTCACAAAGTATAATAACTTTGATTGGATAACGGTTGGTTTTACAGGTATAAAGGAATCGAGATACATATAGACTTCCATATATCAAAATCATCAGTATCGAAAAAAAAATTGATTGAGCCATGTCCGTCCGTCTGTTAACACGATAACTTGAGTAAATTTTGAGGTATCTTGATGAAATTTGGTACGTAGGTTCCTGGGCACTATCTCAGATTGCTATTTAAATTAACGAAATCGGACCATAACCACCTTTTCGATATCGAAAATTTCGAATGAATGCGTTTACAACCATTTCAACTATCGTAGGGGTGCGAGTTCGACTCCCACTCCCGGGAGAAAAGGCTTTGAAGAGATTTACAAGGTATAATCGAAACAGCTGTCGCCTTGTCCGTCCTGATGTCACGTTGTTTAAATTTTTCCCAAATTATTAAATAGAAAATTTCGAAAAACACAAAAAGTGCGATAATTCATTACCAAAGACGGACAAAGCAATGAAACTTGGTAGGTGAGTTAAACTTCTGACGCAGAATATAAAATTAGTAAAATTTTGGACAATGGGCGTGGCACCGCCCACTTTTAAAATAAGGTAATTTAAAAGTTTTGCAAGATATAATTTGGCAGTCGTTGAAGATATCATGATAAAATTTGGCAGGAACGTTACCCCTATTACTGTATGTATGCTTAATAAAAATTAGCAAAATCGGTAAACTACCACGCCCACTTAAAAAAAAATTTTTAAATCAAATTTTAATATCTTTACAGTATATAAGTAAATTATGTCAACATTCAACTCCAGTAATGATATGGTGCAACAAAATACAAAAATAAAAGAAAATTTTAAAATGGGCGGGGCTCCGCCCTTTTTCATTTAATTTGCTTAGGATACTTTTAATGCCATAAGTCGAAAAAAAATTAACCAATCCCTGTGAAATTTGTTAGAGGCTTAGATTCTAGGACGATACTGTTTTCTGTGAAAAAGGGAGGAATCGGTTGAAGCCACGCCCAGTTTTTATACACAGTCGACCGTCTGTCTTTCCGCTCGGCCGTTAACACGATAACTTGAGCAAAAATCGATATATCTTTACTAAACTCAGTTCACGTACTTATCTGAACTCACTTTGTATTGGTATAAAAAATGGCCGAAATCCGACTATGACCACGCCCACTTTTTCGATATCGAAAATTACGAAAAATTAAAAAAAAATGCCATAATTCTATACCAAATAGGAAAAACGGGATGGAACATGGTAATTGAATTGGTTTATTGACGCAAAATATAACTTTAGAAAAAAACTTTGTAAAATGGGTGTGACACCTACCATATTAAGTAGAAGAAAATGAAAAAGTTCTGCAGGGCGAAATCTAAAGCCCTTGGAATCATGGCAGGAATACCATATCGTACAAACATATTATAGAGTCAACCCTGGTTCACCTTTATGGCGATATCTGGAAAAGGCGTCCACCTATAGAACTAAGGCTCACTCCCTTTTAAAATACTCATTAACACCTTTCATTTGATACCCGTATCGTACAAACAAATTCTAGGGTCAGCCCTGGTCCACCTTTAGGGCGATATCTCGGAAAGACGTCCACCCATAGAACTAAGGCCCACTTCCTTTTAAAATACTCATTAACACCTTTCATTTGATACCCGTATCGTACAAACAAATTCTGGGATCACCCCTGGTCAATCTTTATGGCGATATCTCAAAAAGGCGTCCACCTATAGAACTAAGGCCCACTTCCTTTTAAAATACTCATTAACACATTTCATTTGATACCCGTATCGTACAAACAAATTCTAGGGTCACCCCTGGTCCACCTTTAGGGCGATATTTCGGAAAGACGTCCACCCATAGAACTAAGGCCCACTCCCTTTTAAAATACTCATTAACACCTTTCGTTTGACACCCATATCGTACAAATGCATTCTAGAGTCACCGCTGCTCCACATTTATGGCGATATCTAGAAAAGGCGTCCACCTATAGAACTATGGCCCACTCCCTCCTAAAATACTCTTTAATACCTTCCATTTGAAATACATGTCATACAAACACATTCCAGGGTTACCCTAGGTTCATTTTCCTACATTGTGATTTTCCCTTATTTTGTCTCCAAAGCTCTCAGCTGAGTATGTAATGTTCGGTTATACCCGAACTTAGCCTTCCTTACTTGTTTTTAATTACAATAGCTCTGAAATGGTGGATTGGATTAATGGCATATGCGAACTAGCGACAAGTAGTACCAGTTAGATCCATCACTTCTTATAATATTTTGAAAATAATATTCAGTCACTGATCGTAACTCGCTATACAGGCCCGGATAGAAAAAAAATATTTTTATATAACTATATATCAGGTTCTCAACAATGGAAAAGAAATGTAAGGAAAGAAAAGGATGGGAAAAAAGGAATTGAAACAAGAAAAGAAAGAAAAGAAAAGAAAAGATAAGAAAAGAAAAGAAAAGAAAAGAAAAGAAAAGAAAAGGAAAGAAAAGAAAAGAAAAGAAAAGAAAAGAAAAGAAAAGAAAAGAAAAGAAAAGAAAATAAATTAAATTAAGATCGCGAGTTTGAATCGAGCTCAAGGCCTAACAATAATTATTTTATCATTATTATTGTTATAATAAATTTTTTCTTAATTGAAAAAATTTTAAATTAGAATAGAAGAAAGAAAAAATTGTAGACAACTGCCAAAGCTCGTTGCATAGATCATTTCGGGAACTGCTAGTTTCCTTCATCGGCAACGTTTAGGCGCCGCTGCTATAACCATTCAGCCATCACAGCGGTATTTTGTTTGTCATTATTATTCCTACTTCAATTCTGGTTCTTGCCAATTGATATTCACAGCACTGCGACATCTGTTACAGAATAGTTGTGAAAATTGGACTTTTGTTTTATGGCGATGATGCCATAGTGTCATATTTCATTGACACTTTTTCCCCGTGCTCTGGGATGTATTAACCATTTTTTGTTGTTATATCGGCCTACTGATTTGTAACAACAAAAATTATTAAATTAAATTAAAATAAAAGGAAAGAAAGGATAGGAAGTAAAGTAAGGAAAAGAAAGGAAACAAAAACACGGGAAAGGAAAGAACGGGAAATCAAAAAGAAAAGAATATGAAGAAAGACTGTCGTCGAGTTATCGAAAGGAACGGAAAGGAGAGAAAAAGCAGGAGAGGAAATGAAAGAAAGGAAACGAAAACACAGGAAAGGAAAGAAAAGGAATCACAAGGAAAAGAATGTAAAGAAGCAAAATGCTGTCGACAGCAAAGGTTGGCGGCGAGTTATCGATTTCTTAAAGACGAAATATCGGTTTTTTTTCGAAGACCTATCGATGTGTTATCAAAAATGTAACAACTTTTTATCGATGTTATTGATCTGTAATAGGAGCAGCACCAATTTGTTAGAGGTGTATTATTGATTATTTGTTGAAAAAAAATCGATTTGTTATGGAAAAGTTATGATTTGTTATAAAAAGTATTAGATTTGCTATCGTAAAAAAAAATCAATGTAAGGCGCGATAACCTCCGAAGAGATTTTAGGCTGAGCTTATATTCCAATTTGCGTCGTGCTTCTTTTACAAATTGTCGGGATGGGACCTTCATATTTTATGCCGACTGCGAACGGCATCTTATTCATATGAGTTTTCACCCCGAAGCTTTTCATGGCAGAAATACACTCACAGTGCTTGCCAAATCACTGCCAAGAGGCGACCCCGCTTAAAAAAACTTTATTCTTATTGAAAAAACCAGTAAACCAAAAGTTTACGATGTTGTTTTGCCCGGACGAGAACCCATGATCTGCGATTGATAAAAGGTCGAAAAATCTCCTATCGAATAGCTCGTAATAAAAGTGTGTTGTGAAGATTGGGCGCATGCCTTATGTCTATGTCCGGGGCACTCAGGCATTACGGATTTAAGTATCTGGGGAATAATTTTTAGCTAAATGGGTTTGACGTAGGTGGGGCTCTCTCCACCATACGGTTGGTTGGAATTATTAAGTATGTTTGCTTTAGATTTTTTGGACGGAGAAGACAGAGGACGCAAATCGGTGGTCAATGTGGTTAGGCTATTTAGTTTATAGGTTTATAGGTTAATAGGTTATAGCCACATCTGACTCTTTTTTTAGTTTCATTTCTAATTAAATTTTTCTGGGACGACGGTCCAGACTAGGTGGACATTTCATCGGAAGTAGCTTCGGCTTCGAGAGTGCAATCTAAGGCTTTAAATTAGTACCATGGGAGCAAATATCCCGCGGAACTTGCTGCGTTTCTGCTTATTAGGAATGGATGGTGGCTGTAGTTAATATCTAAAAAATTCGGAAGGGTTGCTTATTTCGTATGTGGAGTTGCATGCAACCGCGTGCCTTGATCTATAGATTGGAAGAGGTGTTATGGTGTGTACACTCACATTATCAGTTGGGACCAAAGTAAGCAAGTCTTTGACGCTGATCATATGTTTCTTTGACCCGTGTGCATTGGTTCATCGTAACGTAAATTTAATCAATTTCATTGCCCAGTCTAGAAAGTACGACTGTTACGAAACTAAAAACTATGTATTTATGTATATGGGAGATAAGCCATGCACTGATTTTCATACCAACTCCTTATTGTTGTTGTTGTTGTAGCGATAAGGACACTCCCCGAAGACTTTGGAGATGGCCCTTTGCCGGATGCAGATCCGGTACATTCCGGTAACAAGCACGATTAAGGTACTAGCCCGACCATCCCGGGAACGATTTGGTACAAGCACATAAAACATTCTAGGCCATCCCACCCTCCCAACCCCTAGACCCATGAGGATCTTGGGGTCGCCAGAGCCTCGGCTGTTAATGAAACAGGATTCGCCACGCATAGGTGAGGTTGAAAATTGGGTTGGAGAAGCTATATATTGCGCTACACAACCCCTTGAATCTATTTGGTATTTTAGTCGCCTCGTACGACAGGCATACCTGCCACGGGTATATTATAAGCCCCCTAACGCCCCACCCCCTTCTTAATATATAAAGAAAATTCCCCTGGATTCACTAATTTCTACCCTTAGCGCTTTATGCATAAAATTATCAACATCTTAGCCAAAAAACTGTGCACAATATATCCAATTGTAGAAAATATTGGCAAGGGATAAAGTTGCCAACGAAAACAACAGCAACAAAACCCGCGATATTAAAAACTCTTGTGGTTTCTTGTACGTCTAAAAGGATGTGCTTTTAATTTCCAAGTCATAACTGTGCAGAAAAAAATTATTATCTCTCTGCACCATCATTTCGTTATCTACACTTTGTCTTTTGCGTTGGAGAAAAAATCAGGGTAAGGCCGTATGGCAATTTATTAATTATGCGCGAATGGCTGACTGTAAAAAAAATGCAAGAAATTTCGATAGCAACGATGGACGACAGACAAACTGAGATCAGTTGTTTAAGTCTTGATCGCTGTGAAAAAGAATCAGCAGTTTTTTTTTTGTTTTCTCAACCGATAGCTTTTGCACCAAAATTTATATGGACCCTACAAGAAATACGATTAGTCTATGCTGAATCCGGGATGGGTCGCAATAGAATATGCGAGCTTTTTTCGAGCATGACCCATGGAGATAACAATTGTACCTGTTTATGCCCGAACGGATAATGTCGGACGGGTCATCTTTCACTCAACCCCACGGTATCGAACAAGGATCTAATTGCATAATCAATGGCCCAACTATCGGCTCCATGTTGCCAACACCAGCACATCACAACCGAGTTATTGGTATCAAATTAGCTTCTAATCAGGTATTTCAATCTAAAGGTATTATCTTGGTATGAAATTGTCTCTACCTAAGCTCCGACCATTATAAGGATAATGGCATTCGGTTGCAAGGCAACCCCATTTTGAATTCCATTATTATTCTATTTCAAGCATAAATATTTCGTTGTAACATGTTCTAATGCTAGAGCTCATCAGAAACATGATACAGTTCCATTATTTTAACACAAGTATTAGGGGATGTTAACAACCCGTCCTGAGCACCAGGAATAATAATAAACCTGCTTCACAATTAAGTGGCTGTGACTCAAACTTGATTGAAATGTCTGTTCACTGTGAACAACTATTCCGACGTCATTCATAAAAGATACATCTTCATTAATAACTGGTACTGATCAAATGAGTCTGTAGTGCTACCAGAAGTTTATTTAATGACCAAACTGAAAAACCCTATCAAAAAACAGGACCTATGTTATAAAATAACACCGTCTTCTTGGTAAATACTAGAAGTTTCTAAGACTAATGTCACTTTTACTCTTAATAGCTGGAGTCTTAGCCTGGCAAGCGCAGGGTACGAGCATAAATCGTGCTCGATCATTTCGCCCTCAACCCGCACTTCCTACATCTGCTATCAATGACCAAGCCTAATTTAAAGGTACCTGACGTCAGAAGGCATTGTCCAGTCAGACCACCTTCATGAGTTTACAGTCCTCTCTTTTTAAAAATAGAAGCAACTTTGTTAGTCTAAGCTTGTAAGACCTACACATAATCTTTGACACTTTACAGGCACACGCTTTTCTTGCTTGGTCCATCATGTGCACCTCTCGCCTTCTCTTAATCTCGCCCAACTTAACTGGGACGTCGACGGACCAAGTCTGAACTATCTGCCAACTATCTAACGAATTAGACCACACTACTCCGAAGAAAATGCTTTATTGCCCAACTACGACGAAAATGAATTCACCGCATTAAGAAAAAACCAAGATATACATAATTTGATATGAAACCACAATCCCTGCGATTCATCCGAATCCTCAAAGCAGGATCAATAACTGAATACAAGCATCTGCGATACATTATATAACGTCACGATTACCTCGTCCTGTTCCCCACGGTACAATTTTTATCGATCGTGATGGGGCAGGTGATACACCACTTCCACTCTGCTGCCTTTTAAGTAAACATCACTCCAGGGCTAGTTAGCCTTGTATATAAGCGTCAAAACTACGATGATGGCAAGTTTCTACGTTAAGATAGACATTTGCTACCAATAAAGCGTCACTAAAAAGATTACGGACAATTTCTAGTATTATGATCGCCTAGTACGATCGATAAACTCATCGCGTGTCTACTCTTTTCCCTTACCCCGCAGGGCCGCAAGGGGGACCTCTGCGAGTACTGTCGGACATATCCTTATTCTACTCTCCTTTATACCCTTACGGGTACTATCAGCCAGATCCTTACGGGCTCTGTCGGCCAAGTCTTCTTTGTTCGCCTATGGGTACTATGCACCAAGTCCTCCTTCTACCGTATGGGAATTCATAACGATTTTAACATTTTGTAAACTCTAATAAAATATTTTTGTTTGTTTGTTTAATGGTGTGTTCAATTTATACTTATTATTTAAGAATCCATGAGCTTAACACCGGCTTATAATAATGGAATATTCAATTATTATGTTTTTCTAAGAGAAACTGAAAAGAAAGAAAGAACGTTTACTGGCATATTGCGTTGGTACCATTTCGAAAACCGCCACGTAACAGCTCATGAATTCTTAAATAATAACTCTAATAAAATATTTAAAAATATTTTTTTTTCTTATTGGTATTATAGAAAAATAAAAATAAAATAAATACTACGACAATGGAACACATGGTCCTATTTAAGGATCGGTAGAGGGCTCCGAATTTTCCTTAAATAATTCGATTTAACTGAATTTCCTGTTTTTTTATTTTGCCGTTTCGTTGTCGATTTTTTTTTATTATTTTTAAAAAAGGGCAACATAAATTTCAAACTAACTAATCCCAACTGCACCAAAAAGGATTGGAGCGGATCAGTAATACCACATTGTAGAGAAAAGGAATCAATCGCAGACCACTTTCTGAGTATAAATTGCACGATTGCTTGTAGGGGATGTACAGATGTATGACTGTATGTATATATTGTGTGCATGTAGGTGTGCTCAAAGGTTGCGGGTTCTACTTAGTTTCATAAATTTAAACATATTTATAAGACACAGAGGGAAACAAACTCAAGTTTGCTAAAAACGCTGATCGATTTAAATGATCAACTTCCTTGCCTATGCTGACTCGATTAGTTTAATACCCAGTGGCTTAAATACAAGAAAGAATGATTATTGCGAATGGGCTAACTGTTTCTGTATTTGGTTCAAATGTCTATACACTTTGATTTAATCATATGTATTGGGTGACATTAAATCGTAACCACGCCCACTTTACATAAAAGTTGTATATATTTCTCACCACTTCCGCGGTGCTAGTATAGCCGTGTGAAGCTTTAATAGAGGCTAATGAACCCAAGCAAATAACAAATAGGTATTGAAGGGTGATGCATAGAAATCACAAGACTTCCACTTTTTTTGGTAGCTAACACGTTTTGATAACTGATTTTAGGCAGCGAGTCCTCCGAGTAGGTGCCACTGCATAACGTTTGTATTTTGTTTTGTTTTCTTCCAGCAATTCCTATTTAAACTTGTTTGATCAGCACGGTGTGACATCATATAGTTGAAGAAATTAGTCCGGTATGATGTGTTTTTGTCAGCGGGCGAAGTCTCAGTCAGTCCCACACTTAAATTTACTAAACCTACTACCATGTAATTACCATTCCCCTCGTACTTCCGTCAAGTATTCCTTCGGATGGTGGGATGATCACTTAGATCTGAATCTATTGGGGTCACGTTGGAATTCTATCAAAGTCCAACGTCTTTCTATGACCGGGGGCTGAAACCCATATACGTGTATGTTAGT
Source organism: Eurosta solidaginis (assembly GCF_040869045.1). NCBI lineage: Eukaryota > Metazoa > Arthropoda > Insecta > Diptera > Tephritidae > Eurosta > Eurosta solidaginis. The sequence continues at coordinate 51,353,598 of NC_090323.1, forward strand.
TTATTTCCACCTTTGCAAACTACATTTTTGTGTAGACACTAGAGCAAAAAATTGTTTGTAGTTTTCTGAATCTCGAAATACCTGCAAGGCTCACAAGCTTCCCTAATATCAATTTTAAAGCTGCTTTAGCAGTTTTATATAAAGAATAAAATATCATCCCGCTTGAGTTAGAGAAAAGTAGGCTGGATATAATACTGCCAAAGCAACTCCTAAATTCAATGTCAAGAAGCTGACGAGCATAACGGGTATTCCAAAATTGAAAAACTCGCGAGCAGACGAGGCCACTGTGTTTCGAAACTCCTGCTTGGGAATTTGTTTGACGCCGCACTTATGTTATAGAATAACTCCGTCCTCTTCGCAAATACTAGATCTAGCTCAATTATAGAGATCTGGCAACTCTGCCATCCCAAATAGTTGCAACCTTGACTTCGCGAGCACAGAACACGAACACAAAATGTTCTCAACCGTTTATTCCTGCAGCTCGGACTTCCTTAATATGCTATTACTGACGAGGACCAACTTATAAGTATGTGCCGCCAGAAAGTATTGCCCAGTACGACCAACGTGAGCCTGTCGGCTCTCTATAGAGATATGGGTAAATTTTTAAGTGTATTTTCGTAAAATTTGTACATGATCTACCTTTACTGCTTGATGGTTCATATGCTTCTTTGGATTCCAGGACAATTCTTGATGATGTACTGTGTGAGATTATTGCCTTGATTGCCGCCTGACTATCAATATAGATATGGACGCGACTGCAGCTTAAGCACGCTTCCTTCCGAATTTTTGCTGCTTTCTTCACGGCTGCAAGTACAGCGTAAAAGACAATTAATTGATAAGCTAGCCTGTAGGAGCTACTTAATTCTGTCATTGTTGTTGTTGCTGTTGTTGTTGTAGCGATAAGGACACTCCCCGAAGGCCTTGGCGAGTATTATCGATGTTGGTGGTCCTTTGCCGGAGGTAGATCCCGTACGTTCCGGTAACAATCGCCATAATGGTACAAGCCCGACCATCTCTGGACCGATTTGGTATGACACGAGACTATACTACGATGACACTCGGCCTGTAGTCAAGCTGGCTCGAGTCCTTAAGCAGTTGCTAGCGCTATATTTTTGGCCGTTAGGCTTCTAGTGGGATGTGCAAAATGGTACGCAGTGCAGCTGTGGGGGAAGTTTTCAAGGTTCCCGTTATCCTAATCGTTGGTCATCTGCATATCCCCTAAATACTAATTTTGTGTATTGGGTATTGAAAGAACGGATCGACTAGAACAAAAATTTTCGTACTTGTTTCGTACGAAAGTTTTCGCATGTGTTGGTGTGCTACAAAAGATTACAGTTTATTGTTATCTTTATCCATGGTTTGCTTTTAGACCATTTCACGATGAATCATTTATTAAATGTCTTGATGGTCAAGCAGACTTCACGTTTGTACTTTATGATCGATATACATACATACATATTGGGTATGTTGCGAATATTCGTATAGGCAAATTAGACTGGAGTTTTCACGAAATTTGCGCTAGTTTAACACGAGACGTGTTTGTATCATATGAAGCTAACCTAAGTAAAATGCCATATTGCCAGCAATGTTAAACTCATATCTAGCAACGGTAAGTGTTTAGAAGCCCCAAAAAGATTTTTTGAGGGAGTATGCTGCAACAAAGGTCATCGTTATATTCGAAATCTGGAACATAGCAATCCTTCAGATAGTTTAGTTTGACATTTCCGTTTACACCACCACATGGCGACCAACTTGCAGCTAAATGGTGTGAATACACGAAAACCAACAAGACAGCTGATTTTGCTTAAGCTTGCACTCAAGTGACAGATGATGCTTCAGTTAGCATGAAGAAAACGGGATATTCTACAACTTATAGATATATAAGTGAATAACCTCCCATACAGACAGACATGCATAAATATACTCCACCCGCCCTCCTGACAATTTTCGTAAATTTATTAGTGGATCAATCCTTCTCCTTAAAGGACTTAAACTTTACAGAAGGCAACCCAAAGTCAATAGACTGAGCTCATTAGATAAGCTGACACAACAAAAAATGGCAAGATAAAGATCATATACGTTCTTGAAATAATCACCATTAAGGAACTAGCCCGACCATCTAGGAACTATTAATTTGACCACATTAAACCTTTTGGCACTTTTTTTTAGAAACTATTGCTTACCAACCAACCGCTGAACTGACGAATGCGAACAACCAATAACCATAACCCGACCCATAATGCTACCGCAATGCAATGTAATATGGCTTTCGACTTATGATCGTTCGGTATTTATTTTTGGCTTAGAAATAATAGTTCTAAGGGCAATAGCCACACCTGGGGGAAAGGATTCTGGATCCAGCGAACGCGGATTTAGCGTTTTTTACGCGGCAGGTATGCCTGCCGTAAGAAGCGACTAAAATACCAAATTGATTCAAGGGGTTGTGTAGCGCAACCCTTTCAAGGTGTTGCCAGCGCAAATTATAGCTCCACCAATCCAATTGGCAACCTCGTTGCGAATCCTGTTACTTTAAAAGCCGAGGCTATGGCGATCCCAAGTTCCTTATGGATCTGGGGGTGGGAGCGTCGTATGGTCTTGAAGGTTTCATGTGGTCATACTAAATCGTTTCTGAGATGATCGGGTTGAAGCTTTAATGGTGCTTGTTATCGAAACATATCTGATCTGCTTCCATCAAAAGACCATCAGCATCGATAATACTCCCAAAGACCTTCGGGGAATGGCCTTATCGCTGCAACAACAACATATACTACAGGGTAGACTTCAGGTAGCTAACAGAGGTAGCGTTTCTACATATGATGGGCCAACGTCAAGCAATGCACTTGATATCACATTGTGCTGTGAGCATGATATACATATTAGGATATGGATGGAGGGTCCTTGACAAGGACATCACATTGTGCTGTGAGCATGATATACATATTAGGATATGGATGGAGGGTCCTTGACAAGGACATCCTTTTCAGACCATGCAAATATCAGCTTCAGCATACACCTAAAGATGGTAGAGAAGGGAAAAATCATTAGAAACCCTATAACGGCGGACACATTCGCAGCATCTCTGATATACATACATTTGTATATATATTAGGGTGGGTCGATTTGTATGGACGCAAGTTAACCGATATCGCTCCATCGATTTTTCGATAGGATTTGGACTCAGGAAAAAAAGTTCCACTACTCATACCAAAAAAAAAACAAGTAAGGAAGGTTAAGTTCGGGTGTAACCGAACATTACATACTCAGTTGAGAGCTATGGTGACAACATAAGGGAAAGTAACCATGTAGGAAAATGAACCGAGGGAAACCCTGGAATGTGTTTGTATGACATGTGTATCAAATGGAAGGTACTAAAGAGTATTTTATGAGGGAGTGGGCCATAGTTCTATAGGTGGACGCCATTTAGGGATATAGCCATAAAGGTGGATCAGGGTTGACTCTAGAATGCGTTTGTACGATATGGGTATCAAATGAAAGGTGTTACTGAGCATTTTAAGAGGGAGTGGGCATTAGGTCCATAGGTGGAAGCCGTTTCGAGATATCGCCATAAAGGTGGACCAGGGGTGACCCTAGAATTTGTTTGCACAATATGGGCATCAAACGAAAGGTGTTAATGAGTATTTTAAAAGGGAGTGGGCCTTAGTTCTATAGGTGGACGCCGTTTCGAGATATCGCCATAAAGGTGGGCCAGGGGTGACTCTAGAATTCGTTTGTGCAATATGGGTATCAAACGAAAGGAGTTAATGAGTATTTTAAGAGGGAGTGGGCCTTAGTTCTATAGGTGGATGCATTTTCGAGGTATCGCAATAAAGGTGGACCAGGGGTGACTCTAGACTTTGTTTGTACGATATGGGTATCAAATGAAAGGTGTTAATGAGTATTTTTAAAAGGGAGTGGGCCTTCGTTTTATAGGTGTTCGCCTTTTCGAGATATCGCCATAAAGGTGGACCAGGGGTGACTTTAGAATTTGTTTGTACGATATGGGTATCAAATGAAAGGTGTTAATGATTATTTTAAAAGGGCGTGGGGCTTAGTTCTATAGGTGGACCCCTTTTCGAGATATCGCCATAAAGGTGGACCAGGGGTGACTCTAGAATTCGTTTGTGCAATATGGGTATCAAATTAAAGGTATTAATGAGAGTTTTAAAAGGGAGTGGTGGTAGTTGTATATGTGAAGGCGTTTTCCAGATATCGACCAATTTGTGGACCAGGGTGACCCAGAACATCATCTGTTGGATACCGCTAATTTATTATACCTTTCATGAAAATGAAATGGTATATTAATTTCGTCACGAAACCGAAAATTGTAAGTCCTTAAAGAAAAATAGATAGACCCACCATTAAGTATACCGAAATAATCAGGTTGAAGAGCTGAGTTGATTTAGCCATGTCCGTCTGTCCGTCTGTCTGTTTGTATGCAAACTAGTCCCTCAATTTTTGAGATATCTTGATAAAATTTGGTGAGCAGGTGTATTTGGGTGTCCGATTAGACATTTGTCGGAACCGACCGGATCGGACCACTATAGCATATATCCTCCATACAACCGATTTTTCAGAAAAAGAGGATTTTTGTAATATCTTACCCAATTTAACAGATTGAAGCTTCAAACTTCACCATATACTTTCATATATTGTACATATTGTTGCCTGAAAAAATTTATGAGATCGGTCGTATATATAGTATATATCCCCCACAACCGATTGTTCAGATAAGGGACTTTTCGTAATTACTGCACTATTTTAAGAGCTAGAGGCTTCAAATTTCAGCGAATGCTTACGTATATAGCATATATTGTTGTCTGAAAAAATCATAAAGATCGGTGGTATATATAATATATATATGGTGGTATATATAGTATATATATATAGTATATATATATATATTTTCGCAAATTTTAGCCCCATTTTAACAGCTAGAAGCTTCAAATTTCACCGAATATTTACTTATATAGCATATATTGTTGTCAAAAAAAATCATAGAGATCGGTTGTATATATAGTATATATCTCATACAACCGATTGTTCAGATAAGAAACTTTTCGCAATTTCTACCCCATTTTAACAGCTATAAGCTTCAAATTTCACCGATTGCTTACGTATATAGCATATATTGTTGTCTGAAGAAATCATAGAGATCGGTTGTATATATAGTATATATCTCATACAACCGATTGTTCAGATAAGAAACTTTTCGCAATTTCTACCCCATTTTAACAGCTATAAGCTTCAAATTTCACTGATTGCTTACGTATATAGCATATATTGTTGTCTGAAAAAATCATAGAGATCGGTTGTATATATAGTATATATCTCATACAACCGATTGTTCAGATAAGAAACTTTTCGCAATTTCTACCCCATTTTAACAGCTAGAAGCTTCAAATTCCACCAACTGCTTACGTGTATAGCATATATTGATGTCTGAAAGAATCATTGAGATCGGTGGTATACAGAGTATATATCTCATACAACCGATTGTTCAGATAAGAAACTTTGCGCAATTTCTGCCCCGTTTTAACAGTTAGAAGCTTCAAATTTCACAAAATGCTTTCGTATATAGCATATATTGTTGTCTGAAAAAATCATAGAGATCTGTGGTATATATATTATATACTTCATATAAACTGTCATATTGACCCCTTTTTTACGGCTAGAAGCTTCAAGATTCAACAAATTTCATCAAATAGTTACGTTTATGTCATATATTTTTGAAATACGTAATTCGTAGCCATAGTTTTTACATGCAGACCACAAAAAACGTGAAGCTTTGCATCCTCACACAGATTACATACCTATTTTTTATTTTATATTTATCTTAAAAATCGTTTAGATATGTTCAATTTTCACCAAATGCTTACGTGTATAGCATATATTGATGTCTGAAAAAATCATTGAGATCAGTGGTACACATAGTATATATCTCATACAACCGATTGTTCAGATAAGAAACTTTGCGCAATTTCTGCCCCGTTTTAATAGTTAGAAGCTTCAAATTTCACAAAATGCTTACGTATATAGCATATATTGTTGTCTGAAAAAATCATAGAGATCGGTCGTATATATATTATATACTTCATATAAACTGTCATTTTGACCCCTTTTTTACGGCTAGAATTTTCAAAATTCATCAAATTTCCTCAAATAATTACGCTTTCGTCATATATTTTTGAAATACGTGATTCGTAGTCATAGTTTTTACACGCAGACCACAAAAAACCTGAAACTTTGCATCCTCACACAAAGTACCTAACTGTTTTTTATTTTATATTTATCTTAAAAATCGTTAAGGTATGCAGATCTGTTCACTATATATTTCTTATCTTATACATCCGATTATTCGGAGATTACGAACGGGATAAGATTATTGTTCAGCCCCATTCATGAAAGGTATGAAGTCTTCGGCACAGCCGAAGACAGTCCCGTTCTTACTTGTTTATATATGTAATACCTGCCAAAATTTTAAGGGTTTTTTATTTCGCCCTGCAGAACTTTTTCATTTTCTTCTACTTAATATGGTAGGTGTCACAACCGTTTTATAAAGTTTTTTCTAAAGTTATATTTCGCGTCAATAAAACAATCCAATTACCTTACCATATTTCATCCCTTTTTTCGTATTTGGTATAGAATTATGGCATTTTTTTCATTTTTCGTAATTTTCGATATCGAAAAAGTGGGCGTGGTCATAGTCGGATTTCGTTCATTTTTCATACCAAGATAAAGTGAGTTCAGATAAGTACGTGAACTGAGTTTAGTAAAGATATATCGATTTTTGCTCAAGTTATCGTGTTAACGGCCATGCGGAAGGACAGACGGACGACTGTGTATAAAAACTGGGCGTGACATCAATATTTCGCCCATTTTCACAGAAAACAGTTAACGCCATAAAATCTATGCCCCTACCAAATTTCAAAAGGATTGGTTAATTTTTGTTCGACTTATGGCGTTAAAAGTATCCTAGACAAATTAAATGAAAAAGGGCGGAGCCACGCCCATTTTTAAATTTTCTTTTATTTTTGTATTTTGTTGCACCGTATCATTACTGGAGTTGAATCTTGACATAATTTACTTATATACTGTAAAGATATTAAATTTTTTGTTAAAATTTTACTTTAAAAAAAATTTTTTTTTAAAAGTGGGCGTGGTCCTTCTCCGATTTTGCTAATTTTTATTAAGCGTACATATAGTAATAAGAGTAACGTTCCTGCCAAATTTCATCATGATATCTTCAACGACTGCCAAATTACAGCTTGCAAAATTTTTAAATTACCTTCTTTTAAAAGTGGGCGGTGCCACGCCCATTGTCCAAAATTTTACTAATTTTCTATTTTGCGTCATAAGTTCAACTTATCTACCAAGTTTCGTCGCTTTATCGGTCTTTTGTAATGAATTATCGCACTTTTTCGGTTTTTCGAAATATTCGATATCGAAAAAGTGGGCGTGGTTATAGTCCGATATCGTTCATTTTAAATAGCGATCTGAGATGAGTGCTCAGGAACCTACATACCAAATTTCATCAAGATACCTCAAAATTTACTCAAGTTATCGTGTTAACGGACGGACGGACGGACGGACGGACATGGCTCAATCAAATTTTTTTTCGATCCTGATTATTTTGATATATGGAAGTCTATATCTATCTCGATTCCTTTATATATGTACAACCAACCGTTATCCAATCAAACTTAATATACTCTGTGAGCTCTGCTCAACTGAGTATAATAATTTTGGAGCCTTGCGAAATTTCATTTTAAAAATTCTTCCCCATAAAAGAAATTTTTTTTTTCAAAAACTGCCTTTACCGTCATCTTTATCGCATGAATTCACTTGGGACTACACCAATTGACACGAAAAAAAATACATAAAAGAGGATTTGGAGCCTTGAAAATGAAAAAAATGCATAAAAAATTGAAAAAAATCGATGAAATTTCCCAGGCTCGAAAATTATTTTTTTGGGTATGCGTAGGGGAACTTTTTTTCCTGAGCCCAAATCCTATCGAAAAATCTATGGCGTGATATCGGTTAAAAAATCTACCCACCCTAATATACATACCCATGGATTTTAAATATATTGCAGCCAATTCTTGTCTGGTCTGGTCTGCAATTTGAGTTTGCACTGCTATATACTACCTTTAAATACATGCATACATATATCTTCTAGCTAATTTATAAATAAGCTTATGATTTGGGTCCTTCTTAATGGTCTTCTGCCTTCTTGATTTGCTCATTTAAAATAGTTTTAACTGTTTGCTAATTAAACCGAGGATTGTTCAAAATTGCCTTTCTCGTCTTTGTGTCTAGTAAAGATAATACGCCTTCCTTAAATGGATTTCTCTTTAACAGATTTATGTGTTTAAGCCGATTATACTACTCCTTTATGATAATTAAAGATAGAAGCTGAAACGTGTGTTAAGCTTGCTAATTGTAACATTTATTGTTCTGGTTTCCAATTTAACTATTCTTGTTCGTACTTTATGAATATAATAAACAGTGTATTTACCTTGTATTGACTAAGTTTATTATTGACACTTAATTTAAAAAAGAAATAAATAAAGCAGAGATAAATAAAGCACAAATTTAAAAGCAGAGTACGAGTGAAGTGTTTGTAATAATGTGGGGTCGAGTCAGGGCCTTTCAACACAAAAAAAGAAATGAAATGGAAGATGAAAATGCTGTATAAATCCCTCCAATTGGAAGAAGACAATTTATTAGTATGAGTTGGATTCCCCAAAGCTTAATGAATACTCTTACCAAGCTTTAACATTGTTTCTTTTAAGGAGTTCTTCTTTTCCTAACCGCTTATCAAGCTCCTAAGAATACTACCATTTGAAGGTAAGATTTCAACTAATGAAACTTTTATATAGATTTATTGTGCTTAAGCTTTCAGCCTTTTACTGTATATCAGGCATGCTTAACGAACGAAACGATATCATTTCGTTACGAAAATCAACGTTAATAAACGAAACGAAGTCATTTCGTTTCGTTTATTAACGTTAAGAACGACAAATTAACGTTAATTTGACGATCTTAACGTTAATAAACGAAACGAAGTGACTTCGTTTCGTTTATTAGCGTTGATTATCGTAACTAAATGATATCGTTTCGTTCGTTAAGCATGCCTGCTGTATATGGAGACATTTACTCTACTGAAGTACCTCTTCAGGTTTTTTATTTCATATCGAGAAGGAGATAAGAGACACTGTCTTCCTAGATTGACGCATGCGCAGAGAATATCTGTTGCTAGTAGTATAAACAATTTATGTTGCCTGAACTGGTTGGTCTCCTATTTACCTACGAATTCCCTAGCGTGTGCTTTGTGAGTCTAGAAAAGGGCTCTTCAATGAATGCTGCTATAGCTGGCTACTACCATAATGGCCCTGATGGCCTGGAACCCATGCTAACAATACCTTTTTTTCGGCTACAAATCATTTAGGACTCCAATTTACTCATTCTCTAGCTAAGAAATAGTTGTGTGAAACTGCAAGGCACGATAGGCTGCATGACATAATGAGGATTCTCCTCGAGGATAAGCCTCTCCATATACATTTTCTACCGCAAACTTCTATTGCATAGATTTCTGCCTGAAAAATAGCGCCATTTGTATATATTTCTTGAATTTAGGCCTATAGGTATCAGCTCCCGTTTTCCGTCGTCAAATTTCGATTCATTCGTGAAGTATTTTGATTTCCTGTTTCCCAAAGAGATCCGTGTAAAATGGATACCTCAAAATGCCGTGAGATTTTTTCTTATTGCTTTCATATGCCCTGAAGTTTTTTTGCTGAATGCACCAAGTGTTGCCTCTTTCTCTATTAGAATACTGAAGGGAGGTATTCCCAATAAGGCACTATGTGCATCAGCAGGGGACGCTTTTATGGCACCCGTTATGCCAATACAAACTTGTCAACACAGTTTGCTTAATTTTGTTATTGGCGAACTTTTTGTGTGATCTTCGACCACCAAACTAAGGAAGAAAGGTGACTATTGGTTTCACAACAGTGCTAAATGTCCAGTATACTACTTTGGGAGATAGCCCTCATGTTCTTCCATTGAGTCGTGTGTACGCGAAGAAAGCTCGTGTTGCTTTTTTTAGGTAGCATCGAATTTTGGTGCAGCTCAGGAATGATTCCGGCATGTATAGTTTACTTACTTAATTGGCGCTTAACCGTCTAAACGGTTATGGCCATCCACAAGGCGCGCCAGTCGCTCCTTCACTCCGCCAACCGGCGCCAATTGGTCACACCAAGGGAGTTTAAATTGTTTTCCACCTGGTCCTTCCAACGGAGTTTGGGCCACCCTCTATCACTGCTTCCATAAGCGGGTTCCGCAGAAACACTTTCTTGGCCGGAGCATAATCTTTGATTCGCATAACATGGCCTAGCCAGCGTAGCAGCTGCGTTTTAATTCGCAGGACTATGTTGATGTCTGCGTATAGCTCGTAAAGCTCATCATTAAATCTTCTTCGGTACTCGCCATCGCCAACGCATAGAGGTCCATAAACCCTTCGAAGAACTTTTCTCTCGAACACTCCCAAAGCCGCTTCATCTGCTGTTGTCATGGTACATGCTTCTGCCCCATATAGCAGGACGGGTACGATAAGTGACTTGTAGAGTATGATTTTCGTTCGCCGAGAGAGGACTTTACCTTTCAATTGCCTATCTAGTCCAAAGTAGCATTTATTGGCAAGATTGATTCTTCGCTGGATTTCAGTGCTGATGTTGTTGCTAGAGTTGATGCTGGTTCCCAAATAAACGAAGTCTTTTACTATTTCGAAATTATGGCTGCCAACAGTAGCGGGGTCGCAAAGGCGCGTATGCGCTGACTCTTTGCCCTATGACAGCAGGTACTTCGTTTTGTCCTCATTCACTATCAAACCCATCTTTACCGCTTCTTTTCCCAGTTTGGAGTAAGCAGAACTACCAGCGCGGGTGTATAGGCCGATGATATCAATGTCATCAGCATATACCAGTAATTGCACGCTTTTACAGAATATTGATTCTGCAGCTAGTATAATTTTCTCCAGCATCAAATTAAAGAAATCGCACGATAGGTGGTCACCCTGCCTGAAACCTCGTTTAGTTTCGAAGGGCTCGAAGAGGTCCTTCCCAATTCTGACTGAGCTGATGGTGTTGCTCAACGTCATTTTGCACAGCCGTATAAGTTTTGCGGGGAAACCAAATTCAGACATAGCGGCATATAGGCAGCTCCTTTTCGTGCTGTCGAAGGCGGCTTTAAAGTCGACGAAGAGGTGATGTGTTTCGATTCTCTTTTCGCAGTTTTTTTCCAAGATTTGGCGCATTGTGGAAATCTGGACGATGGTAGATTTACCAGGTCTGAAGCCGCACTGATAAGGCGCAATCAGCCGGTTCACGGTGGTCTCTTCCAACTGCTTAATGTAGCTCCCATCTCTCCTTTTCCGAGTTTAGGTTTCTTGGTTCAAGGTAGCAACTAAAATGTTGTTTTTTGTAATATATTTGTCCAATGACAACTATATTTTATTATTGTGACATGGACAGCCTTCATATCGGAATTTTAGAAGCACACTGCAGGTGTTTGGTGGAATGGTACAGCTTCTGGCCAATACCTCCCTACGTGGGTTTTTCAAAGTGCACGACGGATAGCACAAGTGTCTGGTTCACGTCGAAGCACACTTCTTACTTTCCACCAGCACAATCATAAAAAAATTGCACTCCCGAAAGTGACGTTCAACTCATACGTAAAAAATTTCACATCGAGCCTAGCAACATCGTTGCATTATAATAATAAAACCCGTTAAAGCTCTAAATCAATAAATCTCAAATAAACTTATAGAAATTTAAAAGCATCATTAAATAATACGACCAAAATGTGACATGATTGCATACGAACTTAGAACACATAAAGGTATAGTACGAAGAGCATGTGATTATTTAAGCGAAAATATTAACATTTCACCTACTTCGTCTACAATAGGCAAAAAGAGGCACGTAGGCTTTTGTAATGACTTAAATAATGGTATAAGCATAAATTAACACATATTCATACTTACGTAAAAAACATAAACATATTACGACTTCATATACATTCAGAGTTGCCATATGTGATCATTAATCTCCATAATTATGATTTTTTTTAACTGGTAATAGTAACGAATTTTCGTATCAAAATTATGAATATTTTAGAAAATTGCACTGAAGAATATTCAAAATCAGGATTTATCATTTATATTACTAACAAAGTACTTAAATTGATTTTAATTACATCTACATACTACGAAACTTTTTTCATTTCAAATTAAACTTTTTTTAAACTGAATGAAACTTTTTCATTTCAAATGAAACTATTTATTGGAATATAAGATCTACTGGTTTTGAACCTTGCCTTTGCAGCCAATAACAATAAAGATGTAATTTGGTAGCTTCATATAAATACCGACTGTTGAATGGAGTACCTTCTGTTCTCGGCTGCCGACTCAAAGATTTCCTATCTCAGAAAATTTTCGAAAAGCAACCTATTTCAGGGCCCGTATCGTGTTATACAATCACAGTCACTGACATTTCTTAACTTCTCCGGAAACCCGGAGGCCTCCTATGAAATTTTTAGGAGGAGGCTTTTACTAGCCCTTTCGAGTTTCGTACCTCTAAAAAGTAAGGTCTTATTGAATAGGTCACCCTGGTTTTATCTAAAACTAAATAATCTTAAAAATAGAAAAAAAAGCTTTTAAAAAACATAGGACGAGCTGTAAAGAAATTGTTCGACTTAGCTATATAAGACTTAAAAAGCAATTCGATTGCCTTAATAAGTGTCTTTTTAAGCAATACATGCTCAAACTCGAATCAAGACTAAAGTCAAAGCCGTCCAGTTTCTGGTCGGTTATTAACACCAAAAGAATAAATAATAGTTTAAAAAAACTAAAAAAACACGCTTTTATAGCTAACCGAACTAAAAAATAGCAAATAATTTTCAATTAAAAAGAGTTCGTATAACAGTAGTAGAAGGTCAAACAATAATTTATAGTTAATCACCTCAAAATAAAATTATAATAAAATTTAAGTTATTAACAGAATAATTTAATTCAGATCAAAAAGCGTGTTGTTTTAGTTTTTTTAAACTATTATTTATTTTTAATTTTTTAGTTCAAGTAATTTTAAAAGTTTTAGTCGAGAGTGATGAAACCTCGAAACGCCAGCGGTCCATGGATGAATCCAACCCCACGGCACCGAAAAGGGCCAAGACGCAGGGAGGCTGGACGCGGTCTTTCGCCGAAATTGTCAAGGGTCGGCAGATCATTAGCATTATAGACTAGAGCAGCGTAGATGGCAGGATCCCGAAAAAACAGTGGAAGTGGATCGGGGCCGCGCTCGCTACGGTGGCCGTTAAGGTTAAGAAAGGCAACCCTGGTCCACTGCCATCTTACACCGACGCAGGGTGGTTACAGGGCAATGTCTAGCTAATTGCCTGTGACGACGCCAGGTCGGGAAACCTCTATAGGACCGCCGTCACGCTGATAGGGGTGGTATATCCCGGCGCGCCTCAAGGTAGTGGAGGCGCGTGATATCCCCTCACGACCAAGGGCTAGAGCCTGGGTTCCAGTGACGCCAACGGACCCAACTGACATCGTGGAGCTGCTCTAGGAGTACAACCCGCCACAAGTTTGGAAGTCAACCCGGATAAAACCGAGCTTGTCCTCTTCACGAGCAGGTACAAAGTACCAAATCTTACACCGCCAAGAATTGGGGGTACGTTCTTAGCGTTTAGCGATCAATTCAAGTATTTGGGAGTCATTCTGGATAGGAAGCTATTATGGAGTGACCATATAGTGGAGCGATCCAAGAACGCAGCAGCAGAGTTGTTCACCTGCAAGAGGGCAATTGGCACCTCCTGGGGATTCTCCCCTAAGGTGACCTACTGGATTTACACAGCCATTGTGCGCCCGATTCTTCTTTATGGTGCCTTGGCCTGGTGGCCTGCACTAGCTAAAAGTACCTATCTTGAAATGCTTCAAAAGGTGTAATGGAGTTCAGAGCTCTGCATTACCGGGGCTCTCGGCTCCACTCCAGATTCCGTTACATACATACATGGATACATAGATAGATACAGGCCACGCTAATAAAAGCGTGTTAAAAAGGGCTCCAGCATGCTCTTTCGTAGATGCGCCATGCATCCACTTCTATCATTAATAAAGGAATGCGTTTTTCACATTATGTGCAAGGTTCCAAATCTATGGCCATTTGGGGTGGTCATAACTTCAATTGACCTTATATCCGTTAACCTTGTGTTACCACACCATCACATTATTTCATTGTCTTCGAGCCTTGATACGTGTGCAAAGTTTCAATCAAACTTATGGCCATTCAAAGTGGTAATAAGGCCAATTGACCTTATGGCCGTTGACCTTATGTCACCACACCATCACATTAATGCATTGTCATCGAGCCTTGATACGTGTGCAGGGCTTCAATCAAACTTATGTCCATTCAAAGTGGTAATAAGGCGAATTGACCTTGTGGCCGTTGACCTTATGTCACCATACCATCACATTAATGCATTTTCATCGAGCATTGATACGTGTGCAAAGTTTCAATCAAACTTATGGCCATTCAAAGTGGTAATAAGGCCAATTGACCTTATGGCCGCTGACCTTATGTCACCACACCATCACATTAATGCATTGTCATCGGTTCTTAATATGTGTGCAAAGTTTCAAATTAATCAGACTTCTAGAAACCGGTGAAAATTAAGCAGAAAGATTCCGTTACATACAGGCCAAGCTAATAAAAGCGTGTTAAAAAACCAATGGCTTTCCAACGACCATGGAGTGTGATGGCGAAGAGTCCGGTAATCACCAGGATGCCTGCAACATATTTGCTTAATCATTCCAAAAAGTTTATTTAAAGTTTACCTCTTCACCTTATCCCATATTTCACTCCAATGCCAAATTTCTAATTTCGTTGTTACCGCAGATGATGTTCTTCTGTCAATCTCTATATTGACAAGTAGTGCAAAATCAGATACTGAGGGGTTTTCTTCGATATTTTTCAAAATATGCGCAAACTCCATTGCAGAACCCTTAGCACATCTCTTTCAAAATTGCTTGAACAGCGGAATTTTTTTGGACTCGTGGAAATTATGCTCCATAAATCCCACATTTAAGTCTGGTAATCGCAATGACATTTGCAACTACAGACCGATTGTTAAAGAGAGTACTCTGGCAAAAATATTCGACCACGTACTTCATCGTAAATTGTTCGATTACGTAGGCAAGGCTATAGTAGATTGTCAGCATGGATTTTTCCCAGGTAGTTCTACTTCCACGAATTTAGCTTTAGTTACTAATAAAATTGTGTGTGCTTTAGAGAACTCTGAGTAACTTGACGTCATATACACTGATTTCTCGAAAGCATTCGATAAGGTTGATCATACTATTCTAGTACGCAAGTTAGCCAAGTATGGAATCACTGGAAACTTGTTGGAATTCTTCACGAGTTTTCTATAGAACAGAAAGCTCAATGTGGCAATTGGAGCCGAAAAGTCATCTCTACATATAAATGCCTGGTCAGGTATTCCGCAGGGTACCCATTGTGGCCCTCTATTATTCTTAATTTTCATAAATGATTTACCCCAGCAATTCAAATTCGCAAAATGTTTGATGTTTGCGGACGATGTCAAACTACTTCTGACGATCCGTAATAGCTCTGACTGCACTAACTTGCAATCTGACCTGGACTCTTTTGCCGGTTGGTGAGCAGACAATAATTTATTTTTAAATACAAACAAATGCTGCGTTGTGTCTTATTCCAAAAAGACAACTGCGACATATTTTAACTACAAATTAAGTGCTAAATCTCTTAATCGTTGTAAAGAGATTAAAGATTTGGGTGTCATTTTTGACTCCAAACTCTCTTTGTCCAGTCATATTGACTTCAGTGTTGCAAAGTTCTTTGCAATGGTTGGGTTCATTTGACGAAACACCAGTGACTTTAAGGACCCTATGACGTTGAAGGCACTTTATATCTCCTTGGTCAGAAGTCGCCTTGAATATTGTTCAATAATATGGAATCCTTTTTATGAATCTAACTCCTATAAAATTGAAAAAGTTCAAAAAGTTTTTACGAAAATTGCTTTACGAATGGTTCACTGGCCAGACGGCCTCCCATCGTATACCAACAGGCGCAAATTGCTTGGTCTTCAGGCTTTGCACAACAGAAGAACTTGTATCTCACTGATGCTTGCTATAATGTAATAAGCTTGAACATAAATTGCTCCGATTTATCTAATTTGTTCATTCCATATATTCCACTGCGTGATCTTCGGCATAATAGATTATTTATCCAAATAACTCATAAAACGAATTATGCTATGAATGAACCTATAACTAGGGCTATACATCTAGCAAATCGATTCAGTAATGTTCTTAATTTTAATAACAGCTTATATAAGTTTAAGCTTGAATTGTTTTCTATTTTTAACTAGTCTGTAAGAAAGCATGTACTTTTAGACTGAATGAATTAAATAAATAAAGAAACAAATAAACTTATCGAAAACCATTTTCACTCAAACTGTAAATATGGGTTTGAAAAGCTTTTCGTATAAATGGTATTGTATTGTGGATCTTATTACTTACTATTTCCCGTAACTATTACCTCAATCCCAATCACCAATTCATTGCTATTGCGATTCAAAAAGTGAATTCGACCACGGATGGGAAGACAGGTTTCGTTTGAAAAACGCCCTACTTAAGACTTTAATTTAGAAGATTTTTTCAAAACTGTTTTCTAAATCAATTATCTAAAGTAGATCCAAGATGATATTATGCTCAGTTAACTCGTTTAAATGTTATGTGAGGTTAAACTTAAACCTCAATCTGTATATGACGACTGCAAAGTCTATCCCCAAGCGGGTTAGGGGCTTAGAATATACCTGCGGCTTTTTTTACCCTAATAGCTTTTCCAATCGAATTGTCAACCTCACGTACCCATGGCGAATCATGTATCTTAAGTAGCCGAGCCTCTGGCGACCCCAAGATCTTCGTGAAATGAAGTGAAGGTTAAATGAGGTCATACTAAATCTTTTCTGAGGTGATTGGGCTTATACCTGAAAGACGCTTACTACCGGAACGTACTGTATCTATATCCGGCAAATAATTTGCCTCTAAATTCTCGGTTACTGTCTTTATTTTGTGATAAAGTTAAAGTAACATTGACAGTTTTTACATAAACCTTGCGCATAAAATATATAACTTGATTTCCAGAGCCATTTCCTTTTCTGAATTGGTACAGCCAGTGCTTTAAGGCATATGAACTGCTATAAAGCAGTAAACCAAAAAATAGCACTGGCTAATTTTTATCAAATTTCGCTAATTGAGCTAAAATTTTTTATTTTCGATATTTTACGAAAAAACCTTAATAAATTTTGAAACCGAAATTATGCAAACAAACGTGAAAAACTTTTTCGAGAAAATTCGAAAATTCGAGAAACTTTACTTAAATGTGGAACTGCTATGAATTTTTTTGAGTGTAAAGTTTCCTAATAAATTTTTATCTAACAAAGTTCAAGTTATAGGTCCCTCTGCAAATTATCGATCGTTGCTCTAAAATCGGCCTCACCAATC
Organism: Eurosta solidaginis; assembly: GCF_040869045.1. Taxonomy (NCBI): domain Eukaryota; kingdom Metazoa; phylum Arthropoda; class Insecta; order Diptera; family Tephritidae; genus Eurosta; species Eurosta solidaginis. The sequence goes on from NC_090323.1 coordinate 51,371,200, forward strand.
CTGTAAACAGGGTTTTCGTAACTCAAGCGTCACTTCACTCTATCGAACATCTTTTCGCATATACCACAACCCCTCCAGCTTAATTGGTTGCGTCATAAATATAAGAGTTAAAACCAGTGTTTGCATTTGGTATTCCGAAAAATATGCTCTGCTATTGCTGCATTAAAGATGAACAGAGCACAGAGCAGAGCCGTAGCACAAAAAAGTGAAAGCATTTCTTGCACTCTACCATGAGCTACGTCGTGTCTGAGAAGGGATAAAATCGGCTCTAAAATAGACCGTCGTTGCAGCTCAACAAAAAGTTAAGAAGAAAACAACCCCAGTGAAATGTACATCTTAATAATTCTTCTTACAACAACTCTTTAGCTTCGTGCATGACTTTGGAATATCAGTAACAGCCTCTACAATTTGGTTAAATTTTCTTAACGTCTCACACTAAATTTTATTGCCAGGCAAATAACTTGAATCGTACCCTCTACTATTCGATAAAACTGCGTTGGCCCAATGTTGGACGCCATTTACCATGTATCAATAATTTTCAAGGTATAGCACTTAACATTATACTTAGCCGTTAGTGAAAAAATATTTTTGTTTTTGTTGTCTGAATCTCAAATTAAAATTCGTAGACCAACGCATCTGGCAACGCTGCGTACACTAAGAAAAGGCGCTCCTCTAAACAAGTGTTGTTCAACGCTTCTTCAACGTTATTTATGGCACACATTTTGTATGCGTAGCACGTGCAATAGCGTTGCTGTATAACAGTGTTAACGAGAACCAAAGTATAAACAAATAAATATATGAACATACAAGTATACAAAGTTGTTAAGTTGCAACCTGATACACCTACAATCACTTACGGATCGCCAATAACAAATTCAATTTTAACCAATTTCAATTGATCACAAACAAATTTTTAACTCAATCGATTTCAATGACCGCTTGACTGAGTGAACGATTGACTGACTAACTGAGTAGCTACTACTATAAAGCATAGACAACAACTAACTTCTAGTACTAGGCATTGTGTTTCACTGATTCTCGTATTTACTTTCATATACGTACGTTGTATGTACATATAAAATGTATAAAACTATACGATAATTTTATGTCTGAATCAAATGATTGGACCTCAAATGCTTGCCCCATTAGATTCTCGTCATTATGGCATTTTCTTGCCTACCCCTCTGACAGCATGCCTCTGCAAGCAATCAATTGCAGCTACTTGCTTGCCAAATGGTCAGTCAGTTAAATGCATTCAAACATTGACATACGACATGATCACTTTGTGCGGCATCGTTGTGTGCATCGCACGATCACATCACATCTAATCTACAGCTAATAGGATGCTGATACCACAACAACTGATAGGCAATTTTGATTTTAATTGCAGTTGTTAGTTATTTGTTTGCGTGGTTGTTGTTGTAGTCGATTATCTAGTCTTTGGATGTTTGCAAACGTTTTTAAGTTGAGCAATAAATCTAAGCTCTTACAATAATTAGTCGTTACGAATTATTGATCGATTATTATGAATATTGGTGTATATGGAGAATAAGTGATCTCGTATTACTATTTGATAAGCTAGATGTTTTTAAATGCAGTGAAATTTCAAGTTACCGCTTTTGAATTGGGTGAGGTTCAAACTCAGCATTATTTTATATAGTAAACTAAACTGGAATCGACATATAGATGACAAATCCACGACGATGCTAATTCCCCTCTGAATCCCTCATCAGCTGTTAGAAATCGATTTTAAAGCCACACAGAATTAGCATAGTCTACGGGATAATCAACGCTAGCATAGGTAACACTGCGCTGCCCGCCGAAATTTGCGTTATCATATGTAATTCGTATTGGCGGCGCTAAGTTCATGAAATGAAATGCGCCTGTGCTAGGAAGTGTTACAAATAACAAAGATATTACTGTTCAGAAAAATACCACTGTGCCGTCTAAGATCCCCCTGTGGGTTAGGGGTTAGAATATGCCCACGGTCGTAAAAGGCGACCATAATACCATGGCTAACCAATCCATGAGTAAGGTGATTGTACTCGAAAGGGAGCAGGGTGGACGCTGGTATCACCCTGTGGGCCTCTAAGCATGGTCTTTATAAAAACTGCCACCGCGGAAGCAGGAAAAGTCGGTTGTGACCTGATGCACTGCATCGTTTGATGCTTGTATTCAGGTCCCATCTCCTGTCTTGGGATGGCCCCCTTGTGGGAGCAACGCGGTGGCTGTGGTTTCAAATAAGAGTTCACTTTATGACACGCTCTGAGTAGACTTGTTTTCCCATGGGGCGTGCAAACCCAAGAGAATTCGGTCTCTTGCTTTTCTCAGTATACCCAACTTCATTGAAAAACTGACCCTGAGGGGCAGATGAAAGAGTTGGTCACATCCCATAATTGTGGCAACCGGAGTGTAAACCGTTGAGAGATGGTGAAACGTATGTCTATCGTCAGCCGAAAACAATCGATAATCGTACGAGTGGGCCGGTGCTTATCTTGTCTTTTGGGATGTTTGAAGCTACTTTAGACTGCGTTGCGAATAGGAGGCGTTCGCAGAATGGATGGCCACATCCAAAAAATGTGGCAGATTTGACGTTGTCAGTTCACTGCAGTGTGGCCGACTGCTATGCGAAGATGTTGCTGGGGCAGGTACTCGGTACTTACAGGTCTGTGAGCGGAAAAGGTTGGACACATCCCCTTAATTGTGGCAGGATTGTAATTGGAGTAAGAAATGGAGCATAACTGTGGCGCAATTGAATGAAAATTGGAGTGAAGGAAATGATAGCAAAAATGGAAGCCAAAAATGAAGCACAATATGGCGCACAATGTTCGTCAACGCAGTGCGGCCTTAAGCGATGTCGAAAGACATGGCTGAGGCAGGCACTCGGAACTTATAGGTCTGTGTGCGGAAAAGGTTGGTCACAGCCCTTGATTTTAATTGTGATTGAGTGTAAAATGGAGCATAATTTGAGTGGAGATTGGAGTGAAGAAAATGGTAGCGAAAATGGAAGCGAAAATGGAAACGAAAATGGAAACGCAATATGGCTCACACTGCTAATCAACGTAGTGCGGCCTTTAAGCAACATCTAAGCAAAACCAGCTCCGTCGTCAACAATGTATTGTACATTGTTGTAACACTGCAGGACAGAAAAGGTTGGTCACATTCTTAAATTGCGACAAAACACAATATCTTAATCTGATTAACTTGTTAATCAGATGTTGAGATATCAAATGAATGAAATAGGGATACTGAGGCAAGCACGGAACTCACGGTGGAGTTGCCGTACAACCGTGTGCCATTAACCCGGAATGGAAGGGGAGGATGGATAGTCCTCTATCTATCATACAGCAAAAGAACGCAGGTCCAAGTTTGAATCAACCAACACCAGCGGTTCACCAAGATATTAAAAAAGTGTAAGCTGTTCACTAACACAGTTCGACATGCATATCCTTTCTATAAACATTTTATTATTATTCTTTTTTACATTGCAAATGCAAAGATTACACCTGGGCAGCCTTCGTCGACAGTCAGGCTACCTTAAACAACGTTCAAGCGGAGGCAGGGCACTTATATGACATGAAAACCGATACCCTATAGATTATATGTTCGGGAGTAGGGGTTTCAACGTAGCTTTAAGAGCTAGCTGATTCTTAGGTAGCCTTAAAATACGTAAATATTTGGGATACTTCTCGTTCCAGGAAGAGAAACAGAAACCGTAATATTATAAAAAAATTCAGAGGGAAAATAACAGGAGAGGCAACGGAAAGGTTGAGGGTATTGGGGTAAAGGGAAATCGATAGTTTGAAGATGAGAGGGAGGCATAAGAATAATTGGAATACGCAAATATTTGGGATACTTCTCCTTACGGGAAGAGCAACAGAAACCTTTCTACAACAAGAAAATTCAGAGGAAAAGTGACAGAAAGGTAAGGGAGTGTTCGAAATAATTTGGATAATTTGAAATAGATATTTAGAATATGAGAGAAAAATATAAGAATAAAGTAAAGAAACCAGTTTTGACAGCTTCTCCTGCTTCGGTAGCCCTCCCTAGCGAACAGATGAAGTAATTATATTTATACTCAGCTGAACAGAGCTCACAGAGTATATTAATTTTGTTCGCTTAACGGTACCTCGTAACAGCATAAACTAATCGAGATATATATAGACTTCTATATATCAAAATGATCTGGGCGAAAAAAGAAATTCATTTAGCCATATCCGTCCCTCCGACCGTCCGTCCGTCTGTACGTAAACACGATAACTTGAGTATATTTTGAGGTATCTTAATGCAATTTGGTATGTAAGTTCATGGGCACTCATCTCAGATCGTTATTTAAACTGAACGAAATCGGACTATAACCACGCCCACTTTTTCGATATCGAAAATTTCGAAAAACCGAAAAAGTGCGATAATTCATTACCAAAGACGGATAAAACGATGAAACTTTGTAGGTGGGTTGACCTTATGACGCAGAATAGAAAATTAGTAACATTTTGGACAATGGACGTGGCACCGGCCACTTTCAAAAGAAGGTAATTTAAAAGTTTTTCAAGCTGTAATTTGGCAGATGAGTTGCGGAAAAAATAATGAATTTATGGGATTTCGTAAACAACAGCCGTTCTAGTTAATTTGAAAAATTTACCTACTAATCGGTTGTTAAGTCATGCAGCATTACCAGAGCGACCACCGTATATGTTAAATTGAAAATAAAAACAAAAATCAGAAAAAATTTCAGGTCAAAAAATAATTTGTTAAAAAAATTCTAAAATATTAAAAATATTGGTATTTTCATACAATTTCGTGGAACTTGAAAGTCGCAAAAGTATATGCAAATAGGTGCAATGTCTCCAGTGGTTACATCTGATTTCATGCATCCAGAATAAAACCCATATTGGGTTGGCCTTTAGTTCGATGAGATGTAACGCAGATAGCGAATATTTTTATTATAACAGTTCGTAAAAGCCTAACTTTCATGTCGGCCTAAATGAATTGACAAGTAGTTGGGTGACAAGTAATGCAGAAATAACTACCCTTCGGCAATTGCACTAAAAAGTACATAGCTTTTTTCTAAAATATAAACGCATAGTAGAGCACGTTAAGTGCATTTGTAACCAACTCGTAGTTACTTTCTTTTCCTACTGGGTGCATATCAAAACATTTTTTTGTCGTCAGTAAATCTGTAATTCCTCTAAACGGCAAGATTATAAGATATAAAGTATAAGATAAAAAAAAATCGGTCAATATATCACGTTATTTTGTGTTGCTATAACTTATTAATAAGCAGGTAAGTCAAAAAAGATTATTTTTGCCAACTAATGAATTGTTAATTGTAGCTCGCAAGCAAGCGAACGACAACAACAAAAAATTATCTAATAACAACATGCTATATCCATATGTAAGTATTTAATATTTTAAAGTAAGCATATGTATATATGCACTCAATAAGTAACATTTATTAAAAATAACACGTTATACATATTTATATAAGTATATACATAAATCATATCCAATATGCTGACAGGATTGTTTGGTTTTTTGTTTTGCAGCATGCAACGTGTGCCCCATATGTGACGCGGCGCAAGTGCAACGAAAAAAACGGATTTTCAAAATGACCCACTAGATAGATATGTATTGTCCCAAATTTTTTTACATATTTTTCTGTTGTGACCTTTTTGTTATTTCATAGCGGTAACTAATCGCTATTTGCACACATAGCTCTCCCAATTTCAGCGACTTTCCTCAAACAGTTGCCACTTTGTCCTTTACTAAATCACATAGTAAAATAGATTTGATATCTCGTTACTCTTCTTAAACAAACTCAATGTGTCAAGAAACATATCATTTTCCAGCTTATTCATAAATTTCAATCGATTCGATTCAATTTAATTCGACGTTCACCTATATGTCTTATGAGCGGAGCAACAAGCAGTGAAAACTATTCGGTTTATCACGGATAACAACCTTTACTCAAGAAAAAATAAGTGCTAAATCTTCTTTGGTACTCGCCGTCCCCAATGCTTGGAGGTTTGTAAATCTTTCGAAGAACTTTTAGCGTAGCAATAAGCAGTGAAAACCATTCGGTTTATCACGGATAATGACCGGTACTCAAGAAAAAAAGTGCTAAATCTTTGGTTTGTAAATTTTTCGAAGAACTTTTATCTTGAACACTCCTAAAGTCGCTTCATCTCATGTTGTTATGGTTCATGCTTCTGCACCATATAGCAGGACTGGTACGGTAAGTGACTTGTAGAGCATCATTTTTGTTTTCCGAGAGCGGACTTTATTATACTCAGTTGAGCAGAGCTCACAGAGTATATTAAGTTTGATTGGATAACGGTTGGTTGTACATATATAAAGGAATCGAAATAGATATAGACTTCCATATATCAAAATAATCAGGATCGAAAAAAAATTTGATTGAGCCATGTCCGTCCGTCCGTCCGTCCGTTAACACGATAACTTGAGTAAATTTTGAGGTATCTTGATGAAATTTGGTATGTAGGTTCCTGAGCACTCATCTCAGATCGCTATTTAAAACGAACGATATCGGACTATAACCACGCCCACTTTTTCGATATCGAAAATTTCGAAAAACAGAAAAAGTGCGATAACTCATTACAAAAGACAGATAAAGCCACGAAACTTGGTAGATGGGTTGACGTTATGACGCAGAATAGAAAATTAGTAAGATTTTGGACAATGGGCGTGGCACCGCCCACTTTTACAAGAAGGTAATTTAAAAGTTTTGCAAGCTGTAATTTGGCAGTGGTTGAAGATATCATGATGAAATTTGGCAGGAACGTTACTACTATTACTCTATATGTGCTAAATAAAAATTAGCAAAATTGGATGAAGAACACGCCCACTTTTTAAAAAAAAAATTTTTTTAATTCAAATTTTAACAAAAAATGTAATATATTTACTGCATATAAGTAAATTAAGTCAAAATTCAACTCCAGTAATGATATGATGCAACAAAATACAAAAATAAAAGAAAATTTCAAAATGGGCGTGGCTCCGCCCATTTTCATTTAGTTTGTCTAGAATACTTTTATTGCCATAAGTCGAACAAAAATTTACCAATCCTTCTCAAATTTGGTAGGAGCATAGACTCTATGACGGTAACTGTTCTCTGTGAAAATGGGCGAAATCGGTGGAAGCCAGGCCCAGTTTTTATACACAGTCCACCGTCTGTCCTTCCGCTCGGCCATTAACATAATAACTTGAGCAAAATCCGACATATCTTTACTAAACTTAGCCCACGTACTTACCTGAGCTCACTTTTTCTTGGTATAAAAAATGGGCGAAATCTGACCATAACCACGCCCACTTTATCGATATCGAAAATTACGAAAAATGAAAAAAATGCCATAATTCTATACCAAATACGAAAAAAGGGATGAAACATGGTAACTGGATTGGTTTATTGACGCAAAATATAACTTTGGAAAAAACTTTGTAAAATGGGTGTAACACCTACCATATTAAGTAGAAGAAAATGAAAAAGTTCTACAAGGCGAAATCAACAGCCCTTGGAATCTTGGCAGGAATACTGTTAGTGGTATTGCATATATAAATAAATTAGCAGTACCCGACAGATGATTTTCTGGATCACCTGGTCCACATTTTGGTCGATATCGCGAGAACGCCTTCACATATACATCTAAGGGCCACTCGCTTTTAAAACCCTCATTAATACCTTTAATTTGATATCCATATCGTACAAAAACATACCAGAGTCACCCCTGTCCCACCCTAATGGCGATATCTCGAAAAGGCGTCCACCTATAGACCTAATGCCCCCTCCCTCTTAAAATGCTCAGTAACACCTTTCGTTTGATACCCATATCGTACAAACATTCTAGAGTCACCCCTGGCCCACCCTAATGGCGATATCTCGAAAAGGCGTCCACCTATAGACCTAGTGTCCACTCCCTCTTAAAATGCTCAGTAACACCTTTCGTTTGATACCCATATCGTACAAACATTCTAGAGTCACCCCTGGCCCACCCTAATGGCGATATCTCGAAAAGGCGTCCACCTATAGACCTAATGCCCACTCCCTCTTAAAATGCTTAGTAACAGCTTTCGTTTGATACCCATATCGTACAAACATTCTAGAGTCACACCTGGCCCACCCTAATGGCGATATTTCGAAAAGGCGTCCACCTATAGAACTAAGGATTACTCCCTTTTAAAATACTCATTACCACTTTCATTTGATACCCATATCGTACAAACACATTCTTGAGTCACCCTGGCCCACCCTAATGGCGATATCTCGAAAAGGCGTCCACCTATAGACCTACTGTCCACTCCCTCTTAAAATGCTCAGTAACACCTTTCGTTTGATACCCATATCGTACAAACATTCTAGAGTCACCCCTGGCCCACCCTAATGGCGATATCTCGAAAAGGCGTCCACCTATAGACCTAATGTCCACTCCCTCTTAAAATGCTCAGTAACACCTTTCGTTTGATACCCATATCGTACAAACATTCTAGAGTCACCCCTGTCCCACCCTAATGGCGATATCTCGAAAAGGCGTCCACCTATAGACCTAATGCCCACTCCCTCTTAAAATGCTCAGTAACACCTTTCGTTTGATACCCATATCGTACAAACATTCTAGAGTCACACCTGGCCCAACCTAATGGCAATATCTCGAAAAGGCGTCCACATATAGAACTAAGGATTACTCCCTTTTAAAATACTCATTACCACCTTTCATTTGATACCCATATCGTACAAACACATTCTAGAGTCACCCTGGCCCACCCTAATGGCGATATCTCGAAAAGGCGTCCACCTATAGACCTAATGCCCACTCCCTCTTAAAATGCTCAGTAACACCTTTCGTTTGATACCCATACCGTACAAACATTCTAGAGTCACCCTTGGTCCAGCTTTATGGCGATATCTCGAAAAGGCGTCCACCTATAGAACTAAGGATTACTCCCTTTTAAAATACTCAGTAACACCTTTCGTTTGATGCACATATCGTACAAACACATTCTAGAGTCACCCTTGGCCCACCCTAATGACGATATCTCGAAAAGGCGTCCACCTATAGACCTCATGCCCACTCCCTCTTAAAATGCTCAGTAACACCTTTCGTTTGATACCCATACCGTACAAACATTCTAGAGTCACCCCTGGCCCACCCTAATGGCGATATCTCGAAAAGGCGTCCAGCTATAGACCTAATGCCCACTCCCTCTTAAAATGCTCAGTAACACCTTTCATTTGATTCCCATATCGTACAAACACATTCTAGAGACACCCCTGGTCCACCTTTATGGCGATATCTCGAAACGGCGTCCACCTATGGAACTAAGGATCACTCCTTTTCAAAATACTCATTAACAGCTTTCATTTGATACCCATATCGTACAAACACATTATAGAATCACCCCTGGTCCACCTTAATGGGGACATCTCGAAAAGGCGTCCACCGATAGACCTAAGGCCCACTCCCTCTTAAAATGCTCAGTACCACCTTTCATTTGATACCCATATCGTACAAACAAATTCTAGAGTCAGCCCTGGTCTACCTTTATGGCGATATCCCTAAATGGCGTTCATCCATAGAACTATGGCCTACTCTCTCTTAAAATACTCTTTAATACCTTTCATTTGATACACATGTTATACAACCACATTCCAGGGTTACCCCAGATTGATTTTCCTTATTTTGTCTCCATAGCTCTCAACTGAGTATGTTATGTTCGGTTACACCCGAACTTAGCCTTCCTTACTTGTTTTTCAATTGCTTATCTAGTCCAAAGTAGCACTTATTAACAAGAGTGATTCTTCGCTGAATTTCAAAGCTGATGTTACTGTTTTTGTTATTGTTGGTTCCCAAATAAAGGAGATATTTTACTATTTTGAAATTATAGCTGCCAATAGTGCTGTGATTGCCAATGCGCACATATGCTGACGCTTTCCTCGACGATAGCAGGTACTTCGTTTTTTCCTCGTTCTACATCAAAGACGCCTTTTCAATGTCATTCAGTATACACCCGTAATTGTACGCTTTAATAGAATATTGTTCCAGAGCGGTTAAGTTCTGCAGCTTGTATTATTTTTTCAAGCATGAAATTTAAGAAATCACAAGATAGGCGGTCAACCTGTCAGAAACCTCCTTTAGTTAGTGAAAGGCGCGTAGAGGTCCTCCTCAAAATTTACCAGGTCAGAAGCCGCACTGATAAGGTCCCGTCAGCCGATTTACGGTAGGCTTCAATCTTTCGCACAATACACTTTACAGAACCTTATATGCGATATTGAGAAGGCTGATTCCGCGATAGCTAGTGCGGTTTGCAGGATTACCTTTCTTGTGAACTGGGCAAAGTACACCCAGATTCCAATATTCGGGCATGCACTCGTCCGACAAAATTTTTCAAAGAAGCTGATGCATGCACCTTACCAACTTCTCGCCGCCGTATTTGAGAAGCTCCGCAGGCAATCCATCATAGGCCGCGGCCTTGTTGTTTTTTATCTGGTTATTGCCATTCTGACTTCGTCATTATGGAGAGCAAAGAAGTGGTCCCGCCATAATCTAAGTACTCTCTGCACATTGGTTACAAGGTCGCCGTTTTCGTTCTTACAGGAGTTTGACTAAAACATTTTTCAAAGCTATTATTTTGCGGTCGAAATTGGTTTCGGGAATGGTAAGTATTTCGTCTGATCTATTAGAATTGGAACATAATGTTAACTTAACATGAGGTTACTTTATGAGTCTGCAATTAATTGGTGTTGCTTTAAATTTAAACCAGAAAAACCATACCTCATTCCGATCGTAAACTTTTTCGGGGTCATACATATACTATTTCCGGAACCAATTTTAAATGATTTGTGAACTATTCGGGGATACTTTCGAGAAGATTTTGAAATAACGTCGGAAACATTCTGGAAGTGTTTTAAAACCATTTCGGAATTTTTTAGGTACTACTTCGAGATCAATATGGGAATATGGTAAGGAACATTTCGGATTTATTTTCACGATTATATCGGGATATTTTGTGATGTTCTTGGGATCAATCCGGAGCCATTTCAAAATAATTATTTAGTTATGTTATCGACTAATTCAGAACAATTTCGACACTATTTTGCAATCATTTAGCAGGGTTCTGAAAAATACATTTATGAATTCGAACTTTTATCGCGCTGTTGATATTGTTGGTTTGTTATGAACGAGTTATCGCTTTATTTTCGAAATGTTATCGATTTGTTATCAAAATGTTATCAGAAAGATATCGCTTTTTTGTCGTATAAGTATCGAAAAGCTGTCGAATGATATTGCGAAAGTTCGATTTGTTACTGAAAAAATAAAGACATGTTATCGAAAAGTTGTCGATTTACTATCGATAAATATGGATTTACTGTCGAAAAATTGATTTTTTGTGGGAAAAACAATGGACTTGTTATCGCAAATATATTGACTTTTTATCTAAAAAATATCGGTTTTATTATCAAAAAAATATTGATATGTTATCGAGAAAAAATTGATATTTTATCGAAAATTATTGACTCTCTCTTCAAATGTTAAAGATTTGTTACCGAAAAGTTAGAGGTAGGCTAGGTAGTCCCTATATTTGAAATGCTATGATATCGTGAGATGTGAAATATAAAAAATTTTAATGACTTAAAATACTTAGGGCCGATTTCACCAACTCGACTTAGGCTAAAACTTAGTTGCAACTTAAGTTAGCCCAGATTTGAAGTTAAGTTTTTTTCGGTTTCACCAACTTAGCTACTAAAGCCATTTGACATACAAAAACCCTATCAGTTGTTTTATACATAGTAATATTTTTGGCTGTGTTTTAATTACACGCCACCCAGTGAATTCCCAAAATAATGGGGTTGCTATATTTGCACAATGAAATAAGTGTCAATAGTGCCATTTAATTCGACTCAAAATTTGTATTACAGTAATACTGTTGAAAGTCGAGAATAAGCCAGCTGACAGGTAGGCTAATTTGTGACTCAGCTAAGCATTGGTGGCGAAACAGAAAAATTAAAAAAATATGACTTAACTAAGATAAGTCGAGGTGGACCTTAATATAATGCTCTTAAAATATTCTCTGAAGATATTATTCCCACATATGAGCTGCTATGTATATAGTTGGTGAATAATAATTTTAGAGAATATTTTAAGAATATTATTTTAAGTATATATATTTCAAATCTTACGGTATAATATCATTTCCTAAATTAACCAATTTTTAACCTTTTGGTAATAAATCGCTAGCACGCCCATAAGCCGTCGATAAAAACAAACGTATGACTCATCTATAAATCGGCGATAACAATGCATTAACTTGTCTTTATCAGTTGTCATCCTGTCCTTTTCCCTCTCTTCATTTCCTCTCCTTTCCTTTCTTTTTTCCTTTCCTTTCGTTTCCTTTCCTTTCCTTTTTTCCTTTCCTTTAATTTGCTTTCCTTTCCTCACCTAGGGAAGCAAGTGACTATGTATGTTATGCATCTTGGAGCTTCCCAGTATTATTCAAGTTGGAATTTGGCTTAGCATTGAAACTTTTTGCCATCTTCCAAATTTTTTGGGGAAATTTCGCTATTTATGCTTATTAGTCTGCATCTCAAACTATTCGCTGTTTTGCCTTACACCTCCCTTTGCTTTGCTAGCAAAGGCGTATCATCTCTTCTTAATAAGCTCTGGAATCCATTTTCGCTTTTTTTCTTAATATACCGTGACATATTACGATATGTGCTTAACGTGAGTACCTGTCAACGGATGACTCAACCCCACGGTATCAGACGCAGATATAATTGCATGATCAATGGCCGAAGTTATCATCCTTCAACACTTCTTAGCCGGGTCATTGGTACCAATTAGCTTGTAATCGGGTGTTTCAATTACAAGTTCTTACCTTGGTCTGATAGGAGTCTATTTTAATCAGAATCTGACTGCATTCAGAAGTCAGAGTCTGACTTTTCACCTCGTATAACAGCTGTTATACTAAATTTTTCAAAAAAAGAATCCAGCCCTTCTAATAAGGGAAAAGAGCGGACCACGCCCACATTTTTACTTTTTCAATTTGCTGAACGCGTTAACAAAAAAATAAAATAAAATTTCGAAATGTAGAATTTCGAACTTCGAACTTCGTAAGCCGATATCTATTTTTTGGAGGCTAAGTTCGAAAAATGGAGATAGTACTTTGTTTACTTAAGCCCCAATCTCTATGAAAAAGTGGGTTTTGTCCAATACCCAGAAAAAAAAATTGATATTGTCGCATAGTGTTATTATTATAAATACGAAAATACAGGTTTGACTCACTTATTTACTCTGACTTCCCCTATTCGTGATATTTGGCATATCTTTATTAACTTTTCAATGCAAACCCTGCAATTTTTCCTCCAAAAACATAATCTTCAAACTTAGGGGCGGACATTAGCAACTTTTTTTTTGTATGTGGGCCAACCCAGTCTAGTGGGCACTAACCCACTCGTACAATTATCCATAATTATCCACAACGATATACCATAATGCAAATTTGGATCACCTTTATTTTTATTCAGCTTTATTTATACGGTTTATATTATACCTTTCATGAACATGAAATGGTGTATTAACTTTGGTCCGATATTTGTAACGTTGAGAAGTATAGAAGATAGACTCACCCTTAAGTATACCGAATTGATCAGGGCGACGAACTGAGTTGATATAGCCCTGCCCGCCTATTCGTCCGTCTGTCTGTTTGAACGCAAACTAGTCCAACAAATTTTGGGATATCTCAATGAAGTTTGGCACAGGGATGTATTTTTGTATTATATTAGACATTTCTCGGATCCGGTAGGATCGGACCACTATAACATATATCTCCCATACAACCGATCGTTCAGATAAGACGATTTTGGACATTACTGCCGCAATTTAGAAGGTATAAACGTGAAACTCGGTGATATATATTCTAATATATCATACAAGATATCCTAAAAAAATCACTTTGATCGGAGCTATATATAGTTATATCCCATACAACCGATCGTTCAGATAGAAAGATTTTTGGCCATTTATCTTTTAATTTAGAAAGTATAAGCGTGAAACTCGGTGGTATATATTTTAATATATCATAGAAGATTTTCTGAAAAAATCACATTGATCGGAGCTATATATAGTATATATCCAATACAACCGATCGTTCAGATAGAAAGATTTTTGGCAATTTCTCCCTTAATTTCCAATATAAAAACGTTAAACTTAGTGATATTTATTCTAATATATCAAGGAAGATTTCATGAAAAAATCATTTCGATCGGAGCTATATGTGATATATATCCCATACAACCGATCGTTCAGATAGAACGATTTTTGACCATTTCTCCCTTAGTTTCCAATATAAAATCGTGAAATTTGGTGATATATTTTCTAATATATCATAAAAGATTTCCTGTAAAAATCATTTCGATCGGAGCTATATATAATATATATCCCATACAACCGATCGTTCAGATAAGGGGTTTTTTTTGCCATTTTTATACTCAGTTGAGCAGAGCTCACAGAGTATATTAAGTTTGATTGGATAACGGTTGGTTGTACATATATAAAGGAATCGAGATAGATATAGACTTCCATATATCAAAATAATCAGGATCGAAAAAAAATTTGATTGAGCCATGTCCGTCCGTCCGTCCGTCCGTCCGTCCGTTAACACGATAACTTGAGTAAATTTTGAGGTATCTTGATGAAATTTGGTATGTAGGTTCCTGAGCACTCATCTCAGATCGCTATTTAAAATGAACGATATCGGACTATAACCACGCCCACTTTTTCGATATCGAAAATTTCGAAAAACCGAAAAAGTGCGATAACTCATTACAAAAGACAGATAAAGCGACGAAACTTGGTAGATGGGTTAACGTTATGACGCAGAATAGAAAATTAGTAAGATTTTGGACAATGGGCGTGGCACCGCCCACTTTTACAAGAAGGTAATTTAAAAGTTTTGCAAGCTGTAATTTGGCAGTCGTTGAAGATATCATGATGAAATTTGGCAGGAACGTTACTACTATTACTCTATATGTGCTAAATAAAAATTAGCAAAATTGGATAAAGAACACGCCCACTTTTTAAAAGAAAATTTTTTAAAATTCAAATTTTAACAAAAAATTTAATATCTTTACTGTATATAAGTAAATTAAGTCAAAATTCAACTCCAGTAATGATATGATGCAACAAAATACAAAAATAAAAGAAAATTTCAAAATGGGCGTGGCTCCGCCCATTTTCATTTAGTTTGTCTAGAATACTTTTATTGCCATAAGTCGAACAAAAATTTACCAATCCTTCTCAAATTTGGTAGGAGCATAGACTCTATGACGGTAACTGTTCTCTGTGAAAATGGGCGAAATCGGTGGAAGTCACGCCCAGTTTTTATACACAGTCCACCGTCTGTCCTTCCGCTCGGCCATTAACACAATAACTTGAGCAAAATCCGATATATCTTTACTAAACTTAGCCCATGTACTTACCTGAGCTCACTTTTTCTTGGTATAAAAAATGGGCGAAATCTGACCATAACCACGCCCACTTTATCGATATCGAAAATTACGAAAAATGAAAAAAATGCCATAATTCTATACCAAATACGAAAAAAGGGATGAAACATGGTAACTGGATTGGTTTATTGACGCAAAATATAACTTTGTAAAATGGGTGTGACACCTACCATATTAAGTAGAAGAAAATGAAAAAGTTCTACAAGGCGAAATCAACAGCCCTTGGAATCTTGGCAGGAATACTGTTAGTGGTATTGCATATATAAATAAATTAGCAGTACCCGACAGATGATTTTCTGGATCACCTGGTCCACATTTTGGTCGATATCGCGAGAACGCCTTCACATATACATCTAAGGGCCACTCCCTTTTAAAACCCTCATTAATACCTTTAATTTGATATCCATATCGTACAAAAACATACCAGAGTCACCCCTGTCCCACCCTAATGGCGATATCTCGAAAAGGCGTCAACCTATAGACCTAATGCCCCCTCCCTCTTAAAATGCTCAGTAACACCTTTCGTTTGATACCCATATCGTACAAACATTCTAGAGTCACCCCTGTCCCACCCTAATGGCGATATCTCGAAAAGGCGTCCACCTATAGACCTAATGCCCACTCCCTCTTAAAATGCTCAGTAACACCTTTCGTTTGATACCCATATCGTACAAACATTCTAGAGTCACACCTGGCCCACCCTAATGGCAATATCTCGAAAAGGCGTCCACCTATAGAACTAAGGATTACTCCCTTTTAAAATACTCATTACCACCTTTCATTTGATACCCATATCGTACAAACACATTCTAGAGTCACCCTGGCCCACCCTAATGGCGATATCTCGAAAAGGCGTCCACCTATAGACCTAATGCCCACTCCCTCTTAAAATGCTCAGTAACAGCTTTCGTTTGATACCCATATCGTACAAACATTCTAGAGTCACACCTGGCCCACCCTAATGGCAATATTTCGAAAAGGCGTCCACCTATAGAACTAAGGATTACTCCCTTTTAAAATACTCATTACCACCTTTCATTTGATAACCATATCGTACAAACACATTCTAGAGTCACCCTGGCCCACCCTAATGGCGATATCTCGAAAAGGCGTCCACCTATAGACCTAATGTCCACCCCTCTTAAAATGCTCAGTAACACCTTTCGTTTGATACCCATATCGTACAAACATTCTAGAGTCACCCCTGGCCCACCCTAATGGCGATATCTCGAAAAGGCGTCCACCTATAGACCTAATGTCCACTCCCTCTTAAAATGCTCAGTAACACCTTTCGTTTGATACCCATATCGTACAAACATTCTAGAGTCACCCCTGTCCCACCCTAATGGCGATATCTCGAAAAGGCGTCCACCTATAGACCTAATGCCCACTCCCTCTTAAAATGCTCAGTAACACCTTTCGTTTGATACCCATATCGTTCAAACATTCTAGAGTCACACCTGGCCCACCCTAATGGCAATATCTCGAAAAGGCGTCCACCTATAGACCTAATGTCCACTCCCTCTTAAAATGCTCAGTAACACCTTTCGTTTGATACCCATATCGTACAAACACATTCTAGAGTCACCCTGGCCCACCCTAATGGCGATATCTCGAAAAGGCGTCCACCTATAGACCTAATGTCCACTCCCTCTTAAAATGCTCAGTAACACCTTTCGTTTGATACCCATATCGTTCAAACATTCTAGAGTCACACCTGGCCCACCCTAATGGCAATATCTCGAAAAGGCGTCCACCTATAGAACTAAGGATTACTCCCTTTTAAAATACCTTTAATTTGATACCCATATCGTACAAACACATTCTAGAGTCACCCTGGCCCACCCTAATGGCGATATCTCGAAAAGGCGTCCACCTATAGACCTAATGCCCACTCCCTCTTAAAATGCTCAGTAACACCTTTCGTTTGATACCCATACCGTACAAACATTCTAGAGTCACCCTTGGTCCAGCTTTATGGCGATATCTCGAAAAGGCGTCCACCTATAGAACTAAGGATTACTCCCTTTTAAAATACTCAGTAACACCTTTCGTTTGATGCACATATCGTACAAACACATTCTAGAGTCACCCCTGGCCCACCCTAATGACGATATCTCGAAAAGGCGTCCACCTATAGACCTCATGCCCACTCCCTCTTAAAATGCTCAGTAACACCTTTCATTTGATTCCCATATCGTACAAACACATTCTAGAGACACCCCTGGTCCACCTTTATGGCGATATCTCGAAACGGCGTCCACCTATGGAACTAAGGATCACTCCTTTTCAAAATACTCATTAACAGCTTTCATTTGATACCCATATCGTACAAACACATTATAGAATCACCCCTGGTCCACCTTAATGGGGACATCTCGAAAAGGCGTCCACCGATAGACCTAAGGCCCACTCCCTCTTAAAATGCTCAGTAACACCTTTCATTTGATACCCATATCGTACAAACAAATTCTAGAGTCAGCCCTGGTCTACCTTTATGGCGATATCCCTAAATGGCGTTCATCCATAGAACTATGGCCTACTCTCTCTTAAAATACTCTTTAATACCTTTCATTTGATACACATTCCAGGGTTACCCCAGATTGATTTTCCTTATTTTGTCTCCATAGCTCTCAACTGAGTATGTTATGTTCGGTTACACCCGAACTTAGCCTTCCTTACTTGTTTATTTTATATTTATCTTAAAAATCGTTTAGGTGTGTAGATCTGTTCACTATATATTTCTTATCTTATACATCCGATTATTCGGAGATTACGAACGGGATAAGATTATTGTTCAGCCCCATTCATGAAAGGTATGAAGTTTTCGGCACAGCCGAAGACAGTCCCGTCCTTAATTGTTTCTAGTTTTGTTCTGCTTTATTTACCAACCATTTTATACTCAACATTACAATTTTTGGATGTGTTCAACAGTTTCCTAAATCTTCCGCAGAAGAGTCTTTGAATTACTTGTGCATAGACCAGAAAAGATAGTGAGGCAGTTTACTCCATGTGAGAAGAGTATGATGAGTAAACTTTATACAGTCGGGCCTCGATTATCCGTAATGGTCGGGACCAGAAGCATTACGCATAATCGATTTTCACGGTTAATGGAATAGCAATTTTGATTATAGTTTTTTTTAATATTTTTATTGTTTAACAAGTGAACATTGGTGTACATACATATTTACATTAAAAAAATTTATTAAAGAAAATTATGTACATTTTTATATTAAATACCATGTATGTATACATGATTCAATTACTAGAGGTTTGTTCTTCAATGATGACAGACCTTTGACACTCCCAAATTGAAAAATCTGGACGGGTTGCTTTTTCGAAGTAAGGAAAACGGGGAATAATTCAATACTCTTCAGTGAAATTGTAGTAGACAAGTATCTTCGGTAGTCTATTAGTAGTGATAATACATTTTCAAATGCCAAAAGTTTTTTGGGGAAATAATTCATTTTCTACTAAATATTTCGTTAATTGATAAAGTTATGTTGGTTTGGTCATTCTTTCAGAAATTGTTTAAAGAATGCCGTACGTTAGAATTTTATGCAAAAACGCACTATCTCAAATTTTTTCCAAAACTCCCTACATGAGCATGAGTTGAATCCATTTTGTCATAAGAGGGAGTTAATGAAAAGCATTCTGAGATGAAGCGTTTTTCAATCTAACTCTAATATAGGGCGGTTTTGTGACAAATCTTGAATTGGGAAATTTTTGAAAAATATTTTGAGATAGCATGATTTTGAACAAGCAGCCGACATGGGGTGATAGGCTACTCAGCAGGCGCAATGAACTGACAAAAAGAAAAATAAAAGCAAACGGCTTATTGTCTTAGAACTTTATATTGCTACCTGACTTTGACAGAAGAGTTAAGCTTTTGTGCGGTCGTGCTACACAGGGAGTATTCACCTTTTTGTTCTGAAATTTCGGAAAGCTCTTTCCGTTAAGTATTCATGGAAGCGTTCCGGATAAACCGTTAATTTAGAATATTCGGAATACGTTCATTTGATACTACCTCACGAGGTCCGAATATGCATAATATTCCAATTATATACCGATTATCCAAATTCTTAAATGGAGGCGAATGTTCCGAACATACGGAATTAATAGAACAGAAGGTCGACTTTTAATACGCGCCCACAAATATCGAAAGAAGTGTCAAAAGAGGCGTATTATATCGATAACAATAATTCGAAGGCGGAAATAAAAATTTTAGCTCGTTCAAAAGATATTGACAAAAACCCGAAAAATGACCCAGGGTTGCGTTGGCGGCCTTCGGCCGAGCTTATAAAAAAATACCCTGGCAGGTCCACCAATGAGGTGGGATCAAAATTAAATGCATGCAAAATCTCTTTGTACACAACATTTTTTTCAGTGAACAAAAACATTACAACAACCACATGAAAATTGCCAACTTCAACTGCAAATATCTCCGGACAGAGATACAATTTTTCTTTTCCCCCTTAGGATGTTGTTGAGGTCACCTTTCTCGATATTTTTGGACGCGTATTAGCAGTAGACTCCTATTCTAGACTTTTACCTGAATAAGTTAACATGCCCAATGAGTACATTTCGTTATGGCATCTCCATTATTTACTAATGACATTTTTATGTGAGTCGATTTAATAGTCGAGGTTTTGACTTTGAACGATGAATTTTGAATTGGTTTAGGTTTCGTATGTTCATAGGTTTACGAAATTGCAAGATTCCTTTGTGTCCGTACTTTTCATAAAACCTATGTTCAGCCACACTAATAGATCATGGCATAGTTAATATGTAAATTCATCATAAAATTAAAGTAAATGTTCTAAGGAATTATGCAGTTAAGTACTTATCGGGTATTTGTAAACTGATTGCTTCCTATTTCTATTACTAATATTTTTCGAAAATTCGCAAAGAAACAACACAGTTAACGGATGTCAATTCGATTTGGGAGCAAAATGGCTGCAATTGTCAAAAAGTGTGTCTGCCGAGCAAACCTCTTGTAATTGAATCATGGTATGTATACATACATGAAATTTTCTACTGAAAACATGAGGCAAAAAAATGACTTCAAGCAAAAAAAGAATATAATTTCTTAATACAAGTCGTGTAATGTTGTTTGTCTAACATTTTTCAATGTATAATTTTCTTTTATATGTTTTTCTTGAATGCGATAAACTTGAATTTTATCCTGCTCTGTAATTCCCGGACAACCAGGGCTATCCAGGAAATTCAGCAATGTGCTTGATGACGCTCCTTTTAAAGTGGTTTCTGAAACAATTACATCGTCTTAGTGAGTGTCTTCCAATCCATTGTCTAGCTCAGGTTCATCTGAGTTACTGTTTGCCATGCTTATAATTTCTTCGTCGACAAAACAGCAAATTGGGAGGCATTTTCATCACATTTCAGCTATGTCTCTATATCCTCTGTGGTAAAGTCATCCGTAATATTGACCATTTGTGCCACATTCACGTGCGTATTCGATATGTCCATACCTATAACAAAAATCAATGAATTTTTGCATGAAAATATTTTATAAAATTATAAAAACATGCCTACGCACCTTCATTATCAGGGCATAATAAATTATTCCAAGCGTTCTTCAAAACTTCAGAAGTAACAGCGTCCCAAGCATTATCAATGGACCACAGGGCTTTCTTTATATTACATTCTTTCTTAAAATCTCCTCTATTATTTGACGAGAATAGTTTTTGCACTATAGTTTTACGATAATGATATTTAAAATTCCATATTACACCCTGATCCATCGGTTGGATCAAGGACGTACAATTTGTTGGCAAATATTTTACAATAACGTTTTTAGCCTTAAAATCGTGAACGTCTGGATGTGCCGGGCAGTTTTCCAATAACAGAAGGATTTCCCCATTATCCGTAAGACCGATTTTCTTAATATGCTCTTTTACCTCTGGCACAAAGATTTTGGTAAACCATTCTAAAAATATTGTTTGCGTTACCCATTCTTTTGAATTGGCCTTATAAATTACGGGAAGGTCGTATACATTTTTTAGGGCTCTTGGACGAGCACTTTTACCAATAACTAAAGCATTGCACTTGTGTGTTCAAGTAGCATTAGCGCAAACTTAAGTGGTTAGTCTTTCTTTTGACACCTTATGTCCATCTATGAATCTTTCATTATGACAAACCAAACTGCTCTCGGGCAAACACTTCCAAAAAAAGGCATGTCTCGTCCGCATTATAAATTTGCTCACTGGTAAGATTTTCCGTTGATATCAATTCATTTAATTGTTCTACAAACATTGTGGCACTTACATAGTCTGCTGAAGATTTTTCTCCTTCAGCATGAAATCTTTTTATTCCATGTCTATTCTTAAAATTTTGCAACCACTTGTTGGAGTATTCACACTCAGAATCAATGTTTAGTTTTGTGTGGTATATTTTAGCCTTTTCTCTTATCATTAGTCCTGTAATTGGAGTGCCTTTAAAACGCTCTTGTCAGAACCATTCGTAAAGTGCCAAATCTACGTTTGGTTCTTTAGCTGTCTTTAAATTTTTTCGGTTACGAAATCCAACCACCGAATCACTCTCTGCACAAAACTTTAAAAGCTTGTCTTTGCTTTTTTTTAAAATGTCATAAACGGTCTGCATCCCAACTTCGTATTTTTGAGCTATCATTTTAATACTCACATTATTTTTCAAATCCTCGTTAATTATTACGCTCAGTTGATCAGAGCTCACAGAGTATATTAACTTTGATTGGATAAAGGTTGGTTGTACAGGTATAAAGGAATCGAGATAGATATAGACTTCCATATATCAAAATCATCAGTATCGAAAAAAAATTCGATTGAGCCATGTCCGTCCGTCCGTCCGTCCGTCTGCCCGTTAACACGATAACTTGAGTAAATTTTGAGATATCTTGATAAAATTTGGTATGTAGGTTCCTGGGCACTCATCTCAGATCGCTATTTAAAATGAACGAGATCGGACAATAACCACGCCCACTTTTTCGATATCGAAAATTTCGAAAAACCGAAAAAGTACGATAATTCATTACCAAATACGGATTAAGCGATGAAACTTGGTAGGTGAGTTGAACTTATGACGTAGAATAGAAAACTAGTAAAATTTTGGACAATGGGCGTGGCACCGCCCACTTTTAAAAGAAGGTAATTTAGAAGTTTTGCAAGCTGTAATTTGGCAGTTGTTGAAGATATCATGATGAAATTTGGCAGGAACGTTACTCTTATTACTATATATCTGCTTAATAAAAATTATCAAAATCGGAGAACGACCGCGCCCACTTTTTAAAAAAATTTTTTTTAAATAAAAATTTTAAAAGAAAAATTAATATCTTTACAGTATATAAGTAAATTATGCCAACATTCAACTCCAGTAATGATATGGTGCAACGAAATGCAAAAATAAAAGAAAATTCCAAAATGGGCGTGGCTCCGCCCTTTTTCATTTTATTTGTCTAGGATGCTTTTAATGCCATAAGTCGAACAAAAATTTACCAATCCTTGCAAAATTTGGTAGAGGCTTAGATTCTTGGACGATAACTGGTTTCTATGAAAAAGGGCGAAATTGGTCGAAGCCACGTCCAGTTTTTATACACAGTCGGCCGTCTGTCCTTCCGTTCGGCCGTTCAAACGATAACTTGAGCAAAAATCGATATATCTTTACTAAACTCAGTTCGCGTACTTATCTGAACTCATTTTGTATTGGTGTAAAAAATGGCCGAAATCCGACTATGACCACGGCCACTTTTTCGATATCGAAAATTACGAAAAATGAAGAAAATGCCATAATATATACCAAATACGAAAAAAGGGATGAAACATGGTAATTGTATTGGTCTATTAAAGCAAAATATAACTTTAGAAAAAAACTTGGTAAAATGGGTGTGACACCTACCATATTAAGTAGAAGAAAATGAAAAAGTTATGCAGGACGAAATCAAAAGCCCTTGGAATCTTGGAAGCAATACTGTTCGTGGTATTACATATATAACTAAATTAGCGGTACCCGACAGATGATGTTCTGGATCACCCTGGTCCACATTTTGGTCAATATCTCGAAAACGCCTTCATATATACAACTAAGGGCCATTCCCTTTTAAAACCCTCATTAATACCTTTAATTTGATAACCATATCGTACAAACACATTCTAGAGTCACCCCTGGTCCACGTTTATGGCGATATCTCGAAAAGGCGTCCACATATAGAAGTAAGGCCCACTCCTTTTTAAAACACTCATTAACACCTTTCATTTAATACCCGTATCGTACAAAAAATTTCTAGAGTCACCCCTGGCCCACCTTTATGGCGATATCTCGAAAAGGCATCCACCTGTAGAACTAAGGCCCACTCCATTTTAAAATACTCATTAACACCTTTCATTTGATACGCGTATCGTACAAACAAATTCTAGAGTCACCCCTGGTCCACCTTTATGGCGATATCTCGAAAAGGCGTCCACCTATAGAACCAAGGCACACGCCCTTTTAAAATACTCATTAACACCTTTCATTTTATACCCATATCGTACAAACAAATTCTAAAGTCACCCCTGGTCCACCTTTATGGCGATATCTCGCAAAGGCGTCCACCTATAGAACTAAGGCCCACGCCCTTTTAAAATACTCATTAACACCTTTCATTTGATACTCATATCGTACAAACAAATTCTAGAGTCACCCCTGGTCCATCTTTATGGCGATATCTCGAAAAGGCGTCCATCTATAGAACTATGGCCCACTTCCTCTTAAAATACTCTTTAATACCTTCCATTTGATATACATGTCTTACAAACACATTCCAGGTTTACCCTAGGTTCCTTTTACAACATGGTGATTTTCCCTTACTTTGTCTCCACAGCTCTCAACTGAATATGTAATGTTCGGTTACACCCGAACTTACCCTTCCTTACTTGTTTTTACTTTATCTTCAATATTTAAAACGTTTCTGTTTCTTTTTACCACTGGTAGCGGTGCCATACTAAATATATTTAGATGTAACCACCCGCACTTCTCAAATTTCAAAATTAAACTACAATAATAACTTGTAAATGCTTCTGGCTCATCGTCAAACAAGGGAATTCTCCGTTTTCATGTTTATTATAAATACATATGTACATATTCACCTACAGTGACGTGCTATTAACACAAACACAATTTTCGCTGCCATCACGGATAATAGAGATAATCACGGTTAATCGAAGGAAACAATTTGAAAACACTGCAAAGAAAAACCAATAGACTGATCTTTGGCCACCACGGTTAATCGGGGTTACCAGTTAACCGGATCACGGATAATGTAGGCCCGACTGTACCAAGCTTCCACCGAAGAAGACTGAATTACTCCGAAGAGAATGCTTTATTGTCTGGTTCGATGGCTGAAATGACCGCATTACTCCGAAGAGAATAATTTATTGCCACCCCAACGAAGAAGCGACTGCATAACTTCATTAAGCATGCTTTATTGTCAAGTTCTACGAAGGTGAATTCGTCGTATTAAGGACAGGCCACGATTCCAAAATGCGACATGAAACCACAGCCCCCGCTATTCTCCCACAAGAGGGCCCAACCCAAGGGCAGGAGGTGAGACTTGAATACAAGCATCACGCGATGCTTATTTTGCCTAACAAGAAGTTTTGTTTGTTATGATAATTGTGTATACGGTATTCCTTTGATAGGTTTTTCCTATTGGGTTCTTTATATGCCAGTTTACCACTGACTGCTCAGCATTACTATTGAACTATACCAAATCAAACCCCACAGTTCAGTTGAACGATACTTTAGACAGCAGATCATTTGCAGAACTTGCTGGTCAATTTTACAAGAAGTTGACATCCTTGGCACGAGTTGCCTGTTCGTTAAAAATATATTTGCTTTTGTTGTTGCATTGATTTTTTTAAATTATATTGAAGTCAAAATTTTGACTGTTAATGCATGTGCATTAGGGCGGCTCAAATTGTATGGAAAAAAACTTCAGGTGCACATCCAGTTTCTGAATCTATGGGTCATATTGAGTAATATTGTCCATGGGACCATAGGCCTGAAATGAATTTCCTCGAATTCGGATTCGGATTGGGATATAAAATTGTGTAAAAAAACTAGGGAGGCACGAAATTCATTTCAGACCTATGGTCCCATGGACAATAATACTCAGTATGACCCATAGATTCAGAAACTGGATGTGCACCTGAAGTTTTTTTCCACATACAAATTGACCCGCCCTAGTGTGCATGTTTGTGTTATTGTTGATATCGTTTTGTGGCGGCGTTGCCGTTGTTGTACTCATATGTTTCAGCTATTGTAGATCACTTCAAAATTCATTTCATTGCACACAAGCAATCAATTTCCAAATTACTTTAATACTCTTTTATAAATTTTTAACAAAACAAAATAATTGCAATAAAAAACTTGGCTAACTGTAAAAAAATATATATATATATATATAATGTATGGTTAGCATGTTCGCATAGTTTGTATAAGCAATTAGACAGTCGTCAACAGGTATTAGTGCTAACAGTGTTGCCACTTGTTGCGCTAATATTAATGCAAATTTATTCAATAAAATGGCACGTGAAAAGGCTCACAAGCGTTGAAGGTGAGAAAATTAATTCCTGCTTATGTTGATTTTGATGGAGTGCAAAATTGAACTTTTGCGAGCTTAGCAATCTTTTTGGCCAGGCTGTGCTGGGCTAACTGGAACTGGTATTAATATGCTAACGATATTTTGATTTGGGGCAGTTCAAAAGCAGTAAAAGTAAAATTTTCACGATATCCTTCCAAGAAACAGATATACACATGGAATGCCAATATTTGTCAATCAGTTTTGTTATTATCTGCCTTGAGCCTGGGTACTTCGCCATAATAGGTAAGCCCACTTCCACTGTACCACTGTGGCTTAAGGGTACGGCCTTTAAAATTTGCCAACACTTTCCGATTGAAATTTTGTGTTTACCCACTGGGTTGGCTTATATTTTGAAACTTATAGAAATAAGCAGAACTTTTGTTATAAAATAACTCCGTCCTCTTGGCAAATACTAGAAGTTTTCTAAGATCTTCGCACTTGCTGCTTCTAGATCTAATAGCCGTATCACTTCTAACAGCTAAAGCTACTTGGATATCGCAGTAGCGGAAGAATAAGTCGAGCGGATGAATAAGCAGGAATCATGCTATATGGAGGAGTGCAAGAGGTTAGTGAAAGAGGAAGTGCGCAAAGAGCGTTTGTTATAAGCGCGGACGCAAATGCCCTCCACACTGAGCGGGGAGGAGGCGATACAAATGATAGAGGTGAGTCTCCATTTTGTTACTTACTGCAAATCCGTTTGCAGAGAGCCAACAAGAGTAGTGATTTATTTATGTTGGTTCAACATCATGCAATGTATGATTGGAGTGTCCTTGATAGGTCACCCTTCTTAGATTATGTGTATATCAGCATCAGCATCCCCTTAAGAAAGTATAGAAGGTTAGAAATCCCAGGAAAATGTATTGACCTAATTTCCAGGAACATTTGATAACGAAACTGGGACAGTCCTCATAGGTTGCCACTGTGAAAGAACTGAAACAATCCAATAACTTCCTATCTAAGATGCCTATGACTACGTACAATAGAGCTAGTCGCCTAAAAAGATTCATAGGAAAAGGAATGTCGGCATGTTGGAGCAAGCGCTAAGTCTTGTTAGAGGACAGGTAAAAGAAATGTTTAAGCAGGGAAAGGTCGCGGAAAGCGAAGCAACAGAAAGCTAGAATTTTAGCCTGATGAGCGCAAGTTACAAAAGTGCTCGCTCGTTTCCTCCACCAACCTGCTTTTTCTACAACTGCTATCACTGACTGGTTCAGAACTCTGTGACAACGACCCATGAAATATAAACATTTAGGTTAGATGTTATACAGTTTTTAAACCTGCTACAGATTTTTTAGTAACTTTGCTGAAAAGGACGCTTCAATAATGAAAGAGATAGGATTGCTGAAAATTTGAGGGTAGCTGATAAAATTTATTTATTCCATTTCGGTGTTCCTGAGAGGGGCCGCATTAAAAATGGTTGAACTTTTCACCCATCAACTATTTGTTTTGGCATCGGTTGTAGTAATTAAAATCGTTGCGCTCAAAGCCAAAGCGAAAAGAACACTCTCTTTCGCAAGGTGAAAAGGGAAGGGAGACACGTTTACAGGAAAAAAACTGAAGCAGGAATAGCCAACCGAAATAGCGCCGCAAAATATTCCAAAAACTTTGGTGAAAGGTTTTAAGCCCGGGCCAAACTCATGTAATACTAAAAACCGTGACCAGCCGATTTCCATACGATGCTTAGAGTATAGGGGGAACACTTCCCTGTGATCCTAATTGGAAAGAAGGATGAAATGCACAGGGAGACGACGAAGTTGAGCCCGCAATTAATGATGATGGAATACATTTTCTCCCACCTGACTATGCCGAAGTAAGAGTAGCGATAACCAGATTAAATAAAACAAGTAAGGAGGTTAAGTTCGGATGTAACCGAACATTAC
This sequence comes from Eurosta solidaginis, assembly GCF_040869045.1. Classification (NCBI taxonomy): domain Eukaryota; kingdom Metazoa; phylum Arthropoda; class Insecta; order Diptera; family Tephritidae; genus Eurosta; species Eurosta solidaginis. Next base: position 51,399,209 of record NC_090323.1, read on the forward strand.
ATACTCAGTTGAGAGCTATGGTGACAACATAAGGGAAAATATCCATGTAGGAAAATGAACCGAGGGAAACCCTGGAATGTGTTTGTATGACATGTGTATCAAATGAAAGGCATTAAAGACTATTTTATGAGGGAGTGGGCCATAGTTCTATAGGTGGCCGCCATTTAGGGATATCGCCATAAAGGTGGACCAGGGGTGACCCTAAAATATGTTTGTACAATATGGGTATCAAAAAAGGTGTTAATGAGTATTTTAAAAGGGAGTGATCCTTAGTTCCATAGGTGGACGCCGTTTCGAGATATCGCCATAAAGGTTGACCAGGGGTGACTCTAGAATTTTTTTGTACGATATGGGTATCAAATGAAAGGTGTTAAAAGGGTATTTTAAAAGGGAGTGATCCCTAGTTCCATAGGTGGACGCCGTTTCGAGATATCGCCATGAAGGTTGACCAGGGGTGACCCTAGAATTTGTTTGTACAATATGGGTATCAAAAGAAAGGTGTTAAAGAGTATTTTAAAAGGGAGTGATCCTTAGTTCCATAGGTGGACGCCGTTTCGAGATATCGCCATAAAGGTGGACCAGGGGTGACCCTAAAATTTGTTTGTACAATATGGGTATCAAAAGAAAGGTGTTAATGAGCATTTTAAAAGGGAGTGATCCTTAGTTCCATAGGTGGACGCCGTTTCGATATATCGCCATAAAGGTGGACCAGGGGTGACCCTAGAATATGTTTGTACAATATGGGTATCAAACGAAAGGTGTTAATGAGTATTTTAAAAGGGAGTGGTGGTAGTTGTATAGGTGGTCGCCTTTTCGAGATATCGCCATAAAGGTGGCCCAGGGGTGACTCTAGAATTTGTTTGTACGATATGGGTATCAAATGAAAGGTGTTAATGAGTATTTTAAAAGGGAGTGGGCCTTAGTCCCATAGGTTGCCTTTTCGAGATATCGCCATAAAGGTGGGACAGGGGTGACTCTAGAATTTTTTTGTACGATATGGGTATCAAATGAAAGGTGTTAATGAGTATTTTAAAAAGGAGTGGGCCTTAGTTCTATATGTGGACGCCTTTTCGAGATATCGCCATAAACGTGGACCAGGGGTGACTCTAGACTGTGTTTGTACGATATGGGTATCAAATTAAAGGTATTAATGAGGGTTTTAAAAGGGAGTGGCCCTTAGTTGTATATGTGAAGGCGTTTTCGAGATATCGACCAAAATGTGGACCAAGGTGATCCAGAACTTCATCTGTCGGGTACCGCTAATTTATTTATATATGTAATACCACGAACAGTATTCCTTCCAAGATTCCAATGGCTTGTGATTTCGCCCTGCACAACTTTTTCATTTTCTTCTGCTTAATATGGTAGGTGTCACACCCATTTTACCAAGTTTTTTTCTAAAGTTATATTTTGCGTCAATAGACCAATACAATTACCATGTTTCATCCCTTTTTTCGTATTTGGTATATAATTATGGCATTTTTTTCATTTTTCGTGATTTTCGATATCGAAAAAGTGGGCGTGGTCATAGTCGGATTTCGGCCATTTTTTACACCAATACAAAGTGAGTTCAGATAAGTACGTGAACTGAGTTTAGTAAAGATACATATATCGATTTTTGCTCAAGTTATATTGTTAAAGGCCGAGCGGAAGGACAGATGGACGACTGTGTATACAAAATGGGCGCGGCTTCAACCGATTTCGCCCTTTTTCACAGAAAGCAGTTATCTTCCTAGAATCTAAGCCTCTACCAAATTTCACAAGGACTGGTAAATTTTTGTTCGACTTATGGCATTAAAAGTATCCTAGACCAATTAAATGAAAAAGGGCGGAGCCACGCCCATTTTGAAATTTTCTTTTATTTTTGTATTTTGTTGCACCATATCATTACTGGAGTTGAATGTTGGCATAATTTATTTATATACTGTAAAGATATTAACTTTTCTTCTAAAATTTTAATTTAAAAAAAAAATTTTTTTTAAAGTGGGCGTGGTGGTTCTCCGATTTTTCTAGGTTTTAGTAAGCAGTCATAGGGTAATAAGAGTAACGTTCCTGCCAAATTTCATCATGATATCTTCAACGACTGCCAAATAACAGCTTGCAAAACTTCTAAATTACTTTCTTTTAAAAGTGGGCGGTGCCACGCCCATTGTCCAAAATTTTACCATTTTTCTATTCTGTGTCATAAGTTCAACTAACTTACCAAGTTTTATCGCTTAATCCGTATTTGGTAATGAATTATCGCACTTTTTCGATTTTTCGGAATTTTCGATATCGAAAAAGTGGGCGTGGTTATAGTACGATATCATTCATTTTAAATAGCGATCTGAGATGAGTACCCAGGAACCTACATACCAAATTTCATCAAGATACCTCAAAATTTACTCAAGTTATCGTGTTAACGGGCAGACGGACGGACGGACGGACGGACATGGCTCAATTGAATTTTTTTTCGATACTGATGATTTTGATATATGGAAGTCTATATCTATCTCGATTCCTTTATACCTGTACAACCAACCGTTATCCAATCAAAGTTAATATACTCTGTGAGATCTGTTCAACTGAGTATAATAATTAAAAAAAAATTTTAAGTTAAACGGTTTTATTGAAAACAATACTTACATGAAATAATAATAATACGAAAAGCTAGAAAATAATTAGGTAGGTCCTAGGTACTAGTCATCACACTCCTTATCAATCTAGGGCGTTGATCAGACAATTAAATAAAAGCGTTGGGCGCGTGAAATTTATAAAAATGTGAGGCGTAACATAACCTAATTAAGGTTCAGTTGGTTTTACTTATGACTATCAATAGAAATATGACGCGTCCAACGCTTTTATTTAATTGTCTGATCAACGCCCTAGATTGATAAGGAGTGTGATGACTAGTACCTAGGACATACCTTATTATTTTCTAGCTTTTCGTATTATTATTATTTCATGTAAGTATTGTTTTCAATAAAACCGTTTAACTTAAAATTTTTTTTAAATTATTTTATTTTCAAGTTTTTAGTCTTTATTTATTTGCCTATTATTTCTCATTCTATTTAGTTCATTTAGTGACTCATTGTTACAAGGACTCTTTCCTGACAATTTGTTACAACCTAAGTCCTCAATACATAATCCTTCCAAAGACTTTACTCGACTCTGCGCCACGTATGCTTGTCCCACCTCCAACTCCAAAATATTTTGATGTCACTTCTACTGGACTGTATGTATTATGTGTTCCAAATATGGATCAAATCAAATCGGACCACAAATACGATTTTTGGGAATATCTCGATCCTTGCGCCACCTAGCGGCGATTTTTTTTTTCATAAGTCGCTTTTTATTCTTGCATGTATTATGTGTTCCAAATATGAGCCAAATCGGACCACAAATACGTTTTTTGTGAATATCTCGATCCATGCGCCAACTAGCGGCGATATTTTTTCACATGTCGATTTCTATTCTTGCATGTATTATGTGTTCCAAATATGAGCCAAATCGGACCACAAATACGATTTTTGTGAATATATCGATCCATGCGCCACCTAGCGGCGATTTTTTTCACAGGTCGATTTCTATTCTTGCATGTATTATGTGTTCCAAATATGAGCCAAATCGGACCACAAATGCGAATTTTGCGAATATCTCGATCCTTGCGCCACCTAGCGGCGATTTTTTTCTTATTATTGCATTGACATCGGGTTCTGAACTATATTCCAAGTTTCAAGCTTGTAGCTTATCGGGAAGTTACTTAAATTTCAATTACAAGATTCGTTCACAACGGCCGTGCATGCGGCCGTGCAGCCTGTCAACTCAAGCTAAATAAAACCGTTTAAAATCAGCAAGATCGTGCTGATGGATTGCCTGTGTAGTTATTCGCTCGAACTTGTCCGACGGTGCCCCACGATTGGAATCCAAGTGTTCTTTTGCCCAGTCTGCAAGAAGTGGGACCCTGCAAACTGCTGCAACTAACGCTGGATCAGCTTTCGTAGCATTTCATATAAGGTCCAGTCAAGCGTTTTGTGCGAAAGATTGAAGCCCACTGTGAATCGGCTGACTGGACCTTATCAGTGTGGGTTCAGACTTGGTAAATCTTCCATCCGCTTTTCACTAGGCGCCAAATTTAAGAAAAAAAACCGCTACAAAAGAAATTGACACACACGTCGATTTTAAAGCTATGTCTTAATTTGGTTTCCCCGCAAAACTTATACGGTAAGCAACAGCATTAGCTCAGTCAGAATTAAGAAGTACCCTCTGAGACATTCGAACCTAACGAGGTTTCAGTCAGGGTAGCCCTCATCTTGCGATTTCTTTAACCTGATGCTGGGGAAATGTATACTAGATGCAGAACTAAACTGCTCTGAAACAATTTTCTATAAGAGCGTGAAATTATGTACTTATGCGGACGATATTGATATCATTGGCATTGTTTGCTGCAGCATTAACGAAAATCTCCCTTGTCAGCAATTGCTACTTTGGACTAGAGAGGCAATGGAAAAGTAAAGTGTCCCCTTGGCAAACGAAAATTATGCTCAACAATTCACGTATCGTACCCGTTAATGGTGCAGAAGTATGGACCATGGCAACAAAAAGAAAAAGCGGATCTTGGAGTATTCGAAAGATTTTTGGGCATCTACGCGTCAGCGACGGCGTGTATCGAAGGAAATTAAACGATGAGCTGTACGAGCCTTATACAGATACCAAAATAGTCCAGCGATTTAAAACACAGCGACTACGCTGGCTAGATCTTTATATGCGTATGATAGAGGATGCTCCGCCTAAAAAAAGTATTATTATTGAAAACACCTATTGAAGCAAAAGAAGAGGGCGTCACGCATTCAGCTGGAACGGCCAGGTGGAAAATGATGTTTACTAAGCGCCAATTAAATTAGTAAGTATTTTTTTTTTATAATTTTAATTTATATTTGCTTTTAATTTTTCGATAAAACAAAAAGCTTTGCCATTTGTCACCTTCTCTACTTTACGCCACTCAATATGGCTAGCACAAACACTTGATCAATGTCTCAAGAATGATCTAACCTTTTACGAATATTGCTAGTTGCACTTTTATTAATATGGGCACTTGTTGTTGTTGTTTCAAACCATGCACACATCTATATGTCCTAAGTTACTTCATTACTGTATGGTTCTTTGCCACTTTGCTGTTTGGGTAATTGTATTTTTATTACCGAATCTTTAAACTTATTGGCAGTAAAAGCCTATGGCGCCAAATATCATGGCATGCGAAAAGCAGCAATAAAATTATAAAAGGTTAAGAAAAGAAAAACCATGAAAAACGAAATTTTCAAACAATAACAAAAATAAAGAATTTTCTTGTTGCAAGTGCTTCGAACGCAGTTGTTGTTGTTCTTTTTCTACTATTTCTGCTGTTGGTTGCCACTCATTTTAGTGGTTGTTGACTTTTGTCGTTGAATGCATGTATTCACCATTGTTATTGCTACTTTTAATAGCGCGAACTTTAATATTGCTACGAACACATGCACAAATATCGCAAACATATAGACCCATATTTGCCAAAGGCTACATGACCGCTGATATGTGCGTGGTCGGCCTACACGAGCAGTAGCAACAGCAACGGTAATAGTGGCAGCAACAATCATGAAAGTTGCATGCTACAGCCATCAAACTGTCATCGTGTGACAATCAACACATCACATTAAATCGCTAGCACTAAATACAAATGCGTTGGTAATTTCCAGCTAAAATGCACTTTCAGCATGCTAAGAACTGGCCCGAAGGCTAGTTTTGGGAATGAGTAAGAAATTGTGAGTATATGTATGTAGATAGATTCAAAAAAATTGTACATATAAAACTATCGAAAGATACATCAAGGAGAAGTGTTACATTGTATCTTATAATAATGACTGGCTACCTGCGCAACAACAATATATACATATTCTTCGAAATTCGGCGCGGCTGAGGTGGTCATTTACCCCGGGCCCGGGCTTTGGAGGGGCCCGGGAATCTCAAAATGCTATCCAAGCTTTTTGCTTACAGAAAATAAATAAGCCACACCTTTAATCACCTTTCGTAGATAGCAGTCATTTTAAATTTCAACGAATTTTATAAATCTCTAAACGTGTATGCACCTCGCATAAGGTGTTGTTGGTTTTTGGCATCGGCTTTGTAGCATAAAGTTGAATTCGTTTTCTGTTGCAGCAGAAATATTCGGTATGATGCAAATTCTTATACGGCGATATACATGTATGTATGTATGTAAACGGCGATACGCCGAAAACAAACGAAACTTGCGAAGCTAAAAGTTTGCTTTCCTGACGTTCAAAAAAGGAATCGGAAAAGACATTTTTATGAATGTGAAGAGAACGAGACGATCAACGAAGATCACGAGACTGATTACAAAAACAACACTTTTTTGGTGATAGTTGTTTCGGTTATTGCAGTAGCTAGTGCTGAACGTTCCTTCAGTGTTCTTGCAAGGATAAAGAACTTCCGTCGATCGAGTTCAACTAAAGAATGCCTTACAGGACTTGACGTTCTCTATATTGAAGCACCAACAGCGAGACAGTTGGATTTTGACACTATCATAGATAATTTCGCAGATGTTAAGGCCAGGAAAGCCCACTTGTGTCAATTAAACTCTTTTAATATACCAAATTACTACCAAAAGATTTTTGTATTGCAATTTAATGAAGTTTATCTCATAAATAAAAACCCTAACACGCTATAGGTGGGAGAAGTCGAAAAGGACCTCAAAAGCCTAAGGGAAAAAAGACAGGTGGAGGTCCCCGACGTCACCACGAACGTGCTAGAAGAGGACAAACCGCTAAATGGTGTTGTGACTCTCACAGAGGAACACCCGGCACAACAGTCACGAGAGGCTGAAGGGGGCCTCGAACGACGAAGGTGCTGGAGGGGGACAAACAACCAAATGGTGCTGCGAGTCCTACAGATAAACCTCCAACACAGTAAAGTGGCGTCGAGCGAACTCCTCCTAACCCTTGAGGAGGGTTCGTTTGACGTGGCGCTGATCCAGGAGCCGTAGCTCTCATCGGGAGAAAAGGTTTCTGGACTTAGCGCGCGCGGGTTTGGCGTTTACTATGCGCAAACGGAAGGACGGATGCGAGCTGTAGTAATGGTAAGGAAACAGCTGCATTCATATATGCTGCCTAATTACACCACTGAGGATCTCGTAGCGGTGGCCGTTGAGTAAAAGAATAAGCAGGTATTTATCCTGGCGCACTGCTACATGGCCCATGCTGCGGAGGTTCCACCGATGGAGTGCAAAAGGCTAGTACAGGAGGAAGGGCGCAAAGGGCGGTTGGTCATAGGCGCAGATGCAAATGCGCACCACAATGCGTGGGAAGGAGCAGATACGAATGAGAGAGGCGAATCTCTGTTTTGCTACATCCTGCAAACCAATTTGCAGATAGCCAACAGGGGAAATGTCCCTACATACATTGGTCCAACATCCAGCAATGTTCTGGATATTACATTGAGCTCCGAGCGTGATATATCAAGTTATGATTGGATGGTTCTTGATAGACCATCCTTCTCCGACCATGCGTATATCAGCTTCAGCATCCCCTTAGAGAGGGTAGAGAAGGGAGGAACCTTTAGAAACCCTAGGCCAACGAACTGGACTAAATTCCAGAAACATGTGGAAAAAAACTGGGACAACCCAAATAGGTTGCTAATGTAGAGGAACTGGAGGAGTCGAATGAATTTGTAACAGGGACGCTTATGACTGCGTATAACAAAGCTTGCCCTCTAAGAAGATTCAGAGGAAAAGCAAAGCCGCTATGGTGGAGCAATGAGCTGAGTCTTCTAAGAAGACAGGTAAAAGAAATGTTTAAGCTCGCAAAGACAAGCGTGAAATTACTAGGGCGAAAATAAGCTTATGGAAAAGTTTCTGTACGGACATAGAGTGCTCCAGCGAAACAGCACGGTTGAAAAAAGTTCTAGCAAAGGGAAACATAGTCCAGGGACTAATAAAGAAAGAGAACGGGGAATGGTCACATAATAGTGAGGAATCCCTTGAGGTGCTTCTCGATACACATTTCCCATCGGGAGACGGTTTAGAAGAGCCAGCAGACATCACTCTTCGATCACGGAGCTAGTAGTGCCGGGCTTGGTGACCAATACCAAGATCGAGTGGGCAGTGAAGACGTTTTCTAAGTTTAAATCGCCGGACCCAGATGGTATATTCCCGGCCATGCTACAAGTCTCAAGTAGGGCGGTCGTGGAATGGCTTAAAATAATATTCGATGGGTGCATAAGACTGAATCATGTACCGCACTCTTGGAGAACTGCTCGTGTAGCTTTTCTACCAAAGGCGGGGAAGATCGGTCACGTGGCTATAGACCCAAAGACTATAGACCCATTAGCTTAACATCATTTCTAGTCAAAACTTTTGAAAGGCTGACAGATGTGTACATAAAGTCCAACGTGGATGAAAAGCTGCTCTCCACAACACAGCATGCGTACACCAAAGGCAAGTCGGTAGACACCGCATTGCATAGGGTGGTAATAAGCATAGAGAAATCCCTGGAATATAAGGAGTATGCTCTAGGAGTCTTCTTGGACATTGCCAGGGCTTTCAATAATGTTGCAAAATGGGCGATTATGGATGGTCTTAATTACATTAAAGTACATCCTGCCTTAATCAGAAGGATCGGCTGCATGTTAAATTGCAGAAAGATTACATCACAATGGGGATTGTAAGAGGCTACGAAATCAGTGGACAGGGGCACGCCGTAGGGAGGGACCGCTGTGGACGCTGGTCATCAACCAACTGCTCAGGCAATTCGATGAGGGACCCGTAAAACGGCTTACGCCTATGACGTTGCAATTGTCATAAGTGAAAAGTGCTTTCCAACGATTAGTCCTTTGATGGATCGGGCGCTTCGGGATATTCAATCCTGAGCATCTAATGTCGTGTTGAAAGTCAATGCGGAGAAGACGGATATGGTCTTATTTACAAAGAGGTACAAGGTCCCAAATTGGACCAGGCCTAAGTTAGGAGGGGTAACCTTACAGGAGAAACCTTGTACAAAATATCTAGGAATCATCCTAGACAGTAAGCTGTCATGGAAGCTCATCGTGGAAGTGAGGGTCAAGAAAGCCTCAACGGCACTCTATGCATGTAAAAGAATGCTGGGGTATACGTGGGGCCTATCGCCCACTCTTTCTAATTGGGTTTTTACAGCGAATGTAAACCCTATTCTATACTATGGGGTTCTTGTTTGGTGGAAAGCCACATAAAAAACAACATACCTCAAAAAATTAGAGGGGGTATGCAGACTATCGATGCTTAGCATTACGGGAGCCCTGAAAACAACCCCGACAGCTGCACTGTATGCCATTCTGCACATTCCACCTGTAGACTTGGTAGCAAAGAACAAAGCGTTAACGACCGCAACCAGGCTCGGTTCTTCGGGGCAGCATGAGCGCCGACCATATGGCCATAGTAGAATAGCATCATCAATCACAAAACGAACAGACTAAATGATTCCCTATCTGCGCTTCGAGGGAGATCTTAAGGCCACAATAGAGGTGGACGGTTGGCGCAAGGGTGCGCAAATGGCGGACGAGGCGATACATGTGTACACCGATGGTTCCAAATTAGTGGAAGGAGTAGGGTCTGCGCTATACTGAGCTGATCCAGAAATAAGCAGATCCTACAGGCTGCCGGATTACTGTAGCGTTTTCCAAGCGGAAATATTAGCCGTAACCAAAGCAGTAGAAACCCTGGAGGAGAATAGCTTAAGCTGCAACCGTGTTAACTTTTATATTGACAGTCAAGCAGCAATTAAGGCAATAATCTCGCATAGCACAGCATCTAAATGCGTGTTATAGTGTAAGCAGTCTCTGGAGAGAATCGGGACAGGGAGAAGCATACATCTATATTGGGTCCCAGGGCATATGGGAATAGATGGGAGTGAAAAAGCGGACGTACTAGCTGAAAAGGGCGCATCCCTTGAAGCTTGCTCCGTAGATGTCCCAATTAGATTGGGCGAGATTAAGCGAAGGCGAGTGGTGCACATGATAGACCAAGCGGGAAAGGCGTGGGTTCAAGCACGGGGCTGTAAAGTGTCGAGGATTATGTGTAGGTCTTACAAACTTAGACTAAAAAAGTTGCTTCTATCATTAAAAAGAGAGGACTGTAGACTCATGATGGTTATTCTGACTGGACACTGCCTTCTGGCGTCACATGCCTTTAAATTAGGCTTGGTCAGTGATAGCAGATGTAGGAAGTGCGGGTTGGAGGAGGAAACGATCAAGCATGTTCTGTGCTCGTGCACTGCACTTGCCTGGCTAAGACTGCAGCTATTAGGAGTGATACAGCTGTCAGATATAGAAGCAGAAAGTGGCTTAAGTCCTAGGAAGCTTCTAGTATTTCCCAAGAGGACGGAGTTACTTTATAACATAGGTCCTGGTTTTTGATAGAGTTTTTCAGTTTGGTCGTTAAAACAAACTTTTGGTAACACTACGGACTCAATCAGTCTATGTGAGGTCCTCATGGACCGGCCAATTCAACCTACCTACCTATTAATAATTTATGAAGAACATTTATATTTCTAATATGTTGATCTGTATGAATGTGTAGATAAATTAAAGTTCGCAATTATATACTCATTGAATATAATATACATGTATGCATATATACGCATAAATATACATGTAAACAAATGCATATAAATATGTAAAAGATGGTAATTTTGATTTTGAGAATTTATTCATTTTAGTATGTGGGCCCGTATTTTTTTGGTCCCCGGGCCCGAATTTTCTCTCGGTGGCCCTGAATGGCATGCAATATTGAAGCTCAAAGTCGATGAACTGATAGGAGTTTTTTTTACTGTGGAGCCACTCCTGGTATTCCTGCAACCTATCCGTTATTCACGATATGCTAAATCCTGCAGAAAACCTATGATAAGGCAATCGACATGCACCATCTTTAGTCACCTTCAAAGCAGTTTTTGGCAGCGCGATAGAGAGTTGCCTGCATGCAACAAACTCTGAATATAATAACCTGCAAAGCTTATATGATTTGCTTAAATTACGAAGAGCAAATCCGTAAGGATTGGGAACGACTATTTAGAGCCGTCAGGATAAGCATCATGCTTTCGTTCGATTCCTTTAAACTGATGCTGGGGAAGATATTTCTATCAACAAAGAAAAGCTGCAATGGTACAATGTGATAATGATTTTGATAGCATTGATTATTACAAACGCGCCGTTCAGACTTTTGTAGTCTGGATAAGGCAAACAAAGTAGGTTCATTCAGTTTTTATACTCAACTGAGCAGAGTTCACAGAGTATATTAATTTTGTTCGCATAACGGTAATCCGTAACAGCATAAGCTAATCGAGATAGACATAGACTTCTATATATCAAAATGATCTGGGCGAAAAAAGAAATTCATTTAGCCGTCCGTCCGTCTGCCCGTTAACACGATAACTTGAGTAAATTTTGAGGTATCTTGATGATGGTATGTAGGTTCCTGCGCACTCATCTCAGATCGCTATTCAAAATTATCGAAATCGGACTACAACCACACCCACTTTTTCGATATCAAAAATTTCGAAAAACCGAAAAAGTGCGATAATTCATTACCAAAGACGATAAAGGGGTGAAACTTGGAAGGTGGGTTGACCTTATGACGCAAAATAGAAAATTAGTTAAATTTTGGACAATGGACGTGGCACCGCCACTTTTAAAAGAAAGTAATTTAAAAGATTTGCTGTAATTTGCAGTCGTTGAAGATCTCATTACTAAATTTGGCAGGAACATTACTCCAATTACTATATGTGCGCTAAATAAAAATTAGCAAAAACGGATGACGAACACGCCCACTTTTAAAAAAAAAAATTTTAAGTGAAATTTAAAAAAAAAATTTAATATCTTTACATTATATAACTTAATTATGTCAACATTCAACTCCAGTAATGATATGGTGCAACAAAATACAAAAATAAAAGAAAATTTCAAAATGGAAGTGGCTCCGCCCTTTTTCATTTAATTTGTCTAGAATACTTTTAATGCCATGAGTCGAACAAAAATTTATTAATCCTTGTGAAATTTGCTAAGTGCATCGGTTGAAGCCACGCCCATATTTTATACACAGTCGACCGTCTGTCCTTTCGCTCGGCCGTTACCACGATAACTTGAGCAAAAATCGATATATCATTGCTAAACTTAGTCCACGTACTAATCTGAACTCACTGTATCTTGGTATAAAAAATGGCCGAAATCCGACTATGACCACGCCCACTTTTTCGATATCGACAATTACGAAAATTAAAAAAATTCCATAATTCTATACCAAATATGAAAAAAGGGATGAAACATGATAATTTTATTGGTTCATTAACGTAAAATATAACTTTAGAAAAAACTTTGTAAAATGGGTGTGACACCTACCATATTAAGTAGAAGAAAAAGAAAAAGTTCTGAAAGGCGAAATCAAAAGCCCCTGGAATAATGGCAGGAATACTCTTCCTGGTATTACATATAAATAAATTAGCGGTACAACAGATGATGTTCTGGGTCAGCCTGGTCCACATTTTGGTCGATATCTCGAAAACGCCTTCACATATACAACTAACACCTTTCATATGATACTCATATCGTACTGTAGGGTATTCGTAATAACTTTGAAATAATATCAACTTTTGTTATTTTAAATATTTTATGTATTCAAATTTGTTTTAATTTTCAATCTTGAAGTTTATGTTTTCAAAAATTTTCATTCTTTGTAATGTTCTGCTGGAAATAGAATTCAATTCAATAAAATATTCTTTTTAAAAATATCTCTAAAATATTTATCCTACAACTCTACACGTACAAACACATTCTAGAGTCACACCTGGTCCACCTTTATTGCGATATCTCGAAAAGGCATCCACCTATAGAACTATGGCCCACTCCCTTTTAAAATACTCTTTAATACCTTCCATTTGATACCCATATCATACAAACACATTCCAGGGTTACCCTAGGTTCATTTTCCTACATGGTGATTTTCCCTTATTTTGTCTCCAAAGTTGTCGGCTGAGTATGTAATATTCGGTTACACCCGAACTTAGCTTTCCTTACTTGTTACTATTGTAGTTGTTGATGTAACTTTCCATTACATTTTATTTGCTCGATGGAGTGGAGCTCAGCCCATCTGGTACTATATGTCACTCTGTGTACTCGATTTTTTCGATGACTCTCTTAAACGCAGGGCTGACAAGGTAGGCAATCAAGAATGATCTGAAGAGCTTCGCTTGGCGTTTCCTTAGAGCGCAACTTATGCGGATCACACTTGATCTGTGCAGTTTTTTTATAAATCCGTCTACGTATATTGGGAGTAAGCCCCACTTTTTGGAAATCGTTCTTTCACACGTGTATTATGGTTTAAAAATGATATCCCTCTATTCGGCTTTTTATGTAAAACTACGTTAAGGAATTTGGCCTTATCGGTTAGATTAAGGCGCACACCATTTAGTTTCAGTAGGTTTAAAAGTGTGCTTTTTTACCCTTTAGTGTATAAGACAAGCTCTACTTTATCGAAATTTATTCTGAGTCCGCATCGGAAGGCCCACAAGGAAACCTCTCGCCATGCTACCTGCCTCAGGTCACACAATAGCTAAAACATCAGAATATGCCACAATCTTCCCACCCTCTAAATTGTATCTCTTTATATTGAGTCGACCATTAGCTTCCATAGAAGCAGATAAAGAACATCACCCTTAGGTATGCCCATTTTTAAAAAGCGTGCTATGCAAAACTTTCCCAATGATGAAAGTATTTTCCTTCTATTAATTAGTTGATCAGTCAGTCCCATTGGGGTCTGTTTATAACCATGTTACGTTAGCGTGTTATAAATATTCCTACCAGTTCTAGGAAGGCCACAAGGTATTAATCCAAGAGAAACGAGGATGCTAAGCGCAGTTTTCGTATATTTGTTTTAGCCAGATATGAGGCTGCTAACAAGAGCGGCTAAGTATCCTCTTCTTGCGTACGAACCGCGGTATTTTTTCTCGCACACGAAATATAATTGAGAACCAAAAAGCTGTTATCTTCAAAGATTTTATCAGCTGTTCGGAGATAATCCCGTCTGGTCTAACCGCCTTTAAATGCTTAAATCTTTAAATTGACAAATCATTCCCCTTTTCTGTAGCAGAAGATTCTGATAAGTTTTGTAGGTCTCCCGATATCCAGGAGCAGCTTAAGAATTTCACCTCCTGTGCTGGTCCAAGTAAAGTCAGCTCTACGAAAATAGCGCCGCTGTTGGCATTTTTGGAAGTAAGCCCAAAGCCTCGCTGTGTTGTCGATACTTTTGACTCTGGTGCAAAAATTTCACTAAAGTTTCTCTTCGCTTGTCTCAAGACTTTTTTGTAGACACTTAGTTTTTTTTTTTTTGTAATCTAGCCATTGTGGCTTGTTGCCCAGGCTTTTAGCTCTATTGAACTGTTCCCTATAGGATTACGCTTATCGTTTTGGCACTGGACAAGCCTGTTCTAAGGCCTAATGGCGTAGGGTCAGTTCTGGCAGGGTCAGTTCTGGTAGGGTCAGTTCTGGTAGGGTCAGTTCTGGTAGGTATCTAGCCTCAAAACTCATTACGAAATTCAAAATTTACATTACGTGGGTTACGCCTCAGAGTGGGTTGTTCAACTTAAAAGACTAACACTACCTCAATGTAAGGGTTGTTTGTGAATGAGTGTTCCTAAAGAACATGCTATGTTTTTACCCACTCATAAACGCCTGCGCTACAAATAGTAAAGTCTAATACCTGTTTTTGTATTATGGCATTAAAAGTTGGTTCAATGCCAACAAAAAGCTTACTTCTGTGCGAAAGTTAAGATGATAGATGTTAGGTTAGGTTGAACTGGCCGGTCAATAAAGACCTCACATAGAATGAATGTGTTCATAGTGTTACCAGAATTTGTTTGACCACCAAACGCCAAAACCCCCATCAGGTGCGAGGACATACGTTATAGAATAACTCTGTCCTCTTGGCAAATACTAGCAGTTTTCTGGGAACCAGCTTAATTGCTGCCTCGAGAGGGGCAACTCTGGCGCCCCTAATAGCTGGAGCCTTGACCTGCCAACACAGAACGTGCTGAACCATTTATTCCTGCAGCAGAAATGTATATAATTTCTGTTCAACCCAGCCTACTACCAATCCCCGCCATATACTGCACTAGCACTCTTTTATAAACTGCACCCTTGGCCATTATTTGCGTTGTGGCTGTGTGAAAGTAAAAAGATATGAGAAGTGTCATTCATTAATTTTCCACTTTTATTAAATTTTCCATTTTCAACACTAAAATTAGCATTAAAGTCAATGCTGTGCCACACAAAGTCAATAGCAACAACAATATTTCAGTGATGCAAATAAGCAGTTCACTTCGCGGCAATGTTTGCACTTGAAAAACATTTGAATATGCCACATTTGCCACACATGAAAGACTGCAGCATGCAACATATGTGCAGTGAATTCCTTTTTATCGTTTTTCTCTGTTTGCGAATGGATTTTATTTTTTTATTTTTTTTGTTGCTTAATTTTGCATTCGATTGCATCTGTTGGTTGGAAACTCCCAGTTGTATAACATATTCCGCATTTGGGAACTTCTACTTGCAACAGTCAATATGCAACATGCAACACATTTTTGAAAAATGCAAAGCGCACAATGAATCCATCAACAATGAATGCAATAAACGACGACCTATGAATAAATACCCTTGTTACCCCCCCCCCCCCCCCCCCCACCATATGTTCGGTGTGTTAAATTGCATTGCTTATTTTGTGGCGCTTTGCGATATTAACAGCAAAAGGGAGTTTCTAACTCAGCCGAAAAAGCAGAAGTTGAATATAAATATCTAAGCATTTTTCTAGCCAAATGCACATAAAAGGCAGCAAAACATGGTGCCAAGCGACGCAGTGTTGCACTTTGTTCTGTGCGATTTCAAAAACTTTTTTCTCTTTTAATTTTTTTTGTTTCCATTTGTTTTTGATTTTTTTTTCGTCAACAAACGCATGGAAGTGTGAAAAATATGCACGAATTCAATAAAGTTTTACGCTGCAATTGCATTTGTTGTTAAAATGGAAAAAAGAAATATAATTAGAACAAGTAAAGGTTTCTAAGTTCCGGTGTAACCGAACTTTATATACCCACCGTGAGCTTCAATTCTACATTTCATTTCTGATAAATTACTTTTCTACATATCTCGTGGCACCGCCCGTTTAAAAAAATGTCTTCCCATTTCCTCTTACAATAAAAATTGATAAGTGAAATATCATTGATTCAAAACTATTTTTGTTAAATCATAGCTTATTATTTTCGTCTAATACCCTTTTAAAAATCTTTTATATAAAAGTGGGCGTGGTCTTTAACCGATCGTGTCTATTTTTACTAGAAATATTTCCTGCTATATATTTGTGTACATAATTTCATTACGATATGTTAATTTTTCTTCGAGTTATGGCTCCCGCGACATAGAAAATTGCTTAGTCACAAAAGAGGCGGTGCCACACCCATTTTCAAAAATTTTAGTGTTTCCCAATTTAATGTTATAATTCAATTTAAAAAGTAAAATGCTATTTTTTGTTAAGATATAGCTTATTATTTTCGTCCACGACCCTTTTAAAAATCTGTTATATAAAAATGGGCGTGGTCCTTAACCGATTTTGTTAATTTTTCTTCAAAATATTCCCTATAGTAGAGGCAACCTTTCTGCCGAATTTTGTTACGATAAGTTTAACGATTTTTGATTTATGATTAATAATATTTGTAAAATTGATTTTATCACAAGTGTGTGGTGCCACGCCCATTTAAAAATTTTTTTTCAAATTTTTATCAAGAGTGTCATTATCACATTACCACACGTCAAATTTCAACATTCTAGGTGTATTATTTACTAAATAATCAGTTTTTTTGTGTTTTCCAAAATGTTATATATATAAAAAGTGGGCGTGGTTATCATCGGATTTCACTCATTTTCAATACCAACCTATTCTGGGTCCAGATAAGGTCGTGTACCAAATTTGGTGAAGATATCTCAAAATTTACACAAGTTATCGTGTTAACGGGCAGACGGACGGACGGAGGGACATAGCTCAATCAAATTTTTTTTCGATACTGATGATTTTGATATATGGAAGTCCATATCTGTCCCGATTCCTTTATACCTGTACAACCAACCGTTATCCATTCAAAGTTAATATACTCTGTATGCAAAGCACGCTGAGTATAAAAACCATTAATTTGAATAGTGTGATATGAAAAAGGTGGCAACAATGTTTACGCAAACATTTGTATTAGAAGGGCATATTGGAAAAAAACGGATATCGATATAAAAATATATGCATTATGGTGGCGGCTATTTGTTTGAAAACAAATGTATAGATTAGTTGTTGTTGTTGTAGTATTCAAGACAAAGACACTCCCCGAAGGTTTTTGGAAGTGTTATCGATGTTGATGGTCCTTTGCCGGATATAAATCCGGTACGTTCGGGTAATAAAGCACCTTAAGGTACTAGCCCGACCATCTCGGAAACGATTTATATGACCACATTAAACCTTCTAGCGCATAAAAACGCGCATAGCGTGACTTTCAAACCAGAATTCCCACAACCTCAAGTCCAGTAGAGAGGGTGACATAGGAGGGCGGCTTTTCCTAGGTAATGTCATCGAGTTAGTTGTAATCCCAAAAAGGTGACGGTTTTACGCAGAGAGATATAGAGTACTAGCAAATGGTGGTTTTAGTAACGGTGACGATCAGAGTTCTATTAGTAGTTAACGACGCTGGCTCTCACCTAGAGAGTGATGATGTTGGCGGTAATGGTTTAGTCTCAAGAATCGAATTTCCAAATATTGAACTACTATACAAGACTATCTACATACATGCAGCTCGATGGTTCCACACGGGTAGTAGGAATTATCATTCCAATGGCGACTTGGTAAACAGCCTCAGTTACCTCTATGGAATGCTCGCGCTTTCACCTCTCAATACTATCTACACACATGCAACTTGGTCGTTCAACACGGGGAGTAGAAAGACTGGTCTTATGCCAACGGCGACTTTGTAAACAGCCCCTGCTACCTGTGCGGAACGGTTGCGCTCGAAGCCAATATTGATGAACAGCCTCCTACCATTTAATAGACATTCTAAGCTCAATATATTGGCTCTGGCATTCTACCAGCTTAGTTGGGGAGTCCGCACCGCTACAGGCATGATGGTGTGATGGTGAATTTCCTTCTTACTCGAAACATGTATGAAGGAGCAGAGCCCTTTCTGACCCAAAGGGAATCACTTGCCAAACGACACAGCATCTAGTAGCCATCTCACACACCTACAAGGTTCCTATTGAGTTTTAGTTTGATGTCTTGTACATTGCCGCCTATGAATAATTTGAGAATTGAGAATGAAATTCCCAACCTGTTGCTTTTTCATGATGTGTAAATATGTATGCCGTAGATATATATACTCGTATGTGTCGGTATGTATGGCCGGTTAGTTGTTATTGCGTAAATATGTATGTAGTGTGGGTGATGGATATTTCAATATTACGGTGTAGCATTTGCTACGTCATAACATGATAAACAGTTAGATCTTTCATAGGTTAAAGCAATTTTAAAATCGGTTTGTAAAAAATTGGAAACCGCTAAATTTACTATAGCGGTATTCCATAGTAACGGGTTTGACATTTTAACTCGACTTTGACTCAAACTACCAACAATCAGGGGTCTATCGCCCAAACTCTCTCATTGGGTATTTACGGCAATTTCAAGCCCATTTTTTAGTGCGGAGTCCTAGTTTGGTTGAAAGCCACACAGAAAGTACGTATACCGATATAGGGTATGCAGATTATCAATGACTAGCACAACGGAAGCCCTGAAAACCATCCAGACAGCAGCACTACATGCTATTCTGAATATCCCACCTGCAGAACTAATGGCCAAAAATATAGCTTGAGTGCATGCCGTATAGCCACAGCAGTATAGCGCCATTAAATATAGGGCGAACGGACTATGTGGTCCCGTGACTGAGATTCGAAATGGTGGAACACACTAGGCACGTGTATACCGAGGGTTCCAAATTAACGGAAGGGGTCGGGTGTAAATTCTCTTGGCGTGACGAATTGGTACCAGTTAACCCAGCAAAGGAGCGACAGCTGTTAACTGTGTCAATTCGGAAAGAAAATGCATCGTCTTTCAGGCGAAAAATTTTGCCGTGAAGAAAGCTGAAGGAATTGTGTAGGAAGCGTGCTTAAGTTGCAGCCGCGTTAATATATATATTAATAGTCTCACGACGATTAAAGCATTAACCTAACACATTACTTCATCAAGAAATGTCCTTAAAAGCAAATATGCATTGGATAAACTTCATTCATGATGGATCATACATCTATAGTGGGATTCCGGTCATAAAAAGATACAAGGTAACAAAAATGCCGATGAGTTGCCAAAGGAGGATGCAGTTCTCGCCAAATCGATGGTAAAGGTCCCAATCCGTTTGGGAAAATTTTTAATTTTTTTGGCGCACCCTAATGAATAAACTTTTTGTTGCATCAGTGGCAGCTTTTCAATTTTTGCGCGGCTTTTTCTAATGGACATTGTTCGATACAAATAGTGCAATCATTGTTTATACCCCTCTGAATTCATTTAAGTATTTGAAAGAAACAATTGTAGTGGTGGTAATTTTTGCCACACTCAACCCAACAATGGGCGATAAACACACACACTCACTGACATGTTTGCGATTAGTTTTTGGCTGAGTGCCAGGCGGCCCCCAGCTTCGTGCTGCTATTTCTATTGCTAAAGATTGATGTTGGTCCTGTCTTTGCATAGAATTTCGAAGTTTGTTTTTGTCGATAATTGTTTTTCTAATTTAACCCGTTCACGCGGTTATATTATGGAGACTTGAAATTAATATAATATTATTATATACGTTACTGTATTACGCGGAAATGTACTAAGTTTTGATGGCAGAATCTCTTGCAAGTTATTCACGTCCATATATGGTTCAGGTGGCCGTCGCTTTGATACTTCATATACTTTTAGATTATTCCGAGAAATTAGCTGTATCTTAGGAAAGCGCGTACTGGCCGCTGAATAGGCTTATTTCAAACCTGTGTCTTCGTTTAATATTAGGTCTCTCTTATAAAGAGGCACCACCATCAACTTCTTTTTGCATTGAAGGATATTTTTTTGTTTTGTAATTTTATTTTATTTTATTAAACATTTTTTATTTTTATTTTTTAATAATATGGAAAAAATTTCAACAACGTGACATAAGGACGGACAAGGCGACAGCTGTTTCGATTTTACCTTGTAAATCTCTCCAAAGCCTTTTCTCCCGGGAGAGGGATTTGAACCCGCACTCCTACGATGGTTGAAGTGTTACAAGCGCATTCAGACACGTCATGTGGCGATTTCTAATAAACTGCTATTGTTGTTTTTATTGTATTCTATCCAATGTTGTTTATTTGTATGAATTATGCGGATTTGTTTGGTATCAATAAAAACATTTTTTAAACGGTTTTATTTAGCTTGACTTGACAGGCCGGCCGGCCGGCCGTTGTGAACGAATTTTGTTTAATTAAAATTTAAGTAAATCCCCGATAAGCTGCAAGCTTCACACTTGGAATATAGTTCAGAACCCGATGACATTGCAATAATAAGAAAAAAAGCCGATTGGTTGCGCATGGATCGAAATACTTCAAAAGATCGTATTTGTGGTCCGATTTGGCTCATAATTGAAACACATAATACATACAGTCCGGTAGAAGTGACACCAAAAAACTGTATAGTTCGAGGACTTAGATTGTAACAAATTGTCAGGAGAAAGTCCTTGTAATAATTAAAAATGTGAAGCGTGGCATAACCTGATTAAGGTTCAGTTGGTCTTACTTATGACTATCAATAGAAAATTGGCTCGTCCCACGATTTTATTTAATTGTCTGATCAACGCCCTAGATTGATGAGCAGTGTGATGACTAGTACCTAGGACCTATCTAATTATTTTCTAGCTCTTAGTATTATTATTACTTAATGTAAGTAATAAAACCGTTTAACTAAATTTTTTTTTTATTATTTTATTTCTTTTCTTAATACTTTGCCACCGACGTCATTACTTGCCCCAGTTTGAAGAAGATTTCCCTTCAGTACGTGCCCAGAAAATTGCTACATTTAGAGATATTGCGTCTTTGAGAGGCCGCACAGTTCCGTTCCTCAGCATTTACTATTTGACTTCTTTTTCGCTTCTTTCGCGTTGGAGATACCTTGTCTCCAATCCGTGCCTCAGCCTTAGCTGGTTATTTCTTATTTGCATATTCCGTGGTTAGAAAGGATGTGCTCCAATTCGCGCCATAAATTGCTTTATGTTGCCTGGTCCAAGCTTATTAATGCGAATGGCATAGCTGCCAAGTTGCAAATGTGCTGTACCACGCTTCATTGAGAGCAATTGCTTAACTTTTTTTATCGTTCAAAGCAAGGGTGGCTCACAGAGCTCCTCTTAAGTCCTTACTGAGCTCGTAGTATCTTTTTGGTGCAGCCGTGTAAATTGTGAAATAAACTACATCCAGTTATATGTAAGTTACTGGAAACTAATTTATAGTTAGATAGTAATTAATTTCTTTTCCTAATTTCCTTTCCAGTCTTTCAAAAAATGCTCATTGAAGTGATGGAGTCACTGCAGTATCCCACTTAAATGGAACAGGTTTAACTCAAACTCCACTTTTGGGACAAGAATGACTATAATGGGTTCCTTGCGTCAAACCATGGTGGAAGGTCCAGTCGAAACTAAACGAAAGGTTATATACATGAATGTATATATAATCATAAGTTAACTTCATCAACTTAACAATTAAATAAAACGCGTGCGATCGGCGCACTTCAAAGAATAGCCGTAATTGCAAACTACAACTTTTATAGACGAAATTTACAAAAAAACAAAAAAACTTAAAAACCTGCCACCATGCGTGGATATGTTTTTTGCACATTATATATATTTGTCATTAGGTGAGATAAGCACCCCGTCCCAATCCAAGTATTAAGTTAACCGAACCCAATTACAGTAAAACCTCCCTTGGGCGGACATTCACTGTCACCCAACTTTGGTCCTTCCCAAAGAGGTGTCCACTCAACAAACGAAGTGAGTAGCTATTTTACTTTTTTTTTTATTATTTAATATATTTAAACCTCCGATTAGCGGTGAATAAATTCAACGCATCCTAGCTTTGTCGTCTGGCCAGACGAAATTTGACACTTTGAACTTTATCCACAAATATTTGAATTTATTTACATTTTGAAGAAAACTCGTCGCACACTGTGATTACCCAGAAATAAGTTTGAATTTTTATTGATACTTTTTTAAATGAATACGAACTATGAGGTCTTATAGGCTTAAAAATATGTTCAACGACAACGCTCAAATGTGACATAATCAACTTTGGTACAAAAAACGATAAAAAAATATCGATTTCCGACCGCCCCTAAACTTAAATTGTCACTAAATCCTTTCATGATCGGGTGGGTAGCAGTAAAGTTATTTACGAAAATAAAGCCTTCTCGTCTGGCCAGACGGGACAATCTATCGGAGGGTTAATATTCACAACCTTCTATTTTAAAGACAAATTTTTATATTATTCTATTCTAATATGTTGTAAGCCCGAACTTCGGTTGAAACCTTACAGCCCCAATAGAGTTAGAAGCTCAATATAGTACGAACCCGAGTAATAGAACCGGGATGGTCTATGGTATACTGTGCCTAGCCAGTAATAACAAGATCGTACAAACTGGCAGAGATACAAAAAAAAATCCGAAAACTTCAGTCGCGTAAACTTTTGTATTGACAGCCAGGCGGTCATTGGGGCGATAATCTCGCTAAGCACAACAACCAAAAGGGTCTTAGGGTGCAAATAAGAACTTGGAAGAATTGGTACAGGGAGAAGCTTACAATCATTATAGGGCCTGCTTATATGGGGAGGAGATGGTATAAAAATAGGCGGATGAATTGGAAAAGTAGACAAGGCGTCAAGGCAAATCTTCAGGTTCAAAAGTAGTTAGGTGGGCGGGCCCTGGGTAGCTTCTAGTATTTTCCAGAAGAACGAAGTTATTTCATAACATAGTCATAGTTCTTGAGGTTTTTTTTCAGTTTAATCATCAAATAAGCTTCTAGTAACACTATGGCAGAGACCGTCATCTTTTGAAATATTTACGCGTGCTCACTTCATACATGTTATTATTCTCTTTCGTTTAGTTGCCGCTAAACAAGCATAGTACCAACATCGAAAGAGGACGAAGTATTTTAAAAGTATTGAGAAACATGCGTGCATACGTGTTATCTCGTTGCTCGGTAACCAACGACTAAACCGCCACCAAAACGATAATTTTACTCTTACCAACATAGCCACAGTTTTAATGTTGGTGACCATTCACTTTATGTGAAGTCCTTACAAACCGACCAGTTCAACTTAGTTAAACTTCAAGCAATCTGTAAGCCTTACTTTTCATTTATTTAAAAGCGGTACACAATATGAAACTTCTTAAACTTGACGACTTATTCATTTAATGCAAAATTGGTTTTATTCCCGGAGGCCCCTTTCCTTATTTGGCAAATACATATGTACGCTACCAGGACGACGTTTTTCAAACTTATAAATTGATGTTCATTCTCTCACTTTTCACGATTATATGGAGTTCGAGTCCATTCAAGAGAGATTCTTGATTTATTTGTTATGATAACAGGTCTCAGTGTCCGCCAATAAGAGCTTCGCGTCCGCTCATTACAGGTTTTTTGTCACATTTTGTTGCAAATAACTGTACTCGTCCGGCCAAAAGAGTGGCCACCTAATGAGGGCAAGTGTCCGTCCAAGGGAGGTGTCCTTTAGAAGTGGTTTATCTGTATTCATATGATCACACATTTTAATGAGCTTCACATGGTAAAGCTTCGAGTTCACTGCTACTTAAACGAGGAGCCACAAAAAGTGATAATTACTTTATCAATGCATTTAAAATGCAAAGAATTGAAGAATTGTCCATCAAAATGTGCCGTGTGAGAGCGAAAAAAACCAAAAGCCTACAGTTACTTGTTGCTTAAGTCTAAAGAAAAACAACCGGCGCATAGTTAGAAAATTATGGCGAGTACAATAAAGCCAAATAAGAAACGTATGCGCTTTGACTCTGAGCGCCAATTCAAACTCATAATGTAAACACAACGCGTACTTGCGCGCGAGGCCACTTTTCCGCCATAAATGGGCTCAATTTGTCGCATTTCTTTCTGCTGCTCACATTGTTGTTTTCCATTTTTTGTTTTGTTGTACAGGAAAATAGAAAGTTGTCGCATTTCCGCTTAGAAGCGTGAGCTTTATTCAAAGCAAATCGAAAAAAACAGGTAAATAATGAAGTAGAAGCACGCTTAGCTTGTGGCTATGGACGGGGCGGTGCGTCTCTAAGAACAAGTAGCATGCTGCGCCTGAAATTATACAAAAACTAACAACAACTACAATTGTGTATTTTCTTATGCCTGTAACACTTGTTCTGCTATTGTCTATCTGATCGTCGCTTGGTCTATTTGTAAATAAAGTTATCTGGCGCTACTTAATATGCTAAGCCCTTTTGACCGCTTTTGCTAAAAACGTGCCACACTTCCTTTTATAACCACTTGCTTTAGTAGTTTTTATTTTTTTTTTTTTATTTAGTAAAATTGGGAATTCCCTTATATATATGTATACGCGATATATATGAATACTTAATGAACTATACTTTTGGTGGATTTGATGTGGTCGGCAAATGTGAGGCCAGAATTAATGATAAAATCAAGGTGAATTGGCTGAGAAGACAAATTTTCTATCTATATATATAATAAAATTCAAGAAAAACAAACTTTTTTAAAAATAAGCTTTTATTATTGGTTAATGAAATTAACTAAAAATTAAACAATAAATTGTCTGTAAAATTTTGATGGTATAATTAAGAACATTTAGGTCTTCCTTTGCTTGCTATCACAATGTAACACGCTTCTATTAGAACAATTAGGACTGTGATATAAACTGTAAGATTTAATAATTTAAGTGTAAAGTTTTAATGTTAAAAATATATAATTATGTACAATATGGAATTTTTTTGTCGCAGACGGAGAAGCCTAATTACCTTTAAAGGTTACAATGAACTTATAAAGTGTTATATTTCTTTACAGTCAATTTATTTTTTACTTTTTAGTTAATTTTATTATCCAATAATAAAAGCTTAAAAAAAGTTTTTTTTTCTTTAATTTTTTATATCATGAGCCGAATATATTGGGGCATTTTCATAATCGAAATAAAATGTGACTAAGTTAGTTGAAGCATTTTTGACAGAGAGCACATATAAAATTGTGTCAAACAGTGTTAACTTACTTAAAATCATATTTTATTGTGACTTTGCCTATGTCGCGTTCAGTTTAGAACTACTTATTGCAGATCTCTGCTCTGTGGGTTAAATCTGGTTTAGAATAAAATTCCAACTTTCGCTTAGCAGAAAAGTATGCAACACATTGCGTATGACTTTGGGCGACGTTCGTTGTATACACAAACAAAGCGAAGTTATCTGCGTTCTTGAGCCGCTGTAGGTTATTCACCATTCCTCTAAACAAAACCCATGGAAGCAAGCGTGGAATTCACAACGTGGGAAGAAATTTTTCTCATATAAAATGGCATGGTGAATCCCATACCAGCATAGTAATGGCATGGAATTGCTACAGCGGTTCGTGTCCATGGTTCTCGCAGCTCGTTAATATGCATTATAAATACCTATGGTTACAAGCAACAATGGCCTAAATCTCCTATTCCACGAATAGGTACCGCTGTAGCTAGGCCGGGTATGTCTGGGACTTAGGCTTTTATTGCTTATGAGCAAAAATTTTTACCGATAACTCGGTTATCAATTAATTTATCGAATTCCCACAAAGTAATATTGCATTGTCATCGGAGTTATACACGCGTGCAAAATTTCAGCCCAACCGGAAACCGGGAAGTGTATCAAATTTAACTTGCAACATTTGATTACAAACAATAGCCAAGTGAAACTAAATAAAAGCCTCTAAAAATCAAATTCTGAGTGTGTTCTCACCATGGAAACGTATTTCCCACACTTCAGTCATCACCAAATTTGGCTATAGGTTCCTTTGATCAATGCGAATGTTTTAGGATAAAAATAATTTCGATATATAAAAGGGGCGTGTCACCTCCCATACAAGTGGAATCTTTGGTACTGCTTAATTCTGAAGGTATATATGCCAGAACATTGAAATTCAGTAAGGAGTTATATGAAGTCAATTTGTTAGCTTCAGTCTATCTACATATTCTATAAAAATCAAATTCTGTGTGTGTGTTCCCTATGGAAACGTATTTCCCACACTTCAATCATCACCAAATTTCCTTCGATCAAGACGAAGGTTTTTCATATTTCAAAATTAAGAATTTTAAATAAAATTTTTTTTTGCTATGCGAACGAGCAATATTAGCTCCCAAAAATGATAATGTTAACAAAATCAATAATCGCATCCAAAACAAAATTCCTGGTGATGTGACGAAATATAAATCGATCGACACAAGGATAGGATAGGTTAGATGGTAGCTGCCCTGATAAGGATAGCTCACTTGGACAACACGAAGGTCCGTTGTGATACCACATATCCAAAAAATAACAGTGACTTAGATCTAGCTATTTAGAGAATCGTTGGGTAGCAACGATAAAGCTCCGAATGATACCGATCTCAACTTTGGATATATCCTCGGGAGATCCAAGTGAGTCGCGACCGAAGTACTTTCGCCTAGTTCTGGCAAAAGCTGGACAATCAAGCATAAAGTGATTTGGTGATTCCACCTCATCATCCTCCATACAGCTGCAGCAGGATGGAGTTTCCAGTATATTGAGACGTACCGCATGGATACCCATGGGACAGTGTCCTGTCAAAACCCCAATGACCATTGATAGGTGAGCCTTAGTGAACGCAATTATTTCAGCAGACCTCCTGCCATCCACTTTTGGCCAGAAAGATCTTGCTACCCTGCAAGACGTGGTATCCGCCCAACGTTTGCTGAGCTGATTCGAGGCCCAGCTATGGAGGAGCAATCCACAGGTGGCCAGCGGGATCCCGAAATCCCTACAGTCATCTTCATCCGGTTCAGTTGTACCGATGCGGGCTAAGAGGTCCGCTTGACAGTTACCCGGGATATCACTATGGCCCGGGACCCAAATAATCTTAATTGTAAAATAATTCGATGCAATCGCAAGCGAGGTCAGGCACTCCCAGAGCACCCTCGATCGCACTGTAGTTGAGCTCAAGGCCTTGATAGCTGCTTGGCTATCAGAGTAGATGTTAAATTCCCTAACCGTGGTAGCACTGGATAGCATTCCATCCACCGCATCCTTAATCGCAGCAATTTCCGCTTGGAATACACTGCTGTGATCAGCCAACTTGAATTTACGGCTTAAATTTAGCTCTTTACAAAAGACCCCCCCCCCCCCCCACCAACCTTTCCGTCCAGCTTTGACCCATCCGTGAACAAGTTAACCGGTCCCATGCCCCAGATAATTCCTCTTCCCCAATCCTCTCTCTCTGGAATAACTGGGGTGAAGGTTGTATAGGGAGCAGTTATCGGCATACAGTAGTCCGTTCTGTCCGGGATGAAGTCGAAACTGGTAAGAAGGCTAGAGTGTCCGCGGTCAGAAAGTCTATATCCCATATCACGAAGCCTGACCAACGACCCTGCCGCGGCCGCCTTTCCCGCAATATCTACTGGGTATATGTTCAGCATGACGTTCAGTGCCAAGGTAGGTGTTGTTCTGAGAGCGCCACTGATACCGATCAGCGCCGTCCGTTGCACTGACACTAACATTTTGGAGGTGCTCGCCATGTCCAGTGCTTTCCACCAGACCAGCACCCCATATTTATTTATTTATTTATTTATTTAATTATTTAAAGTCAACTAACAAGAGTGGTCGACTAACAAAATACAAGGGAAAGTAACATAAAAAAAAAAGATAGCGTAAAAATATATACAAGTATAGAATTAAAAATGGAATAAATTAAAAATTTACAATTTATTTTAACATTGAACAAGAACTAAAATTAAACTATCATTACAAATTAAACAAATAAACTTTAAGATATCAGTTGAGACTGAAAAGTATACCATTGCGTAAGGCAACAGACGAACATTCGATACTAATGCAATTATACAAGTCGTTATAGTACGAGCACCAAACACGTATAGGATGATTTTTGTCAAAATTTCTACGACACAGGGGTAAATGGAAGGGCACGTAGTGTCTGGACGTCCTAGCAGGAACTGCAAAGCTCAATCGACTTAGCAGCTCAGAGGAGTCAACCTCACCTAGAATTAGCTTATGCAGGAACATTACCCCGAGTAATATTCTACGATTTTCCAGAGTTGGCAAATTAATGAGAAGAAGTCTACTTCTATAAGACGGAAGATGAAGATTTGAGTCCCAGTTAAAGGCCCGTAGAGCAAAAATTAAAAATTGTTTCTGCACAGACTCAATACGCTTTATATGAGTAATATATAATGGACACCAAACACACGAGCAATACTCAAGTATTGGGCGGACCAGCGAAGTGTAGAGGACTTTGGTCAGATACGGATCCTTGAACTCCTTAGCCCAGCGTTTCACAAAACCAAGGGTACCGATTGATTTATTAGTAATAGCAGAAATATGTGAGTTGAAGCTCAGTTTCGAGTCAAACAGAACCCCTAAATCGTTAATCGAAGATATACGCTCCATAAGAGTGCCATAAAGTGCATAAGACGACAGGACAGGCTTCACGCGATGAAATGTCATGAACTTACATTTGGAACAGTTTAGAACTAATGCATTAATTGTACACCAGCGTTGAAATGAGTCCAAATCAACCTGAAGTAGATTTGAGCGAGTTAACTCCGAAGGCAAGCATGTATAGCAAATTTTTACATCATCGGCATACATTAGAGCTCGTGAATGATTCAAAATCTGTGGCAGATCATTTATAAAAAGAGTAAAAAGCAATGGGCCTAAATGACTGCCCTGAGGTACACCAGAGGTAACATGAATTGATTTTGAAATAATATTTTTATAAAGCACCTTTTGGGTTCTATTAGAAAGATAGCTTGAGAGCCATGCAGTCAGACTCTTCGGAAAGCCCAGTAAATCAAGCTTCAGAATCAGAAGTTCATGATTCACTGAATCAAAAGCTTTACTAAAATCCGCATAAAACACATCAGTTTGCTTGCAAGCCAAAAAACCATCCCGAACTAAAGAGGTAAACTCAAGTAGGTTTGTGGTGGTTGACCTACATCTCACAAACCCATGCTGAAAGGGTGATAATATGGAAGTACACGAATGTTGAAGCTGACAGGTAATTATTTGTTCAAAGGTTTTAGGAATAGCTGAAAGCTTAGCAATTCCCCTATAATTCTCAATATTAGATCTACTACCCTTCTTGTGCAGAGGTATGATAAACGACTGTTTCCAAATTGATGGAAATGACGCTGATTGCAAAGATAAATTGAACAATTTTACGATCGGTTCTGTTAAGTTCACAGCACAGAACTTAAGCATACAGCCAGGAATACCATCGGGCCCTGGAGAAAAAATCGGTTTCAGAGCTAAAAAACTCTGAAGTACAGTGGCACTATCAATAACTGGATTGAGAATACAGTTAGAACTAACTATCTCGAACGGATAACTACCGGTTTGGGTACAGGTTGAAGAATAGGTCGATTTGAAAAAGTCTGCGAATAAGTCGGCAATATCATGGTCAAGGCTAGCATTCTCACCACCCAAAGACAAAGATGATGGAAATCCCGAAGATCTGCGCTTTGAATTAACAAACCCGTAAAATTTTTTAGGATTTTTAAAAAACTCAATTTTGCATCTTGTTAAATACAGGTCAGGTCAGGTTGGGTGGTAGCTTCCCTGATGAGAGGAAGCTCACTTGGACAACATGACGGCCCGTTGTGATACCACATATAATAAACTAAACTAACGGTGACGTAGATATAACTACTTAGAGAATCGTTGGGTAGCAACGATAAAGTTCCGAATGATCCCGATCTCAACCTTGGATAGCTCCTCGGGAGATCCAAGTGAGTCACGACCAAAATACTTTCGCCTAGTTCTGGCAAAAGCTGGGCAGTCAAGCATAAAGTGATTTGGTGATTCCACCTCATCATCCTCCATACAGCTGCAGCAGGATGGAGTTTCCAATATATTGAGACGTACCGCATGGATACCCATGGGACAGTGCCCTGTCAAAACCCCAATGACCATTGATAGGTGAGCCTTAGTGAACCCAATTATTTCAGCAGACCTCCTGCCATCCACTTTCGGCCAGAAAGATCTTGATATCCTACAAGACGTAGTGTCCGCCCAACGTTTGCTGAGCTGACTCGAGGCCCAGCTATGGAAGAGCAATCCACAGGTGGCTAGCGGAATCCCGAAATCCCTACAGCCATCTTCATCCGGTTCAGTTGTACCGATTCGGGCTAAGAGATCCGCTTGACAGTTACCCGGAATATCACTATGGCCCGGGACCCAGATAATCTTAATTGTAAAATAATTCGATGCAATCGCAAGTGTGGTCAGGCACTCCCAGACCACCCTCGATCGCACTGTAGTTGAGCTCAAGGCCTTTATAGCCGCTTGGCTATCAGAGTAGATGTTAAATTCCCTAACCGTAGTAGCGCTGGATAGCATTTCATCCACCGCATCCTTAATCGCAGCAACTTCCGCTTGGAATACACTGCAGTGATCAGCCAACTTAAACTTGCGGCTTACATTTAGCTCTTGACAAAAGACCCCCCCGCCAACCTTTCCGTCCAACTTCGACCCATCCGTGAACAAGTTAACCGGTCCCATGTTAAATACGACTTGTAGCAGTTTTGATTCAGGCGTTGGAAATTGAAGCGGGCAACTAAATATTTAGAAAAATCTTCAGAAGAACCAGATCTTTTAAAACGCTTATAGAGCCTCGATTTAATATTGTTCAGGTTAGCAAGTTGCCTCGAGAACCAAGGTGGTTTACTACTCTTAGCCTTAACAAAATGAACCGGAACGCAACGATTAATAAAGTCACTAAGGTAACTATAAAAAATAGACGTGGCAGTCTCAACATCAGTACAAGCATAAAGGTCAGACCAATCGTGGGAAGCTAACAGTTGATTAAGCAAATCAAAGTTAGCCTTTTTAAAACATCTCGAACGAGAACGACATAACACTTCCATGAAATTAATCGTAGGCAGTAGATTGTCCAGTGTAACCTCAAGTGTAGGGTGCAAGGGATCTTCAGGCAGGGATAAGGCAGGGATTCGACTGAGACCAGTACCTATTGAACTATCACCAAAAACTAAATCTAACAACTTATTTTTAGAGTTCACCACGTTATTAATCTGAACTAGCGGCAATTCCATAAGCGAACCAATGAAATCATGCTGAGTAACAGGAGTCAAAAAGTTTGAATCATCGTTGCCAATCCAACTAACGTATGGTAAATTAAAGTCCCCAAGAACCACTAGGTGATCGTTATCACGCAAACGAGAATGAAGGCTGTGGATAACTGCTTTATGGCACTCATAAACGTACATATCTGACCGAGGCGGTATGTAGGAACAAGAAATATATAAGAAAAAATTCGGGAAAAAGAGCTTTACAGCTATGAATTCAATGTCAAGCGCGTCCTCAAAGCTCAACAATTCAGTAGAAATACTGGACAATACAGCTATCAGGACACCGCCTGCTCTCGATTGACGATCACACCGAAAAACAACGTAGT
This sequence comes from Eurosta solidaginis, assembly GCF_040869045.1. Lineage (NCBI taxonomy): Eukaryota > Metazoa > Arthropoda > Insecta > Diptera > Tephritidae > Eurosta > Eurosta solidaginis. Next base: position 51,430,984 of record NC_090323.1, read on the forward strand.
CATTTGAAAATAACTCCGAATTTAAATTATCAGGTTTTAGCCAAGTCTCTGTGAAAGCAATCACTTCCGCAGTAAAAGTAAAACTGTTAAGGTAAAATGCATTTAATTTAGAACGTAAACCACGAACATTCTGATAGTGAATAGTTACTTTTGAATCGTATTTGCAGGGCTGGTAATCAAGTTTTTTGAAACTATACGTGCGCGAGGCTCAACCCTCGACTTTGTGGTGTACAAATGTACCACCGAATGTATAGGCCAAAAAGATTTATCAAGAACCATATCAAAATATACATCTGGAACTGATATTTTAAATGAAGAAAAATCCCTCACATACTTAAAAACAAATTTATGTGCACTAATGTTAATAGAACCTGTACTATTAATCTTAGCTAAGATATAATTAACGACATCAGACTCCGTCAGAGATGGATGCAATCTTGATACGAAAATTGCCCGTCGGGGCGGCACGGCAGTAACCAACCTAGGACCAGCCGGATCTAAATTAGTGTCACCCAAATTTCCAGCAACATCAACAATGTTATCGTCATTCGATACAACGTCATTACCATTTAAAGTACGCGCAGTGTTGCTATCATCTACAATATTTTGGTTATTAACAGCATGAGAAGAGGCAGTGTTCATAGAAATGTTAGCACCGGCATTAGCAGTGTTAGTAGCGCAAGGCACTTCGGCAGAGCTAACAGCAACATTGAAACTGCTTTGGACATTAGCAGCAAAAACGGGGCCAGAACTCTTTTCAATGTTAGCGTCGGCAGAATTGTTACCCATGATTGTGCCTTTGTCTTTGTTTCGTTTCTTTTTTTTGCCAGCACTACCCCGCAGTGCGCCACCCACCGCTTCATATTAGAGCTTATGTAAATTACTGAGCTCAGAACGTAAAATTTCCAATTCGCCTAATAACCGGTTTTTGTCCGCTTGCAGAGAGTGTATACCGGCAACCGCTCTTGCTTGCTGTGCTCGCAAACTTTTCAATTCGGCAAGAATAGACGATAGCATACAATTTAGATAATTATCATTTACATGTTGTTGCTGTTGTTTTTGTACAGCAATAGCATTGTCATCAACAGCACAATCGCCACAAATATACATCTCATCCGAATTTTTAAAATGATCCAAATCGGCAGCTAAGGTACCAACAACACATTGCAGGTGATAAACTTTTTTACATTTTTCACACTGCACACTGCTTTGAGCGCGTTCAACTCTGTGTCCACAGAAACAGGGCATATTGTTTGTGTAAAACAGCTATGAAGACAAACAGAATCGGTTTGACCACCATCTCATAAAGCCAGTGTACTATTCTTGGCGAGAGTCCCCATCTCTTCCCGATAGCTCCTCTGCAGCAGTACAAGGCAATGGCGGCCTTCCTGGCCCGATCTTCCACATTGGGTCTCCAGGACAGTTTCTTGTCCAAAACAATCCCCAAATATTTAACCCTATCAGAAAGTACCAACGGTACCCCTCCAATCGAGGGAGTTCTGAAATCGGGCATCTTATATCTCCTTGTGAAAAGGACCAATTCCGTTTTTCCCGGGTTGACCGCCAATCCACATGATTCAGCCCACCTAGCCACAGTATCCAGGTAGCCCTGCAGAACATCGCGCAGGGTGCCCAGAAATTTGCCTCTGACTAGGATAGCGAGGTCATCTGCATAGGCAACCACCCGACAACCATTGGCTTCCAGCTCCACAAGAAGCTCGTTGACTACCGCAACCCAGAGGAGAGGAGATAGGACACCCCCCTGTGGCATGCCCCTGCACACCTTCCTCTTAATTATGGCCCCTCCCCACTCCGCTGCAACAATTCTGCCGCATAGAAGTTTGCTAATAAATTCAACCAGAGCCGCCTCGACTCCTAAACCTACCAGAGCTCTTTCGATTGCCCCCGGTAAGACATTGTTAAAAGCTCCCTCGATGTCTAGAAAGGCACCTAGAGCATACTCTTTGTGTTTTAGAGACCCCTCTATTTGCTTTGCAATCGAATGGAGAGCCGTTTCCGTCGATCTGCCCTTGCAGTACGCATGCTGTGAAGCCGACATTAACCCCCGAGGTATCCTTTCCCGTAGGTACACAAATAAAGATCAAATTGTGAATTATCCAATTGAATTCCTAAACTCTTTAGAACCACCTGGAATGCCTGCGCAAATATTAACTTTGAAAATTGGCTCACCAATCAGGCTTCTTCAGAATTTAGACCCACCAAAATTGTGCAATGCAACCGGACTTTGCATTAAGAAATTAATGCCGAAAGTTATCGAAGCGACAGTCATCAGCGGTAAAAGCTAAGGTGCAGATGTGCTAATACCACGAATCCCAATGATTCCCACAGATTTGCCATTCAATTTTAAGCTCTTACAGTTTCCTGTACGCATTGCTTTTGCAATTACAATCAACAAAGCACACGGACAATCGCTTACTGTTGCAGGATTAAATCTAGAGAGCCCATGCTTTTCCCATGGCAAGCTATATGTTGCTTGCTTTAGATTTGGAACGCCAAAAAATTTGTTTATCTTTGATCCGAACGAAAAAACCAAAAATATTGTGTATACACTTGCATTACAATAAGATAAAATAATAAAATGTTTTAAACGAAAATTTCACCAAATATGCGTACATAATTCAATTCAATTTACAGAACAATAAACTAAATTATCAAAAAAAAAACAGAAAAAGTACGCAACAATTATTTGATCTCGGGCGTTACAATATACGCCGGGTAAGGCTAGTTACATGTAAGAAGCGCATAGGATTGAGTGCAGTTTAGACGAAGGACATTATGCCAAGCACACGCTGCGATAGAAGATATGTCTAAACAAATGACAATGCAAATAAGAAGATACATAAACTGGCCTTCGAGTTATGGCTCCCGAAAAGTGAGAAAATAAATTGTAACAAGTAAGGAAGGCTAAGTTCGGGTGTAACCGAACATTACACACTCAGCTGAAAGCTTTGGAAACAAAATAAGAGAAAATAACCATGTAGGAAAATGAACCTAGGGTAACCCTGGAATGTGTTTGTATGACATGTGTATCAAGTGGAAAGTATTAATTAGTATTTTAAAAGGGAGTGGGACTTAGTCCTATAGGTGGACGCCTTTTCGAGATATCGATAAAGGTGGACTTGGGGTGACTCTAGAATTTTTTTGTACGATATGGGTATCAAATTAAAGGTGGTAATGCGTATTTTAAAAGGGAGTGTTCCTTAGTTCTATAGGTGGACGCCTTTTCGAGATATCGCCATAAAGGTGGACCAGGGGTAACTCTAGAATGCGTTTGTACGATATGGGTATCAAATGAAAGGTGTTAATGAGTATTTTAAAAGGGAGCGGGCCTTAGTTCTATAGGTGGACGCCTTTTCAAGATATCGCCATAAAATTGGACCAGGGTGACTCTAGAATTTTTTTGTACGATATGGGTATCAAATGAAAGGTGTTAATGAGTATTTTAAAAGGGAGTGGGACTTAGTTCTATAGGTGGACGCCTTTTCGAGATATCGATAAAGGTGGACCTGGGGTGACTATAGAATTTTTTTGTACGATATGGGTATCAAATGAAAGGTGGTAATGCGTATTTTAAAAGGCAGTGGGCCTTAGTTCTGTAGGTGCACACCTTTTCGAGATATCGCCATAAAAAGGACCAGGAGTGACTCTAGAATTTGTTTGTACGATATGGGTACCAAATGAAAGGTGTTAATGAGTATTTTAAAAGGGAGTGGGCCTTAGTTCTATAGGTGGACGCCTTTTCGAGATATCAATAAAGGTGGACCTGCGGTGAGTCTAGAATTTGTTTGTACGATATGGGTATCAAATGAAAGGTGTTAATGAGTATTTTAAAAGGGAGTGGGCCTCAGTTCTATAGGTGGTCACCTTTTCGAGATATTGATGTAAAAGTAGACCAGGGGTAACTCTAGGATGCGTTTGTACGATATGGGTATCAAATGAATGGTGTTAATAATTATTTAAAAGGGAGTGGGCCTTAGTTCAATAGGTGGGCGCCTTTTCGTAATATCGCCATATAGGTCGACCAGGGGTAACTCTATAACATGTGTGTACGATATGGGTATAAAATAAAAGGTACTAATGAGGGTTTTTAAAGGGAGTGGCCCTACGGTTTATTCATGAAGGCGTTTTCGAGATATCGACCAAAATGTGGACCAGGGTGAACCAGAACATCATCTATCGGGCGCCGCTAATTTATTTATATATATAATACCACAATACTATTCCTGCCAAGATTCCAAGGGCTTTTGATTTTGCCATGCAAAACTTTTTCTTTTTCTTCTACTTGATATGGTAAGTGCCACACCCATTTTGCAAAGTTTTTTTCTAAAGTTATATTTTGCGTCAATAAATCAATCTAGATACCATGTTTCATCCCTTTTTTCGTATTAGGTATAGAATTATGGCATTTTTTCGTTTTTGGTAATTTTCGATATCGAAAAAGTGGGTGTGGTCATATTCGGATTTCGGCCAATTTTTATACCAATACAAAGTGAGTTCGTATAAGTACGAGAACTGAGTTTAGTAAAGATATATCGATTTTTGCTCAAGTTATCATGTTAACGGCCGAGCGGAAGGACAGGCGGTCGACTGTGTATAAAAACTGGACGCGGCTTTAACCGAATTCGCCCCTTTTCACAGAAAACAGTTACCATCATAGAATCTATGCCCTACCAAATTTCACAAGGATTGGTAAATTTTTGTTCGACTTATGGCATTAAAAGTATTCTAGACAAATGAAATGAAAAAGGGCGGAGCCCCACCCATTTTGAAAATTTCTTTTATATTTGTATTTTGTTGCACCATATCATTACTGGAGTTGAATGTTGGCATAATTTACTTATATACAGTAAAGATATTAAATTTTTTGTTAAAATTTGACTTTTAAAAAATTTTTTTAAACGGCATAAACTAATCGAGATAGATATAGACTTCTATACATCAAAGTGATCTGGGTGAAAAAAGAAATTCATTTAGCCATGTCCGCCCGTCCGTCCGTCTGTAAACACGATAGCTTGAGTAAATTTTGAGGTATCTTGATGAAATTTGGTACGCATATTCCTGGGCGCTCATCTCAGATCGCTATTTAAAATGAACGAAATCGGACTACAACCACGCCCACTTTTTCGATATCGAAAATTTCGAAAAACCGATAAAGTGGGATAATTCATTACCAGAGACGGGTAAAGCGATGAAACTTGGTAGGTGCGTTAACCTTAGAAAATTAGTAAATTTTTGGACAATGCGCGTGGCACCGCGCACTTTTAAAAGAAGGTAATTTAAAAGTTTTGCAAACTGTAATTTCGCAGTATTTGAGTTATTATGATGAAATTTGGCAGGCACGTTGCTCCTATTACTATATGTGCGCTCAATAAAAATTAGCAAAATCGGATGACGAACACGCCCATTTAAAAAAAAAAATTTTTTTAAGTCAAGTTTTAACAACAAATTTAAAATCTTTACAGTATATAAGTAAATTATGCCAAAATTCAACTCCAGTAATGATATGGTGCAACCAAATACAAAAATAAAACAAAATTTCAAAAATGGCGTGGCTCCGCCCTCTTTCATTTAATTCGCCTAGAATACTTTTAAGTCCATAAGTCGAACTAAAATCTACCAATCCTGGTGAAATTTAGTGTGTGCATAGATTCTATGACGATAACGGTTTTCTGTGAAAATGGGCGAAATCGGTTGAAGTCATGCCCAGTTTTTATACACAGTCGACGGTCTGTCCTTCCGCTCGGCCGTTAACACGATAACTTGAGCAAAAATCGATATATCTTTACTAAACTCAGTTCACGTACTTATCTGAACTCACTTTGCATTGGTGTAAAAAATGGCCGAAATCCGACTATGACCACGCCCACTTTTGCGATATCGAAAATTACGAAAAATGAAAAAAATTCCATAATTATATACCAAATACGAAAAAAGGGATGAAATATGGTGAGGTAATTGGATTGGTTTATTGACGCGAAATATAACTTTAGAAGAAACTTTGTAAAACGGGTGTGACACCTACCATATCAAGTAGAAGAAAATGAAAATGGCAGGAATACGGTTCGTGGTATTATATATGACGCAGGATGCGAAGTCATTATCAAAAGTCTAAGAGGATTTGACGCGCACGCACTTCCAATCAATAATAATTTTACTCTGCCTCATATTTTTACTACTAAAATATTTTCATTAATGTTTTCCTCGCCTACTAATTTTTAGTATGTAAACTTACAACAAGTGTTTTATGAAACAGTGCGCGTCACTTCATCAAAGTATGTCCCAATACTCTAAACTTATTGACAGATCCGACATATATATAAATAAATTAGGGATACCCGACAGATGAAGTTCGGGGTCACCCTGATCCAGATTTCGGTCGATATCTCGAAAACGCCTTCACATATACAACTAAGGGCCACTCCACAACTAAGGAACACTCCCATTAATACCTTTAATTTGATACCCATATCGTACAAACACATTATAGAGCACCCCTGGTCCACCTTTATGGCCATATCCTGAAATTGCGTCCACCTATAGAACTATGGCGCACTCCCTTTTAAAATACTCTTTAATACCTTCCATTTGAAACCATTGTCATACAAACACATTCCAGGGCTACCCCAGGTTCATTTTGCTAAATGGTTATTTTCCCTTATTTTGTCTCCAAAGCTCTCAGCTGAGTACGTAATGTTCGGTTACACCCGAACTTAGTCTTCCTTACTTGTTTATACTCAGTTGGGCAGAGCTCGCAGAGTATAATAACTTTGATTGAATAACGGTTGGTTGTACAGGTATAAAGGAATCGAGATAGATATAGACTTCCATATATCAAAATCATCAGGATCGAAAAAAATTTGATTGAGCCATGTCCGTCCGTCCGTCCTTTAACACGATAACTTGAGTAAATTTTGAGGTATCTTGATGAAATTATGTAGGTAGGTTCCTGGGCACTCATCCCAGATTGCTGTTTAAAATGAACGAAATCAGACTTTAACCACGGCCACTTTTTCGATATCGAAAATTTCAAAAAACTCAAAAAGTGTGATAATTCATTACCAAAGACGGATAAAGCCATGAAACTTGGTAGGTGAGTTGAACTTATGATGCAGAATAGAAAACTAGTCAAATTTTGGACAATGGGCGTGGCACCACCCACCTTTAAAAGAAGGTAATTTAAAAGTTTTGCAAGCTGTAATTTGGCAGGAGCGTGACTCCTATTACTATGTGTATGCTTAATAAAAATTAACAAAATCGGAGGACGACCACGCCCACTCAAAAAAAAAATTTGTTAAATCAAATTTTAACAAAAAATGTAATATCTTTACAGTATATAAGTCAACATTCAACTCAAGTAATGATATGGTGCAGCAAAATACAAAAATAAAAGAAAATTTCATAATGGGCGTGACTCCGCCCTTTTTCATTTAATTTGTCTAGGATACTTTTAATGCCATTGATCGGAAAAAAATTTACCAATCCCTGTGATATTTGGTAGTGGCTTAGATTCTAGGACGATAACTGTTTTCTGAGAAAAAGGGCGAATTCGGTTGAAGCCACGCCCAGTTTTTATATACAGTCGACCGTCTGTCCTTCCGCTCGGCCGTTAACACGATAACTTGAGCAAAAATCGATATATCTTTACTAAACTCAGTTCACGAATTTATCGGAACTCACTTTGTATTGGTATAAAAAATGGCAGAAATCCGACTACGACCACGCCCACTTTCTGGATTTCGAAAATAACGAAAAATTAAAAAAATGCCATAATTCATGCCAGATACGAAAAAAGGGATGAAACACGGTAATTGGATTGGTTTATTTACGCAAAATATAACTTTGGAAAAAACTTTGTGAAATGGGTGTGACACCTACCATATTAAGTAGAAGAAAATGAAAAAGTTCTGCAGGGCGAAATCAAAAGCCCTTGGAATCATGACAGGAATACTGTTCGTGGTCTTATATATAAATAAATTAGCGGTACCCGACAGATGATGTTCTGGGTCACCCTGGTCCACATTTTGGTCGATATCTCGAAAACGCCTGCATATATACAACTAAGGGCCACTCCCTTTTAAAACCCTCATTAATACCTTTAATTTGATACCCATATCGTACAAACATATTCTAGAGGCACCCCTGGTCCCCCTTTATGGCTATATTTCGAAAAGGCGACCACCTATAGAATTAAGGCCCACTCCCTCTTAAAAAGACTCACCACTAACACCTTTCATTTTATACCCATATCGTACAAGCAAAGTCTAGAGTCACCCCTGGACCACCTTTATAGCGATATCTCTAAAAGGCGTGCACCTATAGAACTAAGGCCCACTCCCTTTTAAAATACTCATTAACACCTTTCGTTTGATACCCATATTGTACAAACGCATTCTAGAGTCACCCCTGGTCCACCTTTATGGCGATATCTCGAAAAGGCGTCAACTTATAGAACTACGCGCTTTTAAAATACTCATTAACACCTTTCATTTGATACCAATATCGTACAAACAAATTCTAGAGTCACCCACTCTTTAATACTCTTTAATACCTTCCATTTGATACACATGTCATACAAACACATTCCAGGGTTACCCTAGGTTCATTTTGCTAAATGGTGGTTTTCCCTTATTTTGTCTCCATAGCTCTCAGCTGAGTAAGTAATGTTCGGTTACACCCGAACTCAGCCTTCCTTACTTGTTTGATTGAAAAGAATTTTAAAGGCATGGGCTTAGTTTTATAGACGCTTTTTCGAGATATCGCCATAAAGGTGGATAAGGGTTGACTCTAGAATTTGTTTGTACGATATAGGTATCAAATGAAAGGTGTTAATGAGTATCTTAAAAGGGAGTATTTCTTAGATCCATAGGTGGACGCCGTTTCGACATATCGCCATAAAGGTGGACCAGGTGTGACCCTAGAATTTGTTTGTACGATATGGATATCAAACGAAAGGGGTTAATGAGTATTTTAAAAGGGAGTGCGCCTTAGTTCTATAGGTGGACGTCTTTTCGAGATATCGCCATAAAGGTGGACCAGGGGTGACTCTAGAATGTGTTTGTACGATATGGGTATCAAATTAAAGGTATTAATGAGGGTTCTAAAAGGGAGTGGTAGTAGTTGTATAGGAGGTCGCCTTTTCGAGATATCGCCATAAAGGTGGACCAGGGGTGACTCTAGAATGTGTTTGTACGATATGGGTATCAAATTAAAGGTATTAATGAGTATTTTAAAAGGGAGTTGGCCTTAGTTCTATAGGTGGACGCCTCTTCGAGATATCGCCATAAAGGTGGACCAGGGGTGACTCTAGAATAGGTTTGTACGATATGGGTATCAAATTAAAGGTATTAATGAGGGTTCTAAAAGGGAGTGGTAGTAGTTGTATAGGAGGTCGCCTTTTCGAGATATCGCCATAAAGGTGGACCAGGGGTGACTCTAGAATGCGTTTGTACAATATGGGTATCAAACGAAAGGTGTTAATGAGTATTTTAAAAGGGAGTGGGCCTTAGTTCTATAGGTGCACGCCTTTTAGAGATATCGCTATAAAGGTGGTCCAGGGGTGACTCTAGACTTTGCTTGCACGATATGGGTATAAAATGAAAGGTGTTAGTGGTGAGTCTTTTTAAGAGGGAGTGGGCCTTAATTCTATAGGTGGTCGCCTTTTCGAAATATAGCCATAAAAGGGGACCAGGGGTGCCTCTAGAATATGTTTGTACGATATGGGTATCAAATTAAAGGTATTAATGAGGGTTTTAAAAGGGAGTGGTCCTTAGTTGTATATATGCAGGCGTTTTCGAGATATCGACCAAAATGTGGACCAGGGTGACCCAGAACATCATCTGTCGGGTACCGCTAATTTATTTATATATGTAATACCACGAACAGTATTCCTGCCAAGATTTCAAGGGTTTTTTATTTCGCCCTGCAGAACTTTTTCATTTTCTTCTACTTAATATGGTAGGTGTCACACCCATTTTACAGAGTTTTTTTCTAAAGTTATATTTTGCGCCAATAAACCAATCCAGTTACCATTTTTCATCCATTTTTTCATATTGGGTATAGAATTATGGCATTTTTTTCATTTTTCGTAATTTTCGATATCGAAGACAAAGGGAGTTGAGGGAAAATCAAGAGGAGCACGACGCAAATTGGAAGAGAGGCTCGGTCTCAGATCTCTTCGGAGGTTATCGCGCCTTACATTTATTTTTTTTTTAAAGTGAGTTGAGATATGATGTATATTGGAACGATTTTCCGTCATCCCTTGTCAAATATGGTTTTGAAACAAACCGGTTTCGGCGTTGTGCCATCATCAGTGTCGATTTTCGTTCTGATCTGTTGTTGTCGTTTGTCCTGTATTTATAGTTCGTAGGTATATTAGCAGGTATTGTCAAATTGATTCTTGTGTATATTTAGTTATGTGTATGTGCTGTATGTTCATTCAGAACCGAGGGTATTTACTAATCGATTTGTGAGGCTGACTGGGGTTTGACCTTCTTTGTCGGTTTTTTGTTTTCGTATGTTAATTGTTTTGTGTTTATTTGTTGTTGTGTGTTTGTCTGTTGTACCTGTGTGATTAAGTTGTTTCCTGTAAACAAGTTTTAAAGGCTCGAATATTGTGTTTATCTGTTCGTTTATTATTCTACCGTCGAATGTTTTTTGTTTGTAGATTTCCATGTTTTCGAGTGCGTTCAGACGTCGGCCCTTTTCTTGTATGTGAAGAACCCTAGCTATTTTATTGATGTTTGCTGGGGAACATTCATTCTCGACCATGTGATTCGCGAAGTTAGACTCGGGTATAATGTTTGGATTCCGTTTTTTTTTGTTGTAATCTCTAATATGTTCTCTGAACCTCGTTCTTATTTGCCGTCCTGTTTGTCCTATGTAACTATGCTGGCATCCGCAGGTTAGCTTGTATACGCCGTGGCTGCTAAACGGATCCTCTGAGTTAATGTTAGTTCTTAGTTTTCGCCCTAGATTGTTCGATGTTTTGAATGCTGTGTTAATGTTGTATTTTTTAAAGAAGTTTGCCAATTTATATGTTGCTTTTCCAGTATATGTCATAGTCGTCCAGCTATTATTTTCCTTTTCATTATTTCTTTTTGGTTCTCCATTTGTCCTTCTGAGCTTTTCTACTAGTGCTTTTTTATATCCGTTGTTTGCAGCGATATTATATATGACCTCAATTTCTCTCTTATATGCCTCTTGTGTAAGAGGTGTTCTTTCAAGTCTATGTACCAAGTGCCTTAATTCTGCATTTTTATGCTGTTGAGGGTGATTTGAGGTATTGTGTATTATTGTGTCGTTGGCCGTTGACTTTCTATATATGTCATAGTTAAATCTTTTGGCTTCTTTATCAATATTTATCGTGAGGTCTAGATAGTTGATTCCTCCGTCTTTTTCGGTTTCCATTATAAATTTTATATTTCCGTGCTGCTTGTTGAGGTACTCCAGTACAAGCTCTTCGTTATTAGTAGTTAAAACGCATATTATGTCATCCACGTATCTAGCATAAAATGACACGCCTAATTTGGACTTCAGCTCCTGTACATACTTTTCTTCCAGATTTTGCATGAGCACTTCCATAAGAATTGCTGATGTGGTGCTTCCCATTCCAAGACCGTTTGTTTGTCTATATATTTTATTGTTGAATTGAAAATAGTTTTGACGTAAAGTGGTTCTTGGCGTATTTGTTATTTGCATACTTTTCACTTTGTTTTTTGTGTTATGAACTATTGTTGAGCTAACTTTGTCCAAAGTCTCCGATAGTGGTATGGATGGGTATAAATCTTTTATGTCAAAAGATACCAATTTGCTGTTTCTTGTTAGCGCTACGGTCTCGAGTCTCTCTATTAGTTCTGTTGTGTTAGCTATTGTATATTCGTTCCTTAGCTCCAGAGTATCTATCAATATCGTTTTTAAATATTTGGATAGTTTGTAACATGGTGCCGATTTAAAATTAATGATGGGCCTCATTGGCATGTCCGGCTTGTGGACTTTTGGTAGCAACCAGTGGAGGAGCCGAAGGGTTCATTTGGACCAATCTATGTGCGATGTTAGAATCTACTATATTTGTTGCATTTTTTATAGCAACTTTGATTTGTTTTTGGTATTCATCTGTGGGATCCTCTCTCATTCTACGACATTTCATTTCCTCTATGAGATCCTCGGTTTTGGATATATATTGCCCTTTTTCGATTAGCACAGTGGTGTTTCCTTTGTCCGCTTTCGTTGTGACAATATTGTTTTTCCTTAGTTTATGCCGTAGATTCTTTATTGTTTTATCCTCTGTATTCGATGTTTGTCCTTCTTGTGCTTTCACCTCCTTTTTTATGATTTCCCTGCACATGTGTCTTGTGTGCTCCTGTTCTTCCTGTGGTATCAATGATATTGCGATCTCCGTATCTACAATCGCTTGATCCATTTTTCTTACTGTATTCTGGTCCATTATATTATGCTTCAGGCCCTTTACGAGAAGTTGTGCCTCTTCCTTGGTAATGGCCACTGTTGTGAGGTTAACGAACTTGTCACGAAACTGGTGAGTGTTTTGGTTTTGGTTACCCTCTCTTCGTCCTGCCAGCTTGTCCAATTTTCGGTTCAGCGACCTGTATTTTTGTTGCAGTTCCTGATCGACCTCTGTCTTAATGCGGTCGAAACATTCCATTAATGTAGTCGTAGGTAGTTGTTCTGTCAATCTTAAATGGATAGATAATAACTCGGCATTTATCTCATCCTTCTTCGAGTATAAGCTTTCCAACTCATATTTTTAAAAATCCTTTTCCCCTTTTCTAACTGTTTTCCTGCTAGATTTGGTATTTGCCTTTATTGTTATTTTTGCGAATTTCGGAGTAACATTCAATTCCAGGCATTGTTTGTTGAACCAAATGCTCGCCTTTGCTTTATATATTTTCAGTAGGCGTCGCTTGTAAATTGTTAGTAGTAGTAGGTATATGAGCAGGTATTGTCAAATTGATGCTTGTGTATATTTAGTTATGTGTATGTGCTGTGTGTTCATTCAGAACCGAGGGTGGTGTACTAATCGATTTGTGTGTCTGACTGGGGTAGGTAGAAATCTGTGATTTTAGTCGTTTGACCTTCTTTGTCGGTTTTTTGTTTTGGTGTGTTAATTGTTTTGTGTTTATTTGTTGTTGTGTGTTTGTCTGTTGTACCTGTGTGATTAAGTTGTTTCCTGTAAACAAGTTTTAAAGGCTCGAATATTGTGTCAGAAATTGTGTTTATCTGTTCGTTTATTATTCTACCGTCGAATGTTTTCTGTTTGTAGATTTCCATGTTTTCGAGTACGTTGAGACGTCGGCCCTTTTCCTGTATGTGAAGAACTCTAACTGTTTTATTGATGTTTGCTGGGGAACATTCATTCTCGACCATGTGATTCGCGAAGTTAGACTCGGGTATAATGTTTGGATTCCGTATTTTTTTGTTGTAATCTCTAATATGTTCTCTGAACCTCGTTCTTATTTGCCGTTGAGATAAGTATGTGAACTAAGTTTAGTAAAGATATATCGATTTTTGCTCAGGTTATCATGTTAACGGCCAAGCGGAAGTACAGGCGGTCGACTGTGTATAAAAACTGGGCGTGGCTTCAACCGATTTCACCCATTTTCACAGAAAACAGTTATCGCCACAGAATCTATGCCCCTACCAAATTTCACAAGGATTGGTATATTTTTGTTCGACATATGGCATTAAAAGTATTCTAGACGAATTAAATGAAAAAGGGCGGAGCCGCGCCCATTTTGAAATTTTCTTTTATTTTTGTATTTTGTTACACCATATCATTACTGGAGTTGAATGTTGACTTAATTTACTTATATACTGTAAAGATGTTACATTTTTTGTTAAAATTTGACTTAAAAAAATGTTTGCTAATTTTTATTAAGCATATATATAGTAATAATAGTAACGTTCCTGCCAAATTTCATCATGATATCTTCAACGACTGCCAAATGACAGCTTGCAAAACTTTTAAATTACCTTCTTTTAAAAGTGGGCGGTGCCACGCCCATTGTCCAAAATTTTACTCATTTTCTATTCTGCGTTATAAGTTCAACTCACCTACCAAGTTTCATCGCTTTATCCGTCTTTGGTAATGAATTATCGCACTTTTTCGGTTTTTTCCGATATCGTTCATTTTAAATACCGATCTGAGATGAGTGCTCAGGAACCTACGTACCAAATTTCATCAAGATACCTCAAAATTTACTGAAGTTATCGTGATAACGGACGGACGGACGGACATGGCTCAATCAAATTTTTTTTCGATCCTGATGATTTTGATATATGGAAGTCTATATCTATCTCGATTACTTTATACCTGGACAACCAACCGTTATCCAATCAAAGTTAATATACTCTGTGAGCTCTGCTCAACTGAGTGTAAAAACAATATATGGTGAAAAAATTACCCTGCATAAAATAGTGCAACTAATCCCAAAGAGAGCGGCCTCGGTTGAGCATAATTGATCCCCTCTAGTCCGTTTTGGGTAAAGTTGGGATTATAGAGGTTGAAATCTATGTAGCCCATTTTAAGAAACATAAAACGCGACAACGAAGTAAGTTAAATAAAAAAGATTATGGGCGATTGATTCGAAATATTTAAGAAAAATGCGGAGACCTGTAACTAACCTAAATGACTTGGACCATATGTTCCATTATCGTCGACCCATATCTATTGGAATGAGTTGGCGACTTAATAAGTTTTTTACTTAGATGTATCTAAATATGTTCTGCAAGTTTTAATATTGGGTTTAAACTGTACATAACTTGCACCATACGAAAACCTAACACTTTTTGATGAGAAAAGAGATTAGTCTTCATTCGTTCCCATATGGTACCCGTTCGGGTATAAATGGGTATAACTAGTCTCTTCGTACGACATGCTCAAAGAAAAGGGAACAAGAGAAAAAAACTAGCATTGGTCGCATACTCCATTGCGACTCATCCCGGATGCATTTTTTGCAGGGTGGATGACAAAATTAGTTATTCACTCATACTTATGTATGGTTTTTTTTTTGTTTTAATAAGTGAACACTTAAATAATGAGATAAAGCCTTGCGAAAATAATCATACTTATTCCATTATATTTGAAATAACATATATGTATGTATACTTGTAGAAACACAATTCATATCTTAAAGAAAGCGAAATGCATTTCTTAATGTGACACACTTTGACTTTGAATTGGTATTTTTTATCGATAAAGAATTTATATGTTATAATTATTTATGAATATTTTTACGTACACATACATACATACATAAAAATGTATATAGGTATATATACATAAGGGTTGTTCATAAAAATGAAATATACTATTTTCATTCTGAACCTTTGCAACGGTATACCACCTGATAAAATGTGCAAAATATTAGCAATTGCGACCAGCTACGCTTACATGTATACAGTAGTTAAGATCGTAGACGACATGTAAACCGCAACAAAGAGCATAGACCACAGTATACATACATATGCATGGAAGACTGCAGCGAATATTAGATGTAGATATATATGAGAGAAGTAAAAAAAGCAACTAATCGGAAAGGCTGTTCGCGAAAAGTCAAGGTTCTGGGAGAAATAGGTGAACGAGGCAACTGTGAGTATATATAAAGCGCAATCTGGGAAAGAGTTAATCAGTTTGATTTTAACGTGTTATAAGTAAAGTACGCGAATACATTTAATTATGAAGTTTTGCTACCTTAATAGTGCTGAAAGTAAAGATCATTTTGCATACAAAATATTTGAGTTTACTTGTTCAGTGATTTGAAATAACAAAAGGCACATGAATTTCCAATCAAAATTCAGTTTTCTCTGATTTAAATTTTGCTTCCTTTTTGCTATGGCCCTTTTCAAAGTTTTCAAATGTAAAATATAGTCTGATAGTTTACCCCTGAGACAAAAATTACACACATATATAAGTGATATTTTCAACTATTTTGGAAATAATTCAATTTCGATAGAAGATGAAAACATAAGTCTAAAATTTAAAACACGCACAACAAAATTTTAATTCTTATTCTTATCGCCTCACCGCCTCCATTCCGCGAACCTTAAGAAGTTTTCAATTACCCTGCGCCTTCTGTTATCGTTCGAATCACTGAACTGTCGAACTCAACTCTTCTGTATGTATATAAAACGTTCTTTATTCACAGCACTACTATGGTAGTAGAACTTTACAATGTATTCGCGTACTTTACTTATAACGTGTTAAAATAAAATTTTTTTATCCTTTCCTAGACTGGGCTCTTTATATACTCTCAGTTTCCTTATTCTAGACTTTTCGCGAACAACATTCTCGATTAGTTGCTTATTAACTTCTCTCATATCTCTGCATCTCATATTCACTGTTGTTTTCTTGTTTGACATAAAGTAAGAAACGTAAAGGCAGAACGAAAATGATAGAGAATAGCTATCATCCGGTGGGTAAATTCCTGAGCCAGATAAATAATTTTGCATGTAAATGCAACAACAACGATTTGAGCCAGGTAAATCCAGATAGAAGTCTGGTTCAATTTGTGAGCCAGATAATTTGTTACGTACTTCTTTTTAGGTTGGCAACGCGGCCTTTAACCTTTAACTCTGGAGGTGGTGGTAAAATTGACACTCTCTTACTATTTTTTTAAGTTGCTCTCTTATGCTGCACTCTTTGAGTTTCATTTTCTCAGTAGCTTCTCAACTCGTGTTGATTTTTGATCAGTTGTGTTTTGGCTGTTATAGGTGTAGCACGAGCGGAGAAATACGTATGTTGGGGTAAAAATTACCTTTCCTACAGGTTTAAGCAAGCTTTTTTAAGAAAATGTTTTACTACCACGTCCAGATAAGCGTAAGTTTTCAATAGAAAAAAATTTACCCCACGTCGGACTTAGTGTTAGTTTATCATAGAAAATATATGACCACTCCTCCGTCTAGCTAGTAATAAATTATTTAGTAGAGAAAATTTGTTTCGCGATTTGTTAAATTTTAAATTATGTGACCTATTTATGGATGTACATATATAGGTCACGTAAGGATCAAAATCATTAAGCGAGTCTTTGATAGCCGAAATGCTTGAAGATGATGAGGACTTCAGCGACTTTGAAGATGACATTACTGATCCGACGTTTTGTCTTGAAGAAGTGGAATCCAGCGATGAAGACTATGATTCCGATGGAGCAGTTGAAGATAATTCTGAGGAGATTGAAGCCGTTGAAAGGCTTAAACGAAAGACTCCACATGTTTGTTTACATTGCGAGAAGCCAATGTGTATGGGCTGTAAAACGTGTATGTATAAACTGCGCAAATACAGAAATGGATGAGTAAAAAATACCCCCAAAAGACTGACCTGTGGATTCCAGAGTACAACTTTTTTTAAGATAATTTATTTCATACATTTATATACATACATTTGGCTGTGAAAAAATGCCTTTTAAGTTTAACACACATTTTAATTTATAACTTTTTTTCTTAATTTACTATGTTGTGTTTTTTATAAAATGAAAAATAAAGCCCTTGTAAAATAAAGCGGGTATTTTGTTTTTGAAAAATAAAAAAATGGCCTGTTGTATTTATTTTACTTGGAAAAAGATATAAGATGTTATTGTACAAAAAAAACTATGTAAAATCAAATATTTTTTAAAATATCTAAATAATTTTGCAAGGGGTCAAATTTACCACCACGTCACAGATTATGTCCCAAAAATTCACCTCCATAGTTAAAGGTTAATATACCTACTTTTTCAAAAATAGACGTCGGTGCTTAGCCTTTCGCCGTATGAGTTAAATGAAAAACAGCGGCGACATCTGCCTATCACATTTCACGTGTGCGAAAATTTCACGACATCTGCCTCTCAAGTCTCTCAATGATCAAGAACATTCCCGTGAGAATTGAACGTGAACCGGAGCTGTAAAACTCACTGAAAGACGGCAAATACCATTGCTAGACGAAATCCTTTTGAGGCCAATCGTTCGTCTGAGCTATCGTTCACAATACAGAATAAAGCCTAAGTCTTTATATTTTATCTTGCGTTTCCGATGAAAATTGCTGCAGTTTCGTTTCTGTTATTGCCTGTTCGATTTTTATTTTATTTATGAAAGTCAAAATTCTGTAAGTAATCAGACAGCAAAAAACATTAAATTTTGCGCAAAGTTTAATGTTTTTTTGCTGTCTGATTACTTTCTGAATTCTGAAATTTGACTTCTGAAATTTGACTTCTGGGTTTAGACTTCTGAAATTTGTTTTCCGAATTTTTGTTTCTGAATTTTGACTTCTGAATTTTGGCTTTCTGAAAAAAGGGTTCTGATTAATGTTTTCTGAAAAAATGTGTTTCTGTATTTTTGTTTTCTGAATTTATGGGGGGAACCCGTTGCTGCTGTGTACATCGCTTGAAGGCATAAAAGTGAAAGAATCATTAATTTGTTATTTACGGATCACCCTTAAATACATATGTATTTATGTACAATGTAGATCTTTCTGTTTTATCACTTCACACACAATCGGAAGGCGTCGTAGTTGTGGCGTCTAAGTGACAGCATAAATTAGTGGCGCGCGATTGAGCAACCACTGCCATTGCTTGGACGGCTAACATTTGTGAGTGTACCAAATCTTTGTGGGAGATGTTTTTGTGTGAAGAAACGCGTTATTCATGATTTTTTAGTGTTTTATTTTACCAAAGAAAATTAGGTCATATTGGCAGGGGACAATTTGTTTTATATTGTCTAATTAATTGTCACTCAAGCAAGTGTTGTGTGGCGTTTGCGTAAAATTTTAAAAATTATTTATTTAATCGGATAATTTCTGCCCTTAGGTTAGGTAAGTTTAGGTGGTAGCAGGACTGATAGGGGATGCTCACTTGGACAACATGAAGGTCCGTTGTGATACCATATACTATAAAATAACGCTGACATTGCTATAGATACTTAGAAAATCGTTGCGTAGCAAGGATATAGTTTCGAGTGAGACCGATCTCAACCTTGGATAAATACTACGGAAATCCAAGTGAGTCGCGACCGAAGTACTTTCGCCTAGTTCTGGCAAACGATGGGCAATCAAGTGTAAAGTGACTCGATGATTTCACTTCATCATCCTCCATACAGCTGCAGCAGGATGGGGTTTCCAGTATATTGAGACGTACCGCAGGGACTCCCATTGTCAAAACCCTTAAAAATGAAACAAATTTTTTCTTCTAAACTGCTATGAAATCCTTAAAACCTGCTAACATTAATTCGTAGAGAAGTTTTACGCAATTTTTCTCTTTATTTCTGTTTCGACTGAAATATTGTCTTGCCTATTTGAAGGTAATGTAAAGATAAGCAATATGGCCAAAATTGATAAATAGACCCAATACAGCCTTCGAAGCAGGCATGAGCATTTTACAAGTGCCGGTTACAAGTGTCCCAGTATGAGTGTTTTACTCGCTACTGCTCGTCCTGCAGAGTATGTTTCTTTTATATGGCAAAAGATGATACTCATGATACTCTACGATAACTAACGATAATAGAGAATTCCAAGGGAGATCAAATCTTGCTCCACCTATTTCTTTCAGCTTAGAAAAGTTTCTTCCAGAGAAGCGATAACTTATCATCTCTCGACATCTTCCATGATTTCAAGCCTGATGCCTATACAAATATGATGAGAGACTTTTACAGAGTAACTTTTGTTATTCAATTGCTAACTCGGCGCAATGTAACCTTTTTGACAAGAGTAACACACCGGTGGACTTAAAGGCTTCCATTTTATTGCGCTGTTTATTGTAGTTCGTATTTAGACGAAGTCCTATAAAATTTTTAATTTATATTCGACAACATTTTTGTGCTCCTAAAAGTTTAATTAGCCGATGTTTTATTTAATGGCAACAAGTTCTTCGTCTTGCCCTCCTTCATCGCAAAAAGAAGTTGAGGGATTTTAAGTCTGTGAAGCTGTTCGAGTAACTAAGCTCAAGAAGAGGTAATTTTGAGACAAGGCTTTCAATACATATCAAGGCGAATTCAGTACCAGGTGTTGTTCTCCCAACAGCTGATTGCTTCTACTTGATTATTTCCCATACATCGTCTGGCACTTTAATTTGTCAATTAATTGAAATCAATTAAGATTTTCCTTTGACATGACATTCTTCTGCACGGCGAATTGGTTGAATTGGTACAGATTTTAAATTTATGTTATTCATTTTTCGCTTGAACTCCGATTTTTGAAATTAGTTTCAGGAAGTATCAGGAATAATTCGCACATGGGGAACGAAGTCGGGAAATCTCAGCCTACCATAAACTAACATCTTCCGTTTTAACTTTGCTTACATTTGATAGATTTCCTTCCACAGTCTTTAGTATGTAGATGATATGATGACACCTATTTTAAAGTAAACGTCGGTAGCAGATCAGTGCTGATGGTAAACAAAGCACTGTAGAGTTTCCAAATTATTGACAGTGCAGTTTTTGTCTCGTACGCTCCACCAAACCAATAACTCATACAAAAGTATAGGCTTGACTGGTACTACATGGACTACCCCCAATTCTCCCTGGTAGTACCACATTAAATTTTAAGGGACGCTTTTTTGCACGGTGCAACCTTTAGAGTTATTACCTTACCAGCTATAACCTCTACATGATAGTCATGCTGGTCAGCAGTAAATCTTATCATTTCGCTATATCGCAGACTAAGAGTATCCTATAAAGCAAACCTGATTTCCTTGGGTTTCTCATAAGCTGTAATTCGATATGAAGAAAATCAATCACTTTTACATTAATTCACCTGGCAATCAGTTATTAAACAAAACAATTAAATAAACATTAAATCAATTATAAATGACAATATAAAAGAAAATCATTTGCGTTTAATACTTCATTTGCTTAATATAATTTTTTGCTTAAATTTATATAATAATTGCATATTTATCAATTAATCAATACACATTTTTTACGTACTTACATACATACTTATCAACATTGTCAAATTAAAGCCGACAATGGGCCTGGTGATCGCTTATTTAAAAATTAAAAACAAAAAAATACTTTTAAAAGCACATTAATTTCAAATTCATTCTGCTCAAAATTATATGGTTGTGCGCTCGTAAAACTCATCATTAAATTTTCTTCGTACTCGCCATAGCCGACGCGCGCAGTCCATAAATCCTTTGAAAAACTTTTCTCTGTTGTTGTTGTTGTTGTTGTATTAACGATAAAGACACTCCCCCAAAGCTTCCATGAGGAACTTCGGATCGCCAGAGCCTCGGCTGTTAATGAAACAGGATTCGCCACGGGTAGGTGAGGTTGGAAATTGGGTTGGAGAAGCTATATATTGCGCTGGTAACCCCTTAAGAGGGTTGCGCTACATAACCCCTTAAATAAATTTGGTATTTTAGTCGCCTCTTACGACAGGCATACTTACCGCGGGTATATTCTAATCCCCCTAACCCGCTGGAAGGGGGGGGGGGGGACATTTCTCTCGAACACTCCAAGAACCGTCTCATCTGATGTTGTCATTGTGCATGCTTCTGCATCATATAGCAGAACGGGTATGATAAGTGACTTGTAGAGCATGATTTTCTTTTCCCTCTACTTTTCAATTTCCTACTTAATCCAAAGTAGCATTTATTAGCGAGAGTGATTATTCGCTGGACTTCAAACGATCTCTTTTACTATTTCGAAATTATGGCTGCCAACAGTGGCGTGGTTGCCCAGGCGCGTATGCGCTGAATCTTTGCTTGACATCAGGTACTTCGTTTTTCCCTCATTCACCATCAAATCCATACAATCTTCTCCAGCATCAAATAGCAGAAATTACACTGTGTTAGACCTCTTACAGTTTCGGTCGAGTCGGAGAGGTCTTTTCCAATTTTGTGTTGCTCAGCGTCATTATGCACAGCCGGATAAGTTTTGCGGAGAAACGAAATTCAGATATAGCGGCATATTTGCATCTGCTTTTCGTACTGTCTTTAATTTGACGAAGAGATGATGTATGTCAATTAATTTTTAGGGTTTTTTTGTGTGAGAACCTGGTCGCTGCTAGATTCGCCACACTGATAAGGTCCAATCATCCGATATGCGGTGAGCTTCAATATTTCTGCGATAGTTGGCGCAGTTTGCAGGATCCCACTTCTTGTGGACTGGGAAAAGAACACTTAGGTTCCAATTGTTGGGCAGGTACTCGTTGACCACGTTTTATATAAAAATTGATGCCTTACCAACTCCTTGCCGCCATATTTAAAAAGAACCGCTGTCAATCCATCAGCACCCGCGGCCTTGTTGATTATTTATTCTGGTGATCGTTATTTTTACTTGATCGTATTTGGAGGGGACAACATTTGTTCCATCAGCACCGGTTTTGGGCTCGGGTTCATCATCTCCTCTATGTGTTTCATCGCTCTCTCCATTTAGGAATATAGAGAAGTGTTCCCTCCATATTCTAAGCACCCTTTGAACATCGGTTACCAGGTCGCCGGTTTCTTTATTACCGGAGTTTGACCCTGGCTTAAATCCTTCCATATGTAGCAGGAATTTTTGGTTAAACTTGGGGTGTTACTACTGGTAGCTAGCACCACAAGCTCTTCGCACTCCAGCTTTTATGCCCCTGCTTTTTTGTTCCTGTAAGGGCGTCTCGCTTCTCATTTCTACTCGCTGTAGTTTTGTTCGTTTTTAAGGTTACCCCGTGCGCAGCATTCTTTATCGTAACAGGTTTTTTTCCGTAGTCGCCGGTAACAATTTTTTTCTTCGCGTTGGTTGAAAGTGCCTTAAAGTTATGCTCGCACTGCTCCTGCATTACTTGGGGTTAACTGTGCTCTCAGAGAGCAGGTGTGAAAGTCGAGTTGCGAAGTTATTGGCAGTATGTTGCGATTACAGTCTTTTGACGTCTAGTTTTCTTTGTGTTTTTTGTTTCTTGCTTTTAGTCGCACAAAGAAGGGAGCGTACTTTAGTTGCAACGAGATAGTGATCCGAGTCGATGTTACATCTAAACCACTGAAAGCATGCTTTCTGGTTACCCATATTTCGATCAGGGGACAACGATGTAGCTTGATGTATGTACATACATGTTCATGCTTAAGCCTAGTGCTGGCTATGACCATGTTTTGAGCATCGGCGAAGTCGATTAGCCTTAGCCCATTAGGGGAGGTTTCGAAGGCTGATATTTCCAACCGAGGGACCAAAAATATATCCTTTGCCCACCCTGGCGTTTAAGTCGTCAAGCACTACTTTTATATCATCGCGAGCAGCGTTCTTACATATATATGTGGCAACGCTATTCAGCTGAGCGTAGGAGAAAACCAGCAACACTCATTTAATACTTTTTAACATTTTAGTTTTATGAAACCCTTTAATTTTTTCCGTTATTTGTTCTTCTTGTTTTTTCACTTGGTAAAGCAAAGGCACGTTTTTGTAAAGCTCTAAAGAGAATTTCTTTTTAATAATTGGTACGAGAAACATTGGTAAGTCTAAAGTGGGGACCCTGTATAGCATTAAAACTCAATATAATAGGAGGAAACAACGACAATGAAAGTGCTCAACCTCTTCCACTGCAAATCATGCAGCCGGCAAGCAATCAAACACAACCTCAAAATATTTTGCCAATTACGCCAATGCAAAATACGCTGCCTGAGTTTCCCGTGGATGCAGCAGTAGTTCCGCGTATTAATCCACGAAGTATGACAGAAACTAACATTGAATCATATTTCTTATCCATCGAATTCTGGTTTGCGGCTACCGGAGTTACCAACGATAACAGAAAGTACAATTTAGTTATGGCAAACTTCGCGGACTGTCAACAACGAAGAGTACAACGTGTTCTCTCTGATATGCCATTGTGTGATTTAAAATCTAGCCAACTTTTCAACGAAATGCGACGCGTAGCTGGGAGAGCACTTTCCGAAACCGTGCTCGTAGACTTGTGGGCATCACGTTGGCTACCACACGCCCAAGCCACAGTTATCGCCTTGGAAGGTGATATAGTAGATAGGGTTACAATTGCCGATTCTCTCAATTTTCGACAAATTAATGCGATGGGCGCTTCAAGCACATCTATGCCTCCAGGTGCTCAAAAGAACGAGTCACTTGCATTCCAGGAACTACAGCAACAAATAGTCCAACTCACAAAACGATTTCAGTCCATGTCAGATCGTAAACCGAGAAGTCGCAGTCGAAGCAGACGTGATTACCAACACAACACGCACAAGGAAGCAAACCGTGCAAACGATGACCATCGACTCGGTGCAAGTGCACGGAAATGCAAAGCACCTTGCACGTTCAACAAACGCGAGACGATGCAATGAATATACACAACCGAAACTTCAACGCACACTCGCAACGTACAACAAGCAGTCATACATCGCCTCAAATTATACGATAATCTTTCAATTTACCAATTTTTAGTAGAAACTGGAGCAGATGTTTCATTTATTCCACGGAGCATACGTACTGGTAAACTCAAACCTTCAACAGTAAAACCTTTCGCTGCTAACGGCACACCAATAAAAGTCTACGGTGAGGTTCTTCTTAAAATAAATTTAGGCCTACGGCGCGAGTTTCTTTGGAATTTCCTCTTTGCCGGCGTAACACGCGGAATAATAGGGGCCAATTTTTAAGCCATTTTGGTCTACTAGTCGACTTAAGGCAAAAGCGCTTAGTTGACAATCTAACATCTCTGATCACAACCGGGAAGCTCGTACACAGTAATACTTTATCCATCAAAACATTCGACACACAGTGTGCATACGCAATCCTGCTCAAAGAATGCGGCAGCCTAACACGGTTGGCTCAGTTAGGAAGCCCTGCGATATCAACAGTAGTGCATCATATAGAGACTCATGGCCCTCCAGTATCCGCACGAGCCAGACGTCTCTGTTCGGATAAGTTAGCAGCAGCAAAATCAGAATTCGACAATTTGATAAACTGAGGTATCTGTCGGCCTTCAAGTAGCAGTTGGGCTATTCCTCTCCATATGGTGGCCATTTGGCCTCTTCGAATTTATGTTCATGCCATTCGGGCTGCGGAATGCTGCACAATCTCTACAGAGGCTAATTCACGAAGTCCCACGTGGGCTCGAATTTGTCTTTCCGTACATGGACGACATTTGCGTAGCGTCATCGTCCTCTGCCGAACATTTATCGCACCTTCGCCAGCTTTTTGAGCGCTTAGATAAGCACAACCTAAAAATAAATGCTACGAAATCTGTGTTTGGTAAATCAAAAATCACATTCTTGGGGCATACTCTCTGCTATGATGGTGTTAAGCCACTGCAGCAACGCGTTCAAGCAATTCAGGAGTTTAAGAGACCAACAACCGTAGACGAGCTTAATCGTTTCCTTACTACAATAAACGTTTACAGACGGCTTATCCCACATGCTGTCGAAACGCAATTACCTCTGTTGGTCATGTACCCCGGGAATGTAAAAACGACCGCTCAAAGTTCAGATGGACGGATACAGCTATAACTGCCTTCGAAAAATGCAAAACGCAGCTTATGAAATCCGCTCTCTTCGCACACCCATCAAAATACGCAGAATTGTATTTGTGGGTTGACGCATCGAATAAGGCAGCAGGTGCTATTTTGCATCAGGTTACAGCTAGGAATCTCGAACCATTTGGATATTTCTCGAAAAAGTTCGATAAAACACAGATCCGTTACAGTACATACGACCGAGAACTTACAGCGATGTTCTTAGCAGTGCGTCATTTTAAGTACATGGTGGAAGGGCGAAGATGCCATATTTGCACCGACCACAAACCACTAATTTACGCATTTCATAAGAACCCTGAGAAGACATCGAGCAGGCAAGCTCGCCAGTTGGACTTTATATCCCAGATAAAAACCGACATTCGACACGTCGAAGGGAAAAACAATGTAGCAGCTGACATGTTCTCAAGAATCGCAACGCTTGACTCAAGAGGCATAGACTACGACAAGTTAGCAGATGATCAGCAAATAGACTAAGAGCTACAGCGGCTGCATCAAGGCAGCGCATACTCGTCCCTGCAACTTAAGTTATTCAGCGTACCCGGTAGTAACAAGCACATAATCTGCGACTGTTCAACAGGTAACATCAGACCATTTATCACCAAAAAATTTCGCGCAGCCGTCTTAAAGACAACACGTGGTTTATGTCACCCAGGTACACGTGCTACAGCAAAATTGGTTTCCATCAGATTCGTTTGACCAGGTCTCAAGCGTGACAGAAAAGCTTTCGCTCGGTCGTGTATGCAATGTCAAAAAGCCAAAGTTACTCGGAACACATTCTCGCCTCTCACGCGATATGAATCGGGTCATACGCGGTTTGACCACATCAACGTCTACGTTGTAGGGCCGTTTCCTCTTCACAACGACAATCGTTACGCCTTCACCATCATCAATCGCTTTTCCAGATGGCCCGAGGCAGTTCCAATTCCAGATATGACAGCAACAACTATTTTAAAAGCACCCATAACTAATTGGATCGCCAGGTTCGAAGTACCTACTACTATAACTTCGGATCAAGGGCGACAATTTACATCCACGTTATTTAAAGAACTAACTAAATCACTCGGAATAACGCATTTAAAAACAATAGCCTATCACCCGCAGGCTAACGGGATAGTGGAGAGATGGCACCGAATATTAAAAGCTGCCATCCTTTGCATCGAACCAGAACACTGGACTGATTTCCTACCGACTATTCTACTAGGTTTACAAAGAGGATCTAGGAGCATCACCTGCTGAATTAACCTATGGTACAGCATCCCATCGGAATTTTTCACACACAACTTTCAAATTAAAACGCAATCGGAATCCGTTACCGAGCTTAGAGAGGTAATGAACTCCATCAGCCCCACCGAAACAGCGTAGCATGGAAAGAAGAAAATGCTTATTCATCCGGATCTATCAACTTGCGAGCACGTATTTATGCGGAACGATTCAGTACGTCCACCATTTTCAAAACCGTACGAAGTACCTTACAAGGTAATGTCGAAATCAGATAAGTTCTATAAGATCATCGTAAGATAGAAACCAGTCAACATTTCCATCGACAGACTGAAGCCAGCGTACTTACCTACGGAAGACGTGTCGCCACAAAGCAAAATGTGTCGAACTTTATCGACTGGGTCAGAACCACGGCGGTAAAATTTGTTCCATACAAATCACAATAAACGGTTCACCCAGCCTAAGGGGGATACTGTGGAAAAGCTATTAAACTGAGCGTAGGAGAAAACCAGCAACACTAATTTAATACTTTTTAACATTTTAGTTTTATGAAACCCTTTAATTTTTTCCGTTTTGACACTTATTTTAAAATTTTCTTAACATTGAAAATTAATAAAGAGAAAAAATCGCAAATCGGCGAAAATCTAAGATTTTATTCAAGTTCAAAACAACTCTTATTATGTAAAATTTTTGATAATTTTTGCTATAATATTTGTTACGAATTTCGAATTTAAATATTCAAGTCAAACTTTGGAGCTTCTGACCCAATGTACATCATTGCAATTAGATGCGATAGCTTTCAGCGTTTATCTTACATCTTTATAAACACACTGTATGCATGTGTTTGTATATTTACATATGTTTATACTCATTTACCTACAAGTTTTAAAAATAAATCGTCACATATGACACTTAAACAGTGGCACTTGCAAACTAAATGTATTCATATTTGCATTCATATTTGTCTTTACATAAGACGGTATTAAAATTCGTATAGCTACCATTGCTGATTACCTGAGACTGTGCTTTTTTGTAATATTTTCGGAATGCTTTTAGTATCATTCTGTATCAAACTCAAAAATTTTTCGTAACGATGTAGGAACTAGTTCGGATATCTGCGGGATAATTTCGCCTCTACTACAGGATTATTCCGAATTTATTTTTTAAATGCTTTGGGATTTTTATCGGAACCATGTCAGAAATAGTCTAGTGTAATTTCGTTATAATTTAGAGACTTTTTGAGAAGAGCTTCATCAGCTCGTTATCTTTTACAACCCTTATAGACGAGTTATCCATTCGTTATCGAAAGCGAGCCTATCATCGAGTTATTGATTTTTCATGGTCGAGTCATCGGGTTGTCATTGGTTTCTCATCGGCTTTTTCCGCATCTGTTTAGTAGCAAACCCATGGGTCTTTGATAGTTTTGCTATGTATAACAAATCGATAAATCTTGGATAGCCCGACGGTAACAAACTGATTACAAAGCTGATTACAAACCGGTAACCCTTTATTAAAAATCGTCATTAACACAACATTATCATACTTAACTATTCGCAACTCAAAGTCGTATAAAACTTTTTAATAAAAACAAAAAGCAAACTTAACAGTACTAAAGTTAAATAGTTTACAAAGTTAATAGCGGGCATGAATCCAAAATGGTACACACTTAATGTATATATGCAAGAAATATGCACTAAATAAATAGATATATATGCAAAAACGTGCAAATACGCAAAATTAATCAGGGATCTATTAATCCTGTTGACACACAACGAGCTTATAACTTTGTTGTTGTTGTTGTTGGTGTTGTTGTTGTTGTTGTTCTTGTTCTTGTATCAACAAGAAAGACGGGAGTGGGGAGTCTTGCCTGCTAAATATGTGTATGATCAGGTCCCTTTTTCGCTCTTATTTGGAATCCAAATCTGCAAATAAAGTTTTGGTTGTAAAGATAGAGATTCGTGCTATTAGCGAGCTTTGGGCATTATTGGTCGCAGTGCTTTTGTTTAGCTATATTTTATTAAAATAATTTGTTAAAATTAAAGAAAAAAAAACTTTTTTAAAAATAAGCTTTTATTATTTTGGTTAATAAAATTAACTAAAAGGTAAACAATAAATTGACTCTAAAGAAATATAACACTTTATAAGTTCATTGTAAGCTTAAACGATAATTAGGCTTTTTCGTCTGCGACAAAAAATTCTATATCGTACATAATTATATATTTTTAACATTAAAACTTTACACCTAAATTATTAAATCTTACAGTTTATATCACAGTCCTAATTGTTCTAATAAAAAACGTGTTAAATTTTGATGGTATAATTAAGAACATTTAGGATCTCATTTTCTTGCTATCGCAATGTAACACGCTTTTATTAGAACAATTTGGACTTTGATATAAACTGTAAGCTTTAATAATTTAGGTGTAAGGTTTTAATGTTAAAAATATATAATTATGTACGATATAGAATTTTTTTGTCGCAGACGAAAAAGCCTAATTATCGTTTAAGCTTACAATGAACTTATAAAGTGTTATATTTCTTTAGAGTCAATTTATTGTTTACTTTTTAGTTAATTTTATTAACCAAAATAATAAAAGCTTATTTTTAAAAAAGTTTTTTTTTCTTTAATTTTATTTTTTACTTTTTAGTTCGTTTTATTAACAAGTAATAGAAGCTTGTTCTTAGAAAAGCCTTTTTCTTAAATTTAATTTAAATATGATTTTTTTTTTTTAATTTTTAGTAGAGTAAAATATTGTTTAAATTAGTTACCTAAACTTTACTTAGTTATTTGTAACGTTTCTCGTTCTATCCATTTCTTTTAATGCATCAACATTAGAGGGTTTCTTCGAAGTCAACTTTGAACAGTCAAGTTCTTCGATTCGAATACCTGCTAAAGACCTAACTCGGCTTTTGATAGAGAGCACATATAAAATTGTGTCAAACAGTGTTAACTAACTTAAAATCATATTTTATTGTGACTTGGCCTATGTGGCGTTCAGATTACAACTACTCATTGCAGATCTCTGCTCTGTGTGTTAAATCTGTTTTAAAATAATAGCCGTATTTTTTTTTACACGTAAACGTCTATACGCTTATAATTTATATGGACTGCTAAGCGCCAAACTTTAAATATACCTCTGAAGTTGCTGCGCATAAAATGTGTACTAATAAATTCCAATACGCATTATACGCAGATGTAACTGAAATATGTGTTTTTGTTTCACCCCCTACACTAATTCTATGTATTCTATGTGTGTCCACAATTCATCGCAACTGATTTAGCTATATGTTATACACAGGCATACAACAGAGGGTCGTGTCTCCGCTTTTCGGTACACGCTGTAGCTAGTTGTTTAACCACTGCCGCTAGATGGGTCTCCTAAGCATTATGTAAGCGAGGATAGGCGTTTTTTTCACGCGCAAACGTAAACCTATACGCGTGTATAAAAAAAAACACGGCTAATATTCCAACTTTCGCTTAGCTAAAATTCCATCGCCAAAAATCTGTAAAACAAAATCAAGTGCGCAGAAAAGTATGAAACACTTACCGATAAGAGCCTAACCGCGTTAGCGTTCGCTGTATCACAGAATTTTTACACTTTGAAAATGACGGCTGTTGTTTGCAAGGTTGCATTCCTTTGAGTGTTCGTTTTCACCATCTGGATTAACAAAGTCATGAGCCTGGGCATTCGCGCAATTTTAGTGATGTAAATTGCATGGCGTCAGCGCCAATGCGGTGCCAGCTCAATGGTAGCTCATTGACGAAATGACTCCAAGCGAATTTTTGACGCTACTTAGTAGTGAGTGCGTAGTACATTTTACTTGCGCTATTGAGTGAAACGACTTTTGTGTGTCAGGCACGAGTTTGGTGTTATTGGCGCTACTGGCAATGATGACACTGAGCTGTTGACGGTAGCGCTGGTAGTTCAGATTTTGAATCAGAGAAAGAATTGATGACCCGTGTAAATTATTATGGCTTTGGCCGTGTATATTATTATGGTGTATTTGTATATTTTAGATTTAATGCACAATTAATATGTGTGTGTTTGAGCGGCCAAATAATAACAGTAGTATTGCTAAAGTGCTGATTAGTTGACGGAATGTCGCTAATTTCCTAGCGATGATCAGCAGATTGTCAATATTTCGTTCAACGGACGCGCGAAATAATTGCCACAACTGTTCAAATTTTCCAAGATTTTCCATTCTTGATTTAACTTAAGCTGTTATGCCAATATTTTTCAGCCAGCTTTTTTCAAATAGGTAATTTTTCCAAAAGCGAAATAAATTACAGAAAAGATTACAGAGTTAAACAGCCTTAAAAATTCAGCTATGTTGGTTATACACTGAAATACAACAGAGGGTTGTGTCCCCGCTTTTCGCAAGCGTTGAGATTCACCACGCGTGACACGCGTGATTCACCACGTCCAAATATCACAATCCACGGATAGGTACCGGCGGGTTTGTATGGGACTTAGGCTGTTATGCCAAAGTAAATACAAATCTTTACCGATAACTGTGTTATCGATTAATTTATCGAATTCTAACAAAGTAATATTGCATTGTCATCGGAGTTATACATGTGTGCAAGATTTCAGCTCAATCGGACACCGGGAAGTGTATCAAATTTAACTTGCAAGATTCCATTACAGACAACAAAAGTGAAACTAAATAAAAGCTTATAAAAATAAACGATTGTGAGCACACAAAGAAATCTGTTTGTACTATGGCACTATTGTGAATATTTGATTAGAACTAACACTGCATCACCGGTAGTTGCTAACATTCGCCAGATGGCAGCGCAAGCGCATGTAAGTTTTTATTGATAGATGATGGACTGATAGAACAGCTTATTTCTGTTGATGTTTGATATGAGACGCACGGGTCCGGCTAGTACATTCATATTTGTCACAGGATCCCCCTCGCGTAGGTGGGGTTGATAATTTGGTTGCGGTTTAGCAGATTATATATTTGGTTACTACTGTTACTTCACAGTAGCAAATGCAGACACTGCTTAATGTTACAATAATTCTGTACAACCATTCAAAAATATTTTATAAGTTTTGATCTAATGCGTTCTTCTCACTTTTTTATATGATCTACTATAAATTCAGAAATATATATATACATACATATGTATACAAGATAAAATACATTATTTGTATATTTTTACTAAATATGGCATACGCGGGAATACAAAATGCAACAACGCGTACTTATGTTTAAAATTATTTGCATAAGTACGTAAAATTTTCTCAGTTTATTTATAAACAACTTTGTGGAGAAAAACGTGCGGAAAATTCCTTTGGCAATGTCAACTTACATACATAGCTCGTGCATTAATATCTGTTTTATTTACAACAAAAACATATAAATAGTTTACACGCACAAAAGTTGATTTCTGTTGATGCAGTCAGTCAGTCAGTCGACGCAATGCTATCGAATATTTTCTTCTCCCCAAGCCAAGATAAACAAATTGCGCGTTAATTTTCTTACATAAAGGGACTTGAATGAGTGGGCATATATTTTTAATTCTGTATTTCAGAGATAAAATGCCTCGAAACTCAAAATTTTCGGGACAAATCTCGAAATTGAGTATCGTAAATTATTTAAGAACAAGTAAGGACGGGACTGTCTTCGGCTGTGCCGAAGACTTCATACCTTTCATGAATAGGGCTGAACAATAATCTTATCCCATACGTAATCTACGAATAATCGGATGTATAAGATAAGAAATATTTAGTGAACAGATCTACATACCTAAACGATTTTTAAGATAAATATAAAATAAAAAATAGGTAGGTACTTTGTGTGAGGATGCAAAGTTTCAGGTTTTTTGTGGTCTGCGTGTAAAAACTATGACTACGAATCACGTATTTCAACAATATATGACGTAAACGTAACTATTTGACGAAATTTTATGAATTTTGAAGCTTCTAGCCGTAAAAAAGGGGCAAAAAAATACAGTTTATATGGGGTATATAATATATGTACCACCGATCTCTATGATTTTTTCAGACAACAATATATGCTATACACGTAAACATTTGGTGAAATTTGAACATATCTAAACGATTTTTAAAATAAATATAAAATTAAAAATAGGTAGGTACTTTGTGTGAGGATGCAAAGTTTCAGGTTTTTTGTGGTCTGCGTGTAAAAACTATGACTACGAATCACGTATTTCAAAAATATACGACGTAAACGTAACTATTTGATGAAACTTGATGAATTTTGAAGCTTCTATCCGTAAAAAAGGGGCAAAAATGACAGTTTATATGAAGTATATGATATATATACCACCGATCTCTATGATTTTTTCAGACAAAAGTATATGCTATATACGTAAGCATTTGGTGAAATTTGAAGCTTCTAGCTGTTAAAATGGGACAGAAATTGCGCAAATTTTCTTATCTGAACAATCGGTTGTATGAGATATATACTATATATACCACCGATCTCAATGATTTTTTCAGACAACAATACATACTATACACGTAAGCATTTGGTGAAATTTGAAGCTTCTAGCTGTTAAAATGGGGAAGAAATTGCGCAAAGTTTCTTATCTGAACAATCGGTTGTATGAGATATATACTATGTATACCACCGATCTCAATGATTTTTTCAGACATCAATATATGCTATACACGTAAGCATTTGGTGAAAATTGAAGCTTCTAGCTGTTAAAATGGGGCCGAAATCGCAAAAAAAATATATATATACTATATATACCATCATATATATATTATATATATCACCGATCTCTTTGTTTTTTGACACAACAATATATACTATATACGTAAGCAATCGGTGAAATTTGAAGCTTATAGCTGTTAAAATGGGGTAGAAATTTCGAAAAGTTTCTTATCTGAACAATCGGTTGTATGAGATATATACTATATATATAACCGTTCTGTATGATTTTTTCAGACAACAATATATGCCACATACGTAAGCATTCGGTGAAATTTGAAGCT
The DNA here is from genome assembly GCF_040869045.1 of Eurosta solidaginis. Classification (NCBI taxonomy): domain Eukaryota; kingdom Metazoa; phylum Arthropoda; class Insecta; order Diptera; family Tephritidae; genus Eurosta; species Eurosta solidaginis. The sequence goes on from NC_090323.1 coordinate 51,464,626, forward strand.
TCTAGCTGTTAAAATGGGGCTAAAATTGCGAATATATATATATATATATACCACCATATATATACTATATATAACACCGATCTGAATGATTTTTTCAGACAACAATATATGCTATATACGTAAGCATTCGTTGAAATTTGAAGCCTCTAGCTCTTAAAATAGGGCAGCAATTACGAAAAGTTTCTTATCTGAACAATCGGTTCTGGGGGATATATAGTATATATACGACCGATCTCATCAATTTTTTCAGGCAACAATATGTGCAATATACGAAATTATATGGTGAAGTTTGAAGCTTCAGTCTGTCAAATTGAGTAAGATATTACAAAAATCCTCTTTTTCTGAAAAATCGGTTGTATGGAAGATATATGCTTTAGTGGTCCGATCCGGCCAGTTCCGACAAATGTCTAATCGGACACCCAAACACACCCGCTCACCAATTTTATCAAGATATCCCAAAAATTGAGGGACTAGTTTGCATACAAACAGACAGACGGACAGACGGACATGGCTAAGTCAACTCAGCTCTTCAACCTGATTATTTCGGTATACTTAATGGTGGGTCTATCTATTTTCCTTTAAGGACTTACAATTTTCGGTTTCGTGACGAAATTTATATACCATTTCATTTTCATGAAAGGTATAAAAATGTGTCATTGCCATATAGAAGTGCTGAAATTACGTGGATTCTTATTCAGGTAACCACTCTTACTGCTCAAAAACTACCCGAATATAGTAGACCCCTGCTGTTTTTTAACAACAACAAAAACATAATATCAATCAACTCATTTTAAACTGGTAAAATGTCATCTATTTACTGCATAGATGTCGCTAACTCATCCGTGTGGACTAAAAACCACGCCTCTGGAACCGTTGCTCACTTTGTAACCGCTTTTACATAACTTCAGGGTAGCGCTCCATAATTCTCGTTTTCTTAGGAGCATGGTCTCCACGAAGTAACTGATTTTTTGCCACTCTGTGGGCAGCTCAGAATTTTGTGATTTAACCGACTCTTTTTGCGAGAATTTGCGGGTTCTTGCACCATTGTGAGCATTTGAAGCGTGTGTTCAGCATCATCCTCTTCTGCATCGCCGTAAACGCACTTAGGATCTGCGATCTTTTTTTTCCAATGCAAATATTTTTTTGATTCTATAGGATGATATCCATCAGCAAAAGGAAGCTTTGCTTTCTGATGGCCCTCCGATGTTTGCCATCAGCCTATTTAATAACGATACCAGTTTAGACGCCTTCTGAGTCGCATGTCAAATTTGCGCCCAATATGTTGGTCGGAACTCCAACCTTACTCTTAAATAGTTGACTAACTTCATTGATGTTTTATATCTGAAAAAGGTTTCAAAACTAAATTCTAGTGCTAATAGCTTGATTGCTAGAACTATCAACTTTGCGTTTTCTACTGCCAGCTGGATTCCGCGCGAGTTAAGCGACCCCTTTGTGCCTTTCATGACTAGATTCAGTTTTATGTTTTACTACCTAAGAATGAATCATCAGGAATTTCAAGTTTGAAAATTTCGTCGTTACTAACGTTGCACATGTCAAGACCAAGAATTGCTCCCTGTGCGCCACAGCAGGTCACTTGCATGGTATGCGGACCCTCTGAGGTTTGATATATAATGCGAGGTATATCTGATGGGGCGCTGTAGCTAAGTAGCAATCTATTTGAAATAGCTGCTCTAAGGCGGCCAGCATGTCGGTCAATCTCACGCTGTTGAAAGCGTTTCTAACGTCATAGGTTGCAGGGAGCACACTGGGATTAAGCTGATCTCTTTCTACGCTTGTAAGGACGTATTCAATTGCCCCTAAAGTGCATTTTCCGAAACTGAATTCATGCTGCCTGGATGATAAATATTCCTCCTGTTTGTTCCACCACGTAAGTGTTTTTTTCATAAAAATATTATTTTCTTACAAAATTTTAGATGTTTCGAAATTTATAGAAAATCCCGAAACTACAATATTTTGGGATGTTGATTTCGAAGATTTTACGTCCATGTTCATATATTTTTAGAAACAAAAGATGAACGTATCATTTTGCGCGAGTGTAGCTAATTTTCTGGTAGTGCAATTCTAAAATTGGCAGATCATTTTGACATACCCTTTATATAAGTATGCTATTCCATATTTATGTTGTACCTTATATATCTATGCCAACTCCTCCTTTTATTTAGATGTGATCTTTTATCAAAGTATTAGCAAAAACTCTACTAGCAGACCTAAGGGCGTCATCCGGAGCAAGCTGCGGTGGTAATGAACTTGAGATTTAAATATAAATCTGGCAAAAAGAGAGATGGAATGAGATTAATTTAGTTCAAATATTGCTTGTTTGCTCAACAAGGTATGCATTTTCACAGAGTTACTAAAACTGGCACGGAAAAAGGCTTAACATCGAGAAAACCAGTTGATTTTTTTGTTTCTCAAGAGCAAGTGTCGGTGTTTTAAGCTGAGAGTTATTGTGCATTTTTTTGAAATAACAGAAATGACAACTTTCCAGAAATGGATCTAGCAGTCTTTCGTTGGAGCTATATTAGTTATTGTTCCACATACCTAGACCCCTGGGCTCAAAGTTGTTTTTTTTTTGGAATTTGCTTCAAAATTGCAATACAAATAGTACGATAAGCCATTCCTCAAATAAACTCTGAGAGCAGATATACATAAATAAATAAATAAATGTAAGGCGCGAATTACCTCCGAGAGATTTTAGGCTAAGCTTCTCTTCGAATTTGCGTCGTGCTCCTCCAGGACCTTCATGTTTTATGCCAACTCCGAACGGCATGTGCAAGCCATGGTGAATGCCTGGAAAATACACTGTCTATTTCAAACACAGGAATATTCTTCTGTTATGGAATAGCTAGATTTTCGAGCTTTTATTGCCGAGACTTTGCTCGAAGATCCTGTAAGGAAGCTTAAACGCAAACAAGCTGAGAGAACTGTTTCAAAAAAAAACTCGCATGGTAACGTACATGTGCAAACATATTGTAACGAATTTAGGGAAATTCCGCTTATTTGCAACCTTCTACTAAAGTTGGTATCGGTAAGCTGTTGAATAAATAACTCCAATATTCAGAAATGCAAAATGGTCTTTATTAGACTACGTTGAAAATACTTCACAATAACACCTATACCTCGCAACTGATAGCGTGCTTAAATCAAACTGATTGCAGCTTACTCAGCTTTCGCTCCTTTTATACTCTCTACTGTCTCTTTCGCATAGTTCTAGGCGTTTCTTCTTCTAGAATTTACTACTTGTTTACCAGCTATAAACTTACCAGCTATTAACTGCAGATGCAGGTTTATAGCCTCTCGCATAGCCATATGCGCGTGCATATGTGAGTAATACATCCACCAATGATTGAATACTTTTGTGAGTATCTCAGATATATGCATGGGTTTGTGCGTATCTCTCCGCTGCACAGTGTTTCGTGTAGAACAAGCTAGCTGGACAAAATTTTTTATGACATTTTCCGTTTCATATGCAGTCATTTATTACAACTACGTCATTTTTTTCAGCCATATGTTCTTTTTTTATTTTTTTCCAAATTTTACTTCATATGCATACACTTGCTTATTTCATATACAGTAACTCATGTGAATATGTTACATATATCCAAAAAAATTTACTTTATTGTACTTAAATTGAATGGACTACAAATCTCAATACTCAAAAATATTCTAAAAATTCGGGAAAAAAATTAAATTTTTTTATGAAAATTCGTCGAATTCTTCAAACATTTTTTAAATATAATTTAGTTTTTATTATAGATCTGTTTTATTATGGGAAATTAGTTAAAATATGAAAATTCGTCGAATTTTTCAAACATTTTTTAAATATAATTTAGTTTTTGTTATAGATCGTGACAAATTTTCTTATGGGAAATTAGTTAAAATAAATTTGCGAAAGCGAAAATTGGAAGAATTGTCCAAAAAGGTGTGTCTACTTATTTATGTGAGTTATTGTACATATATACATACATATTTTGCATTTATTTGAGTATTTATCCTGGCACTACAATTTTTACAAAATTATTTTACAGTACCAGTCAGGAATGTAAAAGTGAATTACAATAATAATAATAACAATGTAAATAATTAAATTAATTATGTGAAAATTACTTATTACAAAAACTTAAAAGTAAAGTATCATACAAAGTAGAAAAGACAATAGATTTAAATTAAATAAAACCTGATCCAACAAAAAGTTATAGGGTAGGTTATCTTTTATAATTATGTTATTATTCGCTATCATCACTTTCATTCGATGAGTCACTTGTGGAATAGTCATGAGCATCAGCAACACTACCGTGAAAGCTTGAAACAACTGGGGTATTTATTGACTCCTCAACATTATCGGGGGACAGTAAATTTAAGACTTCTGAAGTCAGACTTTTAAATTTTTTCTTAGGTATCTCCCTAAAACTGTTAACTAAAGGATCCGATGTTATAAGCAACATATTCATAAGATCTCTATTCGTGGTTTCACGCGACTGATTTTGTGTGTTATCATCCCTGAATGGTCTCAAATCTTTGTTACGGGCTTCCTGTACTTCCTCAGAAAGTTGTTAAAATATAGGTAAAATTGCTGATTTTATAATATCATACTATACACTAAGATTTTATGAACTGTAACAGGCATATTAAACCATGGATAGAGATCTATGTACAGTTTTTTAGTCTCGACCGCAAATTTTTCAAATCTTTGGATATTTATATTGTACCCAGATGCTAATGCGCGAAGGAGAGTGTCGAATCTTTTGATGAGCGTTACATCCAATCCCGTAATCTCAGCACTAGCCTCAGAATTTTCGAAAAACCTACGAGCAGTGTTGCTGTCATTGGTATTGCCGAAACTTGGTTTTGGTTTATCTACTATCAATCCAAGTACACTTTTAAATTTATTCTGGATTTCGTTGGAACGTAGCTTTACCCTCTCTTTATCTGCATCATTCCTAAGCTGCCATTTTTTTACTTCGAGGCGATAACTTATGTGAAGCAAGCATTCAAAACATCTTATCCCTGCATGGAGAGTAGACAAACCAAAACCAAAATTATCTCGGTTAGGCGTAAAATCCCGTAACTCATTATTCATATCTTTTGGAGTGGCACCACAAATATAATACTTTTGTGCGGAAGAAGTTTCAGTCAAAGCATTGCAAACTTTTCCGTCAATAAAAATATAGAGAAAAAATACCTTTTCTTCTTAATAACGGAATGTTAAATATATTGAAAATACTCTAATTGCGAAAGAATTACTTTTAAAAAATGACACTTACCTTCGAGCTTAGAATCCATCAAAAAAATTATATAAAAGTGTTCACTTAAAAGAAATATGAAGCTTAATATTCAACAAGAATTTTGCAAATTAATTAATGCATTTTACGGCCACTCCTGCTTTCTTACTTCAATTACTCAATATATGTGAGAAAAATATCAAAAAAAGGCAAAAATCCCGTTATTTTGTTTGTTTTCTTTCATTTCTCATTACACTTTTCTTGGAATAGGAACTTTGTTTTTGTCCAGCTAGCTTGGTCTACACGAAACACTGAGCGCTGCTAGTATGTACATATGTGTAGACATAATGATTGATTTTTTTATGTACATACAATTGACTGCTTAGTATCGCCTTAGAGATGATAGTATCCCTTAGTGTTGCTAATGTTTCTCACAATATATATACAATATCTGTGAAATCATGAAAATTGATTTTGAGAAATATCGCAATGAAAACATATTTTCTTTACTTTAATGATTTCCTGTTTTCGAGTTTTCGCGCAAAGGAAATAAGTTCGAATATCCAAATAAAAACGTAAAATGAACTGAAAAATAAAAGTTTGTAAAATTTAATTGAAATCGCTCCAACCCTTCTATGCTTAGTACTTAATGGGTTAAACAACTATGAAATTTAAAGCTGCTTCTCTCCCGTAAATTTTGTGGCGAGTTATATTAATTTTATAAGCTCTCGTTAAAGAAAATAGCACTCCTATAATATTTTGGGCAGTTTTACCGAAGTGTCACAAGAACCTTCAATGTCACTCAACGGAAAGGTATTTTCTATTTTTTTTTTTTTAATTTACTACTAATTAAGGTCATGCATTTAAACATTAATCCTCTTGTTGCAAACACTTCAAATTATCTTTAATCAAATTTCTTTGCAGCCAATTTGAAGAAATCAGTAATACGAGAGTTATAAACAGTACAAGTAAAGGTGTCTAAGTTCGGGTGTAACCGAACATTATATACTCAGCGTGAGCTTCAATTCTGCATTTCATTTCAGATAAATTACTTTTCTACATAACACGTGGCACCGCCCGTTTAAGAGAAAAATGTCTCCCCATTTCCACCTACAGTAAAACTTGATAAGTGAAATATAATTGATTCAAAACTTTTTTTTGCTAAGTTATAGCTTACTATTCTAGTCTACGACCTTTTTAAACTTGTTTTATATCTAAGTTGCCGTGGTATTTAACCGATCCGTCCATTTTTGCTAGAAATATTTTCTGCTATAAGGAAAATATGTGTGCATAATTTCATTACGATATGTTAATTTTTCTTCGAGTTATGGCTACCGAAACAGAAAATTGCTTAGTCATAAAAGGGGCGGTGTCACACCCATTTCCAAACATTTTAGTGTTTTCCAATTTAATGGTATAATTCAGTTTAGAAAGTAAAATTCTATTGATACAAAGCATACAGCTTTTTTTTTTGGTCTCCGACCATTTTCAAAGTCTTTTATATAAAAGTGGGCGTGGTCTTTAACCGATCTCGTCCGTTTTTTCTAGAAATATTTCCTGCTATAAGGAAAATATGTGTACCCAATTTTTTTACGATATGTAAGTTTTTGTGGCTCCCGAAGTCATAAAAGGGGCGGTGCCACGCCCATTTTTTTAAATTTGAAGTTTTTCCTATTTATTGTTATAAATCCACCTGGGAAATGAAATACCATTGATATAAAGCTCTTTTTTGCAAAGATATAGCTTATTTTATTCGTCCACGACCCTTTTAAAAATCTTTTGTATAAAATTGGGCGTGGTCTTTAACCGATTTCGTTAATTTTTCTTCAAAGCATTCCTTATAGTAAAGGCAGCTTTTCTGCAGAATTATGTTACGATAGGTTTAACGATTTTTGATTTACGATTAATAATATTTGCAAAACTGATTTTATCACAAGTGAGCGGTGCCACGCCCATTTTAGAATCTTTTTTTTCAAATTTTGATCGAGAGTCTCAATATCAGTCCACACGTCAAAATTCAACATTCTAGGTGTATTACTAGCTTACTTAATTGGCGGATAACCGTTCAAACGGTTATTATTAAAATGTTATATATATAAAAAGTGGGCGCGGTATCATCCGATTTCGCTCTTTTTCAATACCAATCTATTCTGGGTCCAGATAAGCTCGTGTACCAAATTTGGTGAAGATATCTCAATATTTAGTCAAGTTATCGTGTTAACGGACAGACGGACAGACAGACGGACAGACGGACGGACGGACGGACATGGCTCAATTAAATTTTTTTCGATACTGATGATTTTGATATATGGAAGTCTATATCTATCTCGATTCCTTTACACCTGTACAACCAACCGTTATCCAATCAAAGTTAATATACTCTGTGTGCAAAGCACACTGAGTATAAAAATGCTGATCCAAATGTGTTTGACAGTAAACATGAAAACTGTTTTAAAAAAATGACAAATCATCGAAGATTATTGCAAATGATAAAGGAATGTAACACAAAATGAGTACTGAAGGAATCTTGCATACTTGCAATGCACTTTGGCGGGAAAGTTACACATATGCACATTAGGGTGATCCAATAGGAAAAATAAAGTTGAAACTTAGATATTGTTAGACTGCAGACCCATTAGCTTAACATCATTTCTAGCAGGTGAATCCTTGATGAGAAGCTTTACGTGACAGAGATACGCTCGACATTGCTTAAGAGACTACTGCCGGAGTCGATGCAAACAATTTTTAGGGAAGAAAGTTCCAGTTTTAGCTGATTTCCCTATGAAACAGATTCTCTCTGAAAGCCAATTTATAAAGATTAGGAGTTATTTTCTGGCCAAAATTTATCTCTGCAGCAATAACAGTTATTATGGGATCTTGTATCTCCTTTCCTTGTAGCACTGCTTCGCCCCATTCAGTAGATGCGAATACTTAAAAATTGTCCTCAATTCCCTCTAAGGGGAGTCCAAAGTAACTTGCAGTTTCAACAGGGGTGAACTAGAGAGAAAGGGGTGCTAAAGCATTGGTTCCGCATTGCAATTAAAAAGATGGTTGGTATCATGTGGGGACACGTTGCAGGCAGGACATACATTGTGTATGTCGGGGTTGATTCTGAATGAGTAAGAGTTAAACTTGTTACCGTTTTCAGATGAAAGTTAAGCTAGAATGACCCGCGTTTCCCTCTAATGCGAATTTAGGGCATTTGACTTTAAGACCGGGGTTCGGCTGGAAATTTCTTTACCCCAAGTGCGGCCAGCAAGAGATTTGAGTATTTAGTTACGTTACAGGATCACCAAAATAAAGATCTTGATCGAACGTCACACCCAGTATTTTTGAGTGTTAAGCAGTCGGTAGTGAATGCCCAATATGGTCGGCATTTTTTTGTGTATGTTGTAAATAAGGTCGCGTATTATTTGGTCTGTGATAATGTCAGGTTTCGAGGCGCGAAAAAACTGGGGAGATAAAGAAGATAGTCATTTTGTTTATTACATATTTCATAAATGGGCGGGCAAGGACCTACAGCCATTATCGTGCAGTCATTGATGTAGGATACAAGGGTTAATCCCTATGTTGGCGGAGGGTGCTTCTAAATATAGAAGTTAAATTAAGCGTGGATAGGACACCACTCTGTGCCAGCCCTTGTTTAATTCTTTTGGATTTAGATGTCGCATTCCGGAATTGCACCAATGCCTGACGGCCAGGCAGATAATTTGCAGTACACCTTTTAAAACTGGGAGGAAGGATGAACCCGTCCAAGTCTTGAAATACCGTGCTTTGATTGGCTATGTCAAAAGCTTTTTAGTTTAGCGCTACGAGTAATGTTGCGTGGTGGAGTTTTTGATTCAATCTACAATTTATCGGTGTGTTGATGGCGTTTGGAGCGGTGTTAGTGCATGTAGTTTTCAAAAGCATGCTGATGATTGGTAAGACGTTTGCTATGATATGATTCTCTCGCATAAACTGGTTTTCCAGGCTTTACTAGCGGTTACACCTTCGCCGTTTTCCATTTTTCGGGTATGACGAAGATGGAAAAAGACATGTGCTAGATATTTAAATTCCTCATTGCCAAAGTTTTTCAGCATCGGCATACTGTCTGGCCCTACTGCTTTGGATGTTTCTCTTCATAAAATTTTGTACCACCCTTATGTATAGATGAGCGTGCGACCGTAATATGTCTTAACCATTGTATGGCAACAATGATGGCTCATTAGCCCCTTTTCACGACAAAAAAAATCCTAAACAAACGATAACATTTTTGCAGAACGTATGTATGTATGAGAGGAAGTGATGAATATCGATTGCATTACAATAATTATTCTTATTTGTAACTTTATGTGTGATTAAATACACGGCATTGCTTTTGGCTGTTGTAATTTAATGCCTTGAAAACGATATGCCCTCCTGCTGTTATGTCAAACATTTAAAACGTACAAATTTCTGTTTTGTCATTTTGACAGTTTTTTACGGTAAAGCAAAAACATAAAACTCAGTAATCAAGAAAGAATAAATTTTCAACATTTTTCTTTATAAATTTACACGTGTTACCTTTGTAATGTGTGTTTCAAATACCTCATATAAAAAAAAAAACAAAAAAAAAACAAATCTTTCTTACAAAATTGTCTTGTCATTGTGACAGCACATCCAATGCTTGTCCAGCGTCTAAGCGTTTGATAAATGACATTGCAAAGGTTATTGCGTCAGTTGAGAAATTTCGAATGGTGATGAGCAGTGAAGATTATCTCGAATAAATATACGTACCTACGTATGCATGTTTACTTACATGTATAGATAATTTATTGATACACTTTTCATTTGTGTATATTAGGGTGGGACATATATTAAAAAAAATATGATCGATAGAACATGCCTATCATAAAGGGTTGCAAACCTTTATTTGGAATTAATTAATAAGTGAGGTTAAATGGGCTGAGCCGAGAAGTTGCATCTTAGGCTACTAATGGGCCTATTGTGATGCCCTTAACGACAAGGAACATTTTTTGTACCAGCTACTGTGGATGGAACTATATCATGGAATCAATAAATTTAAATATCGCCCTAAATTCGAGCTTGGAAACGTGATATTATTTAAAAGAGTTTGACCGAGCCAACCACCTTCTGCATAATGCTAGACCGTGGCACAGAAAATGTTGCTCGCTTTTCTCCTCCTCCAAATATCTGTAGCTGCAATGATCAGCAAGGATCCTTATCAAGGAAGAAAACCCTGAGCTTTTCAGGGCCCAAAAATAGTTTTCGTGCGCCCCTTAACAAAAGAAGGCCAAACCAACCTTGATGACTCGCATGTAGAATGCGTTAACTAGAGAATAATTGCCCTGTTTCTTCGCACGAAACTTAAAGGGGCCATAGGTGTACCTACCGAGTCCCCCAATTGGCCAGCTCATTAGCTATACAGTTGTCTTCAATATCCCTGTGACCATACAAGGCTAATACTGAAGCGCTGACCCCAGCTGGTTATGTGGCGTAAGAGGCGACTAAAATACGAAATTGATACAAGGGGTTGTGTAGCGCAACCATCTCAAGGGATTGCCAGCGCAATATATACATAGCTTCTACAACCCATTTGTAAACCTCACCTACCCGTGGCGAATCCTGTTTCATTAACAGCCGAGGCTCTGTCGACCAAGAACTCCTGATAGATCAAAGGCGTGGGAGGGCGATATGGCCTAGAAGGTTTCATGTGGACATACCGAATCGTTCCCGAGATGGTCGGGCTAGTACCTTTATTGTCCGGAAAGGACCATCAACATCGATAACACTTCCCAAGGCCTTCGGGGAGTGTCCATATCGCTACAACAACAACAACAACAACAACTGAAGCTCTGAGATTACTGCGTCAGTCAGTGATCGACTTTGTGTTGTGCAGACATGAATCCAACGTCTTTGGTGCGTCCTGGGTTTCCGAGAAAATTATCGCAATTTTCCCGACTTTACTGTACCTGATGATTGACAGCAGCATATTGATAATAATTTGCTCGTTAAACGCTACAATGGTAGGGAATTCGGACGGAGATTTCTAGTCCCAGGTCTGCTGAAATGATACCACCCCTACCTTGCCGCCAAGCTGGAACCCATCATTAAATATGTTGGTGGTTGTCATTTTGCTCATTCTTGTCGTGTGAGAATGTACACCGTGCAATAGTCAGTGAGTACTGGTATTGAAATTGGGGCCTTGAGCCACTTCCAACTGCCAACTTCCCTAGTTTGCAGGGCCGCCATAACGGCTATTTGCTGCGTTAAGAAATCGAGTGATGGTGGTGAAGAATAGTGTTGAGTGCCTCTGTCGAATTAGAAACGAGAGCACTACTAATACAGATCTACCAACTCCTCTGGAGTTTTTGCAAGCGTTTGCTGTGCCTTTTGTAGTTGACGGACACAAACCAGAACATCATACAGTGGAATTATGTGGAAAATGGCGAAAAGCCCCAGGAAACACCAATTTCTCTTTTACATCGAGCAACGCAGCTGTGGTTTTCTTTACATGATCTGCTACATTGTCACTGCAAAGTAGTTTCCAATCCAGTATGACTCCCAGATAACTGACTTTACCGGTGAAAGCCAAACTTGGTTTTGTACCTTCATGCGGAGAGGACCAGCTCAGTTTTCCTAGGTTGACCCCAAGATCCATGCCCAGTTACATATTGTGTTTAAAGCAGTCTCTATTAGATTGCAGGGAGTTTGAAGGAATTTTTCCCGCATAGTAACACAAATATCGTCCGCGTTGGCAATTACCTAATAGACCTCCGTGAGCATCGCGTTCGCATTTTCTTCGCTTAGAAGTTGGATTTCAGAATGTTACCTTTTGAGATTGACGAAGGATAACTCTTTTTTCCTTCGACTTGCTACAGTCAACCACAATCCCGTTTTCACTAGGAGGATCCTTCTCCCTCTCAAAATTGACGAAGACTTTGCATCAGCTTTTTAAACCTAAGATTTTATCCTTTTAAAACTATAATTGACCCTATACATGCATTTTTCCAGGGCTTTTGCGATATTATCATCCAAAGGAAGGACCACCTGTGTTTCCGTCTTTTCGTTGTAAATAGCCCTCCTGTTCCTTATCGGGAGAATGGGGTTGGGATACTCGAACGTACCTAGAGTTTTCAAGGTGTCCGCAGGTTTCACGAAAACCCATACTCTATTTCTTGGGCACGATGGAATATCCTTCGGTTCCACCACGGTAAGGTGGTTGCGTAGAGCTGAAGGCTTTTGGGATGGGGTACTAACCCCTGTTATCCAGCATATGAGGGGATTATTGTGTTGAGTTTAGATTAGAAATTGGCATAACATAGCTCCAAGGACACATAGCAGCTCAAGTTTTTCTTCTCCAGTAAGTTATAAATTCATTTCAACAGATTAAACGTACCAATCAAGACTGAAATAGCCTGCTGTTGCTGTTAATCTTGTTGTAGCATTGCTTCGACTCATACAGTATGTAAACACTCACGAATTGTCTTCAAGCTGTTTTAACAGGTTGGATCAGAGGGCTATGGGCGTTAGAGGAGTTGGTTCTCGACACAATATTTAAATGATATTCTGGAGACATAAGAGGACATTCCGTGGCAGTTCTGGATGCGGTGTTTTGACAGGCCTGCAGCTTTCTCCGGTGCATTTCTTTCAGCCTCAATTGCTAAATAAATGGTTACGAGCTTTTATTTGTCTTTGTCCTAAGTGCTGTCAGCGAGGTATTCGACGATTTTGTTACGGCTCTGAACTTCCGGTACAATCGCGGCTACATAATCGCCAAAATGTAGGTCCTGATCGAACGTTACATCCAGTAGTTTGGGTGGTGGACAATCGCTAGCTTATTGTCATCGACGTGGATGTCCAATATAACCAACATTTCCTACGTCCACGTCATAAAAAGGGTCGCCAAAGATTTGTTTGGTGATAGTGCCAAATTCAGAGAGGTAATAGAACTAGAAATACTAAAGATATTTTTTAAAGCCATGCTGACCATTGAAATGTCGCAGGTTTTAGAAAGGTTTAAGAAGGACCCTAGGTTTTTAAAACCTTGTAAACCAAGGTTTTAAGCATCGGCATGGAAATCACGTCCGGGCTTACGGCTTTAGATGATTTACCAAGTTGCATGGCTTCTTTAATCTCTGTGGCGGTCGTGATAGTAGGAGACGCTCTGTGTTTATATTTATGTGCGCATCTGTTGGCCTGCCGTCGGGATTTGCAATGCAAGGAATGAATTACGTATCGCCAAATTCTTCATATACTTCTCCCATTGCACCGCATGTGTTTGTTCATAAACTGTCTGATGCGCAAGTTTACAGTTAGGACGTTGATGTTGAAGATTTCTTAATGCGCATCACATTAGCGGACAGATATTCCTTGACGCTCCAGGATATCGGGATCAAACAGATTATACTGCACAGAGTGATAAGTGATAAATGCGAGTCTGCCTACACTCCACGGTTGAAGTAAGTTTTATAGTGCTTTTTAAAAGTTTTACGTTGAGACCTCCACTGAATCCCATTCTGCCAATTTCAATGGGCATAGACTATCCCCACACACTTCACCACCTACATCGCATCCCATTTGATATATTTGTAATGTCAGCAACGGACTAAAGAGACCGGGTGCCGAGGTTTCCTTCTCCGGCGTTCATCTACGTTGTGGCCTGAGCAGAGCCTTGAGTGCAGCCTTGAGCATTGAGCGAATGATATATTTTATGTTTAATGCAATTATTCTTAAAATATAACTGTTTCATGTGTCACATACATATATACATACCAGTATTTAAAAAGTCAACAATAATAAATCAAATTGTGAAGATATGTACGATAATATCTGCACCCGTACGAGTTTTTTATCAGCATTTTTTATGTAGTCCCGTCTTTTTTGTCTTCGCCTTGATTATGCTGGCAGTCGTATACTTTGTCGTTATGTTTACTTATTCTCTTTTTGTTGTTGTTGCATTGATCTTTTAGGTGTGCAACGTAATGCGATTGTCAGTTGCCCATGACTGGTTGTTGGCTACCTGTCTTACACTCACCTTTTATCGTTTATGCTTCATATTCTTCAACTTTACTTACTGTATTTAGGCTCTCGCTTTTATGTTTATGTTGATATGTACGTATGTATTTATTTTTTGTTTTTATTTTAAGTCTTGTTATTTATTTACTTTTAATGTTTATGCTTTTTAGGATTCACAAACAAAAAAACAAAAGCTACACAAAAATATTACTGCACCCCATGGGCCTTTTGCCTGTTTATAATTGCCTAGGTAGCATTTTTATGGATGAACAATTCCAAGGCGAATCCATAATAGGTGGTGGCAAAGCGAATTCAACCCACGTTAAGACAAAAGAAAATTACAAATTTTCAAGTAAAAGGCGCTGAACAAAACGGTTATATCCAGAGTAGTTGCGGTGCTCACGGGGTATTGGACAATTGGGGTACACGCGGCACGGATGGGACTGGAACACAATACCTTCTGTCACAGCTGCAAGCGTCCGGAGGCGGACGAAACGGTTGAGAATCTGCTGTGCGAATTCCCAACACTTTGTCGAAGCAGAATAAAGTTTCTTGGAAAGCCCTTTATCGAAAGCTTCCCAGAACTCAAGGATGTTAGGCCGGGAGAGCTTCTCAAATTTATAAACTCCACAGGATGGATATAGGGCGAGGGGTTTCCCTGAGGCGCTTGAAAATTCGTATTAGTCTTCTTACAACACCCTTTCATTGGTTAACACACGAGTTGTGGTATCAACACGGCGCATGAGCGCTAATTGGTATCAATTGGGACTCGCCACTCCAACCAACCAATAAGGCGCTGTATGGAAAATAATCAAGAAGAAGCAACCATCTATTGGGATAACAACTAAGGCGAATTCAATACCAGGTGTTGCTATCCCAACAGCTGATTTCTTCTTATTGATTATTTTCCATACAGCGCCTTGTACTTTGATATATCAGTTCATCGAACTCAATTAAAATTTTTTTTGACTTGACATTTTTCAGCACGGCGAATTGGTTGAGTTCGCTTTGCCACCACCTGGTATGGATTCGCCTTGGATAACACTACCTGGTACTTAATTTGCCTTGAACAGTTGAAATATTAATCTAGTTTGCTCTCACAGAGGGTTAGGTGCACATCCGGCATTGCACCACATGATTTTCTGGATAGGAAGTTTATCTTAAAGGGCTGATTAATGGTGACTTATAACCATAAAACCATAACCAGATAAAATAGCTGAACGAATCTACCTTATGGAAATCAATGTAATCGATTAATGGGGCCATACCATAATGCTAACGCCATAACTATACCATAGCCAACCAATTGGTTTTTGGTTTTTCGCCATATCCATAACCTAAAAATATTTGAGTTAGTGAATTTATTAACTTTTTGTATATTCTATTTATTGTTGTGGATACGTTTTGACTAAGAGACTTATTTTTTGTGGAATATGTTTGTAATTTTTAACGTTTTCTTAAATTTTATGAAATTTTCACGATTTTTAGGTTAAGGCACCATTAATCGATCACATTGGAGATGGATGAGGATATGGGTATGGTTACAAATATGGCGTTAGGGTTAAAGAAGTTTAATTTGGCCTTAACACGTTGTATAAAAGAGTATTGGTTGGTTGGTAAATATGCCCCCAGGCCGAAGAGACCACGCTCAAGTGGCGCTCTCTGCACATTCTCCTGAAACCAATATTTTGTATGATGTCATGTGTGACCTGCCAATTTACAAATCGGGATTTTTGCCAGGATTTGATAGTGTCGGGAGTATGAATCGTCGAGGTTGGTCGTGTCGGGATTTAGTCATGTCCGGATTTGGTCGTGTCCGGATTATGTGTTACGAGATTTCGTACGTGGGGATTTTGTAAGTCCGGATTATGTTATACACCCGTTATCTGCTCCCGCCCTTTGAATAATTTGCCTATAGCACGGATTTTGATGTTGTTTAAAGCCACCTCTTTATCTAGGAGTGCAGTTCTACGGAAGCAATGAACTCACGATAGCGATGTAAGCGCGCTGCATATTAGAAAGTCTTGGCCTTGTTATTATTTACCTAATGTATATGTCCGTCAGCCTCTCAAGTGTCTTAAGCATATAAGGTGTGGGGTGTGTAGGTCCGTAGTATTTAGCATTTTGGGCGTAAGTCTGCCCGCCTTGGGCAGAAAAATATTTTTTGTTTCCTTCCAGCTTTACGGAATACATTTCAGAGCTATGCTAGCTTTTTAGACCCTTTCCAGTCTGAGTAATATTGAGTCACCTAGCTTTTGAGGCATCAGCGGGTTGGAGCTATCGAGGTCAGGCAATTTTAATGGGGAGGAACTGTTTATTTCCGATCTTATCTCTTTGTTAGTTATCATACTCAGTAAACCCTCTGAACTCATGCAGAGAGGTTCTTTTGCTGGTGTGGGATCGCATTCAGGGAAGTGTGTATTAATGAGGGTGCTCAAGGGGTCCCCTGCCGAGTTCGTCCAAACGTAATTTTCTCCTCTTACGAAGTGGTCGTTGTGATGATCCTTGGACAGGATTCTATTCAGTATCAAGGACTCGCGATTGTTTTCTTTTGCTGAGCAGAATGATTGCAGGACACCGTATAACTGAAATTTGATGCTTAACTGCAGCGGGGTCTCTACCAGTTTTAACGACAAAACGTAATCTCATAAGCATAACTTACCTGAATGTAATGCTGAGGAGATGGGCATTAGCTACTTTTAAGTTCCGTTTAAAGACTGCTCTAGAACAGATGGAACTATGGCCAGCATAAACATTTTTCTGACGGCTCTTGCAAGATAGCGAAGCCCTAATCGCTAGTTATTGATGAGAAGAATTCAGCTATACTTGAGCTCATTTTTTGTGGGGCTCATTATTATTATGAATAATATGGAAGATAATGAGGTGAAATAATCCTGTAAAACTATGCTAAACTGCAAAGCTGAAAATTAGCTCGGTCGGGATATAATCGGATCCCGGAAGAAATGTGCAATCAACACTATCTCGTTCATCCTTCGCCTCAACCTTCACACAAGTTATACCACATCGCTCCTTCTAGCCACAAGAAAGTTAGATTAATATGACGGAGAAGAAAGATCTTCAATATACACGTCTTAAACATACCGCTATTCACCGCTAAATCCATATAAATGTTGCCTGGGTACTCACTCATAGTATTTGTTATTATTTTACTACATACGATAATTTAGCGTAGTATGGCTATGCCCCAAACCTGCTTTAGGAGACCCCACGACAGGTCCGCGACACTGGTGAAGTTTACAGTCGACTTGAGTGCTTTAAGCGTGTCTGAAGCGCGTCTTTAGGTCCTGTTAAGTATTTCGTATTATTTTTCTGATTTTTGTTCTCATTTTTTTGCAGACTCAATATTCTTATTGTGTTATTCCGTCAGTTGTTAGTCTCGTTGTTTTGTTGCGTATTTGCATAAATACTGGACTGGCGTACGTGTTCGCCGTATAGCTAAAATGTATTATCTTCATTAAAAAATTTTACTTTGTTATTTTATTTCTTTTTGAGATATGCCTATGCTCATGGGCACCTTATTGTTGTTGTTACTACTGTTGTTTTTGTATCATTTTATTTCGACTTAGCTGCGGTTGTACGTGTGTTGTTACTTAATTGCTGGCTTCAATTCGACATTGTTGCTCACATAATTTCCCTGCAGTAAAATTATGAACTAGTCCCCAAATTGTACAGTCCCAGAGAAGAACATATCGTTCTGCATTAGTTACTTCGTGGATAGGTTCGAATTAGACATAACCAACACGAAGAAACAAAGTTTCAAAGTTATGCAGTAGGATCAAACTCCCGTCGCTAGTAACATCGCCATGCAAAAGTGTTCAGTTGAAAACATTGGCTGGGTATTACCGTCGTCTAATATTCTGGCCCTATGTTGGTTTTGGGCTAGTCTTATATACTGCGGGGTATTCACTAAAATTTTTGGAGTTAGTGTTATCGATTTTAAGTATTTTGTCCTTACTTTTAATTTGCCATAGATTAGGTTGGGTCGAATGGGCCCGTAATAAACACCTCACATAAACTAAATGTGTCGATGAAGGTACCAGAACTTGTTTGAAGACAAAACGGAAAACCCCCAATAAGGTACCAGGACTTACGTTAAAAATAACTCGGATCTCTTGGCAATTACTTAAAGTTTTCAAGGACCTAGCTTAATAGCTGCCTCGTGATATGGCAACCCTGTCGCCCTAGTAGCTGGAACCTTGATCTGTCGAGCCCAGGACACGAACAAAGAACGTGCTCAACAGTTTTTTCTTTCAACTCGCACTTCCTACATCTGCTTTTACTGACGAGGCCTAACTTTTAAGTATATGACGTCAGAATTACGTGTCCAATTAGCATGCACATCTTCTTTCTTTAAAGATATGTACAACTTTGTGAGTATAATGTTGTAGGTTTTACAAATGATCTTAGAAACTTTGAAGCATATGTCCCCGCCTATCTTGATAGATTATATGCAAATCCTGTCTCCTATCGATTGGGACTGACTGACCAGCCTTTTCGTTACCCTCTATCTGTTTATGACCGCGAACCCAGTATGTAAGGTGTGACCAGCTGATAGAGAGGTCCCTAGAAGGGTCCCTAGAACACAAAGAGTTGGTTCTGGGTGCCTTTCTAGACATCGAGAGGGCTTTTAACAATGTCTTACCGGGGGCAATCGAAATAGCTTTGGTGGGTTAAGGAGTCGAGGCGGCTCTGGTTGAATTTATTAGCAAACTTCTATGCGGCAGAATTGTCGCAGCGGAGTGGGGTGGGGCCATAATTTAGAGGAAGGTGTGCAGAAGCACATAACAGGGGGTGTCCTATCTCCTCTGTTCTGGGTTGTGGTAGTCAACGAGCTTCTTGTGGAGCTGGAAGCCAATGGTTGTCGGGTGGTTGCCTATGCAGATGACCTCGCTATGGTAGTCAGAGGCAAATTTCTGGGCACCCTGCGCAATGATCTGCAGGGCTACCTGGATACTGTGTCTAGGTTGGCTGAATCATGTGGATTGGCGGTCAACCCGGGAAAAACGGAATTGGATCTTTTTACAAGGAGATATAAGATGCCCGATTTCAGAACTCCCTCCATTGGAGGGGTACCGTTGGTACTTTCTGATAGGGTTGAATATTTGGGGATTGTTTTGGACAAGAAACTGTCCTGGAGACCCAATGTGGAAGATAGGGCCAGGAAGGCCGCGGTTGCCTTGTACTCCTGTAGAGGGATTATCGGAAAGAGATGGGGACTCTCGCCAGGAGTAGTACACTGGCTTTATGAAATGGTGGTCAAACCGAGTCACCTATATGGAGTGCTGGTCTGGTGGAAAGCACTGACCACGGCGAGCACCTCCAAAATGTTAGTGTCAGTGCAACGGACGGCGCTGATCGGTATCAGTGGCGCTCTCAGAACAACACCTACCTTGGCACTGAACGTCATGCTGAACATGTATCCAGTAGATATTGCGGGAAAGGCGGCCGCGGTCCGGTCGTTGACGGACACTCCAGCCTTCTTACCAGTTTCGACTTTATCCCGGACAGAACGGACTATTGTATGCCGATACCTGCTCCCTATACAACCTTCACCCCAGTCATTCCACCGAGAGAGGAGTGGGGAAGAGGAATTATCTGGGGCATGGGACCAGTTAATTTGTTCATTGATGAGTCGAAGTTGGACGGAAAGGTGTGGGGGGGGGGGGGGGGGGGGGGTTCTTTGTTCAAGAGCTAAAGGTAAGCCGCAAGTATAAGTTGGCTGACCACTGCAGTGTATTCTAGGTGAAAGTTGCTGCGATTAAGGATGCGGTGGATGAAATGCTATCCAGTGCTACTACGGTTAGAGAAATTAACATCTATCCTCCTATCAAGGCCTTGAGCTCAACTACAGTGCGATCGAAGGTGGTCTGGGGGTGCCTGACCTCGCTTGCCATTGCATCGAATTATTTTACAATTAAGATTATTTGGGTCCCGGGCCATAGTGATGTCCCGGGTAACTGCCAAGCGGATCTCCTAGCCCGCATCGGTACAACTGAACCGGATGAAGATGGCTGTAGGGATTTCGGGATTCCGCTGGCCACCTGTGGATTGCTCCTCCATAGCCGGCCCTCGAGTCAGCTCAGCAAACGTTGGGCGGACACCACGTTTTGCAGGGTAGCAAGATCTTTCTGGCCGAAAGTGGATGGCAGGAGGTCTGCTGAAATAATTGGGTTCACTAAGGCTTACCTATTGATGGTCATTGTGATTTTGACAGGCCACTGTCCAATGGGTATCCATGCGGTTCGTCTCAATATACTGGAAACTCCATCCTGCTGCAGCTGTATGGAGGTTGATGAGGTGGAATCACCAAATCACTTAGGCGAAAGTATTTCGGTCGCGACTCACTTGGATGTCCCGAGGATTTATCCAAAGTTGATATTGGTATCATTCCGAGCTTTATCGTTGCTACCCAACGATTCTTTAAGTAGCTAGATCTAAGTCACCGTTATTTTTGGTGTATGTGGTATCACAATGGACCTTCGTGTTGTCCAAGCCAGCTTTCCTTATCAGGCCAGCTACCACCTAAACTAACCTAAGGTGTGACCAGCGAAAAGTTTCTCCTACTCTTTTCGGTATTCCAGAACACTTCTTGATGAAGTACTGTGTGAGGTTACTGCCTTTATAGCCGCCTGACTATCAATATTTATATTGACGTGACTGCAGCATAAGCACGCCTCTTCCAGAATTTCTTCTGCTTTCTTCACGGCCACAACTTCCACTTGAAAGCCACTGCAGTGATCTAGCATCCAGTAGGATCTAGATGGACCCAGTAAACAGCAGAACTGATCACTTTTGTTAATTTGGATCCATCCGTATACACGAGTATAGTATGTTCTGCCATTTCCGCACCCTTGAGCCAACCTTTCGATTCTGTTTTGATACCAAGATGTTTTTCGAATCTCAGGCGAGGAATTTTGTAGTCCGTTCACCCAATATTAAATGGCGCTATACTGCTAGGGCCATATAGAGCGCACTTAAGCTACCCCGAGGCCTTAGGCGGCCTTATCGAAGTTGCTAACGCTAAATTTTTGGTGTGGCTTTCCACAAAACAAGGACCCCATAGAAAAGTATGGGCTTGACAATTGCCGTAAATACCCAACTACCGCGTTTGGGCGATAGGCACCACGTACATCCTAGCATCCTCTTGCATGAAGTGCCACGTAGGCTCTCTTCACCCTGTCTACCACAGGGACCTTCCACTACATACTATAATTCCTAGATATCTTGTGATTTGTTTTTCCTGTAGGATTATTGAAGCTCAGGCTTAGTCCAATTAAGGACTTGATTTTTACCAGTAAATAATACAAAATCGATTGTTTCCGTGTTGCAGGTAAACTCGGCTCCAGATGCCCAAGCCTGATCCATCAAAGAGCTAATTGTTGGTAGGCATCTTCCGACTATGATGACTGAAACGTAATCTACATACGCCATGAGTTTGACTCATCCTCTGTCGAACCGCCTAGTCAATTTATGGTCAGATTTCGCTCATTTTTAATACCAATCTATTCTGGGTCCAGATAAGACCGTGTGCCAAGTTTGGTGAATATATCTCAGTATTTCCTCAAATTATCGTGTTAAGGGACGGACAGGCGGACATGGCTTTATTAAATATTTTTTCAATACTGATGATTTTGATATACAGAAATCTACATCTATTCCTTTATATCTGTATAACCAAACGTTATCCAATCAAAGTTAATATACTCTGTGTGCAAAGCACGCTGAGTATAAAAAATATATCAAGCCAACTTTTTCCAAGAAGGTATTTTATGCCTCCGCAAAAGCTACTCGATTGTAGTAATTAAGTGCAATGCTAACATTTAAGTAATTAGACGCATACAAAAGATGCATAGGATAATTTTTAATACTACTATCATACACTAGATTAGAGAAAACGCCGTTAGAAAGATGGTTAACTAAAGAAGTGCGATTTACATACTATGAAAAACTTGAAGGATGACAAAAGTAGATAGTGTGATGACAGGCAATGCAATCAATGGGCTGGAAATGCGATAAGATAGCTTAAGTTTGTGGACGAGTGGAGAGTCAAACGATAAGGTGTGGTTGAGTAGAACGAGTCTGGTGGAAGAATAGATGTTCATTAGATGATAAACTGTAAGTAATAAACTAGGAACGAGAAATTAAAAAATAAGTCAATCCCCATAACTTCGCTGAGCGGAGTTGAGTGCGTCTCAAAGGCAAGTAAAGCCGAAGATATGCACAAATGCACTTTCTTTTATTTTTAACTGACAGGCATAAACCTCGAACAACTAATTTCTTTTTGTTTTGTCATAAACATAACGTCTCCTTATTTCACTACACAAAACCAATGAATGCAACGACGTAGCGCAAGTGATAACTTACGTCTGACTAGTTGTGCGGTTGAAGTCTATTTTGCATTGTGCACTGTACGGATTTGTAGCTTCTCAATTACAGCAATTCCAATTAATATCTATCATGTTTGCACCATATTATCCTAACATCAGAACAACAACACAAAATTATGAAGAAAATAAGCAAGATGAAATTGAAAAACAAAAAAACCTGCAACAGAAAAAAAGTCTAAGAAAAAAACGCTGCGGAGACCGATTGTGTGCAACGGCAATGATGCTTCAAGGCAACGCCGGAGTATGAGTGGAAAGTATGAGTATATTTCTAATTTGTGGCGCGTGTTGCATGCCATCACAAGATAGCACAAAACCCACAACGTTGCAAGTAACACTCCAGATGTACATACATATGTAGGGACTCTATATTGCTAAGTGTACACAAATAGTGCTAGGTGCGCACACGAGCTACTCTTCTTTGCATCTATTGGAGTAAAATAGCGAAAAAGCAAAGCACTGCTATGTTACGGTGCAGCATGCTTGGTTGGCAAAACGTTAAGCTTGCCACAAAAAGCAAAATATGAAGGAAGGAGTATCTGTAGTACTCCACTAATGCAGCAACATACTGAATTTTTCACACTAGGTTGCATCCAGCTTCGCACATGTTTAGTTGCAATACATCACTTACAACATGATATATGAATGTATCACTAACGTCTACTCTTAACCCTCTAAAAACCAAATAGATAAAGAACTAACAAGCCTTATTATTTTATTCGATATTTGCGGTAACATTTTCAGGGAAGCAACACTAATATTATGGCCACTCGAAGGTTTTAAGAAAGTTTTAAATATGGTCAAATAATCAATCAAAGGGGGTAGATAATGATACCAAAATTATAATATTTGTTGTAATGAACTGCTGTAGGTTTAACGCACCTTGGCCCTTCGAGCGATTACATAAGAACGACTAAGGTTACTCCCTCTATCATAATGTGATGTTGAAACTGTTATACGTTCAAATTATCTTCTTGTAAATGTGGGTTGTGCCACACTCGTATACCAAAATTTTTTGGAATTTATGTTTTGCGTCATAAAACAAATCCATCTACCAAATTTCATTAGCTTAGTGATATTCATTTTTGAATTATATAAGTTTTCTAAGTTTTCGATATCGAAAAAGTGGGCGTGGTTATCGCCCAATTTCGACAATTTTCAATATCAATCTATTCTGGGTCCAGAAAAGACCGTATACCGATTTTGGTGAAGATATCTCAACATTTGCTGAAGTTATCGTGTTAATGGACGGACAGACGAACATACAGACAAATGGACACACGGACGGACATGCCTTAATCAATTTTTTTTTCGTTACTAATAATTTTGATACATGGAAGTCTATATCTATCACAATTATTTTATACCTGTACAACCAACCATTATCCAATCAAAGTCATAATACCTTGTGTACAAGTACAGCTGGTTATAAAAATGGGCGTCCGCTTTACCATTTTTTCACTAATCAACAATTTAATAACTCAATATAGGGATGTGAACAACCTTTTCCCTGACGTCCAAAGAAGACTCAGTTAACAAATTTAGAAAAGCTAAGCATCGAGACTTCTTTCCCCTGGTGGGATATAGGAACATATTTTCTTTAACTGAGAAGGCGTTTTAGAATTTACTACCGCTAGACCTTGGAGAGAAGTTTTTGAATAATTTGCTCAGCCATTGCTGAAAGCGGCCGCCGTGGTGTGGGTCCTGGGTTCAACTTCTGGGCAAAGCAACATCAAGAAAACTTAGAAACAATTTTTTCAAGAGCTAAAAAGTCTGTCTAAGATGGGTCCCCTCGGAAGTGATTTGGCAAACACCCCAGGTTTATTTCTGCCCTGAAAAGCTTCTCAGTGAAAACTCATCTGCCTTGCAGATTCCGCTCGGAATCTGCGTAAAATATGTAGGTGCCGCCCTTCCAATTTGTAGGAAAAATTAAAAAGGAGCACGACGCAAATTGGAAGAGCAGCACGGCCTAAAATCTCTTCGGAAGTTATCGCACCTTGCATTTATTTTTTTCATTACTGAAAGCACCCATAATATATAGTTGGATAAAGCTCATAAAGCCGTTAAATTCATATATGTTGTTTGATTATTGCCAAATATTCTTTAATAGGTAATGGTGTGAATATATATTGTAACTCCTTGAAAGCCGGCTTGTTTTAATATACAGTAAAAAAAATGAGTGCAGTTTACTAGGGGAAATTAGATTGCTGTCGGCATGGAAGATTCTGAGACCACCTATTCGACACTTAAGAACATTATCAATCGTGATCGGTAAGGTGCTGGTTGCAAGACTGTAACATCAGCAGGATTTTCTCTGATCCCGTTGGTTAAGCGGGAAGGCGAACCTTTCAAAAGAGAGTGCGATTTCTCATCCCCACAGCCTCGAGTCAAGCAACCGCCATAACTCATTCACGCAACTCCCGCCACATTGCCCCTTTACTTCCCGTTGGATTTCAGGGACGTGTGAAGTGTCGGTTTCGACGCCGCTCCATCTGATCACGTTTTCGAATATGCAATGTTTCCTGCTCGCTACGGGCGTTGTCTGGTTTCTGCTGTTTGAGGGATAGATTAGGAACTACGAAGGTCATCTGAACCCTACGCCCTCATAAACAGTAAGCTTGCGATCCTTCTGCAGTCTAATTTCAACACACAAGAATCATCCAATCGGTTTCGACACCGGTCACAGGACATCCGTTTGCAAGGTAGCTTTTTGTTCCTCTATAGTCCTCTACTTGTTGTTCGTCCTTCTCTCTGTTGCTTCACGCAATGGTGCTACTCGCCATCGCTGACTTAACTTTCCGTCCCGTCCTGCGATTTGCCGCCCTCGGTTCTTCAGTCCAGTCCCATTTTCCCTTTTTATTATCCTTGTTACTATTTCCCTTATTCATACTGAAAGAAATTCGCATTTAGAGCCGCTATCCCATCCCGAATATTTAACTGCCCTTTGATGGTCTTGCGGTTGGCTATGCTAAACACGGAGGCCACGCGGAGATTGATGCATGCATCTGCACCGACAACACCAACTTAACGTCGATGGACCCAGAACACACATGCCTTGAGGCCTGGACACAAATACCATTTTAGAAAAAAATGACTACCTGCGGGTATAGGTTGAACTGGCCGGTCCATGAGGACCTCACATAGACTCAATGAGTCCATAGTGTTAAAGCTACCTGCGGGTATGATGCGTCTCAATATTTTTGAGAAAGGCACAAGATATTTTATAATCACCTTAGAAAGACGATTTGGAGTTTTTAGCTCCTTTATATTCTAAATTTTTCTACGGCGAAGATCACTGTTAAATAGAAATAGAAATAAGTATTAGAATGTGTATTTCGAATCGGATCATGCTTCAATGTATTAAATTAATTATGTATGAGGCAGCAGCAACAAAATACTAGCATCTAGCGTTTTTCATTTTTCAGCAGTCGCTGTTTCATTGGGGTTGTGCGCGTGCCGCAAATTGTAACTGCAAATTTAAACATATCTTACAAAACATAGCGTACTTCCGACATACTTACCTAATATCTACATATTATATTGCAAATGAAATGCACAGGCATAGATTTTGCATTCATGGTAGCGGGTTGCCCTTTAAATGCATAAAGAAAGGACGTAGCACACAATTTGAGAATAAATATGAAAAGAAATCAAGTAGAACAAGTAAGAAATACTAAGTTCGGGTGTAACCGAACATTACATACTCAGCTGCCAAATTACAGCTTGCAAAACTTTAAATTACCTTCTTTTATAAGTGGGCGGTGCCACGACCATTGTCGAAAATTTTACTACTTTTCTATTCTGCGTCAAAAGGTCAACCCACCTACCAAGTTTCATCGCTTTATCCGTCTTTGGTAATGAATTATCACACATTTTCGGTTTTTCGAAATTTTCGATATCGAAAAATTGGGCGTGGTTATAGTCCGATTTCGTTTATTTTAAATAACGATCTGACATGAGTGCACAGGAACTTACATACAAAATTTCATTAAGTTACCTCAAAATTTACTCAAGTTATCGTGTTTACGGACAGACGGACGGATATGGCTAGATGAATTTCTTTTTTCGTCCAGATCATTTTGATATATAGAAGTCTATACAGAAGTCTATATCCGTTATGCGAACAAAATTACTATACTCTGTGAGCTTTGCTCAGCTGAGTATAAAGACAAGCAGAGAGAGGAGGTAAATTGCAAAACTTCTATTAAACATAGAAAAAGAAAAACAAAATGGAAGCTGATGTGCGGGAGCAGGCAATAAATCGTTAGTGCACGCAGTTGTGGTAAGATGAAGTTGC
Organism: Eurosta solidaginis; assembly: GCF_040869045.1. Lineage (NCBI taxonomy): Eukaryota > Metazoa > Arthropoda > Insecta > Diptera > Tephritidae > Eurosta > Eurosta solidaginis. The sequence continues at coordinate 51,491,568 of NC_090323.1, forward strand.
ATGCAAATGGTATAAAATTCAAGGCAAGTGTGGGTAAGGCAAAGTGCAAATCTGCTTATTTTGTGGAGTTTAGCGGCATACACACTTGCCCATATACATACATATAAACATATGTATTTACTAACGCTTTTGTATGTGTGCGTAGATTTGCATTCATGGTAGCGGGTTGCCCTTTAAATGCATAAAGAAAGGACGTAGCACACAATTTGAGAATAAATATGAAAAGAAATCAAGTAGAACAAGTAAGAAATACTAAGTTCGGGTGTAACCGAACATTACATACTCAGCTGCCAAATTACAGCTTGCAAAACTTTAAATTACCTTCTTTTATAAGTGGGCGGTGCCACGACCATTGTCGAAAATTTTACTACTTTTCTATTCTGCGTCAAAAGGTCAACCCACCTACCAAGTTTCATCGCTTTATCCGTCTTTGGTAATGAATTATCACACATTTTCGGTTTTTCGAAATTTTCGATATCGAAAAATTGGGCGTGGTTATAGTCCGATTTCGTTTATTTTAAATAACGATCTGACATGAGTGCACAGGAACTTACATACAAAATTTCATTAAGTTACCTCAAAATTTACTCAAGTTATCGTGTTTACGGACAGACGGACGGATATGGCTAGATGAATTTCTTTTTTCGTCCAGATCATTTTGATATATAGAAGTCTATACAGAAGTCTATATCCGTTATGCGAACAAAATTACTATACTCTGTGAGCTTTGCTCAGCTGAGTATAAAGACAAGCAGAGAGAGGAGGTAAATTGCAAAACTTCTATTAAACATAGAAAAAGAAAAACAAAATGGAAGCTGATGTGCGGGAGCAGGCAATAAATCGTTAGTGCACGCAGTTGTGGTAAGATGAAGTTGCATGCAAATGGTATAAAATTCAAGGCAAGTGTGGGTAAGGCAAAGTGCAAATCTGCTTATTTTGTGGAGTTTAGCGGCATACACACTTGCCCATATACATACATATAAACATATGTATTTACTAACGCTTTTGTATGTGTGCGTATAAGTAGGCTTTTCATGCTACTTCTAACTTAGTGCAAATTTAGCTTAATAGGAAAATTTACTTTCGGCTTGCTTTTAGATTTGTATGTGTTTGTTATTGTTCTATTTTTTCCACTATTGTTTATATCAAGAATTACCGGTGCAGGATTTGATATGCTGCAATGAAATCGTGCCACTGTAACGTACAATTAAAAATTATGGATACTCAACAGGAAGAAAACTGTAGTTAAATTTCCAGGATGCTAAGATTACAGCTACTGGAACTTGGGTTACTGAGGGCACAGTGTGCTTAATTCGATGAAATATGTGTCAAAACTTTAAAAAGGTAACAACCCTCTAATGGTGTTGGATATGCTTTTTAAAAGGCATTCAGAAGATTCAAACCAAATAATCTTATATGCAAACATGTAATAATTTGGGATATTATCCTTAATTGGGTAGGTTTTTTGTTATTCATATCATAAAAGGGTTATTTCATATCCTAAAAGGGTTTTAGCCTCTTTTTCACTTAATAATTCCGAGAGATGGCTTAAAAAATATTGAAACCAATTATAAACATCATCATTAATGAGATCACCAAGAGAGATCAAGGATTCTTTCATCTGTTCTTCCAACTCAGTAGATGGCCTTCCCCTCCTCCCGCCGCTTCCGAATTTGAATGCCAGATAAGGTGAGTTAAATTTCCCAAACTTCCACGCGAATAGACCTTGTACATTGAATACCCTCAGCCAGTGCTAAGTAGGGGCATAATCGTCCCACTAGATGCTCCCTAATTAGTCCTAAACAAACGACTTGCTTTCCCTTATGAACCTAAAAAGCAAGGAAAGATGCATTTGTCTCACCCATTCCAGTTTGTCGAAAAACTGGGCGTCAAGAAATCTGAGTTGCCTTTTTTGCAATCCTTGGTATCGGCAGAGAAATTGATGAATCGAATCCTTGTTTCTTTCTGCGCCAAACATAGCCACAAGATAACCCAAAGACAGTTGTAAGGAGCTGTTCATCTGATTTATATGCAATTCAGATTTTTTCCTGATCATGTCAAATACGAATGTATCATACACACATTTCGCAGGCGAGCCTCTGGAGATCCTGAGTTCATCATGGAACAAGGGATGGCGCGGGATGGTCAAAAAGGTTCAATGCAGTCATATTAAATCATTCGGGATAGTACCTTAATGGTGTTTGTTGTCGGAATGTACCATATCTATATACAGAAAAGGATCATCTTTATCGATATCGTCCTCAAAACTTTTGTGGAGTGTCTTTATCGCTGCAACAATTGCAGTAAAAGGGACAGTTCCATACGAAAGGTTAGTTTGGGCAGCATTTTCTGCCATATTGTCAAAATCGTAGCGTGCTCATTATCCACTGATTTCCACATGTTGAATTCTCTAAGTCCAAGAGCGCCTTACACGTCTAAACCTTACACGAGCCCCCACCTGATATTCCTGTAGCTTTTGCATCTTCCCAGCGTTATGTTCATTGCTCTTATTGCCTTCGACCAGACTATAGTAGCGTATGTTAGCTTAGGTCAAATGACTTCATTTTTGGCATATATTAATCGTCACACCACAATTTCTAACGACTGTCCACCTGCTAGTGTGTTATGCTGGCAGAGCTTTCTATGATCTGCTATATATTCGTTTTTCAGCTTCTACAGCTCATCGATAAACTTATTTCAGTACACTCGATTGGCCTGGAAGAATCTTTAATTTTCTGGAGAACTTTTCTGTAGAATACTTTAACAACTTTCATATCTTCTTTTGGCACCTTCAATAACTCCGAAATGTTCCGCAGGAGAGGGATGATGAGAGGTTTATATTGAATGATGGATTCAGATTTCAACTGCCTACTCAATGAAAAGAAGCACTAGTTAGCAAAAGTGATTATCCGTTGAACTTCAAGTCTGATATTGTTTTCGCCGCTAAACCTTGTTCCCTCACAAATAAAGTCCTTCACAGGTTCGATTTAAAATTTGGAAACAATGAGGTAACTGCCAAGGCGTGAATGAGTTTAAAAATAGCAGTTACTTAGTTTTGTTATCGTTTTTCGTAAGACCCACTTTTTGCTTCTTCCTCTATTCCAGAAATAATGGAACCTTCAGCGCATCTTTTAAGGCCCATTATATCAGTATCAGCATTGACTCTCTTTTATGGGATCTTTTAGTAGCCGTGCCGTTCACATATACTGCTAGTAGTTATTAACTTTTCCGTTATAGGATTAAGGAAATCGCACAAGCAGAAGGCGCCTTGTCTGAAGCTTCGTTTGTATCGTTATAATGTTCGCAGCGGTTCGTAATGTTTAAAAAAAAAACTGTTCGGCAACTTTTTCAGGTGGAATATTGTAATCGAAGCACACGTGTGAGGGCCAACTTAAGTAATCATCAACTACCTGTTTCGTAAGCAGCTTCTTGATAGCAAACTTTCAATATGTAATTTTGCGTCTTCGCTGCACAGAAGCGTGTGGCTGTCGCAAGGTAGCGGGTGATATTCGTACCTCGTAGAATATACATATCCCGAATACTGATGTTATCCCTACTATTATTCACGACGTTGTTGTTGTTGTTGTAGTAGTGCTTCGCCCATCCATTAGGTGCGACCGATCACAAGTTGTCGTCACTGTCCTCCAACGGGAGTCCAAGGAAACTTGCAGTTTCAACAGGGGTGGACCATAGTGAGAGGGGTGTTATAAGCGTTGGTTCCACATTGCAATTGAGGAGATGGTTGGTGTCATGTGGTGACACATTGCAAAGAGTACATAGATTTTTTATGTCGGGGTTGATTCTGGATAGGTAGAGTTTAATCTGTTAAGCGTGACGCGCGTTTCCCTAGAGAGAGTGCGTTCCTCTTTTGCGAGTTCTGAGTATTTTTCTTTAGGAACTGGATTCGCCGGGCAATTTCTGGCTTAGAGTTCGGACGCCTGTTTGTGAATATCACTGAGGACCTGATTGTGCTTTTTTGCTTCATACGGCTGTGTTCTCAGGTGCCATATTTCCTCATAATGCTTATGCTCCTAATGACCACTTAAGGCCCTGGAAGGTGTAGCTCATAAATCAAATGTCTGTTGGGATATTCGTGACGTTATACAATTTGGTTTCGCGTTCTCAGCTCCTGAGTGTTCAAAGTAGATTAAAATGCTTTCTTTGCTGAAACCAGTAACTGAAGTTGGTTATTGCTAGAGCTTCTACGAAGTTTATGGATTTAGTACATATTGGATGGTGAATTTTGCGACAGAAGAAGAAAAGACAGCTTCCCGACCCATCCGGCGGTAACAGCGAGCTTTGTCATGTTTAGTTCATTCTATGCCATACGAAGACACTGTTCCATTGAATAAGTATCACCTGCACCAGCGCAAGAGTTGCTGCTACATTTTGTTGCATGATTACAAAGTTGACTATAAAAAGATATTGAATAATTGCTGGTTTAGAACTGCAACCACAACAGAGCTTTACTACAAGATAAAAGAACAATAAATTTGAGCGGCAAGCAACACAACAGTAGTAGCAACAATAATGACATGTCTGATAACAGCATCGATTGCGGTGGCAATGATTGTAATAGTTGGCTGTAGCAACCACGTGCCAACAATTTACCACAATTTGTGAACAGCAACTTAAAGGGACTTATAAACATAAATACATAGATGGACAAAAATAAAATTGCATGTACTTAATAATAAGCAAAATAATACAAGCTAGCAACGCCAATTGAGTGGGTTTAGATGACGATTAGAATGCAACGTTTGTGTTGTTGTTCAATTGTTGCAAAGAGCCAGAGCAAAACTGGATGCAACAGATTTTTAAGATTTAAGCGGTTGATTTTTCTCGTTGAACTGAACTATATAAATTTGCATGCGTGTTAGATAGTCATAAAGTGGAGATGATTATTTGCAATTTATACCGTTGCAAATGCAATAATGAAGTAGAAGAATTAGTGAGAGGGCAATGTGGATGGAGAAAGGGTAAAAGAGATTGCAAAGATGTGGAACGATTGTTGTGCTTTATAGAGAATTGCAATAAAAGAATGTGTGGCAAGCGATGTTGCATGCATGACGAACGTATAAAAGTATGGCTGCGTTAGTGCAAATCTCAAAATTGACTAATTGCAATGTCCCATTTCGGAAGGAGGTTTTCTTTTACAACTGAGAAAAGCTTATTTCTTGCTTCCATAAATTGAAGTATGCAAGAATTTTTACGGCTTTGGTAAGTGCTAGCATTGTTTTTTCACATAACGGTGTTTTCTTTACGAATACAGATATACGTTTTAGAGTGAAATAATGCGCCATTTATCAGGAGGTTGGTATGAAAGTATAGTCGCATAAATAACTAATATAAAACCATTTTCATACCATAAAACTCATCTGAACCTACTACCTACAATCAGCCTGAGCTGCTTATAACTACAATAATATTTGGAAGACCTATTTCCGTTAATATACCCAGATTTTCCAGAGATAGCTAGAGCCGGGCATTTACAAAGACAGTTTCTTTGGTTGTTGTTGTGGCGATAAAAGCACTCCCCGAAGGTTTTGGGGAGTTTTGTCGATGCTTATGATCCTTTGCCGGATATAGATCCGGATCCATGCGGTAAAAAGAACCATTAAGGTACTATCCTGCTTATATCGGGAACGATTTAATATGACCACATTGAACCTCTTAGGCTATACCGCCCTCACCCTATAGTTTCGTGTGGAGCTTGGAGTCGCCAGGGTCCCGGCTGCTATAAGTCGCGCTGGCATTCCAATAAAAGGGTAGCGCTACACAACCGCTTGATTCAATTTGATATTTTAGTCACCCCTTACAGCAGGTATACCTGCTGTACGTCTTTACAACTTCTGCAATGGTCATTATGCGGAATACCCACCTTTTCCGTATGCGTGCCCAATGACTGGTGCAGAACGCTATAATCTTTTGGGTGTCATTTTAGATCTACTCTGCATACTTCTTGTCCTGTGATCACTACTTGAAGCCCAATCATACATTTGTGCTGGAACTATACTAGCTTCTTACTACGATATGTTTATATTGAATTTCTTGCTTTTGTTTTGTACAACACTGTATATACCTGAGTAATATGCGCTCTTTATTGCTGTTTACATCTCTGCATCTCATATTCTCTATATGTATGTGTCGCTGTTTTCTCTTTCATCTTCTTGCCTTACTGTTGTTGTTGTAGAGAATAGATTGGTTTTGAAAATTAGTGAGATCGGTTAATAATTACGCCCACTTTTTATATATGCAACATTTTGGAAAACACAAAAACCTGATTATTTAGTAAATAATACCCCTTGAATGTTGAAATTTGATGTGTCGACTGATAGTGAGACTCTTGATGAAAAATTTAAAACGTTTGTTAAAATGGGCGTGGCCCGCCCACTTGTAATAATGTTGAAAGAAAACTTAAATATTGAACGTGTAAAATACGCTTTCTCAACATGTACTTATTATTGTCAGATGTCACATGTAAACACAGCCAACATTGCTATGAATAAAGTTTCACCTCTTCCGTTTTAACTTGTAACCAAGAATACACGCTTTTTGCTAGAAGTCTCTGCCAGAGCAGTTACCACGCTAACAGGTTATGGGCCTTTGCTACGCAAGTTGATTCTAGGCCATCCTTCGATTTATTCGGTTGAAAAAGTTCTGGCGCGTTATTTTAATTCGAGAAAAAAATGATGTCGAACGTATTTTCTGTGTCCGTAGAGCGACTTCGAGGTCGTGAGAACTTTGACGTCTGGAAAAGCCAGGCGAAATCATATTTGGTGATCAAGGGCCACTGGAAAATGGTCGAAAAAGGTTTGCCTGGGAGTGCAACAGACGCCGATCGTGATGCTAATGAAAGAGCATTGGCTGAAATCACGATGTTGGTCGAACCAAATAATTTTGGACATTTTGCCGATAAACATACAGCAAAAGACGCGTGGGATGCACTCATGGAAGCCTATGAAGACAAAGGTTTGACGCGAAAGGTTGAACTCTTAAAACAGTTGGTACAACTCAAGCTGTCGGATTGTGAATCTATGCAAATGTATGTAAATTCAATGATTATGACTGCTTTTAAGGTTAGAAACGCAGGTCTGAAAATCGATGACGAGCTGACTGCATCGCTTATGCTAGCAGGCCTGCCTAATGAGTTTCAAGCACTAGTACTTGCCGTTGAAAACTCAAAGAAAACGCTAACTGTAGACGCTGTGAAAAATCTGCTTCTGCAAGATGCCAAATTTGATGCAAAGCAAGGTGTTGAAAATGCCTTGTACACCAAATCGAAAACATTTGCAAAAATTCGCTGTCATTCGTGTAAACAATTAGGACACATAAGCCGAAACTGCCGTAAGAAAACAGCAAGGAACGAAAAATCAAAACAAAACACTCAAAAAACTCAAGTTTTGTTTGCTTCATCGCTTTATGCGAATATTCGCAATAATGAAGACTGGTATGTAGACTCCGGATGTTCTCAACATATGGTAAAAAGTAAAGAATTGATGACAAATCAGAAAAGTGTAAAAAACAAGAGTGTTGTTGTAGCGAATAATAGCAAAATTGCTGTTGAATGCACAGGCGATGTGCAGATTTCGTTACCTGTTAAAAATCAGAATACGAAGGCAACCATAAAGAATGCTGAATATGTTCCTAGCCTGTGTGCAAATTTGTTATCAGTGAGCCAGTTGACAGACAACGGGAAAGAGGTTAGGTTTAAAGGTAATGGATGTGAAATATTCGACGAAAATAAACAGTTGATTGCAAGCGCAAACAAAACAAATGGTTTGTACCGTCTGAACTGCGCACCAAGCAATAGTATAGCAATGACCGTGAAAAACTACGACCTTTGGCATAGGCGATTGGGACATGTTTGCCGCGAAAGTGTCACAGCTATCCAAAATGCTTCTGATGGTATCAAAATTTCGTCGGGTGAAGGCAGCAAATGTGTGGTCTGTATAAAAGGCAAACAGACGCGAACATCGCACAACGAAAAAGGGAGGCGTGCTACACAGCTGTTAGAGCTAATACACAGTGACATAATGGGACCACTAAATGTGCCTTCATTCTCTGGTGCGCGCTATTTGTTAACGTTTGTAGATGACTATTCCAGGAAAGTGTTTGCTACCCCAATTAAGTCGAAAGCCGAAGCTTTCAGAGAATTCGTTAAGTTCAAAACTTTAGCTGAAAATCAATGCTCGCAAACTATAAAAGTCCTTCGGGCAGACAACGGGCGTGAGTATGTTAACGAAAAATTTAGTAAATTTCTTACAGAAAATGGCATTATCCACCAAAAAACAACACCCTACACACCGGAACAGAATGGCGTTGCCGAAAGGCTCAATCGAACTATCACTGAAAGAGTCAGATGCATGCTCCTCGATGCAAATTTGGAAGACAGATTCTGGGCTGAGGCTGCCGTAACTGCAGCGTATCTATTGAACCGTACGCCGTGCAGTGGCAACGATGTTAGTCCAGAAGAGTTGTGGTCCGGTCAGAGACCAAACTTGAAGCACATCAAGATTTTTGGATGTAAGGCAATGGCTCACATAGCCAAAGAAAAGCGCAGTAAGTTACAAGCTAAATCACGAGAATGTATTTTGGTTGGCTACAGTACTGAATCAAAGGCATACCGGCTGTACGACCCTGTAACAAAAAATATTATAATCAGTTGTGATGTGGTCTTTCTTGAAAATCAAACTAATAATAGTCCACATACTACAGTTGGAAAGTCAAATATTGTTAATTTGTGGCTTCCTGAAACAACTCCGATTGCCAATTCAGGGATGGGAAATGTAGAAGAATTGCCAACAGAATACGATAGCCGAGCAACTATGGACGACAGCAACCAATCACAAAATGATGGCAACTCAACTGTTGAATTTTTATCAACTGACAGCGATGATACGTTTGTCCCAGAACATGATATTACCGCTGAGGTCTATGAACAAATCCGGCGTTCCGAGCGATTAGAGAATGCACCACGACCAAATTACAACTTCTGCGCTACTGGGTATATAACATCAGATCCAAACACTCTGGAAGAAGCGATGGCAAGCCATGAGCGTGATCTTTGGCAAGCAGCAATGCGTGAGGAAATGGAATCACATAAGATCAACGGCACCTGGAAGTTGTCCGAGCTACCTGTTGGTAAGAAAGCTATCCCATCAAAATGGGTATTTAAGACAAAAGTAAATGGCGATGGAAACCCTGTGCGCCATAAAGCCAGGCTTGTGGTTAAAGGTTTCAACCAAAAGCAGGGCGTTGATTACGATGAGACTTTCGCGCCAGTTGCGCGATATACCTCGCCTTAGCAGTCAAATATGGTCTGACCGTCTATCAGATGGATGCTGTAACTGCCTTTTTGAATGGCGATCTTGAGCAAGAGATATTCATGATTCAGCCGAGTGGCTTTGATGATGGCTCAGGTCGTGTGTGCAAGCTGCAAAAATCGCTATATGGTCTGAAGCAGTCCAGTCGCGTTTGGAACATAAAGCTGAATTCAACTCTAGTAAATTTCGGTTTGCAGCGCAGTAATGTCGACCAATGCGTGTACTTTCTCATTTCTGACAACAAAATGCTGTTTGTTGCAGTCTACGTGGATGATGTCATCCTCTTCGCTAACGATACAGAACTGCTTAACAAACTTAGAGACACGCTTTCCAAAACCTTCAAAATGAAGGATCTGGGTATAGCATCGTCAGTTTTGGGTATCCGTATTACTCAAAATGTGAAAGAAGGAGTAATGAAGATCGACCAGTCCCGCTATATTGCCGATGTAATTCGCCGCTTCGGCATGGACGAGTGCAATTCGGTAAGCACACCCCTCGACGTCAACCAAAAGCTATCCGAAGAGGTGTGCCCAACTAATGACGACGACAAAAAGGAGATGGCTAGTGTGCCATACATGCAAGCCATTGGATGTCTGCTGTTTGCAGCTCAAGTCACCCGACCTGATATATGCTACGCCGTTAACTTGCTTAGTCGATACAGTACAAATCCAGGGAAGGCTCATTGGACTGCAGTAAAGAGGGTACTACGCTACCTCAAAGGAACTCTCGACAAGGGTTTAGTATACAAAAGAAGTTCGGATGACATAATTGGTTTTTGCGACGCCGACTGGGCAAATGACGTAAGTAACCGCCGCTCAACAACTGGGTATGTTTTTTTATTTCAGAATGCAGCAATTTCTTGGGCTACCAAAAGGCAGCGGACGATAGCTTTGTCAACCACTGAGGCTGAATTAATGTCAATGGTGGCTGCGGTTCAAGAGTCAATCTGGCTTAAGCGTTTAGAAATGGAGTTAGTGCACAGAGCTTCTAAAACAATGACCTTGTTTTGCGACAACAAAAGCGCTATACATATAGCTGAAAACAACTCGTATTCAAGCAGGACAAAACATGTCGATATCAAATCAAAGTTTATCCATGAAAAACTTAAAGATGGGCAAATAACTCTACAATACATTGGAACGGACAAAATGCTAGCCGATATATTTACAAAAGCATTGTTTGCTCCAAAACTAAAACAATTTTCAAATGAATTTGGATTAATGTAATTTTTCATCTTAGTATAAGCAAAATCCTTTATATATTTTTTAGATTGCACAACGTTGCCTAAACTGATTTCGATGTATGGTAAAACGTACTTATTATATATTGTTTAAAACTTGAATTGCGCTTGAATGAAATGTAATATTTAGTTTAGGGAAGGTGTTGAAAGAAAACTTAAATATTGAACGTGTAAAATACGCTTTCTCAACATGTACTTATTATGGTCAGATGTCACATGTAAACACAGCCAACATTGCTATGAATAAAGTTTCACCTCTTCCGTTTTAACTTGTAACCAAGAATACACGCTTTTTGCTAGAAGTCTCTGCCAGAGCAGTTACCACGCTAACAAATAAAATCAATTTTACAAATGTTATTATTCATAAATCAAAAACCGTTGATCCCATCATAACAAAATTCAGCACAGAGTTTGCCTTTACTATAAGGAATGCTCGGTTAACCCTAGGACTTATACCCAAGTACAGGTGTGGCCAGTAGCTACTTTGGAGTGATGTAGCTCCTAAATCGCTAAAGATATTGATCTAGGAAAACGAAGTAAATCTACGTCGATTGGTGTCTTATTTGTCATGCTAGGTCCATGCAGTGATGAGATATAAGCTTTCAAAGTTGACACCTACGACTTCTTATATCCGGGTACAGGTGTGGCCAGTAGCTTTTTTTCTCGTTTTTTCTCATTTTTTGAAGGAAAAAAATTTTTATTTATTATTTTCTTTATAAAATATTATTTTATTGATTATTTCTTATAACTAAATATGCAAACAAATTTAAATTATTCAATTGTCTTCATTATTTTCACAAATATTACATGTAAATGTATTTGAAGAATGCTGTATGCATATTAGGCGCTGACATATTCTGCACATGTTACACGTTCGTCTTCTGTGTTGGTCATGGATGTAGCAGAGAAAACAGCTTCCAACCTGCTGTTTCTTTGGTTTTGCACCAGTAGCTGCAGACGTTGATGGCCTATTGTCAGCACTTCCTTGCAAGGCCGTACTTATGAAACTCGCGACTGCAATTTTTGTGTTGAAGTTCCGCATCACTTGCTGATTCACCGACCGCTCTTCAATTATGGGCATAGACAGTTCCTTGGCGAGCTGGCGAAGAAATCTCTTACGCTTCGCATTGGTGCATCTGATGTTGGGATTATTCTCATAATTATGATGTACGCTGCCAATGCCGTCAAATCAATCATATTGAAGAATAGGGACAACGGCCAATGCTTTGTCATCCTTTGGCAAGTATATTCTCCAAGCCATTGGTCCATCACGTCCACTCCTCCTTTTGTCTTGTTATAAAACTCGATCATTTCTGGTTTGCCGCTTTCGCCAATGTGATCATCGTCATGCATTGATGATAGTAATATAACTGCCTTGTTTTTTTTCGGCACATAGGAGCAAATGGATATGTTGGGCCTAAAACGGAATGTACTTGACCTCTCTGCACGATCTTTATGTGCCAACATCTCCTTTGGTATGTAGGGCTTATTTTTCCGCAGAGTTCCAACTGCCGTCAAATTCATGGATGACAAGCTTTCCAGTAGATTTAGGGATGTAAAAAAATTGTCCATCGTTATATTTCGGCCGGTTACGTGAAAGCGGCTTACTTAATCCTTGACCACGCGTTCACCCTGGTTAGTTTCCCGTCCCGTAGGTGCTTTGCCAGTATATATTTGTCCATGTAGTGGATATGCGTTTTTGGTATCACATACCCACCACACTTTGATGCCATATTTTGCCGGTTTCGATGGGATGTATTGCGTGAAACGGGTGCGGCCACGATATGGAAAGAGCTGCTCGTCTACCGTTAGATATTCACTTTGCTTATATGACTGCTCAAAGTTGTAGTTCATCATGGTCAACAGCTCGGATGTTGGTGCAGCTTTGTCAGTTACCAAACGTTGTGCCGTGTGTTGCCATCGTCAAACCTTATAAACCGCAGTATGGCCTGAAAGCGGTTAATGCCCATTGACGCACGATATAATGGACAATTTTCCACCGACCACAAGTCCGGCGCACATTCGGCATTGCTGCGGTTAGCGCCAGTCATAATAAGCATTCCAATGAACGCATACATTTCACTCAAAGTAACCTTCTTCCATGTTTTTGGTTCCGCCTCTGGATGTTCTGCGTTTAATTCCGCATATGTAGCTTCTGCTTTTTTGTTGGTGTAGCGTACTATAATATCCATCATTTCCGGAGTCATAAAACATTTATATGTATGGAATATTGACATCATAGTAGTTGATCTTGCGGGCCCACTTCGCTGTCGCAAAATATTTCGTTGCCTAGTTTGGCGTGCAAGTCGTGGCTGTGAGCTCCATATGGTACTATCACGTGCTACGAATTCAGCTGCACGCAAATTAATCTCCTCAGAATCATCTTCAGCATTGGATTCATTGTCAGATTCTTCGTAATCAGCCTCATCTACGTGGGCATTGTCAATTTTGTAATCAGGGTCTTCTACATCCGATTCAACCACGCCATCTGCTACTGCTACTTGTTCGCTTTCATCCCCTTCAGGGTCGAAAAATAATTCATCATCTGAGATTTCGTGAAACAGGTTTTGTATATACTGCTCTTTTTCAGCGTCAGATAATCTATATAAAAATAATTAATTTTTATTCCATTTATGAAATTATATTTGAGTTATTTGTATTTACCTCATATATTGATTCGAAGACAAATATTCCATGTTCCTTCTGCTATCCATGTTGTAATATTTTAAATTTTTTCTGACTTGTTATTTTCACAAATATAAATCAACTTCACACTTCAAAAGAACGCTTTACAATGAATATAAACTCTCAAAACTGCCGTTTATATAGCTGCAACCCTTAAGTTTCTGGAAGCATTTCTTACCTGCCAGGTAGTTGGATTATATCAAATGTTGCTTGTCAGCAAAGTCTAGCAAGGGTACAATATAATGTCTTCTTCTAAATAATTAAGAGTGCGCGAAAAAGGTTGTATTCTAAAAATTCTAACAACAATAGAAATTATTGACTTCTTAGACATAACTTATAATGCGCGCAATTCTTAGAAGCAGGCTACAAATATATGTTTATAACTACTTAAAATGTTCGTAAGATAGTCAGCTACAACATTGCATTAAAAAAAATAACTTGTTTCTCATAAAAAATGAGAAAAACGGGTAAAACAGGCTACTGGCTACACCTGTACCCGGATATAAGAAGTCGTAGTAAAAGTTGGGTATAAGTCCTAGGGTTAAAGACCATGCCCCATTTTTTACAAAAGATTTTTAAAAGATCGTAGTAGAATACTGGTAGGTTAATTCATAAATGGAATTATAACAAAAATGGGCCCCTTTTTGACTAAGCAATTTGCTATGTTTCTGGAGCCAGGACTCGAAGAAAAATTAACATATAGTAACGAATTTTGTGGAGTTCCTGATAATTATGCACCTTATACTAACGGTCAAATCGCTGAACTGTCGAATAATTCAGTATTGCAAAATAGTCTTTATTTAGACTACTTTGGGAGTAGTACTTCATAATTATACCTCACTTCACAACTAATAACGTGTCTAAATCAAACTGATTAGTTATTGCTCAGCTTGCGCTGCTTTTATACTCTATGTGTCTTCGTTCGCATATTTCTCTTAAGGTCTAGACTTTTCACGAACATAGAACAGTTGTATCGCATACTTGGTTATTTAGCTATATGCGTGTGTATGTGTGAGTAACAATTTCTGCTCTTATGATGACTACATGTGTGTATGTGAGATATATCTTCAATTCGAGCTGCTGGTTATGTGTGTAGAATATTCTTCTTTGCCACGTATATAAGCCTGGCTTCTTGCTTTAGAGTGTACATGTACATACATAAGTTTGGCTGCTTGCTGTTTCTGTTGTTGTGATTATTTACTAACAGCATAGTGATGCCAACATTTATATCGTAATAAAATTGGATTCACATATTTTCCTTTTATGTTCGGCTACACCCGAAGTTAGACTCCCTTACTTTTTATTTTTTAAATATATAAAACCATGGTGTGGATATCAATAGATTTCCAGCCCTAGCTTGTCATTATTTAAAAAAAAATTTTAGTTTAGTATCGGAAAGAACTCTTATGCCGATGCTTATGATTTCGACTCTAACATGGTGGTGTTCAGACTGATTCCGCGAAATGTGCAAAAATCAAGGCTGCAAGATTTTTAACTTCACACTCACTTACCTGCCATACGCACGTGCATTGCGTTCCCGTCTCCTAAATTATGCAATTTTATAACCTTTCGACGTCATTCGCTATAACAGCTTTCTAATTTTATGCTGCACTCAAATGTGGCAAATTCGCACCAGCTGACCCTAATGTCTAAGCTTTTTCTTTGAAAGAAGTTAAATGCTTTTTTTCTACATTCACCGGCAGCGATGCCATCAACTATTAGATGAACATTGGATATGTATGTATATATGTGTGCATTTGAAGCGACTATGCACCACTAAAAAAAACGCTTTGTGTAGATCGATTCTCATTCCACTTATGTAGTAAAGCGTAGATTTTCTGTTGTCCTTAAACTGTTTTTTTTAGTTAAAGAAATTACATTTTCTTTTTATGGAGGCTCAGAAGCTCTTAGTAATTTTGTTTTCCTCATTTTGTTAACATTTGGCTATTTATTTTTATGTGTGAAGAGTCGCTATTGCTGCTACCTACGATTTCACATTGATACAGTAGCCGAACGAATTGCCGTAAAGCAAAAGCGTTATGGTGTTATGCAATCATTGGGGGTTAATGGGTTCAGCGGTGCAACAGGTGATCTTTTGTCTTTTTGTATTTACGACTTGGTCATTTTTAAGGTGAGGCTTTTAGATTCAAATAAACAAAAAGATGATAAAATATTTAAAAGGTTTGATTTTATGATAGGTACGATTGAACTTCAATACCTGCTGCAATAATTTTAGACACTCCAAAGTTTACATCATATTATTGACTTCGTGTTTATCTGAATATGTCAGTATGTTCATTAATTCATATAAGAAATCAAATAAGTTTGAGAGAAGCCGAATATTATATACCCAGCTGCATGATGTTGTTGTTGTTTTTGTAGCGATAAGGACACTCCCCGAAGACCTTGGCGAGTGTTATCGATATTGATGGTCCTTTGCAGATCCGGTACGTTTCGGTAACAAGCACCATAAAGGTACTAGCCCGACCATCTCGGGCACGATTTGGTATGACCACATGAAACCTTCTAGGACATACCGCCCTCCCATCCCCTACATCCATCAGGAGTACGGAATCGCCAGAGCGTCGGATGTTAATGAAACAAGGACAAGGGTATGACAATTGGGTTGGAGAAGCTATATATTGCGCTGGCAACTCTTTGGGAGGGTTGCGCTACACAACCCCTTGAATCAGTTTGGTATTTTAGTCGCCTCTTACGACAGGCATACCTACCGTGGGTATATTCTAAGCCCACTGGGGGACCCAGCTGCATGATTTTGCATACTTATATACTCAGTAGAATTTTAAAGAGAAATTTTACTAACACAAAATGATATAAATGCTGAAATATACATGTACTTTGTTATTTCCTCTTTCACCATAAGACCCACTTATTTTTCCTTTTCCTGTAATGATAACGACATCATTTGTATACTTCGGCAAATGTACACGTGAGTCCTCTCCCTGATCTTGTAGATAGTAGATTAACGCCGTCTGAAGTCACGCTGATAAGGTCCAATATGTTCTTTGACTTTGAGTTTCAATTTTTCGCATAGTACGCTAACCAAAACCTTAAAGGAGATACTAAACAGATTCCTTGGTTATAAGTACGGTTTTCAATATCGCCTTTCATTTGGATTGGACAGAACACACTTTACAATCTGGAAACATGCGCTTTTCCGACCAAATTTTGCATAGTAATTGATTCATTCTCCTAACAAACTCATCACCTCCGTATTTGAACAGCTCGGTTGGTAGTCCCTCAGTACCGGGAAGGTTTTTGTTCTTTAAGCAGACTAATATCATTCTCAATTTGTCATATTAGGGTAACGGAACATAAATTCCGTCATCAGCGATTTGTGTGTTGGGCTAATTTTCTCCCTCGCTATCAACGAATGAGCAGAAGTGCGCTCACTATCACTTAAGCCTTGAAGCCTTTGCAATAAATTTCGGACTTTATTCATATCAGCGAGTATCTTAAGCTCTTCGAAATGATGGCGTTCGAAGTAGTCGCCACTCTTCGTTCTGCTCATTACGATGAGGCTCCAATACACCTCACATTGATGCACCTTTATGCGTCGTGGCCCTAAGGGCCGTGTTTTCTATATCCGTGGGCAGCGTGACATTCCTGATACGATATCAGATGTTTTTTTTTGGACTCGCTGGATACATTTGCTGTCAGCAGCGGCACTACTTAATAAGAAAGAAGTGCGCTCTCACTAATCCACTATATTTCCAGGTCGATGATTGAAGAGAGCAGGCGTGGGAGTCGAGAAGTTTATTCATCACATCTCTGTCTTGTGGGCAGCTTCTCAGTGACAAACTGTCCTTGCGTAGTTACGTTAAATTTGTTCGCTGAACAGAGGCCTGCAAATTATGGTTCGAATAGCAGCAGTTTCGAAACATCACTAAGCTGTTAGTAAATAAATGCTACACAGCAAAGCAGGCAGAGAGTATTTCACACACACAAAAGCAATCAGAAAATGTTTCACAGAAATGTATGTGCACGGCAGCTATAGCGCAGAGAATATTTCACATATAGGAAAACAGCAGCTATACAAGTAAATATAAGATACAGAAACGAGAAATAAATAAGCAACTATCCGAGACGGGCGAAATAGATGAACGAGGCAAATTGATTTTTAACGTTGCAAGTGAAGTACGCGAGTAATTAAATTTGTAAATAAAGAACATTTTGCTATATTAAATATTTGAGTTATTTATTCGACAGTTCAGCAATTCGAACTAAAACAGAAGGTGCAGAATTAGCAAGAATTCCTAAAATCCACTGCACTATCATTGCTGCTATAAAGTAATGGTGAAATGAGACAGGTTCAGTACATTACAGGACAGGCATGAGACGGCTCAGTACATTAATGTATCTTTAGAATGTGGTACTGAAGATGACCATATTTCGAGCCGCAGTGAATTCAATCAGCCTCAACCCGTAAGAAGATACAACATCACGTAGGCTGAAATTGACTGTAGGGCCGAAGATCTATTTTTTGGCCCTTTTTTAGAATCAGAAATACTCGTGGTATCTCAAAATACTTAAAGAAGTAGAGAATTTGTAAAAACTTATTTTTTACTAGTAGCTGTCTCGTGAAATGACACGAACGAGAACAACATTCCTGGAAGTTGTCATCTCCTATCTTTTAGACGTCGCTAAACCTACGCAAAACCAGGGAGCCTCTTTAAAACATCCGGAATCATTAACTGCAAAATTTTTAGAATTAAAAGCCATTAACAGAATGGATAATACACAATTTAAATTTTTAACTTCTTCCAGCCTCCGGTGGCTAGCTTATATCTAATTAGCATTGGCAATAAGCTTCAAGCTCTATACCCTACTTTAACTTTGTCACTTACGACTGCAAGCTATCTTTCCTGTTTTTGCCGCCAACACCCTTCACCACCGCCGATTTAAACTAAGTAAATCTTTTAACCGCACCAAAGAAGCCCTACAATAAATTGTATATTAACATTTGCAGCTTTTCTGCAACTATATTTTACGCCTCTACTTTTGTTATTGGTATACTCCTGCAGTGGCTTGTTGCAAAAATAGATTTTTTTATAGTGCGCGTGCCACAGCAGCCGCAGCACGTCTAGTCGCAGCTGGTTCTTTTGCAGCCCATTCGCTTTGATTGTTCGATGCCACAGTCATTGGTGCCTTGACGTTGAACTTGTGCTGGCTGAGCGCTGGGCTGTGTTGACGTTGATGCTGATGTTGCTGAGGTCGCAAAACTGTGCAACAAACGTGTCGTGATGTGGTGCATGTGGCAAGCTGCTTAGGCTGGCGAATATATTGCAATTTTTCATTTTCATCTGCGATTTCGATTTTTGCTCTGATTTGTATTGCAACTTTTTAATATATATATATATTTTTTTACTTTCCGCTAATAGAACGAAGAGGCAAGAAAAAGTAGTTTATTGTTGAAGAAAAATAAAAAGTTAAATAGAACTTGCAGTAGCAACAATAACAAAGGAAGTTGTGACGCCAGAACAGCGAAAAGTCGTTGTACGACTTCTTTCTGTCGTTGTTGCTGCTACATGAAACTTCTACTTGTTCACCCAGGGGCGTAGCTAGGCTCTCAATTCGTTACTGATCCGTTTTGTAAGGTCAAATCAGGACAATATCAACTCTTAAGATATTTTACAGTGCCAATAATATTCGAGTAATATTTCTTCGTTCCTGAATTAGTGAAAATAAGCAATTTAGCAAGAAATTTTTTTTTAGTTTTGTAAAAGGACTGGCCAAGATATTTTAAGTCTCACTTCGAGACTATCCGAGTGTAGAACTCCTTTCTTGTTTGAAAGGCGAAAATCTAACCTCCCACGGCCAGCGCAATCACCCGTACCAAAGCTACCACGTCCGTGTGGTCGCTGCAGCCATGCGTTCCTTATGAGAATTAGTTCCCTGGTCCCTGTGTCGAATAAACTATCAGTGCGGCAACTGATTTTACGATCACTCGAGGCAAACCGTTGCATTGATCGACCCCACTTTCCACCACCCCTATGGACGCCCAATTGTATAACTTGTACTTCGTAGCTTTATAATTTACATATTTTTTCCCCCAGTCGCAGATGCAGCAGCTTAACTAACAAGTCTTTACTGCAACTCCCTCTGTTCATACTTAAAATGCTGCAAATCCACTGTTTATGTTATTGCATCATCTTCATGCCACCAACTCGCACATTTACTTGCAACGTCATTGTGTTTACGTGCGGCAGAATTGAAAAAGGGGGCTTGTGGCAGTGACCGCTAACCACAACAAACTTTTTAGACGTGTAGCAACCAATTTGTATATGCATACATATGTACACGGTGGTTCAAATAGTACTTTTTATAATCATATTGTAACGAAATTTGTATCCTCTGGGTAGCCGCTAAACACCCGTTTAGCGGTGAGCTAATGTGAGAAGGCGACAACCTGGCTAGGCCACTCTGACATAATCGGTTTAAGGGCTAGCCGGGGGAGATTTCATCGGCAGCGTCTGTACACCTCTAGGTGCGGCTGCAAGCGGGCGTCTGTCTTGGAGCAAGCGGCTCGCTATATAAACGTGCCAAGTAATATTTTCACCCCCGCTGAGCGGGTTGTGCGCTGGGCTTGGGACCCGCCACGTAAAACCATACTCCAATGAAATATAACAACAAGCCTCGGATAAATACACTCTCTATTGATGACGACCATGGCAAACGTTTGAAGGACAATGAATTGAGGGCATGCACCTGGAACGTCCGCTCCCTGAATGGGATTGGTGCAGATGCCCGGCTGGTTGATGTCCTCGTCAAAGCAAATTCTGACATCACCGCCATCCAAGAAATGCGTTGGACGAAGCAAGGAAGAAAGAAGATCAAAACATGTGACATATATTGGAGTGGCCATGCGAATAAGCCCAGTTTCGGCGTCGGATTCGTGGTGGGAGAGAGACTTTGTCGCCAAGTGCTGGCGTTCACGCCTGTGGACGAGCGTCTCGCCGCTATTCGAATAAAAGCAAAATTTTTTAATATATCATTCATCTGCGCCCATGCGCCGACAGAGGAGAAAGACGATGAGGTGAAAGACACTTTTTATGAACAATTAGAACGCACATACGAGGGCTGCCCCCGTCATGATATAAAAGTCGTGCTTGGCGACTTTAACGCCAGGGTGGGCAAAGAAGGTGTTTTTGGCCCTACAGTCGGAAAGTTCAGCCTACACAATGAAACTTCTCCTAACGGACTGAGGCTGATTGACTTTGCCGGTGCTCGAAACATGGTCATATCAAGCACGAGGTTCATGCATAAAAAGATACATCAAGCTACATGGCTGTCTCCTGATCGAAATACTCGCAATCAGATCGATCACGTTGTGATAGACGGACGGCATGCCTCCAGTGTTTTAGATGTGCGAACGATCCGAGGACCTAACATCGATTCGGACCATTATCTCGTTGCAGCCAAAATACGCACCCGCCTCAACGCGGCTAAAAACAAGGAACAAAAAACACAAGGAAAGCTAGACGTCGAAAAGCTTCAATCACAACAGACTGCCAATGATTTCGCAACTCGACTCTCACACCTGCTCTCTGAGGGCACAACTCATCCTGAAGGAATACAGGAGCAGTGGCAGCATATCTCCAAAGCACTTCATACTGCCGCCGAGGAAAAAATTGGTTACCGGCGGCCACGAAAAAACAACTGGTATGATGAAGAATGCCGCGTTGTAACCGAAAGAAAAGACGCTGCCTACAGGGCTACGTTAAAAGCGAGCGCGACAAGAGGAGTGTGTGAACGCTATCGTGAGTTGAAGAGGGAAGCGAGACGCCTTTTCAGGAAAAAAAAAGCAGAAGCAGAAAGGCGTGAGTGCGAGGAGCTTGAGCTGCTAGCCACCAGGAATAACGCCCGAAAATTCTACCAAAAAATACGGCGACAGACGGAAGGTTTTAAGGCCGGGGCAAACTCCTGTAGGAATGAAAACGGCGACCTTGTAACTGATGTCCAGAGAGTGCTTAGATTATGGAGGGAACACTTCTCTGCTCTCCTAAATGGAGGCAGCAATTCACCGCACAGAAATGAAGAACCCGATCCCGCAATCGATGATGATGGAATATATGTCCCCCCGCCCGATTATGACGAAGTTAGAATAGCAATAACCAGATTGAAAAACAACAAGGCCGTGGGCGCTGATGGATTGCCTGCGGAGCTATTCAAGTTCGGCGGCGAGGAGTTGGTAAGGCGCATGCAGCAGCTTCTTAGCAAAATATGGGCGGACGAAAGCATGCCCGACGGTTGGAATCTAAGTGTTCTTTGCCCAGTCCACAAGAAGGGGGATACTGCAAAATGCACCAACTATCGTGGAATCAGCCTTCTTAATATCGCATATAAGGTCCTTTCAAGTGTATTGTGCGAAAGATTGAAGCCCACCGTGAACCGGCTGATTGGACCTTATCAGTACGGCTTCAGACCTGGTAAATCTACCATCGACCAGATTTTCACAACGCGCCAAATCTTGGGAAAAACCCGTGAAAAGAGAATCGACACACACCACCTCTTCGTCGACTTTAAAGCCGCCTTCGACAGCACGAAACGGAGCTGCCTATATGCCGCTATGTCTAAATTTGGTTTCCCCGCAAAACTTATACGGCTGTGCAAAATAAGGTGAGCAACACCATCAGCTCAGTCAGAATTGGGAAGGACCTCTTGGACCTGTTCGAAAATAAACGAGGTTTCAGACAGGGTTACCCCCTATTGTGCGATTTCTTTAATTTGATGCTGGAGAAAATTATACTAGCTGCAGAACTTAACCGCACTGGAACAATATACTATAAAAGCGTTCAATTGCTGGCATATTCTGATGACATTGATATCATCGGCCTAAACACCCGCGCTGTTAGTTCTGCTTACTACAAACTGGAAAAAGAAGCGGTAAAGATGGGTTTGATGGTGAATGAGGACAAAACGAAGTATCTGCTGTCATCGAGCAAGCCATGTCAGCGCATATGCGCCTTGGCAACCACGCTACTGTTGGCAGCCATAATTGCGAAATAGTAAAAGACTTCGTTTATTTGGGAACCAGCATCAACACTAGCAACAACATCAGCACTGAAATCCAGCGAAGAATCAATCTTGCCAACAAATGCTACTTTGGACTAGGTAGACAATTGAAAAGTAAAGTCCTCTCTCGGCGAACGAAAATCATACTCTACAAGTCACTTATCGTACCCGTCCTGCTATATGGGGCAGAAGCATGGACCATGACAACAGCAGATGAAGCGGCTTTGGGAGTGTTCGAGAGAAAAGTTCTTCGAAAGATTTATGGACCTCTACGCGTTGGCGATGGCGAGTACCGAAGAAGATTTAATGATGAGCTGTACGAGCTATACGCAGACATCAACATAGTCCAGCGAATTAAAACGCAGCGGCTGCGCTGGCTAGGCCATGTTATGCGAATGAAAGATGATGCTCCGGCCAAGAAAGTGTTTCTATCGGAACCCGCCTATGGAAGCAGAGGTAGAGGGCGGCCCCCACTCCGTTGGAAGGACCAGGTGGAAAACGATTTAAACTCCCTTGGTGTGACCAATTGGCGCCGGTTGGCGGAGCGAAGGAGCGACTGGCGCGCCTTGTTGGACGGCCATAACCGTTTAGACGGTTAAGCGCCAATTAAGTAAGTAAGTAAGTAACGAAATTTGAGGGACTCATATTATTTTGCACTTTCTGCTAACGTTAGAATCGCTGAACTTTCGAATAAATAACTCCAATATTCAGTATGCAAAATGGCCTTAATTTAGACTAATTTGGGAGTATTCCTTCACAATTATACTTCACAACTTATAGCGTGTTTAAATCAAACTTATTAGTCATTCCTGATTTTGCGCTGCTGTTATACTCTCTGTTGCCTCGTGTGCATATTTCTCCTAAGGTCCAGACGTTTCACCTTCTAGAACTGTTGTATCTCCTGCTTAGTAATTTAGCTATATGCATATGTATGTGTGAGTAGCAACGTCCGCACTTAGCTGATGATGATTATATATGTGTATGTGAGATAATTTCTTTGCTTTGGTTATGTGTGTGAAATATTCTTCGTCGCCTGGTATGTGTCCATGTACATAAGTGTGGTGCTTGCTGTTTTTGTTGTTGTGATTATTTGCTAACACCATAGTGATGCTAATATTAGCCACAATATGTAATTTTCATAGTAGTATTTCTTACATGTATTGGTAGCGTGCTTTTTCTACCACACCGAAGATCGTGGGTACAGTTCCCGGGCAAAGCAACATCAAAAATATAGAAACAATTTATTTTTTTTTTTCAATTAGAAGAAAGTTTTTCTAAGCGGGGTCGCCCCTAGGCAGTGAGTTGGCAAACATTCCGAGTGTATTTCTGCTGTGAAAAGCTTCTCGTTGAAAATTCATCTGCCGTTCGGAGTCAGCGTAAAACATGCGACCTACATCCCGCCAATTTCAAGGAAAAACTAAAGTTGTTATTGCACGTGGTCTAATTTTACCAATAGTCCAAAGTACGCAATAATTCATTTAGAAGCTCATCGGTAGGCTCACTTCAGTTGAAAGGAAAAAACAACAGAACTAGAAGAAAAAAAAAACAAATAATTTTTGATGACCTAGAAAACTCGTCTTACTGAAATTATATCGTATGTAAGCGGGAAAAACAGCGACAAGAATGAATGAGGTTACAACAACAACAATAGCGCCTAGCATCAATTGCGTTTCCTAACAATCAGAAGGAGTCAGTAATATTTTTTCCCACTAAAGGTTAGTAGACGCTATAAGAACTAAGCTGACTGACAGAATGTAAGCGTAATCTTTAGAAGTGTTATGGTAATTGGGGATATACAGAATGTAAGCGAAGTGTTAAATGAAGGCGTAGTATAATGTGTAGCCTTACTGTGTATTGTACTTGTAGTGTGTCGGATTGGTATGCTGTATGGGGGAACACAGAATGTAAGCCTAGTGTATAGTATAGGCGTAGTAGGTTATGTAGATCTATCATGCTCAATAATACTATACGCAGCACCAGTGTGGTATGGATCTAAAAGGACCTATCAAAAAGATATATTAGCAGCGTACCGACTTGCTGCTTTAAGAATAGCAAGAGCTTATCGGACGGTGTCCGACGACGCGAGTTTGGAACATAGCTCAATGGAATGAGCGGAAGCACGGCGAACTGAACTACCATCTCACGCAGATACTGAGTGGACATGGCGGTTTCAAATAGTATTTATGGACGCGTAGGATAGAGGAAGATCCTCATTGCCCAATGTGTACCACGGAGTTAGAAAACGCAGAACACGTCATATTCCACCACCTTGCATAGAGTCTTTGGGGAGGAACCTACCACGAGAAATTTAATATCACAAATGTGCAACAGGAAAGAGTGCTGGACTGCAGTGAGCAAAGTGGCATTTATAGTCACGACGCGCCTGATGGATGCTGAGAGGGAGCGCAGAGAAATGCGCATGCGAAGCAGTGGCGATTAAATCGACACTCAGAGCAAATAGCGGGAACCTGGACGCAGGGACAACAGTAGGCTCTTAAAAAAGATAAATATGGAACGCCACCCTGAAGTAATGCTAAAGTGGTACCGGGGTGGGCGACGATTTCAAAACGGGGCTGTTTTTTAGTCTACGGACACACGGTTGCTGCGACGGCAGCAATTATGGTGCATTAGGCATTTTCAGCTCTCCCGCAAAAAAAAAAAGGTCTAGCATGTAGTGTAATCGGTGTGTGGCATTGAAATGCTTTATCGGCGACTGTTATTTAAAGTTATGAAATTTCTATCGATAAAAAATTGTTTCAATGAGTAACTAATTTTTTATCGACGAGTTTTTGGTTTGCTATCAAAAAGTAATCGTTTTATTATGGAAAATGTGGTTATGTATCAAAAAGTTATCGATTCTTAATGGGAGCACGACCAAATGTTCATCGACGTGTTATCGACAACTCAAGAAAAAATACCGACATCACTTCCCTATAAAATCGATATAAACTGGTACTCATGCTATTTTTGTTTACTAAGTAGCCCCTTTAAACTGATTAAGAGAAAAGCCAGCCCCTAAACCTGTGTTATCTGAATCAGCTTTTACAGCAAGTATAGTGATATTTTTATCTCCTTATGCATAGACCACTTTTTTAAATTTTCGAGTACTTTTTAAAAACCCACTATATGGATCACCTTTAATCTATGTGCGCATGCACTTCAACTTGTTTATTCAACCAAGCAAGGAAATAGTGAAAATCTTCAACAAATCGAGTGTAGAACTAGAAAATTGTTTTCGTTATTTTTCCTCAAAGTAAATCCAGCCGCCTTGTGCACATCTGGCCAATCAAGCGGCTTGCTGTCGTCTTCCATGGCCCATACCCTACGCATCAATACATATGTTGCATCAACAATATGTTGCGCGTATACCTTTGATGCATGCAAGGGGTTATATATGTATGTACTAGTTTCGGTGCAAATTTGAGGCGATAAGATAAGCATTGGCAGCTGCTTTTGATACGGAATTGTTGCGTGTTTCAAGGAAACAGCATATACGATATATGCAGATACATATTAGTGATGCCTTTTTCATAAGCAAAGAATATATTTGAAATAATTATTATGGAAAAAATTGTACAGGTTAAAATACGAACAAAGCTATAAATATTAGATATTGTGACGAATATTAGCAACACTAAGGGATACTATCATCACTAAGCCGATAATAAGCAGTGACTTGTATGCAAATCAACAAATCAATCATTATGTCTAACCATATGTCCATACAAGCAGCGGAGGGGAGCGCACAAACACATGTATATATCTGAGATGCTCCCAAAAGTTGGCAATCATCAGTGGGACAATCATTATGTCTATACCTATGTACGTACACGCAGCGGAGAGAAGCGCATAAACACATACATATATCTTATCTGAGATGCTCACAAAAGCAGGCAATAATTTGTGCAAGTATCACTCACATATACACGCGCATATGAGAAACGTGCAACTGTAGCTATAGCTGGTAAACAAATAGTAAATTCTAGAAACACCTAGAAATATGCAAACGAGGAAACCGAAAAGTATAAAAGCAACAACAGCTGAGGCATGGCAATCAGTCTGATTTAAGCACGCTATCTGTTGAGAAGTAGAAGTGTTATTCCAAAAGTAGTATAATAAAGACCATTTTGCATAATTTAATATTGGAGTTATTTATTCAACAGTTTAGTGATTCGAACGTTAACAGAAGG
Source organism: Eurosta solidaginis (assembly GCF_040869045.1). NCBI lineage: Eukaryota > Metazoa > Arthropoda > Insecta > Diptera > Tephritidae > Eurosta > Eurosta solidaginis. Next base: position 51,518,045 of record NC_090323.1, read on the forward strand.
TTGCGAATAAGCAGAACTGCACTAAACTCGTTACAATATAATAGAATAAATAGAAGCAGCGACCTATCGAGTGAAAAAAGTGTTTAAGGAAACTTCTTCCTAGCAGAGAGAAATATTGATTTAAATCTAACAGAAAATCTGGAAGGATGAATTTTAATGATGAATATTGGAACGACTTTCCGTCATCCCTTGTCAAATTTGGTTTTGAGACAAACCGGTTTCGGCGTTGTGCCATCATCAGTGTCGATTTTCGTTCTGATCTGTTGTTGTCGTTTGTCCTGTATTTATAGTTCGTAGGTATATGAGCAGGTATTGTCAAATTGATGCTTGTGTATATTTAGTTATGTGTATGTGATGTGTGTTCATTCAGAACCGAGGGTGGTTTACTAATTGATTTGTGTGGCAGACTGGGGTAGGTAGAAATCTGTGATTTTAGTCGTTTGACCTTCTTTGTCGGTTTTTTGTGTTGGTGTGTTAATTGTTTTGTGTTTATTTGTTGTTGTGTGTTTGTCTGTTGTACCTGTGTGATTAAGTTGTTTCCTGTAAAAGGAAGGAAGGAAAAACAATATTGTCACAACGAAAGCGGACAAAGGAAACACCGCTGTGCCAATCGAAAAAGAGCAATATATGTCCAAAACCGAGGATCTCATAGAGGAAATGAAATGTCGTAGAATGAGAGAGGATCCACAGATGAATACCAAAAAAAATCAAATTTGCTATAAAAAATGCAACCAATATAGTAGATTTTAACATGGCACATAGATTGGTCCAAATGAACCCTTCGGCTCCTCCACTGGTTGCTCTACCAAAAATTCACAAGCCGGACACACCAGTGAGGCCCATCATTAATTTTAAATCGGCACCATGTTACAAACTGTCCAAATATTTAAAAACGATATTGATAGATACTCTGCAGCTAAGGAACAAATATGCAATAGCTAACACATCAGAACTAATAAAGAGACTCGAGACCGTAGAGCTAACAAGAAACAGCAAATTGGTATCTTTTGACATAAAAGACCCATCTATACCACTATCGGAGACTTTGGACATAGTTAGCTCAACAATAGTTCATAACACAAAAAACAAAGTGAAAAGTATGCAAATCACAAATACGCTAAGAACCACTTTACGTAAAAACTATTTTCAATTCAACAATAAAATATATAGACAAACAAACGGTCTTGGAATGGGAAGCCCCACATCAGCAATTCTTATGGAAGTGTTCATGCAAAATATGGAAGAAAAGTACATACAGGAGCTGAAGTCCAAATTAGGCGTGTCATTTTATACTAGATACGTGGATGACATAATATGCGTTTTAACTACTAATAACGAAGAGCTTGTACTGGAGTACCTCAACGAGCAGCACGTAAATATAAAATTTACAATGGAAACTGAAAAAGACGGAGGAATCAACTATCTAGACCTCACGATAAATATTGATAAAGGAGCCAAAAGGTTTAACTATGACATATAAAGAAAGTCAACTGCCACCGACACAATAATACACAATACCTCAAATCACCCTCAACAGCATAAAGGCACTTGGTACATAGACTTGAAAGAACTCCTCTTACACAAGAGGCATATAAGAGAGAACTTGAGGTCATATATAATATCGCTGCAAACAACGGATATAAAACAGCACTAGTAGATAAGCTCAGAAGGACAAATGGAGAACCAAAAAGAAATAATGAAAAGGAAAATAATAGCTGGACGACTACGACATATACTGGAAAAGCAACATATAAATTGGCAAACTTCTTTAAAAAATACAACATTAACACAGCATTCAAAACATCGAACAATCTAGGGCGAAAACTAAGAACTAACATTAACTCAGAGGATCCGTTTAGCAGCCACGGCGTATAAAAGCTTACCTGCGGATGCCAGCATAGTTACATAGGACAAACAGGACGGCAAATAAGAACGAGGTTCAGAGAACATATTAGAGATTACAACAAAAAAATACGGAATCCAAACATTATACCCGAGTCTAACTTCGCGAATCACATGGTCGAGAATGAATGTTCCCCAGCAAACATCAATAAAACAGTTAGAGTTCTTCACATACAGGAAAAGGGCCGACGTCTCAACGTACTCGAAAACATGGAAATCTACAAACAGAAAACATTCGACGGTAGAATAATAAACGAACAGATAAACACAATTTCTGACACAATATTCGAGCCTTTAAAACTTGTTTACAGGAAACAACTTTATCATACAGGTACAACAGACAAACACACAACAACAAATAAACACAAAACAATTAACACACCAAAACAAAAAACCGACAAAGAAGGTCAAACGACTAAAATCACAGATTTCTACCTACCCCAGTCAGCCACACAAATCGATTAGTAAACCACCCTCGGTTCTGAGTGAACACACAGCACATACACATAACTAAATATACACAAGCATCAATTTGACAATACCTGCTCATATACCTACGAACTATAAATACAAGAAAAACGACAACAACAGATCAGAGCGAAAATCGACACTGATGATGGCACAACGCTGAAACCGGTTTGTCTCAAAACCAAATTTGACAAGGGATGACGGAAAATCGTTCCAATATACATCATTTATCCATCCTGTCGGAAAATGAACCAAACAAGATGAATTTTAAATTTATGACTCATGGAATCTCCGTCATACATGCTATGTGATGTACCGACAAGAATATAAGTCCAAAGTTTTTTGCGCCATGTCGTATGTAAAAAATGTGGCTTATTTTAATGCTCAAAAAAGAAGACTAAAACACTCGATCCGCCCAACGCGAGAAGTAGTTCACACAAAAGACTGCTGCTCTCTACGAACAAGTTTCCTTTGAACAATAAAATCACGGGAACCATACTCGTCATTGTCTTTACTCCACACCGTCGCTAAAGATTAATATTTCTGCAGGAGCTTGGAAAAACAATTTGTCTAACAGGGTTATGGTACATTGTTGCAGAGAGGAATACATTGCCAGCATTAATACATTGAGGCGTGAGTTTCAGCAGTTTGAGGTAGATGTAACGCTCAAAACCTTTTGGTAAATATCAAAATATTTGAAATTCTGTCTACTTCAGTTATTGAGGAAGCTTTTATTTTTATTTTAAGATAGTGATTATGAACTGGATAATTAACTGTAGCGCCCAACGTTGGGGGAGTATTAAGTATATCGACAGGACAGGAGCGTAACTGTAACCGACAATGCAAGAAATCCGCTGGTCGCTTTATACTGTAGTAAGAGTGATTTCGAATAGCAATAACCAGATTGAAAAACAACAAGGCCGTGGGCGCTGATGGATTGCCTGCCGAGCTATTCAAGTACGGCGGCGAGGAGTTGGTAAGGCGCATGCAGCAGCTTCTTAGCAAAATATGGGCGGGCAAGTGCATGCCCGACGGTTGGAATCTAAGTGTTCTTTGCCCAGTCCACAAGAAGGGGGATACTGCAAAATGCACCAACTATCGTGGAATCAGCCTTCTTAATATCGCATATAAGTTCCTTTGAAATGTATTGTGCGAAAGATTGAAGCCCACCGTGAACCGGTTGATTGGACCTTATCAGTGCGGCTTCAGACTTGGTAAATCTACCATCGACCAGATTTTCACAATGCGCCAAATATTGGAAAAACCCCGTGAAAAGAGAATCGACACACATCACCCCTTCGTCGACTTTAAAGCCGCCTTCGACAGCACGAAAAGGAGCTGCTTATATGCCGCTATGTCTGAATTTGTTTTCCCCGCAAAACTTATACGGCTGTGCAAAATGACGTTGAGCAACACGATCAGCTCAGTCAGAATTGGGAAGAACCTCTCCGAGCCGTTCGAAGCTAAACGAGGTTTCAGACAGGGTGACCCCCTAACGTGCGATTTCTTTAATTTGATGCTGGAGAAAATTATACTACCTGCAGAACTTAAGCGCACTGGAACGATATACTATAAAAGCGTGCAATTACTGGCATATGCTGATGACATTGATATCATCGGCCTAAACGCCCGCGCAGTTAGTTCTGCTTACTCCAAACTGGAAAAGGAAGCGGCAAAAATGGGTCTGATGGTGAATGAGGACAAAACGAAGTACCTGCTACCATCGAGCAAAGAGTCAGCGCATACGCGCCTTGGCAACGACGCTACTGTTGGCAGCCATATTTTCGAAATAGTAAAAGACTTCGTTTATTTGGGAACCAGCATCAACACTAGCAACAACATCAGCACTGAAATCCTGCGAAGAATCAATCTTGCCTATAAATGCTACTTTGGACTAGGTAGGCAAATGAAAAGTAAAGTCCTCTCTTGGCGAACGAAAATCATACTCTACAAGTCACTTATCGTACCCGTCCTGCTATATGGGGCAGAAGCATGGACCATGACATCAGCTTTTGCTAATTTTTATTAAGCGTACATACAGTAATAGGAGTAACGTTCCTGCCAAATTTCATCATGATATCTTCAACGACTGCCAAATTACAGCTTGCAAAAGTTTTAAATTACCTTCTTTTAAAAGTGGGCGGTGCCACGCCCATAGTCCAAAATTGTACTAATTTTCTATTCTGCGTCATAAGTTCAACCCATCTACCAAGTTTCGCCGCTTTATCTGTCTTTTGTAATGAATTATCGCACTTTTTCGGTTTTTCGAAATTTTCGATATCGAAAAAGTGGGCGTGGTTATAGTCCGATATCGTTCATTTTAAATAGCGATCTGAGATGAGTGCTCAGGAATCTAGATACCAAATTTCTTCAAGATACCTCAAAATTTACTCAAGTTATCGTGTTAACGGACGGACGGACGGACGGACATGGCACAATCAAATTTTTTTTCGATCCTGATTATTTTGATATATGGAAGTCTATATCTATCTCGATTCCTTTATATATGTACAACCAACCGTTATCCAATCAAACTTAATATACTCTGTGAGCTCTGCTCAACTGAGTATAATTAGTGCTATCGCAATTCTGCAAAGCTCATAATTGATGGACAAGAAATAAACGCTCAAATGAGATATGCTCTATTAAATTTTTGAACTAAAGACGGGCTAGGGCTAAGAAATACGATTGAAAAAGAAAACAAAAACAGCATTAAAACATAGAAAAAGTAGAAACAAAACAAATAAACTCCACCGCGAGGATCAAAGCAATGCGATTGTACCGGCTGTTTGATGCTTACGATGAATGCCTCTTGGGATAAAACAAAGCGTTGTCTCTATGTATTTGACAGAAGGCGACAAAAGGGCAGCCGACGACCCATTGGAGCCGACCAGTTGGTTGTTTAGCTGGCAGAATCGCAATGCGTGTCCGCAACGTGGCAGCAAGCATTTAAGAGGAAAACAGCTCTAGGGTATGAAAGTAAGAAGAGGTGCTGAAGTTGCGGATTAATAAAAGAAAAATAATACATATGACCGCAAAATGCAAACAAACAAAGTACTTAGAAGCAAAGTGGTAAAGTGGAGTGTCAACTTATACGTATGCACATATTTATATATATTAAAGTAAATAAATGTATGTATATTAACAGACATATAAACATAGAGTTGAGTGTTTCAAGCATTACGAACATTCCAAAAATTTTCAGGGCTCTTCAAAACTGAAACTGTAACTGTGTCGGTAAAATTATAATGATCCTAGAAGGTGGTGGTTTAGACCCCTACTACGGTTTACAACTCAACTTAGGTTAGGTTAGGTTGAACTTGCCGGTCCATGAGTGTTACCAGAAGCTTGTTTTAACGACCAAACTGAAAAACCCTATCAAAAACCAGGACCTATATTATAAAATAACTCCGTCCTCTTGGCAAATACTAGAAGCTACCTAGGATTTAAGCCACTTGCTGCTTCTAGATCTGACAGCTGTATCATTCCTAATAGCTGCAGTCTTAGCCTGGCAAGCGCAGGGCAAGAGCACAGAACGTGCTCGATCGTTTTCTACCCTAGCCCGCACTTCCTACATCTGCTATCACTGACCAAGCCTAATTTAAAGGCATGTGACGCCAGAAGGCAGTGTCCAGTCAGAATACCCGTCTACAGTCCTCTCTTTTTTATGATAGAAGCAACTTTGTAAGTCTAAGATTGTAAGACCTGCACATAATTTTCGATACTTTACAGCCCCGTGCTTGTACCCACGGTTTTCCTGCTTGGTCGATCAAATGCACCTCTCACCTTCGGTTAATTTCGCCCAGTCTAATTGGTACGTCTACGGAGCAAGCTTCAAGGTATGCGCCCTTTTTGGCAAGTCCATCCGCTTTTTCATTCCTATCTATTCCCACATGCCCTGGGACCCAATATTAGATGTATGATTCTCTCCTCGGACTGTTTACATTCTAATACGCATTTAGAAATTGTGGTATGCGAGATTATTGCCTTAATTGCTGCTTGACTGTCAATATAAAAGTTAACACGATTGCAGCTTGGGCTATTTTCTTCCAGTGTTTCTACTACTTTGGTTACGGCTACTATTTCCGCTTGAAAACGCTACAGTAATCCGGCAGCCTGTAGGATCTGTTTATTTCCGGATAAGCACAGTATACCTCAGACCCTACTCCTTCCACTACTTTGGAACCATTTCACCTCGTCCGCCATTTGAGCACCCTTGCGCCAACCGTCCACCTCTATTGTGGCCTTAAGATCTCCCTCGAAGCGCAGATAGGGAATCATGTAGTCTGTTCGTCTTGTGATTGATGGCGCTATACTACTATGGCCGTATGGTCGGCGCTCAAGCTGCCCCAAGGCACCGAGCCTGGTTGCAGTTGTTAACGCTATGTTCTTTGCTACTAGGTCTACAGGGGGAATGTGCAGAATGCCATACAGTGCAGCTGGTGGGGCTGTTTTCAGGGCTGCCGTAATGCTAAGCATTGATAGATTGCATACCACCTCTAATTTTTTGAGGTAGGTTGCTTTTTGTGTGGCTTTCCATCAAACAAGAACTCCATAGTATAGGATAGGGCTTACAATCGCTGTAAAAACCCAATGAGAAAGAGAGGGCGATAAGCCCCACAACTCAACTTAGTTGGGTTGTAATTAAAACAACTTAACTTTAAGACAACTCAATTCCTGGTTGGTATTACGAATTGTAACTTATTTCCGTTGAAGTTGAATTGATGTTGCCAACCTAAAAAAGTGATAATTTGGCAGATAAATGAACAGCTGATCAATTTGTGGCAGAAATTCAAGCATTTGCAAAAGTGATTTTTTTATTAATAGCAAAATGGATATTAATTAAATAATATTAAATTTATTTTATAACGACGAAAATTTTGGTGATAAAATTGACATGCCGCGAAAAACCTTTAAGTGTCAAATGATGAGCTTCTAATGAAGTTGTTTTGCAGATTTGTAAGTTATTTTCGGTTAAGTAAGGAAGAATATTTCTCGAGGGACGGCTGTACCCCTATTTTAAAACTATACTCCTTGCTGACGGCAGCTATCAAAAATGCTGTGGAAGTGATTTTAGTGTTGGACTGGCCAACATCTACAGTTAACAAAGAGGTTTTAGATATTGAGGGGCATATTTGTGCGAAGTGGATTAATACCCATATGACTTCAGATCAAAGCGCTACAAAAACCGCATTTTACTCTAAAACAAGTTCCCCAGGAGGAATGGGTAGTATCGATGGGACTCACGTTCACATAATTTCACCTATTTTGGCTGCATTCGAACTGCGCCCTGCTTCGCCCGACTTCGGGATGACGCTCCAGAAGGTCAGACAGTTGTTCAATGTAACCCTTGGTTGAAAACTTGTTTTTTCTATAAATGCGTACAAAATTGCTGATTATAAAGTTTATTTCAATTAATTAAAAAAGGTTTAATTACTCGCTTTCCATTTTTGTTTTTTTAATTTTTTTCCGGCAACGTTTTACAAGAAGGTGCCTCATCTAATTTTTTTCGTTTCGACACGTTTCGACATCCGTTTTAAGAATCCGAAAGCGGAAATTAAAAATTTTATTTCTATCGAAAGATTTTTACAAAAACCCATAAAATGGCCCCGAGACGGTCGAAATATGAGGCTCGATCGATAGTTTTTTTGTACAGAACAGCTTTCTACGTTGGGGGCTTTCGTCCGCGATTTGTAAAAATAACCCTGGGTGGGTCCAACACCTTTCTGCAATGGTGTGTACACAAAATCTGGCAAAATGCAACAACCACATGAAAATTTTAACCGAAATAATATGACCGAAATTTAATTTTTAATTTTTGCTTTCGGATTCCAAAAACAGATGTGAAGCGTGTCTTTTGATACCAATTTTGAAAATTTTTGTTAAAAATTAGGTTGTGAACCGTCTTGTAAAACGTTACCTCTTTTCCAAACAACTACAAAATTGTATAAGACAACTGCTAGTAATCAGGTGTCAGATTTTGATGTCTTTAACGACTACACCAACACAAAGTTGTAAACGGTGATGCCACAAAAACGTTGTAAGAGTAGACAACTTCGACCGATATTTTTTTTGACAGGTTGAGTGAGCCAAATACCAAATTTCAAAATTTCAACTGAAACAGAGTTGAGTTGTAAACGGTAATAGGGGCATTAGTTTTTTATCAACGAGCAACGAAGCAAAACGAATGCACGCATTTTTGGTTATTGCTACAGAAAAACTATATCTTATTTTTACATTCAAAAATGTTTTCCTTTATCTTTATCTGCCCCTGATTCGAGAATGACACGAGAGGAAAATGGAAGTGATAAAAAGGTGCACGGGAACAGGGAAAGGAAGAGAGAAAGTACGAGCAGTAGGGAAACGGAAAAGAGAGGTTATAGAGAAAGGGCCGAGGGTGAAAGGGAGAGGAAGAGGGAACTGAACCCTCATTGTCAAAGAAGGTTCTCGAGTTGACGCGATGCCGAAAATCAAACATTCTGACAAGTATCTGAACGGCTCTTGGGATAAAGAAGGCCATTGGACCACCTTGGCAAGCGGCGATTGGGGACAGTCTGTCGGCCCTCTTTCTGATATTGGGGTTATCTGCTATGGTCTAGAGATACATATGTACATCTATATAAATGGGCAAGTTGAAAATTTTCCGTCCCTTCTACGACCAAACTATAATTAAAAGTATAAGCAATAAGTTGTGTATCGATAGGATTTCTCAAAGAGATATGAAGGTCATTAAAAACATTTTAAAAAAATTAAATATAGCGCTAACATATCAATTTAAAAATACTACCACTGCAAATGGCAAACACGTGTCCAAACTTAGTACAGAGACTTGATCGCACTCGGAGCTTATGCTCAGGAAGAGTGTGTACATTTTTAGTTTGGTCGAAGAAAAGCGCGCAAATCAGTAAATATGAACAAAGTGTAATTTTCATTGCTTACATGCAAAGTGTTTCATTTATTTATATTTGTGGTGCGTCTTTTTTTGTTGGTTATAAATTGAAAAAAATAAATAAATTAAAACAAAATAAAATAAAATAAACAAAAAAAATAAAATAAAATAAAATAAAATAAAATAATATAATATACTATAAAATAAAATAAAACAAAAGAAAATAAATCAAAATAAAATAAAATGAAATAAAATAAAAAATAAAATAAAAAAAAATAAAACAAAATAAAATAAAGCAAAATAAAGTAAAATAGAATTAAATGAAATAAAATTAAATTAATTAAAATAAATTAATTCTTGATGATTTATTGGAGAGCAAACGACAACCATAGACACATTAGACGGGTCGGATATTTATCATGTATGTAATTTTTTGTTTACAAATTTTTTTGTTGTAAATTGTTTTATATTGTTATGTTTTTATGTTGTTAATAGTGTCCTGAAGATCGTTACCGAAGTGTAACCGAAATATTATCACAAAAAAGACGAAACGTTTGTGTTTTAATTTGGACATTGAGCCGGCAAAAATTAGAGATTAAAAAAATATAAAAATAAAATAAAATAAAATAAAATAAAATAAAACAAACTAAAATAATATAATATTAAAAAAAATTTAAGTAAAATAAAATAAAATAGAATAAAATAAAATAAAATCAAATAAAATTTAATTAAATAGAATATAATAAAATTAAACCAAATTAATTAATTCAAAGTTCGATTAGAGCGCAAGGCTAGAACAATAATTTTGTTCTAATGATATATATTGTTTTTTTTTTTTAATTTTTTTATAATTGAAAAATTGAAAACAAAAACAATTCTAAATGAATTAAAATAAAATATAATAAAATAAAATAAAATAAAATAAAATAAAATAAAACAAATTAAAATAAAATAAAACAAAATAAAATAAAATTAAAGTAATTAAAACAAAATTAAAAAAAGTAAAATAAAAAAAAATAAACAGATAAAATAAAATAAAATAAAATAAATTAAAATAAAATATAATATAATAAAATAAAATAAAATAAACTAAAATAAAATGAAAGAAAATAAAATAAGACAAAATAAAATAAACTAAAATAAAATGTAATGAAATATTTTGAATTGAAATGAAATGAAACGAAAAGAAATGAAATAAAATTAAATAAAAAGAGAGCAAAAGTATCGCGACGTTTGTAGTGGTTGAATTTCAACAACAGAGTGAACTCTAATAACTTCAAATTTAAAACTTACAGATAGTTAAGTTGTCGTTTACGCAATCAAGGTAATATTTTTGCCATTTTCCGTACGCATACATACTAAGTCAACTTTATTCCCGCCTCCGGTGATACAGCGGGCTGAGTGTATTTGGAACCCCTGTGCAAAAGTAACTTTGTCGTCATTTTTTCTGAGGTTCATGTTGTTATTTTTGAGATTGATGCCGAAAACATTAGCCTAGTTTAATTATAAATGTGCAATTGTGCCACTTTTATGCCCCCCTAACATTTCTATCGCTCATTTCCTGCGTTCTATGCCGTTCGTTGCTCCTAACGTTTTTAATATCGTATTTTGCACGTCAGCTGCAATGCACTAACTTTCCTGGAGAAGGGTTTTTTTGTATGTAATTTACCACAGTATCATGAATTTTGTGCCGTTATTTTCGCACTTTTAAAGGCAGCCACAAATGTGGGGTTTTTTAAGAAATCAGTGGAAAAACATTGAAAATTTTAAACGTGCCACAGCAGAAATGTGCATTGGAAAACTTAACATAAACAAAATAAAAAATGTACGATAAATAAAATCTGCCACACATTGCATTCACATAATAAAACGCCTTGGGGCAGGCTTAACACCATGCCTGCATCACCCCTAACAATCCTTGCCCCGAATTCGCAACAACACACTCACACACACTGACATGTGTGAATGCCCTCTAGCCCTTACTATGCCCGCTTTTATTTAGTAACACCTCACGTGTGTGCTCATACTACAGTAAAGGCGGTTGTAACACTTTATGCCACACCATTGCTTCTTATTGCAGGTTTTTCACTTTTGTTCTTGCTGTTGTTGTTGCTACTGTGTGCTCCCCTTTTTTAATTTCGCATTCACATTCACAGGCGCAACACTCTATGACTCAGAACTTCCTTTCTTTTTTTTTTTTTGTTTTTGTTAAATGCTGCCACTGCCCTTGTTGCGGCTGCTTTTTCTGCTGTTGCTAATATCGTTGTTGTTGCTGTCGGCAACATTTGCCACAGTTGCTGCTTTTTCGCAGCACTTATGTTGCTTTTTATGTTTTTTTTTGTTGCTGCTCATGTTGTCGTAATTAGAGATATACGCCGCCCATAAACGCCGCCGCCGCCGATTTTGGTCGTTTTTCGTACGCCGCCGCCGAATGTCCAAAAATATCGGCGCGGCGGCGGCTGCGGCGTATGGCGTCCGGCGCGTTACTATATTTCAGGCATGCTTAACGAACGAAACGATATCATTTCGTTACGATAATCAACGTTAATAAACGACACGAAGTCACTTCGTTTCGTTTATTAACGTTGATTATCGTAACGAAATGATATTGTTTCGTTCGTTAAGCATGCCTGCTATATTTTCTACTCATTTAAGACTGGTTGGGCCATTTATTGTTCATGTCGAAAATTGGTCGGATATGGTCGAAAGTGGCATCACTGCCAGTTATAAGAAACTAATTGCGAAATTTAACTCTTTCTAACTGCTCAAAAATTATATAAAAAACAGGCGTTTTCGGTGTCCGCTTAACACGGACTTTGTATCACCAAATTCACCAAGTTCTTAAAACAAAACACTAAAAGAAACGTTATTTAATAAATTTATATGCTCACTTTGCATATTTTTTTCAAAAAATTAATAATGAACAATGAATGCAAATAAAATGACCCAAGGCGAACATGTTTTCAAATTGTCCTCAAGTTGTTAAAAAAAGCAAAATACTGAACAAGGTGCCGATTTTTTAAAAAAATTTATATTGCGATTGGCTGAAAGAATAAGCGAAATCAGTGATGCAAAATCCTTTAATATGTTATCCTTTGAAATGATTATTACCACATACTTAGGTTGAGGACATATGTACGTATGAGAAGGTTTGAAAAATCACTAGGGCTTTCATTTAAACATCTGTTGTTTATTTTACTATACAATAGCGTTTGAAATTTTAATTCTGATTTTCACACCTCATCTTTCAACAACCAAGTCTCCCGGTTTCACACTTCCTAAAGTTGGCGGCCCTATCAAAACTAGTCTCTTCAAGTGAATCACATTGATTATAGCTTATCAACCAAGTTTAAATATCACCGACACGTTACGGCTTTTTACAAATGTGAATACGTAGGCACATATATTTACCAGGTGAGGCTTTGTCCTTCGCAAGAAGAACACTCAAAGTGGCGAAGCAACAGCTTTCCCAAAACAGTCGAACTAATGATCATGTGTGCTACTACCCTAACGTAGTAGACAGTCGAACTAGTCTGAAAACTGAAGCTACGCGGTCATCAATAATGAGCTCTTATATCATAAGGCCGGAAAACAGCAGTTAACATTTTTCAACTTAAAATTTATCGACTTTCATTCTAAATTTTAATTTTGATTTAACGAAGGCTATTGAAATCAATGGTGTGAACACAAACGTCTGCCAACTTTGGTCTACATTTTAAAATTTTTATCCAGGGTCCTTGTATAATTTTAATTATGTAGATGCGCCGAGGATTATACGATTTTCGCGATGAGTTACGCATTGACATCCACTTAGACTGCTTGTGATTTCGAAGGCGGTATCCTTGGCCGAATAGCGGTTTCTCTGGTGTAGCTCGGCAGCATAGCGCGACAAAAGCATCCTTTTGAAAGTCTGCGGAGCTACACATAGAGCTTCTAGGAAAGTGGCGTCGACGAAAGTATGAGTTCGAAGTCGCAGTCCTATAGCTTCTGTTCTGGCATATGACGTGAGGGTCAGGAGGCGTGGTAGCGACTGTGGGTCGGGATTGCTACTGTTCGCACATCAGGAATTGTAGCTCTTAAAAACAGCCGAAACAGCAGAACTGGAGGCGCCCTGTGCCACGAGAGTCATGAGAATTAATAGACCATTAATAGCTACCGTAAATCGCCTTTGTGCGTGACCGTCAAGGAGCCACAAATGATTTAAAGAAATTGTGTTCGCGATGATTATTAGGACCCAGGTGAAACTACGCTTTGCACGAGATATACAGACAAAAGTGTGCCATTTTATGTATCTCTATTTCTTTTCAGAAGACGCCGCAGTACCAATTCCAAAGACCGGGGTTAGGTTCGAAGCCTCTCTGGAGTAAGCGAACGAGGGACAATCCTTTCACAAGAAGCTACTCCTGAAAATTTTTGAACGGTCTGCGAGATCTTGAGGCAAAAACCCCGGATCTTTCCGAAATGACCAACACGTCGATTATACACACAAACAAAACCTTTCCTAAATATTATTTTTTTAAATAGAAAAAATCAAGCTTTTTAATGTAAGAACACCGGCGTACGCCGCCGCCGGCGATAAAATGATCGGCGTAAACCTCTAGTCGTAATGCATCTGTACGTAGCTTCTGTTGGTGATGCTTCAGCTGCTGCAGCAGCTTATGTGGTAGGCAATCACTTGATAGGTCAGCGACCCGCACAATGGTGGCGCATAATTGTTAAATAACCGCGCACGGCTACACACACACAATATGGCATACGTACTTCACTATAGCAACAATAAAAATACACACAGTCGACAATGAGACAGCCCTTGCAACAGTCACATAGAAGCAGCTGCATACATAACTATTCAGCAGGTAGCCTACTTTGTATGTTGAGATTATGGATTTTGTTTTGTCTTTTTTTGTATACTCGTCACTCACAAATCTATGTGTATGTACAAGTAAGTACAACAGAGATGAAAGCGCATTATGAAAAAAAATCAATAAGACCTTGATAGCTGGAATATGACCTAATAGACTGACTGCCCAGTCCGGTATTGGGCACTCAGGCAAGTCTAATCTTTGCCCAATTTTGATCAAAAACCAACTAACACGGAGAATGTGTCACTGGGGTTATACCTTCCAAGGGCTTAATGGGTCACCTTCGTAAGCATTATGAGGAAATACGGCACCTGAAGCAAAAAATTTACTAACAGGTCCTCAGTGATATCCACAAACAGGCCTCGAACCGCTAGGCCAGTAATTGCCCGGAGAATACAGTTCTTAAAGAAAAGTACCAAGAACTCGCAGAAGAGGAACCCAATCTCCCTAGGGAAACGCGCGTCACTCTAGCTGAACTTCGATCTGCGTACTGTAACAGGTTAAACTCTTACTTATCCAGAATCAATCCCGTCATACAAAACGTATGTCCTGTTTGCAATGTGTCCCCACATGACACCAACCATCTTTTCAATTCTATTGTGGACCCAACGCCTTTAACACCCCTCTCCCTATGGTCCATCCCTGTTGAAACTGCAAGTTTCCTTGGACTCCCGTTACAGGATTAATAAATAACAAATGTAAGGCGCGATAACCTCCGAAGAGATCTAAGGCCGAGCTTCTCTTATAACTTGCGTAGTGCTCCTCTTGATTTTCCCTACAAATTGGCCAGACGGAACCTACATGTTATATACCGCCTTCGTGCGGCCTCTGCAAGGCAGATAAGTTTTCACTGAGAAGATTTTCATGGCAGAAATACACCCGGAGCGCTTGCCAAACACCGCCGAGGGGCGACCCCGCATAGGAAAATTACAGGATATTGATGACAGTTTGTGATCGGTCGCGCCTATTGGATCAGGCGAAGCGCTGCTACAACTATAACAACAACAGAATGTGTCACTGCCGGAGTCGGCAAAGATGTCTTGTTCTCCGAATGGTAGACCCTTCCCAGGATCACTCGAAGTGGGGCCTGCGAGATAATCACCAATACAAGAAAATCAGGTGAGATGGAGGCGGTATCGTATAGTGAGCTCAAGGAGTTTCCGCCTAACGCCTATATTTTCGGATATTGCGGGTTCGCTTAAGGAATTACCCAGTTCATAAAAAATATCCATAGCTGGCTCCACCAGTACTGGTTCGCCCTTCATCTAGACGCCTCACAAATCTATTAGAACAATTTTACAGTTGTTTATAGTAGTGCTAATGTGTCTCGATTGGTTTATCACAGATATCTTAGGGGCTGCAACCGAAGGCTAAATACCTCTTCGAACCACACGAGGTATTATTCTTAAGGGCAGGCGCCAAAGATGGGTTACCATTGTTCTCACCGCTTATCATAACTTTGCACTCCAGACTCATGGCGGGAACCTTACAATCTCATGAGTAATCTTACTTAGAGATACCTCTTCGATTTTCACCTTTATTTTTGCCTCATTCAGTAGGTGCGACCCCTAATAAATTTTCTTCAAAGTCCTCCAACGGAGGATCGTCTGTTTGCTATTCATCGATCTGATCCTTCCCTCGGAGGGCTTGACATTTTGTGGGTAAATACAATAGCTAACTGGCGGCTGAAGTGGTATATCTTGTGAGCTTGAAGACCTTCTCATCGTTATTGATGCGGTTCCCGAGCACAAAGTAGATCATCTCGGAGCTGTTTCAATTGTATTCGTCCTAGGCGCTTCACAAGTGACTTCACTAGGAAAGAGATGTATTGATGATCGCTTCCAGTTAAAATTTCAATGCTTTTCCACTCTTCTATTGCTCCAGAGACGCTCTCCGACACCATCGTGATATTTGGTATTGTTCCTTTGCAGCGTGGTGTCCTGAAAGTGGTCGATGAGCCAAAGTTTATTTTTGTTAGTCCCAGCCCAGCCGCCATGTTCAGAACCCGTCTCCCCCTTGGGCTGGCCGTAGTATGTATTCCTAACTCAATAGCTTTTGATTTAAAGTCACCTGCTATGAATATCGCTCCGTTTATTTCTCGGACCGTGTCCTCGGTGTCGTCGAGCTTTTATTGAAAAGCGAATGGGATATTGACGGGTGTGAGGTAGCCCGACGCGGCGTGCTGGGATTTTCCCAAACGTGGCCGGTTTCACTTCTTTTTCTAGTATGACAAGCCCTTCTTCCACGGAACCAAAGTGCAGCGGTTCCAGTGCGGTCGTCCAGCCAGCAGTCGGTGTCTTTTTGTTTGTATCGCTGGACATGACGTCTAGCCTTATTCCAGGAGAGAAATAAATTGCCGCGTTCCAGAGAGGTTTTCCAGCCATCAACCGACGTCTTTTTCTTTGTATGGCTCTTTGACTATTGCACCGTCTACGCTCCTTTTCTTTATCAGTTGCGTCATGAGCGCGTCGGCGGTTTAACTTCTGTGCATGTTGCCTTGCAGTACAATCGCTATGAGTTTCTGTGGTCTCGGAACACTGTGTACCTCACCGATCCTGGAACATGCAGTTGCTTACTCAGTTCAACTGCACGGAAATCGAAGACTTTGTAGAAAGAAGAAAAATGGGAAAAGGTAATAAGGTCCAACCAATTCGCCACCGCTGCTTTGCAGCCTTCTACATGAGACCATCTAAAAATACTCTGTGCAATAATTACTGTATATGTCATTACTAATATCAAAACATACTCATTTCATCACTAACGAATATATAATTTTTCACGACAAGTGCATTAAAATCTCTTGAAAACCGATAAGCAGTGCTAAAACTGTAACAATAACAACGAAATACTGAAAACAAATTAAGACACGCATATATAAAATAAAAAACTGATACAACACCAAACATATCGCACACCTAGATCAAAACAGCGATCAAATCAAAAAATCGGAATATTCAGAAAATGCGAAAAACTAACTGCCTCTCCCATATGCGCCAATGCAACTTTTATTTTTTACAAAGCCTATTCTGTCCGATAAGTGGATGCGTTAGTAATTCCAGTATACAGTTCGATAGGTACTGAATTGGGAAGCCCGAAGGTACTCAAAACTTCGAAATTTCAGATTTTTGAGTAAGCCCATTTAGCTCTAGGTATGCGATATGTATATAACACCAATTATTAAGACACATTTTGACTGCGCGTAGCTGATATACCAAATAAAAAATAATACAATAAAAATTTGCGCTCATACCAACATAAATAAATTGAAATCACTTAAAACGCATTTTTACTTCCTTGTTGACATTTCTGGGTCAGTGACCCAAAGGCAAAATGCCAAGCAGAATTAAGCTCACTCCAGAGCCTAGAGAATGTAATGAAGGCAAAAGTGAGTGAAGTGAACTGTGGACCGCAAGAGTGCGAGTATGTTGTACTTAGTAGAACGGTTGGCAATTGAAGCAATCATAAATGAGGCAATTTGGCGAGGATGGACTCGATGGATAGAGAGTGTATGTAAAACAATTTATTTTAAATGTGAGCACGCACTAAAGCCACGCACAATAACAATTGGATGATGATTATGGAGTATACATAGGTACATATGTATATGCTTACTTACTACTACATCATCAGGAACAAACAATATTTTCATCGTAATTTGCAGACAGATGTAGGCCATACTTCCATAAATGTTAAAGTTATATAGTACTTACTCGTCTTTACTCACGCCACCGCACGACTGATAAATATGAGTTAACATTAAACCCCCCCACCCACGCGTTAGGGGGCTTAGAATATACCCGCCGTATGTATGCCTGTCGTAAGAGGCTATTAAAATACCAAATACCAAATTTATTCAAGGAGTTATCAAGAGGTAGCCAACGCAATATATAGCTTCTCCAACCCAATTGTCAACCTCACCTACAGAGGGCGAATCCTGTTTCATTGACAGCCGAGGTTCTGGCGACCCCGAACTGTTAATGGATCTAGGAGGTGGGAGGGCAGGATGGCCTAGAAGATCTCATTAGGTCATACCAAATCGTTCCCGAGATGGTCGGGCTAATACCTTTATAGTGCTTGTTACCGGAACGTACCAGTTTTGCATCCGGAAAAGGACCATCAACATCGATAAAACTCCCCAAGGCCTTCGGGGAGTGTCCTGATCGCTACAACAACAACAATTAACATAAAAATTTATACTGAGATTTTATGTGTCGGTTTTGCATTGTCTAATTTTCCTAAATTACTAAGGCCGTGATTTATGTTTATCACTCGCCGAGGTTATGCTGCAGTTAAAGCTGAGCAAAATTTTCCGCCATCAAGCCACAGATAAAAAACACAAAGCTGTAACCAAAGCAGTAGCAATACTGGAAGAAAATATCTTAAATTTCAGACGGGCCAACTTTTTTTAATGACAGTCAAGCAGCAATTATAGCAATAATCTCGCATAGCTAATTATGGAAAAGTATGTTAGAGTGTAAGCAATCCCTTGAAAGAATCGGAACAACATACATCTATATTGGGTCCCATGGCAAGTGTGAATAGATGGAAATCAAAAAGCGGATGAACTAGCTAAAAAGCGCGCATCCCTCTAATTAGATTTGGCGAGATTGAGAAAATGCGAGAGCTGGTGGGCCCAAGCGTGGGGCTGAAAATATTCTAAGATCATTTGTAGTTCTTTCAACCTAAGACTAAAAAAGTTACTCCTATCATCAAAAAGAGAGGACTGTATACTTCAGACGGGTATTCTAATTGGACACTGTCTTCAGGCGTCACGTGGCTTTGAATAAGGCTAGGCCAGTGGTAGCAGATGTGATAAGAGTTCAGCTATTAGGTGTGGTACATATATTAGAACTATAAGCAGCGAGTGACATAGGTCCTAGCAAGCTTCTAGTATTTGTCAAGAGAGCGGAGTTCTTTTATAACATAGGTCCTGGTTTTTGAAAAATTTTTCAATTTGGTCGTTAAACAAACTTCTGGTAACTCTACGGACTCATTCAGACTATGTAAGGTCCTCATGGAAGGGCCAGTTCAACCTAACCTTACCTTACCATGGATAAGGGGGGAATGGGCAAAAAGACAAAATAATTAAAATTTTTTTTGTTTTGCAGAAGCTACGGTATTACATATGCTTTTGTTTTCTAGGAAAGAAGATAAATCATAGAGAGGAATATTGTAGGGCAGGAGAACTTCTCAATTATTTTCTCATATCTTATATGTAAAGGTGAATGCTATTTTGAAAAGGCCCCCCTCTTACTTTTTCATATAGCTTAGAAGCTTATGGTTTATAAAAACAAAAATATTGAAATCGGCCGGTCACTTAAAGCATACCTGGTATAGAGATTCAATATATGAGGAAATTGAAGTGAAAGGTGGAGGAAGTGTGAGTGGTGGAGTGAGTAGGAGATGAAGTGCGAGTGGGATTTTATCTGGGAGTGGGAGTAGGAGTTCAAGTGGAAGTGAAAATGGAAATGGTGGTGCAATTGAGAATAGGAGTGA
Source organism: Eurosta solidaginis (assembly GCF_040869045.1). Taxonomy (NCBI): domain Eukaryota; kingdom Metazoa; phylum Arthropoda; class Insecta; order Diptera; family Tephritidae; genus Eurosta; species Eurosta solidaginis. The sequence continues at coordinate 51,537,662 of NC_090323.1, forward strand.
GAGAGTGGTAGTGGGACTAAGAGTTGAAATGAAAATGGCAGTGCTAGTGAGACTATTAGTTGGGGTGGAAGTGGGAATAGGAGTGGTAATGGAAGGGATATAAATGGAATAAGAGATCAATGAAAATATAAAAAAAATTGAAGATAGAGGAGAAGGGAATGGGATAGATAGCGAAGAGAGGAGGTGAGGCTCGCTTTTATAGGCAAACCAATTTTCGGGCAGAACAAATTCTGCCGGGTACACTAGTAAATAAAAAAATTAATATGAGACCACATAGCATAGTATTTAATGTTCGCTTTCGCCGGAACTTGCACTTCCTTTTTTTGCTGCTTCAAGATAGTACGGTCTCCGACACCGACGTAACAATCTTTTTTGACAGCCAATCCGCCCTAAGCGCACTAGAGTCCAACATAATAAAATCGGATATCGTGAGGAGGTGTAGAGCATCGATCGGCGTTTCATAGATCAATTGATCAGACAAACAGGTGCAGAGCTCTACACCAAGCGTAGCCAGATTTGTAAATTCATGTGTATAGGTTATTGAGAGCGCATTGATCGCGCTATCCAATTGGTTTTCGTGTCAGTCACTTGTTAGACAGCAACTAACAAATACTTCTATTTTTTTGATGCGCAATATGCAAAGCGAAAAAATTATACGTACATTCATGCATATTTTTAACATTTGCTGAGCAAACATGCGATAACCACACACGATGCTGCTACGCCACTTGGTCAACGACGACTAAATCATTTGGTAAGCAAAGAGCGCAACCTGTCTGTGTGAAGAGCGTAACAAACAGTGTCTGATCAATTGATCTATGAAACGCCGATGTCTGGTGTAGAGCCTCGCTGGCTTCTATAAGTCACCTTAATGTCTCCCTTTGCTGGGTCCCTGGGCACTGCGGTATTGAAGGGAATGAACTCGCAGAAGAGATGGTAGGAAAGGTTCCAATTTGGACTGCTCCTTCCGACCACCGCTGAGTTATATCCTGTGGAGAATCGAGGAATATGAAAACAGGGCAACGGACTTGCTATGGACCAAAAGGGTTGACTGCGAAGTCTCAAGGTCCTTATGACCATGCTTGGATAAGAATGGTACCAGTTTCCTTCTCAAACTGAACAAATCCGCGGTGAGGGTCCTTACGGGTGTCATCACAGGTCATTGTGCTATCGCACCAATGCAACGACGCACAGTGTTTCGTGTAGAACAAGCTAGCTGGACAAAAACAAAGTTCTTATTCCAAGAAAAGTGTAATGAGAAATCAAAGAAAACAAACAAAATAACGGGATTTTTGCTTTTTTTTGAGATTTTTGCTCATATATATTGAGTAATTGAAGTAAGAAAGCAGGAGTGGCCGTAAAATGCATTGATAAATTTGCAAAATTCTTGTTAAATATTAAGATTCATATTTCTTTTAAGTGAACACTTTTACATAATTTTTTTGATGGATTCTAAGCTCGAAGGTAAGTAGAATTTTTTAATAGTAATTCTTTCATAATTAGAGTATTTTCAATATATTTAACATTCTATTATTAAGAAGAAAAGGTATTTTTTCCCTATATTTTTAACTTTAGGGACAAAAAAGTTACATACATCCGCGGACATCCGGGCTTAATTTTACATATGTATGTTATAGTCGCAAGTATTCTCTAATAGTCGAAAGAAAATACCATTGCGAATTCTTTGCACATCTATTTTTAATTTTTTTTTTTTTTGTAGATTTAGTTATCTCTACATATCAAATAGGATGTATGTACGTACCAGCTCCGACGAGATATTTGAAACTTTAAAGCTGATCTACAAACGGCAAACCCAATTCCCTGGTACAGGGAACAAACACGTAGCCATAAAACATACAAAAATAAACGCGCAAGGTCAACAAGAGCACACCAAAAGAAAAAGGCGAAGATCATTGACTTCAACCTGCCACAACCTACCGCACCAGTCACCAAGGCATAAACACAGGTACATACAATGGATTGATGAAGATAAACCAAAACCAGGTTTCGGCAATACCAATGGCGGCAACACTGCTCGTAGGTTTTTCGAAAATTCTGAGGCTATGCTGAGATTACGGGATTGGATGTAACGCTCATCAAAAGATTCAACACTTTCCTTCGCGCATTAGCATCTGGGTACAATATAAATATCAAAAAATTTGAAAAATTTGCGGTCGAGACTAAAAACTATACATAGATCTCTATCCATGGTTTAATATGCCTGTTACAGTTCATAAATTCTTAGTGCATAGTACTGAAATTATAAAATCAGCAATTTTACCTATTGGTCAACTTTCCGAGGAAGCACAGGAAGCCCGTAACAAAGATTTGAGACGATTCAGGGAATATAACACACAAAAGCAGACGCGTGAAGCCACGAATAGAGATCTTATGAATATGTTGCTTATAACATCGGATCTTTAGTTAACAGTTTTAGGGAGATACCTAAGAAAAAATTTAAAAGTCTGACTTCAGAAGTCTTAATGGGGAGTCAATAAACACCCCAGATGTTTCAAGCTTTCACAGTAGTGTTGCTGATGCTCATGACTATTCCACAAGTGACTCATCCAATGAAAGTGATGATAGCGCATAATAACATAATTATAAAAGATAACCTACCCTATAACTTTTTGTTGGATCAGGTTTTATTTAATTTAAATCTATCGTCTTTTCTACTTTGTATGATACTTTACTTTTAAGTTTTTGTAATAAGTACTTTTCACATAATTAATTTAATTATTTACATTGTTATTATTATTATTGTAATTCACTTTTACATTCCTGACTGGTACTGTAAAATAATTTTGTAAAAATTGTAGTGCCAGGATAAATACTCAAATAAATGCAAAATATGTAAGTACATATGTACAGTAACTCACATAAATAAGTAGACACACCTTTTTGGACAATTCTTCCAATTTTCGCTTTCGCAAATTTATTTTAACTAATTTTCCATAAGAAAATTTGTCACGATCTATAACAAAAACTAAATTATATTTAAAAAAATTTGACGAATTTTCATAAAAAATTTAAATTTTTTTTCCGAATTTTTAGGTTTTTTTAGAGTATTGAGATTTGTATTCCATTCAATTTACGTACAATAAAGTAATATTCTTAAGTCCTTTAAATTTTTTTGGATCTATGCCACTTATTCGCATGAGTTACTGTATATGAAATAAGCAAATGTATGCATACGAAGTAAAATTTTGGAAAAAAATAAAAAAAAAGAACATATGGCTGAAAAAAATGACGTAGTTGTAATAAATGACTGCATATGAAACGGAAAATCTCATAAAATAATTTTGTCCAGCTAGCTTGTTCTACACGAAACACTGTGCGACGGTGCGAATACAAAAAGCTCCCTCTGCAGAAGCTGTCAGGATGAGGAGGAAGAGGAGTCGATCTACCACTTTCTCTGCCGATGTACGGGTATTAAAAGAAGAAGGCTCAGATTTCTGGGCTCATGGTTCTTCGACAGTCTGGCAGAGGTTGGGAAGGTGGACGTCTCGCTTCTCCTTGGGTTCATCAGGGAAAGCAAGTGGTTCATTGAGGACCACTAGGAGGTAATGGGGTTAAACGAATGTACCGTCACCCTGCACTTACTGAGGCCACTCACAATGGGCAAAAATGGCTCCGAGTGGAAGTGTGGGTAATACCCACGCAAGCCCTCTTATCCTAACCTACAATTCCTTATTTGCTTTAATTGTTTAATTATGAAAGAGCATTAGGAAAAAACTAAAAAAATTTAAAGCCATTTGTTAAAGAAAATAAAATAACGAGGGAAAGTTGTAAGCAACATTAGCAGTTGCAACAAGAACAACAATAACTAACAACAAAGTAAGAGTTGTGGTTGTTTTTTTCTTTTTGCACTGAGCAATTTGCGAACAATTGTTTATTACACAATTGCTTGCAAACTTGAAAGCAACTACTATACAAAGGCAGCAGCAATTTAGCATAACCGGCACAAGAATATTTGTACGTTATTTCTTATTTACGCTCATATAAAGATGAATTTATATATATCTATGTACATACACATGTAGGCAGCGTCCATACAACACGCGACCAATTGCTAGTTACGAGAGCAACAAAAAATTACGCACGCGCTTAATTTACGCACAATTGTTGTTGCTTGTTTATACCATATTTATTTATTTATATATCTGAATTTTTTGTCTGGTGTCTGCAATTTATCATAGTTGTAGTTACATTTTGAGCTGAACAACAATTGTTTCGCAGTCATGTTGCACGTTCTACTGTCATCAACAACACTCAGTTGCAAGCAGTAAATAAAAAAAATTTCTAGTAGTTACGTACACACATATTTACCTTGGTAGTCGAAGCATGTATCAGTGGCGTAGATAAGGGGAGACGATCAACAACTCCCCCTCCCCACCTTGGGAAATTTAAAATATAATTTTTGAAAAATTTTACTTATACATATTCATGTATGCATGCATTTCTCGAACTGCCATTAACCTTCTTGCAGTATTAAATCATTTATATGACTATAAAATTAGAAAGAAACAAGTAAGAACGGGACTGTCATCGGCTGTGCCGAAGACTTCATACCTTTCATGAATGGGGCTGAACAATAATCTTATCCCGTTCGTAATCTCGGAATAATCGGATGTATAAGATAAGAAATATATAGTGAACAGATCTGCATACCTTAACGATTTTTAAGATAAATATAAAATAAAAAACAGGTAGGTACTTTGTGTGAGGATGCAAAGTTTCTGGTTTTTTGTAGTCTGGGTGTAAAAACTATGTCTGCGAATCACGTATTTCAACAATATATGACGTAAACGTAACTATTTCATGAAATTTGATGAATTTTGAAGCTTCTAGCCGTAAAAAGGGGGCAAAAATTGAGTTTATATGGGGTATATAATATATATACCACCGATCTCTATGGTTTTTTCAGACAACAATATATGCTATACACGTAAGCATTTGGTGAAATTTGAAGCTTCTAGCTGTTAAAATGGGGAAGAAATTGCGCAAAGTTTCTTATCTGAACAATCGGTTGTATGGGATATATACTATATATACCACCGGTGTCTATGATTTTCTCAGACAACAATATATGCTATACACGTAAGCACTTAGTGAAATTTGAACATATCTAAACAATTTTTAAGATAAATATAAAATAAAAAATAGGTAGGTAATCTGTGTGAGGATGCAAAGCTTCACGTTTTTTGTGGTCTGCATGTAAAAACTATGACTACGAATCACGTATTTCAAAAATATATGACGTAAACGTAACTATTTGATGAAATTTGATGAATTTTGAAGCTTCTAGCCGTAAAAAAGGGGCAAAAATGAGAGTTTATATGAAGTATATAATATATATACCACCGATCTCTATGATTTTTTCAGACAACAATATATGCTATATACGTAAGCATATGGTGAAATTTGAAGCGTCTAGCTGTTAAAAAGGGGCAGAAATTGCGCAAAGTTTCTTAACTGAACAATCGGTTGTATGAGATATATACTATATATACAACCGATCTCTATGATTTTTTCAGACAACAATATATGCTATATACGTAAGCAATCGGTGAAATTTGAAGCTTATAGCTGTTAAAATGGGGTAGAAATTGCGAAAAGTTTCTTATCTGAACAATCGGTTGTATGAGATATATACTATATATACAACCGATCTCTATGATTTTTTCAGACAACAATATATGCTATATGCGTAACTATTCGGTGAAATTTGAAGCTTCTAGCTGTTAAAATGGGGCTAAAATTTGCGAAAATATATATATATATATATACTATATATATATACTATATATACCACCATATATATACTATATATACCACCGATCTTTATGATTTTTTCAGACAACAATATATGCTATATACCTAAGCATTCGTTGAAATTTGAAGCCTCTAGCTCTTAAAATGGGGCAGTAATTACGAAAAGTTCCTTATCTGAACAATCGGTTGTGGGGGATATATACTATATATACGACCGATCTCTCAATTTTTTCAGGCAACAATATGTGCAATATACGAAAGTATATGGTGAAGTTTGAAGCTTCAATCTGTTAAATTGGGTAAGATATTACAACAATCCTCTTTTTCTGAAAAATCGGTTGTATGGAGGATATATGCTATAGTGGTCCGATCCGGTCGGTTCCGACAAATGTCTAATCGGACACCCAAATACACCCGCTCACCAAATTTTATCAAGATATCTCAAAAATTGAGGGACTAGTTTGCATACAAACAGACAGACGGACAGACGGACAGACGGACATGGATAAATCAACTCAGCTCTTCAACCTGATTATTTCGGTATACTTAATGGTGGGTCTATCTATTTTCCTTTAAGGACTTACAATTTTCGGTTTCGTGACGAAATTAATATACCATTTCATTTTCATAAAAGGTATAAAAAGCCTTCATGATAGTTATGAATATCATACAAACACCTAAAAGAAAAGCCATTTTGGAAAACACGATTGAAGAATCTGACGAAACTCCACGAACGAAATCTTTAAAAGGATTGAACCTGAATCGATGGGTTTCGAAATATGAGACCGTCAATGATTTTTATGAGTTATTTCCGTTCGTTTACTAAAATCTAAATAAAATAAGAACCTCGGAAAAAGACGCAAACAATTTAAAAAACGCCATGGCTTTTGAATTTTTAATACGTTTACATATTATCAATGTAATTTTTCAACTTTCGCTGCCTTTACGTCGCGAAATGCAAAAGATTAATTTAGATTTGGTTCAAGCCATGGATGTCGCCAAAGATTTGCGCGAGGAAGTAAAAGAGATTTGTGCAAAAGAAGACGCTTTTTCTGAAATTTACGAAGCTTCGAAAAAAATTGCTGAGACTCTTGACATTGAGATTAAACACAAAAGAATAGCGCGTAGACAAACAAAAAACGGGCAAATCCTGAAGTTCGTGTAGTAGCATTCAATACTTTCCTAGATTCTTACATCATGGATTTTGGAGAAAGATTCACTTAACACGAAAATATACTAGAAAGATTTTCGGCTCTTTTCAAGCATGATTTAAATGAAATTGAAAAAATAGCTCATAAATTCAACAAGACGGTCGAGTTTTATAAGGAATTTCTCACTGCAGGCAACATGCTGTTTTTGCCGGATTACAACAGAACAGATATGTCATTCGTAGTGTCGATATAAAACCTGGAAACTCTTTGGATGCGCTTGATCATTGTCCAGAAGAAAATTTTCCGAATATCAACGTATTGTTGAGTATTACCTGCTTTATCGGTATCGAAATCAAACGCGGAACGCACTTTCTCACGTTTGAAACGGATAAAGACGATTCTGAGAAACACGACAAAAGAAGTAAGTAATTATAGTGGCTTTAAGATCTATGAATTTTATTCTAAAATCAATAATTAATTTTGTCTCATTTTTTTTATTGTAGAACCACTTGAATGGACTGGCTGCTCTGACTATTCATCATGATATTGCAATCACAGCTGATGAAGTCATAGATAATTTATCGAAAAAATTCCGAAAACCTGATTTCCTTTTTTAATAATTGAAAGACTTTTTCGCATATTAAGGTCATAGAAGTAAAAAATGAATCCCTATTTTTTTTTTTGTTTTTATATAATATAATAAGTGATTTTCCGCCGTGGTGTGATGGTAGCGTGCTCCGCCTACCACACCGTATGCCCTGGGTTCACACCCCGGGCAAAGCAACATCAAAATTTTAGAAATAAGGTTTTTCAATTAGAAGAAAGTGTTTCTAAACGGGGTCGCCCCTCGGCAATGTTTGGCAAGCGCTCCGGGTGTATTTCTGCCATGAAAAGCTCTCAGTGAAAACTCATCTGCCTTACAGATGCCGTTCGGAGTCGGCATAAAACATGTAGATCCCATCCGGTCAATTTGTAGGGAAAATCAAGAGGAGCACGACGCAAATTGGAAGAGAAGCTGGGCCTTAGATCTCTTCGGAGGTTATCGCGCCTTACATTTATTTTTTTTAATAAGTGATTCTCATGATTATAAAAAAGAACCAATAGAAATAACTTAAAAGTAAAAAAAAAATTATCAAATTAACTCCCCCACCACAAAAAGCTCTCTACGCCACTGGTTGCATATATGTATGTACATACTTATATACCGATTTAAAATTCAATTTAATTCATGTCGCATTTATTAGTTTCATTAATAAAATCCATTAGCACAAATGTGCAATAATAGATAATTGTGTCAACTAAGCTCACAGCGAGACTTGACATAGCTGCGATAATAGTTGCGAAGTTCAATTGTGTGTTTGTGTACTTCAAGTGTGCAGCTTGTCTGCAATTTATGCGCCAATTATCTGCCCGGTTACCAAAATAAGCTGCTATGGAGGGGCATATAGTTTGAGGTGAATGTATTGTCTTTCGTTATAGTTACATAATAAAGCTCTCAAAATATTCTCTTACGCTTTATGGAGGCTCGATATGTCCTGCAATGCAAATATGCGTTGGAGAGACTTCGCCCTGGCCGAACCGTACATCTGTAGTGGGTTTATGGGGAAACATTCTCCCCCATATGGAAACCCCAGCGAAGTTATGCAGTTACGCTGTGAGTTCCTGCTATGGAAGGCAAAACCTCAAGGTGTCAAACACATCCATCTAATTGCGTGATCAGCAGCCTAACGCCAAGTTCCATTCGCGGATATATATCAGGGATGCATTAAACTGAACCACGTCCCGTAATCTTTGAGAAAGGCTGGAGTAGTCTCCATACCAAAAATGGAAAATGCCAGTCATCTGCTCACGAAATACTATAGGCCTATTAGATTGACACCTTTTCATTATCACTAGATTACTAGATATGTATATAAAATCACATATGAACGAGGTGTTCTCTTCAGGTCGCTGGTTATAAACCAATTGCTTAGGCGGTTCGACGGAGGACCTCTCAAATTTACGGCATATGCACATGATTTTTCAGTAATCATAAGCAGCAGATGCCTAGCAACAATCAACTCTCTAATGGATAAGGCACATCATGATGTACATGCCTGGGCATCTGGAGTCGCGTTAACTGCCAACGCGGAAAAAATGATCTAGTGTTATTTACTACGAAATATAAGGTCCTTAATTGGGCAAAGCCTAAGCTCGAGGGGTAACCCTACAAGAAAAATATAGCACAAAATATATAGGAGTTATCTAAATGGTAGAGAGAGCGAAGAAAACCTATGCGGCACTGTATGCATGCAAGAGGGTGCTAGGATGCACGTGGGCCCTATCACCCAAACCCTCTCATTGGATATTTACGGTAATTGTGAAATCCATACTTTACTATGGAGTTCTTGTTTGGTGGACAGCCACACAAAAAAGTATGTAGTTTACCAAAAAACATGAGAGGTATGCAGAGTATCAATGATTAGCATAACGGGAACCCTAAAAACTACCCCGACAGTAGCATTGCACGCCCTTCTACACATCCCGCCTTCAGACCTAATAGCTAAAAAAAAAGCGCGTTAGCAACTGCATTGGTGGAATGGCCTAGAAGGTCGCATGTGGTCATAATAAATCGCTCCCGAGATGGTCGGGCTTGGTAACGGAACGTACCGGATCTGCATCCGGCAAAGGACCATCAACTCGATAACACTCCCCAAGGCCTTCGGGGAGTGTCCTTATCGCTACAACAACAACAACAACAACAACGGCCGGTGAATTGGCAAAGGACGGTTCAATACTCGCTCAAACGCTATAGACGTCCCAATTCGTTTGTGTTAAATTAAAATAAGACAGCAGCTGCATATGATCCATCAAACAGAAAAGCCGTGGACAAAAGCGCGGACTACGATGGTGCACCCAAAAAGTGGCTCATATCTCTGAAGAGTGGAGATTTGTGGCTCATGATGGGCATGCTAACAAGACGCTGCTTTCTGGCTTAACATGCTTATAAGTTAAGTCTCCTCTCGTCAGTAACAGCAGGTGTAGGAAGTGCGAGCTGTGGAAAGAAACAGTTGAGCAAGTTCTGTGCTCGTGTCCTGCGCTCGCCAGTTCAAGGCTCCAGTTATTAGGGAAGGCAAAGTTGCCAGATCTCGAGGCAGCAATTAAGCTAGGTTCTAGAAAACTTCTAGTGTTTGCCAAAAGGACGGATTTATTCTATAACATAAGTCCTGGTACTTGATTAGGGTTACTCCTTTTGGTCGTAAAACAATTTTTTGTAATATTGCGGACACAATCAGTCTATGTGAGGTCTTTATTGAACGGCCAGTTCAACCTAACCTAACCTAACCCCTTAAAAACACACACACGAGATTTCATAAAAATCGGTCAAGGGAGAGTTCAGTCACAAACTCTCGTACAGAAGAAATATATGCATATCACGATTTATGCGATAGCTATATCTAACTATTTATTTGAAATATTGTAGAGCTTTCAAATAAAGTTGAGATGCCCTTGCGAAAAGTCCAACTCTAGGACATTGCACGCATTTGTCAGAATCTGTAAGTCCTGTCAAGTTAAATCAAAAATTTTCTCATATATTCTCAGTAAATACAGGCCTATTAAGTCACCGTTATCCTATATTAAGCAAAAAAAACTGTTATTCAACTGTGGGATAGCAATGCAAATTAAAAATTCTTCCCACCATTAGTTTCACCACCACCTTCGACCGCTTTTCCACAATTTAAAATTGAATTGAGAAATTCTTTATTTTTTAGCGTCTCTACCACAAAAATTACATGTTTATGCATGTTTGCCACTGATCGCTGCAACCGCATGCAACTAAGGACCTTCAGTAGACGAAACAAAAATTTTGTAGAAATCAGCGATTTCATTTGCAAACTGGGCAACCCCAATTCGCAAAGAGTGCATAGGTACGAGATGTGTTGGTTCAACAACCGGCCCAATAATCAAAGCTACGGCAGACATCAAGTTCAAACAACCACAAACCCGCCACAATAGCAGCAAGCAGCAGCAGTTTCTTGTTAAAAGCCTTGGCATATTGGGATTGCGCGTGCAGCATCAAACTCTTTTACCACCTTTTCATTATTAATATATGTATGTATGTGGGTCTCTACATCTGTGAATATGTGCATATGAATGTTTGTTTGCAGGTCGATTTTTGTCCTTTTTTTCTCTGGATGGCTGGTGATTTCTTCTTAAATCAAGTAGGACGGCATTGTTTTTTGTTTTTTTTTTATACTCAGCTGAGCAGAGCTCACAGAGTATATTAACTTTGTTCGCATAACGGTAATCCGCAACGACATAAACTAGTCGAGATAGATATAGACTTCTATATATCAAAATGATCTGGGTGAAAAAAGAAATTCATTTAGCCATGTCCGTCCGTCTGTCCGTCCGTCTGTAAACACCATAACTTGAGTAAATTTTGAGGTATATTGATGAAATTTGGCATGTATATTCCTGGGCGCTCATCTCAGAACTTTATTTAAAATGTACAAAATCGGACTACAACCACGCCCACTTTTTCGATATCGAAAATTTCGAAAAACCGAAAAAGAGCGATAATTCATTACCAAAGGCGGATAAAGCGATGAAACTTGGTAGGTGCGTTGACCTTATGACGCAAAATAGAAAATTAGAAAAATGCTGTACAATGGGCGTGGCACCGCCCACTTTTAAAAGAAGTTTTGCAAGCTGTAATTTGGCAGTCGTTGAAGATATCACGATGAAATTTGGTAGGCACGTTACTCCTATTACTATATATGTGCTAAATAAAAATTAGCGAATCGGATGACGAACACGCCCAATTTAAAACAAAAAGTTTTTTTAAGTCAAATTTTAACAAAATTTTTTATATCTTTACAGTATAAAAGTAAATTATGTCAACATTCGAATCCAGTAATGATATGGTCCAACAAAATACAAAGATAAAATAAAATTTCAATATGGGCGTAACTCCGCCCTCTTTCATTTAATTCGCCTAGAATACTTTTAATGCCATAAGTCGAACAAAAATTTACCAATCCTTGTGAAATTTGGTAGGGACATAGATTCTATGACGATAACTGTTTTCTGTGAAAATGCGCGAAATCGGTTTGAAGCCACGCCCAGTTTTTATACACAGTCGACCGTCTGTCCTTCCGCTCGGTCGTTAACACGATAACTTGCGCAAAAAACGACATATCTTAGCTAAACTTGGTTCACGTACTTATCTGAAGTCACTTTATCTAGGTGTAGAATATGGCCGAAATCCAACTATGATCACGCCCACTTTTCCGATATCGAAAATTACGAAAAATGAAAAAAATGCCATAATTCTGTACCAAATTTGAAAAAAGAGATGAAACATGGTATTTGGATTGGTTTATTGACGCAAAATATAACTTTAGAAAAAACTTTGTAAAATGGGTGTGACACCTTCCATATTAAGTAGAAGAAAATGAAAAATTTCTGCAGGGCCATATCAATTCAAAAGCCCTTGGAATCTTGGCAGGAATACTGTTCGTGGTATGATATATATAAATAAATTAGCGGTACCCGACAGAAGATGTTCTGGGTCACGCTGGTCCACATTTTGGTCGATATCTCGAAAACGCCTTCACATATACAACTAGGGGCTACTCCCTTTTAAAACCCTCATTAATACTTTTAATTTGATACCCATATCGTACAAACACATTCTAGAGTCACCCCTGGTCCACCTTTATGGCGAAGTCCCTAAATGGCGTCCACGCATAGAACTATGGCCTACTCCCTCTTAAAATACTCTTTAGTACCTTCCATTTGATACACATGTCATACAAACACATTCCAGGGTTACCCTAGGTTTATTTTACTACATGGTCATTTCCCCTTATTTTGCCTCCAAAGCTCTCGGCTGAGTATGTAATGTTCGGTTACGCCCGAACTAAGCCTTCCTTACTTGTTTTTAATTTAGATTGATTTCCCTTAATTCTTAACCCTTTATTTAAGTTAAAGGGTCTTTTTCTTTTGATTCCAGCTCATGTTCAAACATGTTTTATTGAGTGTATTTTATTTTTTTAATGCCTCAACCTGTTTTTTTTTTTTTTTTTTTTGTTTTTATACTAACTTCATACCAACAAAAATGATTTCACAACCTGACGCAATTATTGCATCACACTGAAGGCAAATAAATGTTGGCAGCATAAATTTATGTGTGATAAAGCGGGACATGAACGTTTACACATATATTGGTATATGGTTATGGCAATTACCCAGCAAAAAATTTTTGGTAGAGAAAAAAAATATTTACTACTTACAACTCTCGGTAAAAATAGGGACACAGTTACACTTTTTCGAACGAGTCATGAAAAAGCGTAAGTGTGTAAAGAGAAAACGCTGGTTATATTAAGAAAACATAAATTTATATTGGCTGTTTTTTTTAAGCGGGTTTATTTAGTTTGACTGTGTAGCAAACACAATTTTGTTACAAGTTTGAAACTTGGAATATAGTTCAGAACCCGATGGTAATGCAATAATAAGAACTCGCATGGATCGAAGTATTTCAAAAAATTTTATTTGTGGTCCGATTTAGCTCATACATATTTTGAACACATAATACATATCTACATGAATAGAAAGCGACCTATGAAAAAAATCGCCGCCAGGTGGCGTAAGGGGGTCGATTTGGCTCATATTTGGTACAAATATTACAACCAGTCCGGTAGAGGTTACATCAAAATACTTTGGAGTTCGAGAAGGGACAAGCATACGTGGCGCTGAGTCGAGTAAAGTCTTTGGAAGAATTACGTATTGAAGACTTAGATTGTAACATATTGTCAGATAAGAGTCCGTGTAATAATAAGTCACTAAACGGTTTTATTGAAAACAATACTTACATTAAGCAATAATAATACTAAAAGCTAGAAAATAATTAGGTAGGTCCTAGGTACTAGTCATTACACTCCTGATAAATCTAGGGCGTTGATCAGACAATTGAATAAAAGCATTGGGCGCGTGAAATTTATAAATATGTGAGGCGCAGACCTGATTAAGGTTCAGTTGGTCTTACTTATGACTCTCAATAGAAATTTGACGCGTCCAACGCTTTTATTTAATTGCTTGATCAACGCCCTATATTAATGAACTGAATTGTTGCGCAGAAGGCGACTTAGTCGCCACTGCTTCTCATGCGCATTTCCCTGCGCTCCCTTTTGGCATGCATCAATAGCGTCATCACTAGAAACGTCATTTTACTCACCGCAGTCCAACATTGTATGTCTCTGCACATTAGGTGAACTAAATTTCTAATGGAAGCTCCTCTCCAAAAACTCCGTGTACAGAGAGTCTTTCGCCGTGAAAGCGAGTGCAATGAAACTGCGTTTTGCAATTTGGTGGGACAGTGTGTCCAGAAAGAATCCTCCTCTATCCTACGCTTATGTAGATATTCCTTGAAACCGACGTGCCCACTCAATATCTGGGTAAGTTGATAATATAGTTCACCGTGCTTTCACTCGCACCATTCTGGTATATTCCGTACTAACATGCAGGTTCAGCGCCCTTTCCTCGATTCTTCCTAACTTTCTTGTCACCAAACTAATGTTCGTGACCTTTCGCTTTTCTTGGCATATTTAGATGGTCGGCCGATAAAAATACCATACAGATCGGCCATTTCGCTTGACAATAAACCCACTTGTACTTTTCGGGATAAAACCAGAATCGCGTCGTCCGACATCGTACTACTCATATAGCAGTAATACGGTAAGCTGCTAGTAGCTCTTTTTGGTGGATCATTTTAGATCCGTGCCATACTGGTGCTGCATAAAATATTATAGAGCTGGTGATGTTGGATAATAGCTGACGGGTAGCTTCGCCTGGGTCGTTGGGCATTATTCGCGTTAGGGCTGCACTAACTCTAGGTACTTTTTCTCCCACCACACTAAAGTGCTCCTTAACAAGTTTTGAGTCAATGTTCACTCCTAAGTAATGCAAGAAACTCCACGATTCATCGCAACTGATTAAGCAATCAGCTATGCGCTATGACCAGCAGAGGTGCGTATCTCCGCAATTAAGCACAACCCATTCTGTAGCTACTTTTTTAACCACTGCCGTGAGTATTCAATAATTGCCGCTAGATGGGACTTCTAAACATTATCTAACTGGCGACAAGTGTTTTTTTTTTTTACTTTCAAATATAGATATAGTGTTACTAACGGGTTCTGAGATACGGCTTGTCAAGTTTTTAAACTTTATTTTCCTTTATATGGGCGGTGCGACGTTCGATCTCCAAAATTTTATCAAATATTTCTTATGTTTTTGGTTTTAACAGAAAAAATCCTTATACCAAATCTCGTTAGGGTTTCTCGATTTTTGTTCGCTTAAATGGCAGTAAGAGCACCAAAGAGTGATTACCTAAAAAGGGCGCACTCCTAACTCCGATATCAGTATCTAAGCCTTACGTGAAAGCATGTGACGGCAAAAGGCAGTGTGCAGTCAGCATACGTGACATGAACCTATAGCACTATACTTTTAATGATAAGATGCACTTTTTTAGTGTAAGGTTGTAAGACCTGCCATGATCTTCTTCACTTTACAACCCCATGTTTGCGGCCACGTCTTTCGTTATTAATCAATCTTGAGTAGCCTTCGCCTTCTCTTAATCTCACAAAATCTTATTTGGACGTCTACATTATAAGACGCAAGGAATGCGCTCTTTTTAGCTAACCTTTTCAGTCCTATCTATTCCTTCATATCCACGATTCCACTAAAGATGTATGTTTCACTCTATGCGGATTCATTCCAGAAATTCCTTACAATTCAACACACTTTTAGCCGTTGTACTGCGCGAGATTATTGCATTCATTGCTGC
This sequence comes from Eurosta solidaginis, assembly GCF_040869045.1. Taxonomy (NCBI): domain Eukaryota; kingdom Metazoa; phylum Arthropoda; class Insecta; order Diptera; family Tephritidae; genus Eurosta; species Eurosta solidaginis. The sequence continues at coordinate 51,553,415 of NC_090323.1, forward strand.
TTGGCTGTAAATATAAAAGTTGACGCGGCTGCAGTTTGAACTATTTTCTCCTCGTTTTTCTACCGCTTTGGTTATGGCCTGGAAGGTTCAATGTGGCTATGTTAAAACGTTCCCGAGATTGTCGTGCTAGTACATACCTTATTGGTGCTTGTTACCAGAACGTTCCGAATTTTTATCCGCAAAGGACCATCAGCATCAATAACACTTCTCAAAACCTTCGGCGAGTATCCTTATTGCCACAACAACAACAAAATGTCACTAAATACACAAGCATTTGTTATAAAATATGATTTCCTATTGCCGAATTACTTTAATGTACGCATATATTTGCATATATATTAAAATTTTTGTAGCTCATCCATCAGCCTGTGTATATATTTGCATATACATATGTATACAATGTACATACATATATAATATTTTATTTTATTATCTTTATATATGCAGAACAACTTTAAAAACTGTAGAGCTTTACATCAACAAAAAAATATTAAATGCCAAATTATCATATCTGCCTACCCACAAGCAAAAGTAATATACATTTATATGTTTAATAAATATATTTACATAAAATTGTATGTATTCTCACACAAATAGACACATTGGTATACGAATGCAACTCTGTTTTTCTTCCCGCCATTTTTGTCCCCAAATCTGTGACTGCAATCGTCAAGAAACTGGTCTTTTATCAAATAATTGTATCCATCTCTTTTTTCTCGCATTCAATCTCTTTACAATAAAAATTCATTTAAAAAATCTCTTAACATACAAATATTTACTCTTTAAAAATCGAACCAACTTTTTTTATTTTATTTTTTTCCACCCAACCTTTCGCTTCTACTTAAACATATTGCCAATGTTGCTGTTCGCTCACCTTTTATTTATAGGCGCTCTGTGGCTCCCCTTTTGCTGGAGCTGGTAGCAAAACAAAACGGAAAAAGCACATACAAAGCAAAAAAATAAAAATCTAATTTAAAAAAAGCAACACAAAGAAAATAATGAAAAAAGTGGTTCCAGCAGCAACAACTCTCATCACTTCTCTGTTTTGTTTTGCTTATATGTTCGCCACAAGCCGTTTCGTTTTTTATTGCGCTCTGTCGTTGTGGACCCACCTTCGCCTGTACAATATTTAGTATGTATGCTCTGGAGGCTATGTATAGGCGAAGTTGGTTCTGTCATCGACTAACAACTGCCTAGTTCTCTTTCTTTATAGGCATATTCTTACTTATGGACAAACATACATACCAATAATTTCCTCTTCTTTTCTTTCCTTTTATTTTACTACCACTTTTTCTACTTTGTGATTTTTTGAACTTCAGGCAGTGCATTGTATTCACTTGTTTTTTTTTACAATTTTATTGCTGCTGTCTCTTCTTGTTTTCTTTTCGTTTGGTCTGTACTTTTTGATTTGTTGATTTCTTGTATTATTTGTATAAGTTGTTTCTTTCAGTTGTTATGGCGCTCCAACAAACTCTCTTTTGTTTCGTATTCAGATCTCTTAGTCTTATATGTGGATCTGAGAATACAGCACAATGTTGTACGTGTAGCTGTCGAATTTTGTCACAAACATTCGAAATTACTACCGATACAGTTTAAAGGGTCGTGATTTATCTTGTTGCACTACAGCACTTTTCAAGATCCCAAATTCAAAGTAAATGTCAATGTAAAGCACTTATTTTTTTGCTAGAAATACTTATTGAGTGTTTGATCGGTCCAGTTTGCGTGGTAATTTAATAATACGAGTTGTATTATGGGATCGCCATGGTTGTACTGATGAACAACGTTTAGTTATTTCAAGCTTTGCACCAAGAAGAAATTTTAATACAGATGTAAGAAAATTTACCTATTAAAGACTCTGTGGGAAACTCAAGAGACTGGTGGCGGGTTTCTAACTCGTCAAAAACCTATACTCAAAGAGTGACTAGTACTAGAAGCTTTAGTTTACTCCTCCAATCCGCACTTCCTTCATTGCTGCTATTACTGACAAGGCCTAATTAAAAAGCTTGTGATGCCAGAAGGCGGTGTCCAGTCAGAATGCACATCGTGATAAGAGTGATTTTGTTAATCTTAAGTTGAAGGACGTACACATGATTTTCGGAACTTTGCAACCCTGTGATAGGTTCAACGCTTTTCCTGTTTGGTCAATCATTTGCAGCTCTAGCCTCCTTTTAATCTCGCTGTCTACGTTACCAGCTTCGAGGGATGCGTTGTGTTTAGCTAGCTCATCCACTTTTTCATTTCCACCTATTCGCATATACCCAGGGACCCCATATAGGTATGTAGATGTATATTTCTCTCTATCCAGGGATTGCTTACACTCTAACACACTGTTAGATGTTGTTATATGACAGATTATAGCCTGCTAATTGCTGCTTGGCCGTCAATGTTAAGGTTGTCGGCGCAGTATACCTCAGATCCTACTTCATACATTACCTTAGAATTACATGTCGGTATATACTTGTATCGTCTCGTCTGCTATTTGAAATCTTAAGCGCCAATCTTGCATTTCTATTATGGCTCTAAAAGATACATCGAAGAGCAGGTAGAGAATAAGGTAGTCTGTCTGTCCAATACGTGATACCAAGTCTCAGTCAAAGAAACAACAAAAAATTGGAAAAAAGTATTTCCTAATTGGCAAAAAGTGTTTCTAATAGAGGTTGCCCATTGGGCAGACAATCCTGGGGTATTTCTGCCATGAAAAGCTTCTCAGTTAAAGTTCATCTGCCTTGCAGCGGACGCTCGGAGTCGGCATAACACATGTAGGATCAGTCGCGCTCATTTGTTGGGAAAATTATGAAGGATCATGACGCAAATTGACAGAGAATCTCTGTCTAAATACCTTCGAAGATACATGCCGACTTATGAATTATTTCTTTTATTTTTATAAATACAGTTCAGTTAGTGTTGAATTGGGAAGTCCGGAGTAGAGGTTTACGCCCATCGCTTTATCGGCGGCGGCGTAGGCTCTATTATATACCGGCGGCGGCGGCGTAGGTGGCCCGCCGGCGTACGCCGGTGTTCTCACATTAAAGAGCTTGATTTTTCTATTTAAAAAATAATATTTAGGAAAGATTTTGTTTGTATGTATTTAAGGAAATCAACGTGTTGGCCATTTCGGAAAGATCCGGGGTTTTTGCCTCAAGATCTCACAGACCGTTGAAAATTTTCAGGAGTAGCTCCTTGCGGAGGGATTGTCCCTCGTTCACTTACTCCAGAGAGGCTTCGAACCTAATCCCAGCCTTTGCTGCGTCTGCTGAAAAGAAATAGAGATACATAAAATAGCCACACTTTTGTCTGCATATCTCGTGCAAAGCGCAGTTTCACCAGGGGTTAACTCCTAATAATCGTCGCGAACACAATTTCTTTAAATCATTTGTGGCTCCATGGCGACCACGCACTTCCGGTTACTATTAATGGTCTATTAATACTCATGGCTCTCGTAGCACAGGGCGCCTCCAGTGTTTTCGGCTGTTTTTAAGAGCTACAATTCCCGATGTGCGAACAATAGCAATCCCTACAACCAGTCGCTACCGCGCCTCCTGACCCTCACGCCATATGCCAGTACAGAAGCTATAGGACTGCGACTTCGAACTCATACCTTCGTCGACTTCACTTTCATAGAAGCTCTAGGTGTAGCCCTGAAGACTTTCCAACGGATGCTTTTGTGGCGCTATGCTGCCGAGCTACACCAGAGAAACGCCATGAAACGTTAGGGAGTGACTACTCGGCCAAGGATGCCGCCTTCGAAATCAAAAGCAATATAAGTGGAAGTCATTGCGTAATGGGTGAAAATCGTATAATCCTCGGCGCATCTGCATGATTAAAATTTTACAAGGACCCTGGATAAAATTTTTAAAATGTAGACCTAAGCTTGCAGACGTTTGTGTTCACAACATTCAATAGTCTTCATTAAATCAAAAAGATATTTTAGAATGAATGTCGACCGATTTTAAGTTGAAAGATGTTTACTGATGTTTTCCGGCCTTATGATATAAGAGTTAATTTTGGATGACCGCATAGCTTCTGTTTTCAGACTTGTTCGAATGTCCACTACGTTAGGGTAGTAGCACACACTGTCATTAGTTCGACTGTCTTCGGAAAGCTTTTGCTTCATCACATTGAGTGTTCTTGCGAAGGAAAAAGCCTCACCTGGTAAATATATGTGCCCACGTATTCACATTTGTAAAAGGAGCCGTAACGTGTAGTTGATGTTTAAACTTGGTTGGTAGGCTATAATCAATGTAATTCACTTCAAGGGACTAGTTTTGGATAGGGCCGCCAACTTTAGGAAATGTCAAACCGGGAGACTTGGGTGTTAAAGGACGAAGTGTGAAAATCAAAATTAAAATTTCAGATGCTATTTTATAATTTCGCAAATAAACAACAGATGTTTGAATGTAAGCCCAAGCGATTTTTCAAACCCTTCTCAGACATACATATATCCTCAACTTAAGTATGAGGTAAGAATCATTTCAATGGAATGCCCCTAGAACCTACTAAAGGATTTTGCATCACTGATTTCGATTATTCTTTCAGCCAATCGCAATATAATATTTTAAGAAAAAAAAAAACGGCACCTTTTTTGTGTATTTTGTTTTTTTTACAACTTGAGGACAATTTGAAAACAATTTGAACGCTTTGGGTCATTTTATTTGAATTCATTGTTCATTATTAATTTTTTGAAAAAAATATGCAAAGTGAGCATATAAATTTATTATATAACTTTTCTTTTAGTGTTTTGTTTTAATAACTTGGTGAATTGGGTGATGGAAAGTCCGTGTTAAGCTGACATCGAAAACGCCTGTTTTCTTAAGTAACTTTTGAACATTTAGAACGAGTTAAATTTCGCAATTAGTTTCTTATAAGTGGCAGTTATGCGCATCAGTTGGTACCACTTTCGACCATATCCGACCAATTTTCGACATGAACAATAAATGGCCTAAACAGTCTTAAACAAGTAGAAAATATAGTAACACGCCGCCGCTGCGCCGATATTTTTGACTTTCGGCGGCGGCATACGAAAAACGACCCTAGTCGGCGGCGGCGTTTATCAGCGGCGTATATCTCTAGTCCGGAGATACTCATAGCTTCGAAATTTAGGATTTTTGAGTTAGTTCCCGATTTAAAATGAGAACATACTAGAACAGATCTTTATTCGCGTGAAAGACTAGCACAGTTCAACTTTTGCGTAAAAAACTAAAATATTTCGTTTTTTTTCAGGCAGAAAGGCGAATTTTGTTTAGTCTTATAGCGTTTTCTTTTCTGAAATAAATTGTTGCCTAAGTAAATGGTAAAGCCTTAATAGAGTTACTCCTACCCACGAAAAATGTCAACATTTATAGTGCATGCAAAGAACATAAATGGCTACCCCGTGTATTGGCTGATCTTCACAAACGCGCTGTCAATGATAATTAAAATTCATTAGGAATTATTTCCTTCATTTCAATTTTCTTCGCTAAAAATTTGTGGAGTTACGAAAATAAATCGTCACGATCAGGTGGTTTAGCAGAGTTGCACTGCCACACGGCCAATTTATGCAGGGTAAAAGTGTAACGCTTTTGCGTTGCGAGCAGGCAACAATTTTCACAAAAGAACAAAATACCCCGTAAAGGCATTGCCTGTTTTTAGAATAGAACAAATTATATTTACAACCCTTGCGCCGCGTACAAAAAGCGTAACACTTTTGCCAGAAAAGAAAACGCTTTTAAACACGAAAATTTAAGTGTGGTAGTCTTACATGAGACCGATGATATTATTTTGTTCGATTACCCTCTTATTCAGATATGGTGAAATTTAGTTGTATCTATACAATTTAGCTTAAGAGGATCTAACTGGCATATATGTACATATTTAAGAGTTTGCACTCCTGAAATTGTGAGCCAATTTACGTTCTACTCTTACGCAATCTGTATTATGTCTTTCTTTATCCTTATGCGCACACACATATAATTACATATACATATAATTGTAATACAGATCTTAAAAATTGATTTTACGGCTCCAACATATGCATACTTACCTGTTCATTTATTGAGTAAAGGCACGATCAAACTCTTAACATATTCTTAGGCGAGAGTACAACATATCTCTCTTATTACTACAGCATGGAGCAAAGTTTTTTTCAACTCAGAATATTTGATCTTCTATCAGCATAACACTCCAAGTGAGAGTTCTTATATAAGTAGAAATGTGAGCAAATATACATACATACATGTATAAGTCTCTTCTAGGTGACATGCAACCACTTCTGGCTTCGGGTATAAGCTGCAGGTCGGTCGTGGCACTAAGAAATCACGATACAACGTGAACAACAGCAGGTCTTTAGGTTGATATCGACTGAGTAGAATGATCACTTGCTGATGACTGAGAAAATAGGTGTGTATGAGCGTGTTTGTGTATGTGTAATAGATTATGTGTAACCGCATGTATATTTTTGTATATTCATGTGTATACTTGATTTATGTTTGTTTCTTTATAAATTTTCTTTTTATTGTCGTCACTACAGCCTATCATCAGGTAATGCGCTTGTATGTGTACTGTACAAAAACACATCCTTCTGCAAGTGTTGAAATCTTTGTATGATTGTACGTATATATGTATGTATGTATTAATATCCTACCTGTTTGTAGGTGTGTGCACTCATATTATCATACATTTATGCACTTTTATTCTCAGATAAAATAAGTATGAATATATTTGTTTATTAGTGTGCCGATGTTCTGCCTGCTAATTGCTGTGACGCTGCCAGCAACCGGTGTTGTTGCTCTTCGCTGCGTTCTCTGCTGGGTGCTCCCGCTTTATATGGCCGTTGCATGCAACTGCAATTCTGCTTGTGACTTTTTGATTTTGCCATTTTACTTATGTTTTGGTTTCTATTATTTATTTCTACGCTGCTGTATCTTTTCCATATTTTCTTTTACTTTTTCATGTTGATTTTTTTTCGTTATTTAAAATTTTTTTTTTAATTGACTTGCATTGTTGTTGTTCGTTCGACTCCCTGCTGTCTTTTTTTTTTCCTTATCTACTCCCTGCATTATGATTGTGTTGTTATTCTGTGGTTGCTGCTGTTCGCTGTATCTGTGGCTCTGACTCTGACTGCGACTAGTCACTAGTGTCTCCACTTCTGGTTAGACATGTGTTTGTTGTTGTTGCACTGATTGGGAGCATTAGTCGTGCGCTCGCTCATTGCTGGCTTTGTTCTGATTGTTGTTGTTGCTGCTGGTGTTGCTATTGAGCTGGTTGCCTCTTGTGACTATGTAGCTGGTGTTTTCAAGCGTTCTGAGTTGCTGCACTGTGCGTCGGCGTATGTGTGTGTGATGAATATTTGTTTTTTATTGCTTTTTCTTTATATCGGTGTATCGGCGAGTAGTCATTGCGAACGCTAGAAGCAGAAGGTGGCAGAACCTACACCGCGCACCGATTGCATTGGCTGGCACAGTTGAATGCGAACAACGAAGCGAGTAAGACGTGTTTTGTTGGTTGGTGGTTAACATATTAACACTTTTTTTCTTGTGAACGAACACTTTGTGTGCTGTACGCTAAAAAGTCCGTAGTTTCAAAGCGCCAACACAACAACAACAAACGCAACGCCTAAAAGCATTATAGTGCATACGGTTTGCATTGTGTATGAAAACGCGTGTGTATGTGAGTATGTTTATGTATGTGTGCTAAATTGTTATGCGCGGACATGTAAAAATTGAACAGTGCCAAAACAAAAACAAACAAAATATTAAAGAAATATAACAAATAATAAGCACAAAACCATAGAATAATGTTTAAAACGTTTTTTCACGTAATTGAAAATAATTAACAAAAATTATAATTAATTGTTAAAAATATTTCTCGAGTTTTGTATATTTTGAAAAATTTGTAAACAAACCGCAAAGTAAATGAAACATTTTTTAGTGAGAATGAGAATTAACTCTAAAGATTATCTCAAGTGAAGACTAAAAAAATAAAAATGCAAATTTATTTAAATACAATAATATACTAATGAGAAGTGCTGTGAAAATTTTTAAGAATATTAAAAAAAATTATATGCAGAAATAAAACTAAAAGATGAAATTTAGAATTTTTGAAATCTGGGTAAAAAAGGTGCTCATAACGTTGAAGAGATTTTGAGGTATATAATACTTAACATAATAATAATAATACCGTCAAAATTTATTGATTAATTTGAAAGAACCTAAATAAGCACCTGAACCAAAAACAGATAAGAAGTTTATAATTTTTTTTTTAATTTTGTGATTGCTGAATTGAGACGCAAAAAATATAAAAAATAAATAAAAGCAAATTAAAAAAAAAAAGACAAAAATATTTTTTAAATAGTAAATTTGAAACAAATAATATTCAAAAAACTACACGAAAACTTGTTTCTGTAGAATATAAAGGCTTGAGAATATAACGGTAAAAGTTAAAATCCTCAACAATGATATAAAAGAAAGTTTCAAAAATTATTGTTTTTTAAATTTGAAAATAATTTTGCGAAATTCCTTATATATTTTTTAAAGAAAAATTGCAAATATTTAAAAAAGAATGCTAGGAAAAATTATTTCATAAAAATTTTTTTTATTTGACAGGCTAAAAAAACATTTTTTTTATAAACTAGTTATAATTCAAGTTTTTTTAAATCTTCATAGATTTGGCTGTTTTTTGTTTACATAATTGTGTGTCTGCTTTGTATTAATAGATACATTTTCAAAGTTGAAAACAAATGTTTATATATTTTCGTACATTTTTTTTCTAAAATTTGCAATAATTTAAACATTACTTCAAATTATTTCTAGCAATTCTTCTGGCGATCTTTTTGCAACAATTTGAATAGAATTTAAATAATGTTTTTTTTTGATTACTTGTGCAATTCTTATTTATAACAATTTAAAATTTTTTCTTTTCTTTGAATAATGAAAACAATTACGAAATTTTTTTTTACATTTATTTTCAATAAAACTATTTGTTTTGTTTTTAAATTCTAACATTTATTTCTTAAAGTTAAAGTGTTTTCTTATTTTATTAATAACAATAAAATCATTTGCAGCATTTCAATTCTAAAATTAAATTGGAAGCTTTAGAGAAGTCTTTTTTCTCATATTGTGACAATTTGGAAGTAATTTTTTCGAAAACAAAACCAAATATAGGTATTTAAATTTTATTTACACAAAATATGTATTTTTGTATTATACTTAAAATTGTTTTTCTATAATTTATTTATTCAAACAACTTTTTAAAATAAAAGATTAATTTTTCTTAAATAACCGTTTTTTACAAAATTGTTTTTTTTTTTTATTTTTGTTCTCACAATAATTTTATATTTGTTATAATTTTATTATTTGTTTTTTTTTTTTTAAATCTTTTCTTCTTAAAGTTAATTTTTTCTAATTTTATTAAAAGCAATTAAAAGGTATAGAGCATTTAATTTTTGCAGAAAAGTTTTTTCTTTTCATATTATGACAATTTCGAAGCAAGTTTTTTGAAAAGAATTTTAGCTGTTCAAATTTTACATAAACAAAACTAATAATTTATTATAACTTTAAATTTTTTTTTATCCAAATAAATAAAAAAAAAAATCTTCTTCAACAATTTTAACCGATTTTTCGAAACTAACCCTTTTTTCTAAAACTTTAAGCCTATTTATTTAATTAATTAATTTTTTTTAATATTATTTAAATTTATTTCCTTTTCAGTATTTCAAATAATGTTGATTTTTAAATTTGTATAAAGAAGAACAATTTCTTTTTCAACATATTTGATGCATTTTTAATATTTTAGATATTTTTTTTATTGTTTTGTTCGTTTATTTTTTAGGATTTGTCTGAGCTTTGGTTTTGACTTTAGCTTTGACATTTTTTTCGGGCACTATTATTAAAATAACTTCTGCGTAAAAATTTTTGCGCGCAATTTGATATTTTGACATAAAAATGCACACAAAACTTACAAAAATAAACAAAAATTATGCCTCTAACATTTTACAGGACCATTGCGCTAAACGAATTCTAATTTGGCATGGGAAAGAATTTCACAACTGCACGTAATATATACAAACAATTGACAAAAATACGCGAAAGTTAATGAAAATTGTTGCGATTGCAAACAAGAGTAAGAAAAGTGAACAAAATTAGAGAGAGTGAAATATTTATTAGTAAAATTACAAAACTAAATATTGCACTAAATTGCATATTGCACTAAACAACTTCGAAAAAACATTATACTGCCTATTTACCTACATTAACGAAAACACTTAACAAGCAAAAACTTGTGGTAAGCAAGAATATTCGTGCGCGACCTCATCAAAAACGCGAGTCCCCAATACCAACACCACCCACTGCTGTGCACCGATGTATTGAGTGTGTATGCAGCAGGTGTGTGAGCGCGCTTATTAATACACAACAACAATAATAAAAAACCAAAACAAAAAGTAAAAAATAATAATAAATAAACAACTCATAATACAAAAAAGAGAACAAACTGCGAAAACAAAAAGAATTATAAAAAAGTAACCACAACAAACTCAGCTGCGAAAGCGTGACAAAATAAAAAAAAAACTTAAAATAAAATTAAATCACAATAACAATAACATGGCTGTTGTATTTTATATGCCCGAAGCGGGCGCTGATGATTCTGCATCGAATGGCAGCAATGGCAGCACGGGCGGCGGCAGCGCTGCCTCATCCACATCACAGTCCCCGAACACAACAACATCGGCCACGCAAACGCCAATGCAGAGTCCGATGGTATCGAGCCCACAATTTGTGATGGCCCTCTGTGAGGCAGTCTATCAGTCATTGAACAGTAAGTAAACAAATTTATTTATTTTATTAATAATTATATTTAATATATATTTAAGCAAATTATTGAGATAGTAAATATGTACCTAAAATAAGCTCTACATTTTTTTTTTGTTGATTTAGTATTTTTTATTTTCTTAAAAAAAACTCTTAATATTTTACAGAAAAATTTGAATATGCAATTAAAATATATATAATCTAAACAGTTTTTTCGCAGGGTGTGCTCCCTTATTGATTTCCTTATTTCTTATATTCCACATAATACTCCGCCTTCTAGTTGCTTTCCAAGCCTCGCAGTCGGCTTCTTTGAAATTTTCTATCAACCCCTTTATAATTATAATTGATTCATAGGTTTTTTTGCTACCACGATTTGTATAGGAGGCGATTTTAAATTTTACCGTTACATAACTCAATGAAATAAATTGAAAAATAACACACAGAAAATTTTCCTCAAAAGAAAATTTTCCCAGGATATTCAGATAATATAAAAAAATAAATGTAAGGCGCCATAACCTCCGAAGAGATCTAAAGCCGAGCTTCTCTTCCAATTTGCGTCGTGCTCCTCTTGATTTTCCCTACAAATTGGCCGGACGCAACCTACATGTTTTACGCCGACTCCGAACGGCATCTGCAAGGCAGATGAGTTTTCACTGAGAGCTTTTCATGGCAGAAATACTCCCGGAGCGCTTGCCAAACACTTTCAATGGGCAACCCCGCTTAGAAAAATTTTCTTCTAATTGAAAAACCTTATTTATAAAATTTTGGTGTTGCTTTGCCCGGGGTGTCAACCCAGGGCATACAGTGTGGTAGGCGGAGCACGCTACCATCACATCACGGCGGCCGCCAATATTCAGATATGGATTAGTAAAAGGCTTTACTTTTTTACAATAGAAACAGAAATAGATGTGAAAAATATATATCAGATTTTATATAACAACAGTTGAGGAACTACTTAATATAAATTCCTGCAAATCGTGAAACTTTTCTCGCATGCATTAAAAAAATTTCATCATTTAGCAATTTGTTTCGTCAAGAACCTTATATGTAGCTGTCATCTCAACATTTAAAATAAATATTGCTGAAGACTATTTCACTCTTATGCGAATTTTTGTATAATTTTAAGTTTGCTTAGTTCTATCAAGCACAGTTTTATCAAGTTTTTTTGCTGAGAAATTATCATGATTTGCCAGATATCATATTAGCTCTTAGAAATCGCCGGGTGCAACACTGATCATAGGTAACCATCTGAATATCATCAATAGAATAAGTCAGCAATTAAGTAAATAAAGAAAATTGCTAAACAATAGTAAACTAAAGTAAGCGGTAGTAGGTAAATGAATTAGTGAGTCATTCTTTAATATTGTTATTCTTATTATTATAGCATTACTTCTACGATATGTTGCACTCAGCAAACTTTTCTAAAATTGAAAAGTAAATACGTACATATATACTTAATTTACCAAAAAAAATTAGCATTGTATGTACAGTGCATTGTAAAACAGAAATACGGTAGTAATCATAAGTTCTTTTAGATAGAGCGTTCTTCGGAAGAGTTCTGTGATAAGGAATTTTGAAAAATAGGCAGCCGAAATAGGATGATTTGTAACTCAGCTGTCGATATGGTATTTTTGACCCGTGAATTAAAATTTTAAGTCATAACTACACAAGATTTTCTTTTTCGAATATATTTCATTGATATTTTGTTTAATTTTATCACAGTTTTTTTAAGCTTTACTGTAATTTCTTACTTAAATAAATTTTGTTTTGCGTACAAAGGCGCTTTTGCTTTATTCAAAAAATAGTTTATCCTCCTGATTAATGGCGCGACACTGGCTTTGACAACTGTCGACTATATCAACTGATATCGCAAAGCTTCAAGTATGGACAGCTGCAGAATCGAAAATCATGCGACACTAGCCACATACAGACTAGAGGCCTGCACTACTAATTAACGCAGTTACATGTAACCAACCTACGATACAGGCGAGTACATGGTACATAACTGTAAATTTCGCTTCTCGTCGTTCTATGTTGGGTAACATGTAATAACCATATTATGCTAGTAACAAGCTATGCAGTGGAATAGGGTGCAGAGATGAGCTTTATGAGAAACTTTGTGTATGAACATTATGGAGTATGCAAGTATATATGTCGTTGTTGTTGTTGTAGCGATAAAGATACTCTCCGAAGATTTTGTGGAGTGTTATCGATGTTGATGGTTCTTTGCCGGATATAGATCCGGTAACAAGCCCCATTAAGGTAATAGCTCTACAGTCTCGAGAACGATTTAAGTAATATGACCAAATTGAAACTTCTATGTAATTTCGCTCTGTTTGGAACTATTTTCGAGATCTCTTATGGACAATTCTATGATCATTTGCTGCATCATTCTGGGGTCGCTTCAGAGCTTGTTTGGAACTGTTTTCGAGATCATTCCGTGGTCCCTACAAGATTGTTTTGAGACTGTTTCACAGATAATTTCAACGTATTTCACACTCAATTCTAGACCATTCCCGGAATGGTTTTGGGAGTGTTTCGAGACTTCTTCTGTTCGCTTGAAGACTGTTTCGGAAAATTTATGGGTCGCGTGAGGATCACTTTGGAATAATTTGGAGATAATTTCGTAGAGGTAATTGTAGAGAATAATGAGCTGCAGAGATGGCGTTATCAGAAAGTTTGTTAATGATAGTTCGGGAGTATGGAGGTAAGAGTCAATTTAAGATCATTGCGAGAAAAATTGAAGATTATTTTTAAATTATTTTGTATTCTTTAAAAGAACTTAAGGGTTTATTTCGAATCTGGATCATATGCTTATATGGATCGCTAAAGGATGGTATAAAGATTGTTTTGGGGTTATTGCTAGATCAGATTGGTTTAATGAAGGGGTTAATTTGAAGCCATTTCGGGATCATTTTGGGGATTACTTTAGATAGTTTCGGGAACTTGCTATGACTGTTTACGGAACCATTCCGCGGTCACGTCGGGACTTTTTTGGAATTGTTTTCAGGATCATTTCTTGATGCCCTCAAGTTCGTTTCGAGACTGTTTCTAGAATAATTTTTGCTTTCGAAAGTGTTTCTTGACTCTTTCAGGGTTAATATGAGTTCAGCATAATAGTTCACTTTGGTGATACTATGAGCCCAGTTTGGGGTCACTGCATGACCATTTTGAGATCGTCTTCGGGATTATTTCTCTGTCTTTTAAAAACTAACTATGCTTAAATTTAATTATTTTTAAATTGTTTTGTATTCTTTAAAAGAACTTAAGGGTTTATTTCGAATCTGGATCATATGCTTATGTGGATCGCTAAAGGATGGTATAAAGATTGTTTTGGGGTTATTGCTAGATCAGATTGGTTTAATGAAGTGGTTACTTTGAAACCATTTCGGGATCATTATGGGGATTACTTTAGATAGTTTCGGGACCTTGCTATGACTGTTTGCGGGACTATTCCGCGGTTACGTCGGGACTTTTTTGGAATTGTTTTCAGGATCATTTCTTGATGCCCTCAAGTTCGTTTCGAGACTGTTCCTAGAATAATTTTTTCTTTCGAAAGTGTTTCTTTACTCTTTCAGTGTTAATATGAGTTCAGCATAATAGTTCACTTTGGTGATACTATGAGCCCAGTTTGGGGTCACTGCATGACCATCTCGAGATCGTCTTCGGGATTTTTTCGCTGTCTTTTAGAAACTAACTATGCTTAAATTTAATTATTTTTAAATTGTTTTGTATTCGTTAAAAGAACTTAAGGGTTTATTTCGAATCTGGATCATATGCTTTTGTGGATCGCTAAAGGATGGTATAAAGATTGTTTTGGGGTTATTGCTAGATCAGATTGGTTTAATGAAGGGGTTACTTTGAAACCATTTCGGGATCATGCATGACCATTTCAAGATAGTCTTCGGGACTAATTCGGTGCTTTTAGGAACTAAATATGCTTAAATTTAATTTCTGTCCTTCCTGTGTGACGCGGAGTTCAGTAAGGACGTTAAATTGGATTTAAACCCTGCAGACGGTTATCGTGTATTAACCGAAATATATTGGTACAAAAAAAAAATTGTGTTTTATTTCAAAATTTTTTACCGCATGCCAGCGTAACAACAACAAGTTAAATTCACAAGTAAAATAATTGTATTAAAACTAAATTCAAATCAAATAAGCATATAAAATATTTATGACTTATTTATAGTACAAAAATTATTGCAAATAGTTTTTTCACGTTATAAATAAAACCAAACAACAATACGCGCCATGGTTAAAAAAAAAACACACCCAATTTTACTGGCCGCATGACCAAGTGACCACCGTTTTGGCATTATTTTGGCCATACCAGCCGCCCCAAATATCTGTTTAACCAAACGGTAACGAGATACTATTTACTTGAACGTATTTACCACACCCGTGCCTTGCTTTGAATGCAAGCAAAACAAAAAAAAAAACGAAATAAGAAAAATGTTAAAAAGAAAACAAACGAGCATAATATTCATATTGCAAGCTTAAATAACAACAGCAATCAGATATTAAAAATCCAGTTTGGCGCGTGTCAAGCTAACAGCAGCCCAAAAAACAACGGTCATACTTGTAGTCTTTATTCAGACATAAGAAAATCTGCAGGCGATCGAATCTCCAATGTGAGTCTGCGCAGGCGCATTGATGTATATTTATGTTGTGTTTATGGTCACATGAATATTATATTAGTGAGTATGTAAATGACTTTACTTTTATGGTAATAGATGATGTAAAATTTTGATATGATCTTATGAAAATAAACTGGTTTAATATGAGAGCGTTTACGAGTAGGTTGAAATTATATGGTTATAGGAATGGTTGTTTTTTTAACTGGATAAATATAAATAAGTGTCAGAGTTATACGTTATTTGTTCACGCATCTAAAATCATAGTATTGTTGTTGTAATCTCGAAGCTTTTTGGGGTGATGTCGTTGCGACAGACCTTGACCTGTGAATCCTGATTTTTAGATGCTAAGACGCGTTTATAGACGACACAGTCTCTCGTGCGATCGAACTTGTGCTTGAGAGCTAACTTTTTTTAGAGTTTAAAGCGTAGAACCTCATTAAATTTGTGGTGGCAGTATATGAAATTTTCATCCAAACTGCGGGAGCCTGAAGCGCCGTCAGATGCTACAAATAAGTAATTTGCTTTCTTAGAAAACATAAAGCCTTAAAGTCCCGATAGGTTTTTTTTTTATCAGAGGATTTAAATTAGAGAGCGTTGTACTGAGCAGTTCCCTTGTATAAAATGAAAAACCTTGCGAAATTGTTTTGATCCGATCTGTAAGTGATTGACAGCAAAGAAGTTCAGAATGTGAGAAATGTTTGGTTATGTTCGGCTAAACTGGCCGGTCAATAAAGGCTTCACATAGACTGAATATGTCCATAGTGTCCCCAGAATTTGTTTAGCGACCAAAGGGAAAAACCTCAATAAGGTACCAGGGCTTACGTTATAAAATAACTCCGACCTTTTGGCAAATACTAGAAGTATTCTAGGACCTATCTTAATCGTTGCCTCGAGATCTGGCAACTCTCCTGCCTCTTGTAGTTGCAGCCCCGTCCTCGTGAGAGCAGGACACGAGAAGAGAACGTGCTCAACCCTTTCCTCCACCATCTCGCAATGTCTACATCTGCGGTTACTGACGACGCGTCCTTTATAAGCATCTGACGCCAGAAGGCAGTGCCCAGTTACTGTGCCCATCTTGAGCCTTAATTCTGCTTTCTTTAGAGATATAAGCAACGTTGTGAGTCTAACGTCGTAGAATTTGCACATGATCTTAGAAATTTGGCAACCCCGCTTCTGTTACCACATTTCCTACTTGATGAATCATATGCAACTCCTGTCTGTTTTTGATTTCTCCCAAAGGGATTCGGACGCGGTATGTGGATAAGTGAGAACTGTGGTTGTTAGTGTTGTAGTATTAGCGATAAATGTATTCACGGAGGTGGCGTAGTCTTATCGATGTTGATAGTATTTTGCCATATATATGTAGGTTCTTGTTGTATACGTCACGTCGATCGTAATATCAAGTCAAAAATAGTATACCTGACGTCCAAGCATATGCAAAGATGGATTCTATAATCGAGAATAAAACCAGTCTAACTTCTAAGTAAACTAGTGCACATTATTTCGATAATATTATATTTTACTCTTTTATTGAAATTATCACTGGTAAATTCTGTTGCACGCTCGCTTGGCTGCAACATAGATATGATCATGTTGTCCATGCCTACCTTCAATGTTTTATTATTTAAGATATTTTTTGATTGGCACTTTTTCGGATAATAACTTATTTTTTGTTCTTTTTGTTTTTTTTTCAAATCTAGATATTAATATGCTTTCAAACAACAACTTGTCTCTCAGTCAGTATCGTGTGCCACTTATGGTTTTTTGTGTCCCTTAATATTTGTTTATATTTATTTTTTCAAAACCAATGCATGTATGTATGTATATAGTTTTTGTTGTATATATGCACATCTTAGCTTATAACCAGCTGTGCTGGTCTTTAAGCCAAGCAACATATACCAGAGAACACTAAAGTATCGTATAACGTTCAAACCGAGGCTCCTTACAGTACTTTTATATGCAGGGCGCGCAAGCGCATGCGATCGCTGTTGTGGATAAATATACAAACGTATCTAAGTATAATATATAGATGTACATACCTCAAGATATACACGTAGTACGCAAAAGCCAAAGAACTTTACACCCAACATAACTGGTTAGCTGTTTTGAAGTGCATTGAAGAAATAAAAGTAAAAAAAAAGAATTTATAAAAAACTCACAAGCACATATACCTGTAAATATTTTTGCAATTTTGTAGCGTACATATGCATATATTTAACCAAAAAGTTTCGCTTCTCTTAAAAAAAACAAGAGTTTCAGCGCATATATACATACATAGTAGAAATGGTTGTGAAAAAGGAAGCTCTGCAACTGCAAACAAATCGAATCTGGAAAAACTTGTTTTCACAGCAAACAACCACAAACCAGCTTAGTATGCTGAAAAAAGTATAAAATGTTAAGTCATGAAGTAACAGCAAATATACTTATTTATACTTGAGTATGTATTTCGAGATATAAGAACAATTGCTCAGCATAATCTCTTTTATAAACTGTTGCCTTAAACAGTTTAAGTGCTTGCAGGATTAAATGACAATGCTTTAATCAAACAGATCTAGAAAACAAAGTTTTAATATTTTTACTTTCCAGATTTGTTCTTACAAATTGCTTTGTAGCTTAGGTTGAACTGCGGACGACACATAGACTAGCTTAAGACTAAGAAAATTAAATTTGGTGGGTTCTTATATACTAAGTTGCGTGTAATGATATATGTACAATTAAACCCCCCCCTGCCCCTCGTTTTAAAATTAATAGGAATTTTTCCTAATATTTGATGGTATCAGTATCTAATGAAAGATAGGCGTTCTCCATCGAATTGACCTTATAAATTATATCTCGTGAAATGTAGCCATAAAAGGGAGTAACATTTGGCAAATAATCTATATTACCTCTCAAATTGTTTAGAAATATTACTTAAATATTCAAAATGTTCATTCTAAAACTAAATATCAATACTTAAAGTAAAATATTTCAACATCAAATATAATGCTTTTTATAAACAAAGCATATACATAAGTAACTGTTTATGTAGATACATATGTACATATATAACCCATGTTTACTTGTGGCAACGCTGAGTCATCAAAGTCAACACTAAGGAATAAAGCAAAAAAACTTACTAAAATGCCTAGCAAAAACACCAAAACTCTTCCCACCGGTTAAGGCTATTGAACGATAAGATTACACATACATAAATTCTATACTCATTTGTAGAACTTAACACATACCGACGAAAAGTTAAGAGCTGCCGTTAGCAACCCTTTGCCATTATAATCCCTAACTGAACCTATTCATACCTAGCCTAGCTTTTGTTTATCCTGAGCAGTTTGCTCTTTTTTTTTGCTTTTATTTTTTATACTCACTCTCATTTTATGACTTTGCTCCATAAATTTTTATTATATATAATTTTACTTCACTTTCTCATATGCCCTTGTTTGTATGAGTAACTCTTGAATTCGCACTCTGTTTTATACAATCTTATTTGCTTTGTATAATTTATCTTTTCTTTTAATATTCATATCTTTCGCATCCTTTTAATGGAGTCGGCTTTAGTTGTATGTGTTTTGAATTCTTTCATTCCTTTTCATGCCTCTATCCTTAAGTGCAATATGTAGGCCTCTCGGGAGTTCCATAAGCGTAGTATGATGGCTGTTTTATTTTGTAGGCATTCTCTCTGTCCTCTTTCCATCAATTTTTTATATTTCATAGCAACCCACGGCTTATGAAGAAAAAATGGTATTTTAATACATCATATCATCTAACATTAGATACCTGGTTTTGCTAAAAATCTTTGTTCTGTATATCGCTCAAGTTATATCGAAGTAATTTTCTTGAAGATGTTCTAAAGTCAAAGCTTTTGGTAAACGTAAGTATAAAGTTGTTATTTACACAGTATTCAATACAAGATGTTTTTTTTTTATGTTCCCGTAAGTATTAACAGGGTCATGAGGTAAATATAAGTATTGTAATAGGAATTATAAAAAAGTATGATTATGTTCGTCATTGTGTTTGTCTGAAAAAGATCACGATGAGGTAGTATATATGAGAACCATTTAAGTTTTACATTGGTGTAGTTGTTTTTAAGAAAAACTTCAAAGTTTTGCTGCAGGATAGCCAGGTTTCAAACATATTCGTATTGTGGCTAATATTAGCAATTCCCACTCATCACTTTATCGCTAGTAAATAACTGCTTAAAACAACAATGTAAGCAGATTAAGCCGCAAATAGCTGCGAACATCTGTACACAGTAACAAAACACGCAGGCGATATTTCACACACAATTACATATATAGCCAAAGCCAATATGAGATGCAGAAACGAGAAAAAAAGAAGCAACTATTCGAGAAGGCTGTTCGCTAAAAGTCTAGAACCTGAAAAAATACACGAATGAATCAACTGAGAGTATAAAAGCAGCGCAATCAAAGGAATAATCTGTCAATTTGAAATAAATGAATTATTGAAGTTGTGAAGTTCTACTATCATTTTAGTGCTGTCTATAAAAAATATTTTGATATAATGAAGATTTGAGTTTATTATTTGACAGTTCAGTGATACGAACAATAACAGAGGCAATTTAACGCGAACTCCTAAAACTCGAAATGAATTAAATTTTAATTATAACAAAAAAAAAAAAAAAAACCCGAGGAGCTTTATCAAGATACATATGTACTACGCTGTTCCCTTTACGCTAAACTCGAATCTGGTGTCGAATTCGGGTCGGCTATAATCAATGTCCCTTTCCGTAACGAAAGCTTCTTTTCTTTTAGGAATACTGATTTCAGTTATGGAGAACCGAAGGCCTTTGGGAAATATAACTTCGTTTCTAGGTCTGAATTTCTATGTGAGACAGGAGCATTTGAGATTTCTCTCCTTCTAGTATTAAAATGGATCAATTGCAACTAAATAGAAATACTTGTTGGTTCGGAAAATCCTCCCATCTTAAATTCACCGAAGGCATGATGCACATACACTTCTCCGCTAGCATGTCTGGGAAGTCCCCATGGAAAAAGTCTTTTCTAAAACTAATGTTTTTAAGTTAACTAGAATACGCTCAGGAGTTGAAGTTCAACTACACTAGAAGCAACTTTGCAAGTAAGAAAAAAATGTTAGTTTTTTTAAGAGGGCCTTCGTCTGTCGCTTAGCTATAGCAACCGATACCGAAAAGTTGATGTTTTATTATCGGCTTTTTGTCGACTAGAGCTGGATTTCGTTTCGATTTTTAATCGATTTAATCGATCTTATTTTAAGGAATGAAGAGTCAATTTTTATTTAGGTTCGTTTGATTTTTTTATCTTCGAAGTTTGGTTCATCTTACAATCTTCTAAACTGAGCTTCATTAGTGGATACTTAAAGTTCAAATAAAAGAGTTTTTCAATCTTCAGAAAGCTCTACCTAATTTAGAACCATAAATTATGAATATGTGCCATTGTATTGATGGCTTTTAGTGAAAGGATATAAATGAATAAATTTTATCACAACCGCCTAGGAGATTATGGCGTTGCGTAATAAGTCAGGCTAACTATCCCTGTTTCAACATAACTGAAACCAATTGCGAAACCAAGGAAAGCCAAGACACAACAAAAAACACTTTACGAGCAAAAACCGTTTACAGGGTCTTAGTCAATAATGCTATAATAAAATAAAACACATCCATTACTAAAGATTTTAAGCCATACAAAACATCTCCAACGATTAAATAACTGTAAAGTACTTCATATTATCATAAACCTCAGGCAAACATTTTCAATGCATTAACTAAATATGCTTGAATTTAAAATTTACTTCTTCAGTTGTCGGCACGTTAGGTTTAGAGCTATATCAGATATATGTACGTGTGTATGAACATATTTTTTGCAAACAAGAATTTAAATACATATGTATGTGTATAAATGTATATAAGCATACATTTATTTGTAAGTACACTTATTGTTCTTTAACTCCAACCCAAAATTTCACACATACTTTTAACCTGCTGCAGGCAATTCTTTATACACTTGGCGTTCAAGGATGCTAGCACTTCTCAAATGCCTAGCATATCCTCTTCCGTATTAATAATGACTCATATATGACGACTTTATATACATATATATAAAATATATATATATAAAAGTTAGTATAAGTGCATAAAATAAAAATGTCTGCATTCATATGCTTAAGTTTCTGCAATCCCAAGCAAATAGAGTTGTTACAGAGCACTGCCATTAGGGAGCCTATAAATACTTAAGAAGAACAATAACTAAAAACTCGTCATTTTTCTGTACACATGAGCATATATACTTACTTACGTGCTTTAGCATAACACCCTACCACGTCATACTTGCAGCACACCTACTCGCATTTACAGTTGACTGTTGTCAGGCGCCTGTTTTGTAGCCTAAATGGTAGGCATCAACAAATGGTGAGTTTAAAAATTACTGCCTACATTCCGGCGCTCTGCGCATTTTTACATATTTTGTTTTGCATATTCTTAATACTGGCCCTTTCAATGCTGCGCTTGCACGCCCTTTTTGGCGCTCAAAATGCTGCATATCTATTTTATCGACCATTTTACTGTTGCCAACAGCTGTTTTTCTGTATACACACAGTGTTTTCGCCTATAAGTATGCAAGCTTTTTACTGTTGCCAACAGCTGTTTTTCTGTATACACACACAGCACACAGTGTTTTCGCCTATAAGTATGCAAGCTTTTTTTGTGTTGCGTTGCGCGCTCCTCGGCTTTGCCGATTTTGTTTTGCTCAGCTAATTCGCTGTGGCAAACGGCCATGAACCTGATGTTGGTAGGTCGTTGTCGTTGTTGATGTGTTGCTCGTTGGTGTTGTGGCAGTCGTTTTGCTTTATAAGCTGTGTATCTAGGCGCTAAGACGCGGCACACTGCGCTAGGCTGCTCAAATTGTTGTTATATATTCGGTAGAAGTAAAAATGGGCGCGTCAATGAATGCAGCAAAACAAATATGGCGTCGCCGGCAATTGGCGCGCTTAGAAACAGCTGTGCGCTACAGCAGTATGGCTGAAATTTTCATAATTTGTTTATTAAAAGCTGCATGTTTTCGTTGCTCTTGTACGGCCTTTGAAAAAATTCGGAAGTGCCCACGTAATTTTATTTACTTTACTTACACAAGCTCTTTCAAGTTAGCCAGTTTACCTCCACCGCCCCAATATAAACACCAAAAGCTGTTACAGTAACAGTATGAAGCTTGCAAGCCTCGCTGAGGCTTTTGTTGTCGGGATCTTTTGTGTTGCTGATTTCTTTGCTGTTTTTGTTTTTTCTTAAGTCATGTTGTTGTAGCCTTTGTGTCATTGCCATTGCCATTGACTTTACTACTTGAAAAACAGCAGCCGCTGTTTCACCATTATCCAGTTTTGCTGCTTTTCATTTGTTTTTGTTGTTTGTTTTGATATGTATTTATGCCCTCTTGCTTGCAATTTTTCCATGCCTCATTTTCTATTATCGCATGACTAGCAACTGCGTCACCAACTGCTAACACCAGTCAGCAGCTTATTATATCATGAAATTTTCTTGTTTGTTTTTGTTGTTGTTGCTGTTGCTGCATCGCTTGCGCTGCACTCTTCGCAACCATAACACAAATTTGCATTTAGTTGCGCCACATAATGTGGCAGCAAAGTCAATGACGAGCAACGTTGAAAAATTTGCACCATTGCAGTTGCGTCTGCTCACTGACCGTTGTTGCCAACCCGTACAGAAACAGCTAGGTGTTGTTGCTCTTTGGTTTTTCATTACATTTAACACGCTTGTTATCGTGTTACCATTCTCTTTTCAGCTCTTTTCCCAAGATTTTTTTTTTTTTTTCAAACCATTTTTTGCTATTATTTTACTTTTTCTTGAGCTCTAGGTAGCTCGGCAACATTTATTTTTGCTGCAAAATGTACATCAATTTTGATTCATGTATATAAACAAACTGTGTTTTCGGTTTATATTCGGTATTATATTTTTTATTGGTCTTGTTTTAATGGCAACGGCATTGCTACATATTTTCATTCCGTAGTTTTTCTTTTGTTTAGTCTACAGTCATTCTAAACTTCAATTTCCATGGTCTTTCAATGATGAATTTTTTTAGCTCTAAGTTTCATTTCTTATACGGGCCAACAAATAATATTAAGCTGCAGTTGAAATCTGAGTTTCCTAACATCATATCAGGGTTGCTTTCTAGGGATAATATTTATGTAAGCCACAGAGAGGGAACGAAGCTACTGGATAAAGTGGAAAATCTGTCGTCAGATCATCTACAACTAGAGTTACTGGGTAAGGTCAGTGACATAAGACAGGTTGTCATACCACGAAGATAAACTATAAACTTTTCTCCACGAACCATTTTGAGTACGTGGTAAATGCCACAAAGTCCTTGATATTATACTGCACGATCTGGCGCAGATTATCCAGAAAGAGAACTCCAAGTAAGCGCTGCCTTGCGACACTTAGAGCGGGGCAGTTCCAGATGAGGTCAACCACCATTCTCTCATCTTAATCAACCTTTCAACGAGCCTCTGCCAGTGTAGAACTGTCTTTTTACGTTCTTCTCTTGATCAGAGATCCACTAAAACCTAACTTCAACACATTTTCCGCGCCTGGGACCGCGTTTTGCATTACTTCGGGTAGGTAAGCACGCTACGTGAGCTCTTTGTCTCTCACGTTAACAGGGTACGCATACATCTTACCGTTTTGCGAGAAGAATATTCCTGACATAAATGTTGACCATATCCCATCTTTAACTTCCGCAGTTCTCCGACGCTATGCGCCGTGATCCCATTGGAAAAAGGTGTGATGTGCATCATTCATAAGTCCACAAAGAATTTTCAAGCTTGTCTATTCTGTGGAGATATTCACGGAAGTACCAGTGGGCAGTTAAAAACTGTGTTAGGTAGAAGTTAACCTCTCAATGTGGTAGCTCCAAAATTTGTTCCAGCTCATGAATCAGTTCCTGGTGCACTTGCCAGCAGCTCTGCAGCTCAATTGCTATCGATACTACATAAAATGAAAACTGACAATAATGTCGCATCAATTAATATTGATATATGATACTCCAACATTGATAAAATATCCTCATGAAATATCTGCTAGAAATACATTTACTGTGAATAAATATCCTAATTTGTAGCCAAAATTTTCATTAAATATTTTCGAGTTTAAAATAACAAAAAATAATAACAACAACTGCCTTATCGGTATCTTCATTTTTAGCCTCCAGTACAGGCTCTATAACACTCCCTATCTGAACTAAAGCTCCATACGTTAATTTAAGCCTATCTTTATTATAAACAAGCATAGCCGGAATACGTGTCCACCCCAACGTTGGCTCGCCTACATTTGAAAAATGGTCCCCTACCCTCCTTATCATTATTTTTCTCTTCCTCTTTTTCCACACTGTCACACTACAACTTCTAATCTCTTTCTCACTTCCACTCTCACTACCGCTCTCGCTCTCATTTCCACTCACATTTCGTCTAACACCTTGCCTCTGCACCAAATGTCTGCTTTAAATATTTGAAGGCCATCTTACCTAAATAATAAGGCATAAGTCACTAGGCCGTTCCCCTTCCCCGAGAAAAGGGAAGACAAGTTTGTAGAATATTCAAAAGGACAATATTGTACCGAATTTTATGAACTTCTGATTACTATGCACCTTCTGCTAACGTTCGAATCGCTGAACTGTCGAATAAATAACTCCAATATTCAGTATTGCAAAATGGTCTTTATTTAGACTACTTTGGGAGTAGTACAATTATACCTCCCTATCACGTTCTTCACAAAAGCGTGTTAAAATCAAACTGATTAGTCATTCCTCAGCTTGCGCTGCTTTTATACTCTCTGTTGCCTTTCTCCTAAAGTCTAGACTTTTCACGAACATGGAACAGTTGTATCGCATACTTGGTTATTTAGCTATATGCGTGTGTATGTGTGAGTGACAACTTCTGCTCTTAGCTGATGACTTGACTTGATGACTAATTTCCTTGCTTTAAGCTGCTGGTTATGTGTGTGGAATATTCTTCGTCTACTTCTATGTAAGTGTGGCTTCTTGCTTTAATATGTACATGTACATAAGTGTGGCTGCTTGCTGTTTTTGTTGTTGTGAATATTTACTAAGAGCATAATGATGCTAACATTCGCCACAATATTAAAAAAAAACATCACATATACATATACTGAAGGCTTTATTCTTTGCGCTGTTCGGAATAATGGTCCCTGAAATTCGCAATCTTTAGAAAAGGATAACGAAAGGACGTTATCATATTAACTATCTGTAGCATCCTTGAAATTTGTTTAAACCAAAATCAAAGCTCTGATAGAATAATATCTAGCAGATCCGATTGTAGGCACAATATTATTTACGTTATCTCAACAAAATAAATATAAGTTGTTGCCTATTCAAAATAGCGCTTCATTAAAATTAAAAGAAATATTCTAGCAAGCAGACTGTTGTAAATATGTATGTACATATGTTGAGGTTACCTAAATATATGCGAACGTTGGTACACAGTCTTTTCAAATTTCAAGTACTATAAAATTAATTCTTAGCAGACTGCTTGTCTTTCAATTCTTCGCCACTCAAGCATCTGTCTGAGCTAGAAGTAAAACAACAGTAATAAAAAATAAAATGTAAGGCGCGATAACCTCCGAAGAGATCTAAGGCCGAGCTTCTCTTCCAATTTGCGTCGTGCTCCTATTGATTTTCCCAACAAATCGGCCGGACATGTAGGTCCCGATGTTTTATGCCGATTCCGAACGGCATCTGCAAGGCAGATGAGTTTTCACTAAGAGCTTTTCATGGCAGAAATACACCCGGAGCGCTTGCCAAACACTGCCGAGGGGCGACCCCGCTTAGAAAAATTTTCTTCTAATTGAAAAACCTTATTTCTAAAATTTTGATGTTGCTTTGCCCGGCGTGTGAACCCAGGGCATACGGTGTGTTAGGCGGAGCACGCTACCATCACACCACGGTGGCAGATTCATATATATAAAACTATATACATAATACAATATCAAACATACATCATATGTACAGGGTGATCCGTAACGTGGTTTGGTATTATATTGTTACGAATTTTGGGAAGTTCCTGAAAATTTTGCTCCTTCTGCGAACGCTCGAATCGCTGAACTGTCGAATAAATAACTCCAATGTTCAGTATCGCAAAACGGTCTTTATTTGGCCTACTTTGGGAGTAAACCTTCAAAAGTTCAATTATATTTCACTACTAGCGTGTTTAAATCTAACTGATTATTTCTCAGCTTGCGCTTATTAATTATTTCTCTGTTGGCTCGTTCGCAGAGATAAGGTCTAGACTTTTCACGAGCATGCTTTCTGCAACAATTTTATCTCATACTTGGTTATTTAGCTACATATATGCGTGTGTAAGTGTGCTCTTAGCTGATGACTACATAATCTCTCTGCTTCAAGCTGCTGGTTATATGTATGGAATATTCTTCGTTGCCTTGTACATAAGTGTGGTTGCTTGCTTTAATGTGTACATGAACATAAGTGTGACTGCTTGCTGTTTTTCTGCTGATTATTTACTAACAGCATAGTGATGCTAATATTCACCACAATAGGCTACTTTCACAGTGAGTTTTTCCGCTTCAACTGTGTTCATTATGAAATCTTTATAATAATTTTACCTGATGGAGCGCATTTTTTTGTTTAGCATAGCCCAAAATTGGGAACTGCTAAAGTGTCCATCGAAAATTCGTAGGATTCATAAAATTTTACTCCAACGATGTCGCAAATCAGCATCAATATTAGCTGTCCACCTTAGAATCATTGGTCTTTTTTGACTTGAATAATCGAAGCTATGCAAATAACCCATAAATGTTTTAGACCCCTGAACTTAGAAAAAAAATTAAGATGGCGAAAATTAATCGGGTTTGCAAATGCCGTCACGCAAAGAGAATATCGGCCTCAATCTTCACAAGGTTATATCACGCTAAGTTATTTATTTATTTTTATTTTTGAAAAGGGTGCCCCTGGTTTAAATGCTTGCTTGAGTCAGTGCGTTTAAAAAACACATTGCATGGAGCACCCTGTAGTTAAGCATACTTTCATATACATAACAAACCTACAATGCATGTACTATATATCGATAAATATATATTCATGTCTCTGTTTCCGCGCCAAACTGTCTGGCTAGCACCTCGTCAACTGTCCTTCATATCTTCTAGTTTAGTATCATCACTAGGCACGCTGTTGTCGTTGTCGCTGGTTTGTTATGTTGATGACACATGCTTCTGGTACTTTTACACGTTGTACGTGAAGTAGCAAATGTTATGAACTTGAGTTATTTGCATTTAATTGGGTTTTCGACTTTCATTAACTTTAATATTACTTGTCAACAATGCCTTTTCTGTAATAAAAGAAAGATGAATAACAAAATCGGATATCTTTCATATTAACATGAACCTATATTTGCTATATTTCAATACTTATGGACAGTTCGATGAACGTGAAGCTAGCGAAGCACTTTCGGGGGATCAAAAAATTTATAGGTCAGTATTTTTTCGCTAATTATACGCTAATTAATGCAAAGAGATAAAATTTGGCGCGCTTTTCTAAGTGCTTTTTGTTTATTTTTGAGTGTATCGCCAACTTCACGTGAACTCGTAAAAGCTGACAACGCTGATAGAAATGAGACTTAGTTGTTTTTTGTCGCGTTCTACTCGTTATTTAGTTGCGATAAGAAAAATTGTGTCGCTCTTTATTAGTGTTTTTCTTTCTTTGAGTACTTCGCTAATTTCACTAAAAACTGACATACACTTCCCTGGTCGTAATGCTATTTAGCTGATATTTTTTTCAAACGAAAGTATGCATTGGATCTTAGTTTTAATTTAAAATGTATGGCACAGCCAATTTAAAAAAAAATTGTTATAGTTTAGTCTGAAGTTAAGATGTGAAACCATCCACTTACACAGACGATATTTGCATCGGCCGGTCAGGTGCAGCAGGATAAAATGACTTGTAAATTAATTTCATATATGACCAAATTAAGATGATATACCTTTAGGGAGTTGGGAAGGGAGTGAGAGTGGTAGTTGGAGTGGGACTAAGGTTGGATGTGGTAGTGGGAATATTAGTATTAAGGGAGAAGGAGTGGGTGCAGGAGTAGGTTTGGGATTGGTATTGCGAGTGAGAGTAGAAAAAGTGAGTGGAAGGGGGAGCGATAGTTTAATCGGAAATGGGTTGGGGTGGAGAATATAAAGATACAAATAGTGTAACGAATTTAAAGCAATATCGCTTATTTGCAACCTTCTGCTAACGTTCGAATCACTAAACTGTTTAATAAATAACTCCAATATTCAATAATGCAAAATGGTCTTTATTAGACTACTTTCACAATAACACTTCTACTTCTCAACAGGTAGCGTGCTTAAATCAAACTGATTACTGATTGCTCAACTTGCGCTCTTTTATACTCTCCGATTTCCTCGTTCGCATACTTCTAGGCGTTTCTAGAATTTACTAAAAGCTATAAAATTATCAGATATAACTACAGAAGCACGTTTCTCATATGCGCGTGTGTATGTGAGTGATACTTGCACAAATGATTGCCTACTTTTTTGGGCATCTCAGATAAGATATATGCATGTGTTTGTACGTATATATATATATGTGTAGACATAATGATTGCTCTACCGATGATTGCCTACGTTTGGCAGTATCTCAGATATATGCATGTGTTTGTGCGTTTCTCTCCGCTACTTGTATGGACATATGGGTAGACATAATGATTGATTTGTTGATGTGCATACAAGTCACTGCTTAGTATCGGCTTAGAGATGATATCATCCCTTAGTGTTGCTAATATTCGTCACAATAGGATATAAGATGAAGAGGAGAAGCGAAATTAACCAATTTTCGGGCAGAAATAAGTCGTACCAGGCAGACTATACTAGAATATATTTCAAACCTAAAAGTTAGCAGTGGTACAGTATACTTTGTTTTTTAGTACTTTATTAGCTGCTCAAAATGCAATAGTACTTGTTTTTAAATTTTTGCTTACTTCTCATATCTAATAAAAACTACTTTTTTACAATTCACTCACTAATATAATGGTTAGTAGGAACCTCTCGGTATAGACATTTCGACGACGGTAATTATTTTCACCCTTCCAACGTTCCTATTTTGCTATAACTTTTCTATTGACTAATCGTGTACTTTATGTCTATCAAACGGGCTCTTCATCCCACAGCCACATAATTACTTATTTCCATAATAACAATAGTTGTAATATATGTTTATACAATTACAAAAACATCAAATTCATTATCTTTGAATTATAAGTGGTCATAAAATCACAAGCAACCGTATAATAAGGCGTAAAAGGCACATTTTCTACACCACAACTCATTTTTTTTTTTTTTTTTTTTTTTTTTTTTTTTTGTTATTATTGCATTTATCAATTTTTTATATAATTTAAAATCTCAATAGAAATTAATCATTTAGCAGTCAATTAAGAATTATTTAACTATACATGCAATAAGTAATTTAGCTGCGCATTTAAAATAGTTAAATAAAACATAAAAAGATATATATTTGTTTTTTGTTAGTTTGGTGGAAATTGGAAATATTTGCAAAATGTGGTTCAATGTATGTGGGTGCTGAGTGTATGGACAGTTCTGCTGTCGTCGCCAAAATGTGTTACGTAGATGTGATCTGTGTTCATACAAAGTGTCACAATCTGTTTCAAGTAAAATAAAACAAAATGTATCTTAAAGTAGTTCCTGATTTTTTTGCTCATTAAATTCTTTATTAAATTTGTAGTATTTTATCCTTTTAACGACCAGTTTAAACCCATTAATCTTTCCGATAAGCCTAATGCACTATAATTGGTGCCGTGACAGCAACCGTGTGTCCCGGGCTAAAAAACCACCCCATCTGGAACCGTCGCCCACACCGGGACCGCTTTTGTATAACTTCAAAGTGACGTTACATACTCTCGTGTTTATACTCAGCGTGCTTTGCACACAGAGCATATTAACTTTGGTAACATAACAGTTGATTGTAACGGCATAAACGAATCGAGATAAATATAGAGTTCCTTATATCAGGATTAAAAAATAAACCCCTCGTAACAAAGTTCGAAAAAGTAATTTATCTGAAAGTAGCTGTAAAATTGCAACTCACGCTGAGTATATAATGTTCGGACACACCCGAACTTAGACACCCTTAGGTACTGGCTTTCTCATATTTTGTAGCTTGAAGCTTAGCTGGAAGTCTGACGACTTTTACAATTTTCTATAAGAAATAGTATTCATAGCTTATTATACGAATTTATATTATAGTACCTCTTCCGATTTTATGCAGTCCTCAGCCTTAATCAAATAAAAATGGTTATGTCTCATTCTCTTCCTACGTGATGAAAATAAATTGGCATTGGGGGCTTTCAGCCAACAATTCCTTTATTGATATGTTGCAAACATGTTTCCTTCAATTGAGTGATAGAAATTTTGCTTTATGAATGACGAGTTGAGCCAATTGGCAAATGAAATAATTATTTATAAATTTGAGGGAAAAGCGCTTGTTAAATTATTTTTCACAACTCACTATAATATTGAGAGTTGAGTGAATCAAGCGAAAAAAATATTTTGTTGAGCGTTGATTTGATCAGAAATTCCCAGCAATGCGTTCAACGATCGGTCAACAATTGTGCTTGTTGAAAGTGCACATTGAAAACTAATGAGAAGAACTATTAGAAAATCGTCAAAAATTTGCGATTTCCCATGGAATGGTCAAAATACATATACATATTGGGCTTTGTATACTAAAATATCAGTGCGTGTTGATTCTACTATGCCTCTAAAGCAAAAATTAGATATTAATCAACAAATTTTAAGGTGCTAATAGCTATAAATAGCAAAGAGAAAATTCTAAGTTGATGTGACTTCAAAGCACATCCGATTTGGTTTTCTGCTAGTTATTTCAGTTTTCAAACCCGGCTGTACTTGTAACTTTGATTGGATAACGGTTGGTTGTACATTTATAAAGGAATCGTGATAGGTATAGAATTCCATATATCAAAATCATCAGTATCGAAAAATTATTTGATTGAGCCATGTCCGTCCGTCCGTTCGTCTGTCTTTTAACACGATAACTTGAGTAAATATTGAGATACCTTCACCAAATTTGGTACACGAGCTTATCTGGACCCAGAATAGATTGGTATTGAAAATGGGAGAAACCGGATGATAATCATGCCCACTTTTTATATATATAACATTTTGGAACACACAAAAAACTTGGTAATTTAGTAAATAATACACCTAGAATGTTGAAATTTGACATGTGGACTGATATTGAGACTCTTGATAAAAAATTAAAAAAAATTTTTAAAATGGGTTTGGCGCCGCCCACTCAATTTTACAAATATTATTAATCATAAATCAAAAACCGTTAAACCTATCGTAACAAAATTCGGTAGAGAGGTTTCCTTTACTATAAGGAATGCTTTGAAGCAAAATTAATGAAATCGGTTAAGGACAACGCTCATTTTTATATAAATACTAATAATAATAAAATATACGAATAAAATAAGCTATATCTTTGCAAAAAAAGAGCTTTATATCAATGGTATTTCATTTCCCAAGTGGATTTATAACTATAAAGAGGAAAAACTTCAAATTTTAAGAAATGGGCGTGGCAGCGAGCATCGAGTCATACCTCGAAGATAAATTAGTTCAGAATATAACCATATGTATATGTATTATTGCGCAGCCTTGTAACACTGTTAAGCACACAAAACAAACAACAACAGCATTTCAAGTGTACAGCTGTGTATGTAATATTCGGTTTCACCCGAACTTAGACTTTCTTCCTCATTTCTTATTTCACTTATTTGCGCTCACTGCTTGTTTGTGACATTGGTTGCATTCCAAACAATCAATTGTTTAGTGAACTGTTTAGTCATGTCCAGATACGTGCAAAATATGTTATTGAATGATAAAGTGCTTGAGTAATACTTCTCAAAAACGATACATTGAACTAACTGACAAATGAAATTTTTATTTTAAGGGAAATTAATTTTTAAAATAATCAGCTCCATGTGAGCTTTAAAATGTATCTGCCTTTTGAACAAAAACTTTGTTCACAAAATATGATTTTATGGGATGGATAAAGGTTGAAGTTTACTTGAGAACGCGGGTCTTAGGTTTTCAGACTCAAGTGGCAGAAAACAGCGAAAATTCAATTGAGTATTAGGGCCAGAATATGTATGGCCGTGATAATTTGCGTCGATGTCACCGATTTTCACATTCATTCCTTATATAATATCAATTTTTTTTTTTGTTACGTTGTGAATATGTTTCCGTCAGTGAAGTGATTCTATTATGGGGATTTTAGCAAACCGCCAAATGAAATAATTATCATTAAATTATAAGGAAAAGTACTCTTAAATTATTGGGTGTGAAACACTTCACTAAAAATATAAAGACCAACGATTTTATTCATAACCAACACTTTAAAATGACAAAGAACTGTCAGACAGCCGAATGAACACGTTGAGCAAATGTAGCATAACAAGTAAGGAAGGTTAAGTTCGGGTGTAACCGAACATTACATACTCAGTTGAGAGCTATGGTGACAACATAAGGGAAAATAGCCATGTAGGAAAATGAACCGAGGGAAACCCTGGAATGTGTTTGTATGACATGTGTATCAAATAAAAGGCATTAAAGAGTATTTTATGAGGGAGTGGGCCATAGTTCTGTAGGTGGACGCCATTTAGGGATATCGCCATAAAGGTGGATCAGGGTTGACTCTAGAATTTGTTTGTACAATATGGGTATCAAAAGAAAGGCGTTAATGAGTATTTTAAAAGGGAGTAATCCTTAGTTCCATAGGTGGACGCCGTTTCGAGATATCGCCATAAAGGTGGACCAGGGGTGACCCTAGAATTTGTTTGTACAATATGGGTATCAAAAGAAAGGTGTTAATGAGTATTTTAAACGGAGTGATCCTTAGTTCCATAGGTGGACGCCGTTTCGAGATATCGCCATAAAGGTGGACCAGGGGTGACCCTAGAATATGTTTGTACAATATGGGTATCAAACGAAAGGTGTTAATGAGTATTTTAAAAGGGAGTGGTGGTAGTTGTATAGGTGGTTGCCTTTTCGAGATATCGCCATAAAGGTGGACCAGGGGTGACTCTAGAATTTGTTTGTACGATATGGGTATCAAATGAAAGGTGTTAATGAGTATTTTAAAAGGGAGTGGGCCTTAGTTCCATAGGTGGATGCCTTTTGGAGATATCGCCATAAAGGTGGGCCAGGGGTGACTCTAGAATTTTTTTGTACGATATGGGTATCAAATGAAAGGTGTTAATGAGTATATTAAAAAGGAGTGGGCCTTAGTTCTATATGTGGACGCCTTTTAGAGATATCGCCATAAACGTGGACCAGGGGTGACTCTAGAATGTGTTTGTACGATATGGGTATCAAATGAAAGGTGTTAATGAGTATTTTCAAAGGGAGTGATCCTTAGTTCCATAGGTGGACGCCGTTTCGAGATATCGCCATAAAGGTGGACCAGGGGTGACTCTAGAATGTGTTTGTACGATATGGGAATCAAATGAAAGGTGTTACTGAGCATTTTAAGAGGGAGCGGGCATTAGGTCTATAGTTGGACGCCTTTTCGAAATATCGCCATTAGGGTGGGCCAGGGGTGACTCTAGAATGTGCTTGTACGATATGGGTATCAAATTAAAGGTGGTAATGAGTATTTTAAAAGGGAGTAATCCTTAGTCCTATAGGTGGAAGCCTTTTCGAGATATCGTCATAAAGGTGGACCAAGGGTGACCCTAGAATGTTTGTACGATATGGATATCAAATGAAAAGTGTTACTGAGCATTTTAAGATGGAGTGGGCATTAGGTCTATAGGTGGACGCCTTTTCGAGATATCGCCATTAGGGTGGGCCAGGGGTGACTCTAGAATATTTTTACGATATGGGTATCAAACGAAAGGTGTTATTGAGCATTTTAGGAGGGAGTGGGCATTAGGTATATAGGTGGACGCCTTTTCGAGATATCGCCATTAGGGTGGGCCAAGGGTGGCTCTAGAATGTTTGTACGATATGGGTATCAAACGAAAGGTGTTGCTGAGCATTTTAAGAGGGAGTGGGCGTTAGGTCTATAGGTGGACGCCTTTTCGAGATATCGTCATAAAGGTGGACCAAGGGTGACCCTAAAATGTTTGTACGATATGGATATCAAATGAAAAGTGTTACTGAGCATTTTAAGATGGAGTGGGCATTAGGTCTATAGGTGGACGCCTTTTCGAGATATCGCCATTAGGGTGGGCCAGGGGTGACTCTAGAATATTTTTACGATATGGGTATCAAACGAAAGGTGTTATTGAGCATTTTAGGAGGGAGTGGGCATAAGGTCTATAGGTGGACGCCTTTTAGAGATATCGCCATTAGGGTGGGCCAGGGTGACTCTAGAATGTTTGTACGATATGGGTAAATAACGAAAGGTGTTACTGAGCATTTTAAGAGGGAGTGGGCGTTAGGTCTATAGGTGGACGCCTTTTTGAAATATCGCCATTAGGGTGGGCCAGTGGTGACTATAGAATGTGTTTGTACGGTATGGATATCAAATTAAAGGTATTAATGAGGGTTTTAAAGGCGAGTGGTCCTTAGATGTATATGTGAAGGCGTTTTAGCGATATCGACCAAAATGTGGACCAGGTGATCCAGAAAATCATCTGTCGGGCACTGCTAATTTATTTATATATGCAATACCACTAACAGTATTCCTGCCAAGATTCCAAACGCTGTTGATTTCGCCTTGTAGAACGTTTTCATTTTCTTCTACTTAATATGGTAGGTGTCACACCCATTTTACAAAGTTTTTTCCAAAGTTATATTTTGCGTAAATAAACCAATCCAGTTACCATGTTTCATCCCTATTTTCGTATTTGGAATAGAATTATGTCATTTTTTTCATTTTTCGTAATTTTCGATATCGATAAAGTGGGCGTGGTTATGGTCGGATTTCGGTCATTTTTTATACCAAGATAAAGTGAGTTCAGATAACTACGTGGACTAAGTTTAGTAAAGATATATCGGTTTTTGCTCAAGTTATTGTGTTAACGGCCGAGCGGAAGGCCAGACGGTGGACTGTGTATAAAAACTAAGCGTGGCTTCCACCGATTTCGCCCATTTTCACAGAAAAAGTTATCGTCATAGAATCTATGCCCCTACCAAATTTAAAATGGATTGGTAAATTTTTGTTCGACTTATGGCATTAAAAGTATTCTAGACAAACTAAATGAAAATGAGCGGAGCCACGCCCATTTTGAAATTTTCTTTTATTTTTGTATTTTGTTGCATCATATCATTACTGGAGTTGAATTTTGACTTAATTTACTTATATACAGTAAAGATATTAAATTTTTTGTTAAAATTTGAATTTAAAAAAATTTTTTTTTAAAAAGTGGGCGTGTTCTTCATCCAATTTTGCTAATTTTTATTCAGCACATAGATAGTAATAGTAGTAACGTTCCTGCCAAATTTCATCATGATATCTTGAACGACTGCTAAATTACAGCTTGCAAAACTTTTAAACTACCTTCTTGTAAAAGTGGGCGGTGCCACGCCCATTGTCTAAAATCTTACTAATTTTCTATTCTGTGTCATAACGTCAACCCATCTACCAAGTTTCATCGCTTTATCCGCCTTTGGCAATGAATTATCGCATTTTTTCGGTTTTTCGAAATTTTCGATATCGAAAAAACGGACGGACGGACATGGCTCAATCAAATTTTTTTTCGATACTGATGATTTTGATATATGGAAGTCTATATCTATCTCGATTCCTTTATACCTGTACAACCAACCGTTATCCAATCAAAGTTAATATACTCTGTGATCTCTGCTCAACTGAGTATAAAAATTGTTGCTCAGTAATTTGAAGTAATAAAGTATACAACAGTGAGTTCAGAAAGTTTTCGCTCAACGACTGATCAACAGCTGTATTCGCACAAAAGCGCCCAGTGTGATTGCTTGATCAACAGTTGCGTTCTCGAAATACGTAATTTGTTTCATTTCGTTGTTGGGACACTGAACTTGAACTTACTTATTGCTTTACGCATCAGCACTTTTCGAACAAAATAGTAATTATTCTATTTAAATACACCAATAATTACATACGAATGTAACGGGGGAAAAGATTGCTATGCTGTAACGTTTATAATCTGAGCCATAAACTGATGTAAGTACCTACTGCCAATTTTTCATAGCAAAATATGTAAGTGAATAAACTGCATATGCAACAAATCGCATTATTGCGCGCGAAATGAAGTGCTAAGCGGCTTACTGACAATATATGCACAAATTTACAAAAAGAAAAAAAAAACACACGTACATACGCAATTGTGTGGTCAGTCATGCAGTACACGACAGAAAATGGTAAGACGATATTAGCTCCTTATATCGAATCTCCTCACTTCGTCATCGTCATCATTACCATCATAATTATATTCTACTAAACTCATTTCCCATTTATATAGAGGCACTTGGGCGGTTGGTTAGTCAAACTAAAAATCGGTCAGACGTTTAGTATAGCGAGTGTACATTAGTCCGTCAGTTCGACAGTTGTTCAGAAAACTTGATCATCAAGCAAGTACTCATATTTCTATATACACATATACATATATACTTAATTCACCTCGCCTCCCATCATTGTTCCGCCTCTCAAAAGTGCTTCATAAAATTTAGCGCTTCTAAACGAAGTGTAAATTATTTTCAATTAGCTTTTCTACTTAGTGCTTTTTTATTGTCTTTAATTCATTTTATTTCATTATCGTTCGCGCTAATATTATCTAACTATTGCTATGTGGTCTGTCGTATATGGCTTTTTGTTTTGTGTGCTTCTTCAGCTGTCGCGCTATAAAAATAAAAAATAAATGTAAGGCGCGATAACCTCCGAAGAGATCTAAGGCCGAGCTTCTCTTCCAATTTGCGTCGTGCTCCTCTTGATTTTTCCCTACAAATTGGCCGGACGGGACCTACATGTTTTATGCCGACTCCGAACGGCATCTGCAAGGCAGATGAGTTTTCACTGAGAGCTTTTCATGGCAGAAATACAATCGGAGCGCTTGCCAGACACTGCCGAGGGGCGACCCCGCTTAGAAAAATTTGCTTCTAATTGAAAAATCTTATTTCTAAAATTTTGATGTTGCTTTGCCCGGGAGTTGAACCCACGGCATACGGTGTGATAGGCGGAGCACGCTACCATCACACCACGGTGGCCGCCAACAATCAATTATTTTCTGCATTGACAATCGCGCGCGCAGATAGGTGACTAATAGGCCGGCAGATAAGACTTGATTTATATTAATGAATTTTAATGCAACGCAAATAATCGTTGAGAAAGAAAAATTAAAGCGTAAAAATATATGCATAAATACATATGTATATACATATGTGTATATTCAATTGTTTAAATATATGCATATATGTATACAGTAACAGCTCCCTTGGGCGGACACTGGCCTTGAGACTTTTGTACTTCGTTTGAGATATTAAAGCTTCATTAGAAGTGGAAGGGTGTGCAAGGGCGCCAAAATATACGAAAATGGAACCAAATTTATGGAACCGGAATGTTCTATGGTATAGCGGTAATAACAGGATCGTACAAACTGGTAGAGAACCTGAAAAAACTGCATTTTCGTAAAATTTTATATTGGCAACAAGACAACATAGCAGAACCTGCTAGTAGTTGTTGTGTTAGGGTGCAAAAAAGCGCTTGCAAGAATTGGAGCAGGAAGAAGCCTTGAATAATAATAGGGCTCCAGTCATATAGGCATATATGATAGCGAAAAGGCGGTCAAACTAAAAAAGGAGACAAAGCTGCATATTATAATACAAGAAAAAAAGCAGTAAAACCATGCATACCGTAAAAGGTGTCAAATCAAATTTTCTAGAAGCCGCTAGTAGGCTAGACCCTAGGTAGTTTCCATTCGCAGTTATTTCATAACATAGGTCATGATTCTTGCGGGGTTTTTCTGTTTGGTGGTCGAAAAAGCTTCTGGTTGTGCTATGGACAAGTTCAGTTTATTTGAAGTCCTTAAGGACTGACAAATTCAACCTAACCTAACTTCAAGCGATCTGGAAGCCTCAAACTACAATACCTCTTAAATTTGAGTACATATATATCTGAGGCAAAATTGGTTTTATTCGGTGCGCCGACTTATTTTCATTTTGTTCAAACATGTGTCCGAAACTGGTACGACGTTTTTCAAACCTTTAAATTGATATTCATTCTCCTACTTTGTGAAACAGAGGTTTTTGAAAGATTTGTTATAGAAAGTGGTCTAAGTGTCCGCCGATAAGAGGTTCGCTTTCACTCTGAAGAGGGTTTCAGCCCATTTTAAAGCAAATAACTGTCTGCATCCCACCAAGGGAGTGTCCGCCTAACAAAGTGCAATTTGTTCTAAAAATTGTACCTAAAAAAAGCTGATTGAAAAGCTGTCCAATGGAGGTGTTCACCTAATAGAGATGTCCCTTAAGAGGGGTTTCTCTGTATACGTGTGTCATATTAGTTCTTCATATTTGCTTTAATATTGCACTTGCATGTAAGTTAATTGCGTGTAAAAATAAATCGGGTTCGAAAATATGTATTGATACGTAATTTGAGTGACAGGAAAAAATGACTGATTATGCAAAATAATCACGTGTTTGGTTCGATGTTGTATAAAGATCGTCGTGCTACACTCTTACCTATGATTTGAATACATTAATTTGAGACTTGGGTATAATATGTACATATATACGATGCGTTAGAAAGAAATTGATGTCCGTTCAAAGATGAAAGACTTTAAATCAAGATTTTGCTAATAGTTCCCCAATTTCCACATCTAAATTTCCTGGGACTCATTCGTTTCAATTTCAATTCACACCTGAAGGATGCTGCAAGGATAGTATAAAGTATTTCTATCTAACACAAATCCTTATAATACAGAAGCTTACAGCGATTCAACGACGTAACACGTAACATAGTATAATAAAATGTTACATAACAAAACCGACCACGAACATATAAAAGCCAACAACAAACCACCAAAAACAAAACCGAGACATAAAATATTTAGGCGAATTAAAGTCTAACATGATAGATACCCAACCCAACAAAGGAGATGTGTTTTATTTCAAAATGCATATGGTAGCAAAAAAATTAAACATCTTTTACTACTTCTTGAGCTAAAATTGCAACATAAGAAAATTTGTATTTATTTATTTCTTTGTTCTTCGTTGTTGCCCATTCATTAAATTTATATTACAGTAGTCAGACTAATGACTAATTCTTAATGCTTTACTTACTGATATAGTAAAGTACTCAGGCGTGAAGAAAATTGGTAGCGAAGTAACTTTATATGAATATAAATAACCACATCGAAGTACAAGCATGCATAAATAAAATGACAATAAATATGACAACAAATAATAGCATTCATAAATTTTATGTTTAGTCATAACAAAAAATTATTAGCTACTATAATTACTATTTAACAAATAATGAAGTGCGAAATATGCAGGCTCAAGACTAAGCAAAAAATATTGCAGACATATAGTATAACAAAAGAATAGGGGTATACTACATACATGCAGAGAAACCCCTTCTAACGGACATCTCTATTAGGTGTACACCTCTCTCGGCCTGAAAGTTTTTCATAAATCATGTTTTAGGTAAAATTTTTAGAACGAATTGCTCTCCGTTAGGCGGACACTCTCATAGCTGGAAGCGAACGGCCATTTTCTATAAAATGGGATGAAGAACCTCTACTGAGTGAACATGGACCTATTAGCGCTGACTACATTCACGACGGCGGTATAGCCGCCACATCTGTGATATTACTTTAACACATGTTCTTATGAGCGTCGCTATTTTCGGAGCAACAGAGCAGCACGACAATCAATCACCACAGCTGTTGTAGCCAGATTAAACCTAATTTTATTTTTGGGAAGCAACAGTGAGTGGCGTCCTTTTTATTTTGTCAATAAAAACTAAAATAGAAGTAAATAACAGATAATAACAGCTAAAATCATTCTTTTGGGCGTTTTTTAAACATAATTAATATTTTTTTTTCAATTTTTCGCTGCTATTTGCTGTAGTTTATATTGATGGCTGCCGCTTTGCTTTATTGTGGTGTGGTCTGTAGACGCCGTGTTGAATGTGATCAGCCCTATTATCGGCGTACACTGAGATCTGTTATCACTTTTGCGTTAGTTAAACATGTACTCAAGTCTAAGAAGTATTATAGGAACTGTATATACATATGTACTTAAAATTTATATGAACTGCTAAGTGTGTAACTTTATCTACACTTATCCAATTGCTGCGCAGGAAATTAGTACTGCTAAATTTCAGTGTGCATTATACTGGTATTCAGTTGCAATTGAAATGTGTCTCTCCATTTTATCTCTAAACTTTTCACAAATTCTATCACCGAAAATGGTGTGCGCCCACTATTCATCGCAACCGATTCAGCTTTAGTTTTTTCACTATGACCAACAGAGGTGTGTGTGTGTGGCTGTGTGTATTTAGAACAACCCGTTTTGTATCGAGTTATTTATCAATGCCGCGAGTCTTCAATAATTTCCGGTAAATGGGTTCCTAAGCATTAACTAAGTGATGATAAGCGTGTTTTTTAACCGCAAATGTATGTAGATGTATAGATGTATACACCTATTAAAAAACACGGCGTGTTTCTAGCTAGTATCGATCTTATGTAAATGAAGAGCAAGGCTTTCAGATTGCCTGTAGTCAGGTTA
Organism: Eurosta solidaginis; assembly: GCF_040869045.1. Taxonomy (NCBI): domain Eukaryota; kingdom Metazoa; phylum Arthropoda; class Insecta; order Diptera; family Tephritidae; genus Eurosta; species Eurosta solidaginis. Next base: position 51,594,604 of record NC_090323.1, read on the forward strand.
GTTTGAAGTGGTCGGTCCTTTAGAAATTCACATAAACTGTGTCCATAGAGTCACCAGAAGCTTATTCGGCGATCAAACTGAAAAAACCTCTCAAAAATCAAGATCTACGTTATCAAATAATTACTTCCTCTTGGAAAGTACTAGAAGTTACCTAGGGCCCACCCCACTAACGGCTTCCAGATACTATTATTGGATTTGACGTGATCTTTTAACCTTGCAGCCATACGCTTGTTTTAATAACTTTCCTACTTAATTTACCATGTGCAGCTGTTGTCTATTTTCCCAGTTTATTGCCTTTTAATCACCATCTATGCGCATATGACCGGCTCCCTATATTAATAATAAGTTTTTCCCTGCTCCAATTCCTCCAAGTGCTTACTTGTACCGTAACACTCTTCTTATTGTTGTGTTATGCGAAATTTGGGCCCCGCGTGGTTGTCAATACAAAAGTTTACACTTCATCAGTTTGCGGTTCCATTAGTTTGGTCCCATTTTCGAATCGTATATTTCGACATTTCGGCGCCCTTTTCCCACCTTTCCAAATCTATTGAGGCTCCAAGATATCAAGCAAAGCACAGCAGCTCTAAATTCATTAAATAATTAAAATAACAGTAAAATAGCTACCCACTCCGTTGAGGGGACACTTCTCTTGGGCGAACAATAGTTGGCTGACGGTGAGTGTCCGCTCAAGGTAAGTTTCACTGTATATACATATGTATATATATGAAAATATAAAAAGCGTTTAAAAATGCAGTTCAGTAGTAGATACTTATTTTAAGAATAAATAAATTTTGTTTGCGAAATCGCCACATTCAAGAGGGTTTGGCTTTGAAGTACATATCAAACGCTCTAGCGAAGCAGCATTGCCACATACTTCACTATTGCCAGACTTATGTGAGTACTTATGATGGATGAGCACACTGTGATGTCTTTTAAAGAATATGCATAGACATACATATATCTACAAATGTGCATTACATAAGTAGCTATTGTACTCATATGTATATATAAATAGACACAAGTATTTTAAGTACTTCAATTTTTATATAATTTTTTTCCAGGCGCAACCTTGACGTTTGTCGTAAGCCTTTACATTGTTGCAAGCTGACAAAAAAAATTTAAATTTTTTGCATTTATATAAATGCATTGTGAATTATATATGTTGTGTATTTGAAGTGCATAAATTCAGTTTTTAAAATATTTTTTGTTTTTCTTCAAACTAGCACACCGTCTGCTGCTCTCTCACCTTGCAACATTACTTTTTATCTAAGTATTATTATTTTGCGGCACATCGCTTTGTTTCTACAAATGTTGTTAATTGCAATAATTATAAATTTAATTAAAATCTTATGAATTCCTTATGTGCGTCCATTTGAAAATGCGTATAGGAAAATATGTAGGTTGTTGTGGTATAAAGTATCGTGGAGAGTATCACGGTTTGTTTTGACCTTAACGATGAGGGTTGTGCATTATTACTTGTTCTAAATTTTTTTTTTTTAAATAATAAGTTTTTAAATCTGTAGTAGTTTGGTCACCACAATATTCATCTATCCTAGCAGCCTAAGCGCTTTTCGTTTAAATAAATAAATATAAGTCACGATAATCTCTGAAAAGGTTTTAGGCCAAGTTTCTCTCCCAATTTGCGTCGTGCTCCTTTTAGTTTTTTCTACAAACTGGCTGAACGGAACCTAAGTGTTGTTTTACGCCGTTTCCGAACGGCATCTGCAAGGCAGATGCGTTTTAACCAAGAAGCTTTTCATTTTCTGCCAAGAATGCTTGCCAAATCACTGCCGAGGGGCGACCACGCTTAGAAAAACTTTCTTCTAATTGAAAAAACTTGTTTCTTAAATTTTGGTGGTGCTTTTGCCCGGAGCGTAAACTAAGGATCTTCGATATGGTATGTGGAGCACGCTACCACCATATCACGGCGGCCGCCGGAATAAATTAGAAAAGCTTTGTTTTTTTCTTAAAAATTTGTATAATGTGAAAAAGCACACACACCGTGGCACTGGCGGTATCGGCAAGGGTAATGGACCTGCCTGCCAGTGATGTCGTTTGTATATATTTTTTACAAATGATTAGCGACGGCAACTGGATAAAGCATGGAAGGTACAATAAATGTGATTAATGACTTTTTTCATATCAAAAATAAGAGTATTCAAAAAAGTGGAATTAATAGCAATCAAAAAGTCATTACTGAACTAAATTTTTTTTGATTAAATAAATAATTGAATTAAACAATAAATTGAGTGATTGAGATTTTTCAAATGTGATTAGCAAAAACATGAGCAATCAATTAATCGCACAGCCCTCCATATACCACTAACAAGCGGTGACTAAAAAATAAATACATTTTTTCAACCGAATTCACTTAATACTCATGAAAATAACATTCATTCAGTCGTGTAAATGTTCTAGCTATTTTTAACCAAAACAAAGGATGACATACTCAAATTACATTAAACAAAATGCGATTATTCAGAATTATTCAGAGAAATTCCCTTCTTCCTTGATTAAAACTTGGAATTGATAGATTATTTGAGTAAATTGAAATATGACTAACAAAAATATTGAGCATCATTAATCTTATCATATTATATATCATCATACTTACAATTAGTGACTAGGGAAAACAGAAATTTTTAAACCGAATTTCACTTCATCTTCACAATTCATCCAGTCATGTCGTATACATATTTCCGGCACTTCTATAGATTGTCTCAGAAAAATTTTCTTTATGGAGCTATTGAAACATTACCTACATATAAAATATAACGGAAGTATCACGTTTGTGACTTGCCGTGAATAATGTGTTAAAATATTGCTTTTATTTAACGCTAAAATTAGCTACGTTTACTTTCAGCCGTCAAAATTTAAAAATGCTTTATAATTGCCAATAACGATAAAAACGATAAACATATAAACTGTTTGATCTCAACATACATTTGCTAGAAAGTTAGAAAAGATTTTAAGAAATGTGATTTGGAAGTAAGAGTAAATTTGTTGTGTTATTATTTACTCATCTTATTGACACATTTTTTCTCTCACATCAATTTAACTGTACTGTATGTCACATTATTTGCTTAGTATACGTCAGCCAAACATGTGTAAATTCAAATCAATATGTCGTCATCACATCGAGCACTCTCACTTTGCTAAAAAAAATATTGACATATTAAACTAACGGCAACTTTTAAGCATTCATGCCAACGTCATGAGATGTTACTCAATTCATTGCAAAACGAAAACGCAGGCCAGATAAATATGAGTAATTGCCAAAAAATGTTGCACAGATCTACATACACATTTTAATACTTAATATCAGAGATCACAAATAACAGCTCCCGATACCGATACTTTCAATTTAAACAGTTATTTAATGTACACTCTTTAAATAACAGTTAAATATCGGTACTGCTGGTTTCGGTTTCTCACAGAGTTGCAATAAATGAAGAAAGGAATGGAAAGGAAAAGATAACAAGCGTTATCGACAAGTTATCGTATTGTTGTCGATGGAAAATGGGCGTATTATACATATATTTTGGATGAGATATCGGTTTTTTATCGGTTTGTTATCGATGTATTATCGCCGAGATGCATGAGAGCCTACGATCTGTCATCTAAGAACTATAAAATTATTTTGATAGCAAACGTTACCGATGACTTCGTTTTAGTTAGATTATTCGAAAAAACATAAATTCATGTACTTTTATTTATTTATTTATTTTATGTGATATCCTAGCACGACAACGACGAACATTACAATTGCTATAGAAAAATTATCGACTTAATTTAGAAAAATTATCGATTTGCTACCGAAAAGTTGTCTTTTTTTCTTGACAAAGTATAGATTTGCTTTTGGAAAAATTTCGATTTGCTATCGAAAAGTCATCGATTTTATATAAAAAGCATGGACTTGCTATCAATAAATCTACTATTTTTATCGAAAAAGTATGCATCAATTGCGAAAAATCCTCACTTTTCCGTTAATGAATCGATATTTTCGATAACAAATCTTTAAATTTTCGGTAATAACAAATCTCTAAACTTTCAGTAATAAACCGATAATTTTTACATAAGAGTTTTTATAGATAGCAAGTCGATATAATGTCGTTAATACATTGAGGACAATGTGATAATAAAAACAATCCCTTTTTTCCGAATCCTTCCATACATTCCCGAAATGATCTCGAAACAGGATTCCAGTTCTATTCGCTTTTTATGGTATTTATTGTTTTTTTTTTTTCTATAATTGATAAATTATTTTAAATTTTGGAATAGAAGATAGAAATATTTTTTCTTAGATAACAGCCATAGCTACGCAGATAGATCCCTTTCGATGGTTGCTAAGCCTTCATCATCAGTACGCTCCCGAAAAATTTGCTAACTTAATCCTAAAATTAACTCGTAATGCTTTCGGAATGGTCCCAAGAAGAAATCATAACGATCTGAAAATAGTACTGACAAAATCCCAAAATAGTTCCGAAATGTTCCCAAATGACTGCCCAAAATAATTTCAAATAAAAAGTGTACCAAAAAAATTACGAAAAAATCCAAAATTTGTATTGTCGAAATAATCTCAAAATGACACCCGAACAGTCCCCATAGCATCTAGTGCCCCTTTCTTTGTTAGTCTTAAAATTTTATTTTAAGCCTAAATATATAATAATTGAAGAACTGATATTCAACAGGTTCTAGAAATATGACCCCAAAAATATAAGATCGGGACGTAGTCTTTTGTTTCTGGTTTACATTTTGTGGAATAACAATTTTTTGGAGACCCTTATAATAAAATAGGGTTAAGTTTACATTATGTTAATACTAGCAGGACTGAAGAGAGATTTACAATTGCCGAAACCTATTTCGGTCGCAAACTAACAATTTGACAAAAACCTTAGGCATTAATCACACTAAGGTATCTCATTGATGACCAGAAAACATTTCAAACCAAAAATTAGTCACTGAGAAAGACCGAAGAAAGTTAAAAATAAACATATCTCACTGAGAAAACTCCTTTTTGTTTTTGGATATCGGCTGTTGTCGGTGATAAACCCAATTGTTTTTTCTGGTTAACCGTTATATGCAATCTTTGCCTAATACATACGAGTTGGTACAGTTTGCATATGTATTTCGTTCATGTCCCTTTCAGAATTCAGTGATAGGTACTAATACACTGAAATGTATCTTAGTAACACATTTACAAAAATGTCTGACAAGTCAATCACTTGTGACGTGCATATGATATATCATATGACTATTTTTCTTCTGTCAGTCAATTGTGATGAGCATATGAATAGTCAAACGACTAGCACTATTGTTACCACCTATTTTTATGAGTTGGGCAAAAAGAGACCATAAAATTTGCACTGTGAAGTTAAAATAAAGCATATGTATGTAAGAGTGAAAAACATAGATTTATCTATCACATTTGAATATCATATGACTAATCAATTGGTCATCACTGTTGCTACTCTAGAAAGATGAAACATCTAAAATAATTAAAAAATTTTCTAAACGTGCGAGCGCGGCTGCGAGTTATTATTGAAATTTGTAGTAAAGTATAATATTCAGGTTATTATAAATCACCCAGTATATTTATTCGTCTGTGACATGGTGATATATCAAGTATGTTATTTACTTACCTGTGACAGTTCTCTAAATCCAGTTTGATTGTTTAAATATGATAGGTACATATCTGCATCATCTTTGATTACAGAGATACGTTTGAGAGAGCAGTACGGTTATATTTTCACTTAGCACACAATAGTCATGTGTTAGAAGCAGATGCAAGCTTAAATATATACATTTTTGTACCCCACGTTTATCACATTCTTATTTAAAACTTGATGCGATCACGTGATTAATGAATGAATCATCAGTGATTATCATATGATTTGTCGAAGCATTGACACTTTTCTTGTAGGGTATGTACAAATGGGTCTCCAAATATATTCCAAACGCATGAAGTATTATTGGAATTGACAAATTCACGTGATGTTGAACCTGTATATTTTTACCCACATATTTAAAAAATAGATATATACTGACTTAAAAATAAATAAAGCTCTTTTAATAAAATCATGCCATTAGTCCATAAAAAGAAATGCAAAGGAATTTAAAGCTTTAACTGTAAACTCATTAATGCGAATTCGTAATAAAAATTAAAAATCTTTTAATTAGTCTCTTCATACAAATACAAGTTTAATATTCATAATTATCATTTTCATTCATTTCTGTTTAAAATTGTTTTCTTGTCTTCCAACTGGATTTCATTAAATCTCGTAATTACATGCAATTTTTGTTACTGCAAATGTTTTAATAATTAATTAACCGTTATATGGCTTTTAATGACACTTAAACGTCCGGTTTTCTGCGAATTATATAAGGACTGAGCCAATAAAAGAACGCTATAAACGTTCTTTGTTCACATGCGATCAACAAGAATAAAGATCATATAACGGCAACAAGTTGTTACTGATTGAAACAAGAATAAAACAAAAAAGGGCTTACCTATAGTCATTGTTTCTTTGTAGAAAGGAAGCCTCTTTATTTTAATTTTCTTTTTTTGCGGCTTCGTATAACAGAATTTCGACGAGTGACAGCTAACAAGATGGTTCTGAATGTAATTAAGATTTATTAATTTTGCAAATGCATAAAATGGTTTTCACTAGAAAAAACAACGGCAAATGATTGAGTTGCAAGGAAGTGCACATAGAACAGTCATATAGGAAGCAAACGAATATTACAAAGAAACTGTCAGACACATCAATGAGCTAAAAAAATAAATAAACCACACGATAATGTTCTTTCTTATACATAGAATCAAGAGAAGCAGTCTTAACGCCAACAAGAGGGCTATTTTATGATTTACAAAACACGTTAGCTAAATAGGACCAGAATCGGTCGGTAGAGAGAGGGAGGGAGAAAGGGAGGAAGGAAAAGCGGAGAGCAAAAAGATGAGAAAAAGTAAGTGAAGCTTAAGTGGAAAGGATAAAAAATCGGAAAAGGAAGCGAAAAGCAAGTGAGTGAAAGTTATAAGAAGGGAGACGGAAAATAGGTGAGCAAGATGAAGAGACATATGAAGTTGATGGAAAAGGAGTGGAGAATATTGGGGTAAAGGTGCAGAAAGAGTAATAAATACAAGTAGTGAAAACGAAAAAGTTGAGACAACGACAGAAAAAGAGCACAAAGGATGCGGGAAACGAAAGATACGAAAGTAAGAGATAAAAAATAAAAGGAAGAGGCACCATAAAACTAAGAGCAAAAATAAAGCCACAATGTAAAGCTAGAAGCAGATGGAAAACATCCGCAGAATTTGCTAGAAAAAATACAAGTAAAGTGAATTTCATAGCAGAACACTTTATTACCACTATTAGGCCTCGATGCATTGCGATCTTTATTTAGATCTACTTATTGTGCTTGAACTTTCAGCTTATTACTGTATGTGGAGGCTTGTAATGTATTTAGATACTTCTTTAGCTTTCTTGTCGCGAAGGGATTAAGAGTCACGCCACCTAGATGAGATAGTCTCTGCCTTGGTAGACCGACGCCTTAGTAGAGAATGTAAGCGGGCATTTCATCCTCCAGCTAACAAAAGCGATAGATTTGTGCATCGCATAGATTTAACTTACCAATATGATGTATTGTTGTTGTTGTCTGTATTGTTATTGCTATTTCTGTATCGATAAAAACACTCCCCGAAATGATGGTTGATGCCCCTTTGCCTGATATTGATCCGGTAGGTTCTGGTAACAAACACCATTAAGGTACAAGGCCGACCATCTCGAGAACAATTTAATGTGACCACATTGAACCTTCTAGGCTATACTGCCCTACCGCCTATTTCCATGAAGACCTTGGGCTTCCCAGAGCTTCGGCTGCTGAAGGAACAGGATTCGCCAGGGGTAGGTGAGTTTGACAATTTCGTATTTTAGCCACCTCTTACGCCAGGCATACCAGCCGTTGGTATATTATAAGCCTCATAACCCGCTGGTGGGACTTAGGTGATAAATGATTTGCTCTGGCCAATAGAATGCTGTTAATGCACCCTGCTTGGTCTGGTTGTCGGCCAGCTCATTTATGACCCTGTTGCCCGGGAACCAATACTAAAAAAATTTTGTTTTTGGCTTCAAGTACATTGAGGACTCCAACACATTCAACTACTAGCCAAAAAGTAATTTTATAAGACTGCAGGGCACAAAAGGCTGTCAGGCTGTATGACATAATGCGTATTCTCTTCGAGGAAAAGCGGCTTCGTAGATATTCTCTACCGAAAACCTCTATTGCATGGATTCCTTTGTGAAATATAGTGTGGTTCGTCTCATAGATTCCAGGACCAAAAATATTCAATGATGCGTTCAGAAAGTTATCACTCAATAATTGATAAGCAGTTTTGTGTTCGCTAAAAAGTTCCGAAAAATCTTCTTGCTAGGTATGTAAGCTTAGATTAACTATTTTGGGTTTATTGTAGATTAGTGCATATAAACGTGGCCTAAGAAAAAAGTGTAAGGCGAACTCATTCTAGAACAACGAACAACGTAGGTTAGGCTGAGCTGGCCGGTCAATAAAGACCGCACAGAAACTGCGTGTGTTCAAATTGTTATCTATATACTTTTTTTATATTCTACTGTTATTATATGTATAACTATCTAATAGTATGCATCATACTATTTCACATCCGGTTTATTTCGTGTCAACTATTCACTCATTTCCTAGCAAAAAAACCGTTAAATTGTAATTAATACCCCGAATTTGGCAACGTCCTTGCAACAACGCTTTTTCCAATCGCTGATTGTTAGTGCATTGATCGCAGTCACATTGAACTAGACATTTGCCAAAATTGGTAAGATTCTATAAAAGTACATATCAAACACTCCACATGAAATTTCGTGGCTACTAGTTTTACACATTGTGATGATTTCTATGTCTCGCCTAATAAACACCAATGTCCAGCACCAGAAATGGTCACTTAATGTTTAGCTTCAAGCAAAAAAAATAAGTTACTTAAATCATATATCTATAAATATGTGTAAATAATTTACGCTTATAAGCGCGTGTGGCATTCACAGAATGCATGCCACACCATAAATGCCCATTCGGTGATCTTTGCTTGTTTTGACATACAAAATTAATGCCAAATTTAGGAGGCGGCAGCTGTTATGACCGTTTAAGCGAGCAATTAACGGTATCTAACTAATTACAAGTACATAAGTGAAAATAATGTATTTTAAGTATATCGGCTAACAAAGAGTATACTTCTTAGCACTATAAAAACAAAAATCGATAGAATTTTTGAAACAACTTCCCTCATTTCTTACTTTCAACTGACAACTCGCGGTCTGCCATTCACTCAGAAAATGCGTCGATCAATCGAACGCATATTTTAATTTGACTTGAATTCGATTGTTGTTAGGTATGTGGCGATTGTGTTGTATTTATAAATTATTTATATTGCAAAATTAGAAAATCTTCCATACAATAAACATTAGAGTGCTTTAACTCCATGGTTTCCCTTATTTTGTATATAGCATTTTCAGTTCACGTGAAACTTTTTTCAAGTCAAATCAAACATTTTCGATGTCGTGAATAATATTTTCATTTAGAAAAACGTTATTTGTTTTACTTGGCCCACCCGAAAATGTTATCATATCGACTTCTCAGTGGAATATGAAACTATCTCGGCTGTAAGTTCAAAAACTCTCTATCTCAGAATTTGCTTCTAAACGCCATATCTAAGAGTTTTGTTGTGCAGTGGCCTTTCTCTGAATTTCTGTCATAATCACCCTATCTGGAGTCAAATGTATTGAAAATATGTTCAAATATAGTGTTTTTAAAAAAACATCTGAGTTCGGAATTTTTTATATCAAAGTCTGCAATAGGGCGTTCTTCAGACAAAATCTGATGTAGGCTGTTTTTGAAATTTTCGGAGATAGGACGTTATTCCACTCAGCGGTAGATACATATAGTTACACAATAGTTTATCAGTGTAAAAGTAAGGTACAATGCCTTTAGATCTCATAAATTAAAAAAATAATTTCATTTGATTAGAAAAATGTTTGATTTAACTTTAATAAAGTCACATTTAATTTGAAAAACGTCTTATTTGAGCTGAATAACTTGAAATACTTATTTGGTTCTTCGCATATAATCCTAATGCACTGTTCGTTCCTAATAGCGTGAATCGTTCCGGAAACAACTACATCATGCGCCCAACATGGGGTCTTTTTGTATAGTCTTGTTATGGAGTGTGGCTAGCGGTAGTAGGAAAGTATTTCTCGAAAAATTTTACGTTACAGATTGTATAAGCGGCAGTATTGGTGTTGCCCCACATGCTCACTATCGTTGGTTTTTATGTTTTATTTTATTACATTCAACTCGAAATGTAATAGAAAACTTGAAGCGAAATGCCAAAAATATTCTTAATTAAAATTTTCTTTGGTTTATATATAATTTGTGAAGAAATTAATCAAAAGTTAAGACCCCGTTGTTAAATTTTTATTAATTTAAATATTTAACTTCCTAATTCTAAAGTGAAGATGCCTCAAAACTTCAACCGTGTCGAAAGCTTTCTTCAGCCCGAGCGCCACGTGGAGGGTTCAGTGTTTAGGGTGTTTTCATTAAGTTCGCATATTATCTTAACCAAAGAAATATTTGACATACCCTAATGCGCTTTATGTCTATTGCACAATGTGGCATACTTCAATTGCTTTGCCATTTTTGGTGTAACTACTTTTTTTCGTTTGTTTACTTGTTAATATTTTCTCTTGCCAAATAGTTTGTCTGTTTGACACTTAATTCGCAACACTTTTGCTTGCGGTCATTACAATTGCCATACGATCTGTATATTCACTCATTCAATCAATTCGCCAGTCAGTCAAATATTCATGTATATATTCATTGATATACGGTGTATTGTTGCTGTCGCAATTTGTCATTTATGGTAGTGATTTGGTGAACAGCTGCACCAATATCGAATGAATGATTTGATTGTTTGTGATTATGTTTGTTTTCCATTTTTTCCCAATAAACAACAAAAAGTAGTTCTCAAACATTTGAGAAAGTGTAAATGCTCTCCAGAACTACGCTTTTTTACTATTTAGTTCTCAATGCTATCTCAAACCCCTCTATATTTTTTTCTTCTATTTATTTGTTAAGATCATTTTGATTTTCGTGCCGATTTCATCTTTTTTAAGATGGGTGTGGGAATATGAATTTTTGAAATTTCAAGAGGAAAACAGGATATTTTGGTTTAAGAATGCTATCAGCGGTTATGGGAGGTGCATCTGAAAACCAGCTTTCGAGATTTGAGAATAAATTTAGTTCTGAAATGCCTACCAATTTGACACAAATCAAAAAATGTTTATTGGGTTGTCTCGACGTACGCGAAATATACTCGCCTTTTGTTAAATTTTTATATACTCGGTTATTTTAGAGCTTACCAAAATCTATAGCTGGTATACGCAGATACATATGTTCATTAGGGTAGTCCTTCAATCAAATTTATGATTTTTTCGAGTCCAACTTCTTCAGATGGTAATACCTAGGGCAAAAATATATCACAAAGAAATTTTGGTTCCAATCGAAGGCGGTTAAGGAGTGTCGGACTGGATTCAAAATATAGTTTGTTCAATGGAGACTCAAAAAATTAAAATTGTATTTTTTGATTTTTACCACGCTTATATTAGCTTCACTGGTATGTATGCTTGTTTGTAACTCTCTAGGCTAGGCGCGCGAAAGAGAGTTACACCCATCAAGCGTGAATTATTGAAGACTCGCGCAATCGAGTTGTACGGAGACACAAACTTCTATGTTCTGCTACGGTGCTATAAACATCAAATATCTAAGTGGATTGTAGATACTAAACCGGCACCATAGTTGCTTATTTTTTAGTTTTTTTAAACTATATTTATATTATTAATACCCAAAATCGATAATACTGTAGTTAGCGATATAACATATAAATTTTGGTCGCGATTAGGTTAATCATATACATAATATCAATTTTCTGTATTAGAAATCAAAACCTTACATTTAATTTTTTAAGTCTCCATAGATAAATTTTTATCTTCACCATTGTGTGACATCCCTAAATTGAAATTAGGACCAATATATATGTGTGCTATTTTTGACGTAAGTTTTACCATGTAATGAGCCCAGACTGGAAATATACATTTGTTTGATTTATACACCCTAATGTACATATTGCAAAATTTTTGTCATATCTCATAACTGTTTTGTTACAGCACTATTGTCGTTTTGACATTTAACAAAATATATGCGGTATTTGGTGTTAGCTGAACTCCATAGTAGCAAAATGACACTTGGTATACTGACACAGTAGTTCGATTGTTGTATTTTAATTTATTAGCAAATTTTGCTTGTGTGCTGTATTATCTCTATTTGATTTTGTTTTTGTTGAATCCCCCTCATAAAGTCGAGCTTTTTTTCCACACCTAATCTTCTAGAGTCGATAGGCAACAAATCAGTATTTTCAAAATCTTTTCTAGCAGATCACACTTTTCAAGAAATTTCATATTAGTACTCAAAGAAAGAAGTAATAAATTTGACATTGTTTACCTACAAATAAGTCCTGGAAAAATTTTTATTGAAGTCTATTGTCTCAAAGTTAGCGTACTCAGAAAACACGTAAGTCACCTTCTACACAAATTACTTTTCATTTTCACATCACCCTACTTCAAACTGATCACTTTTCGATATCAAATCGGTAACTTTTATTAAAGAATGGATAATTTTTTTATAACATATCGATAAAATTTTTAATAATAAATTGATAATAAATCGATCAATTTTTGTTAACAAATTGATCGTAGGCCGATAACAATGTGGCAACACTTCGACAACCAATTGATAATTTTTCGATAGCAAATCGATTGTTTGTTTTTTTACTTAACAATAACTTTTCTATAAATAGTTCCTTTTTTTCTATAATTAATCGATACATTTTGATGAATAACTTTTTGCTAACAAATCGATAATAAGTGGATAACTTTTCGATAACAAACCGATAACACTATTATGATCGAATACTGCACAGACATATTTTTAGATTTTTTCACCTTTATGGACCAAAACTTTGGGGAAATCTCAAAGACTGCCTCGAATTGCCGATAAGACGTCATAATAATTCCACAGTAATTTTGAAAACAAGCAAAGTTTTAAAGTAATTCTTATGTTGTTGTTGTTGTTGCTGTAGCAGCGCTTCGCCCCATATAGTAGGTGCTACCACTCACAACTTATCATATCGTCTAACGGGAATCCAAGGAAACTTGCTGGTTCAATAGGGTTGACGAGAGATATAAAAGTGTTAGAGGCATAAGTTCCACATTGCAATTGAAAAGGTGGTTGCTGCCATGTGAGTACACGTTACAAGCCGGACATATTTTGGGTATGTGGGGTTGATTCTGGATAAGTAAGAGTTTAATTCTTACAGTAACTAGATCGAAGTAGATATACAGTGACGGACGTCTCTATAAGGAGGTTGCTTTCCTCAGGTGCAAGTTCGGGGTATTTGTCTTTAAGACCGGGATTCACAGTGCAATTTCTGGGATAGTAGTTCAACAACTTTTTGTGGATTACTCTGAATGCCTTTACACGCTCCTTTCTTTATAAGGCTAAACTCTTAGTGTCAGATATCTTCACATTGCCATATTGGGGACACGTAGCATACAAGCGGCTGTCAATAATAATAATGGTTATGAGCCTAAAGTGCCGGCAAGAGACTTGATGATTTTGTTATGGCCCTGAACTTTAGGTACAGTACAGTAGTAGGTACACGCCCACTTTTTCGATATCGAAAATTTAGAAAAATGGAAAAAAATGAGACAATTCAAAAACAAATACCGCTAAGCTAATTAGATTTGGTAGGTGGATTTGTTTTATGACGCAAAACGTTAATTCCAAAAAATTTTGAAATATAGGCGTGGCACCACCCACCGAACATTGACTTTCTTACTTGTTTTATTTCACTATATATAATTGACATTTTTGCAGTTATTTTTACGGAAATAACTTGCAGGTGACATATGTACTTAAGTTTACGTTAGTTTTAGCATTGAATGAAAATCTATCCGGAACTTAAAATATTTAGATAGTAAAATATATCTACTTATTTAAAAATTTCTTAATAATATGAAGCGCCATTCAATTTTAATTTGGCTTTATACATTATTTCATTATACAAAACCCTATATCAGCTTGCATTGCGTGTAATGCAATACTAAACAAAAAATCTTCGCTATCTAATTCAATTAATTAATTAATATAAAAATAAAAGCTTAAGCTATAATCCAACAACATTTGTTTAATTGCTGCGCGTAGCTATTAATTCTTTAATATTAAGTTTATTACGTAAATGCATAACTTAGCATAAAATTACAAATCACCCCTCGCTATAAATCACCAGATGCTGGTGCATTGTTATTGTTATCATTGCTTTTGTAATAATTTAAATAGCAATTACAGCATTTTGTACAATTTTTGACAGCTTTTTTTGCAACTCGCTACAAAGTTATTCTATTTAAATTTTTTTAATTTTTCTATTATATTGATTTATGTTATTTCTCGCAACGATACGAACAATCGAGTGGTTAAAAATCAATTACTTATAGCGCTTGGTTTGAATGAGGTGGCGAGTTGATGGGTGACGATAGCTGACGTAAAATATTATTTGACAGCAATAGCAGAGATTGAAAGTTTTTTGGTGCCTTAAAATTATATACCATATAAAAGATATTAAATGAAAGAAATACGATTTAATTTTTTTTTCATTTTAATTTTTTGCAAAATTTTTTGTCACAGTATAATTTTATGTTTAATTTTCGTTTTAGAGTGTAAAATAAACATTGACACAAATAAATATTTTATGCTTTTGCAAACCAAAAAATCTAATGCTAGATAATTTGAATTATTTCATATTCAATAGAGCAATTAAATAAATTAAAATTTAGGGCATAACAAAAACACTAAACCTCAAAAACCAATTTTTACAACAGGTTTAGGTTTGTGGTCGCCATGGTGTGGGGAGCGTGCCCAACTACCACACAGAAGGTTCTGGTTGCAAGTTGCAGCAAAATCAGTATTAAAATACTTTATTAGAAGTTTTCCAAATTGAATAAAGTTCTTGACCTGAATCTCCCATCAGTATATCGCGCCAAGTTATTCGTGTCAAAAATTAATTTTATTTTGATTTTAGCTATTTATTGTTGTAATTTTTTGTTTAATGCCAATGTAAAACAAGTAAGGACGGAACTGTCTTCGGCTGTGCCGAAGACTTCATACCTTCCATGAATGGGGCTGAATAATAATCTTATCCCATTCGTAATCTCCAAATAATGCGCTGCATAAGAAAGAAATATATAGTGAACAGATGTACATACCTAAACGATTTTAAGATAAATATAAAAAAATGGCAAAAAACCCCCCTATCTGAACGATCGGTTGTTTGGGATATATATTATATATAGGTCCGATCGAAATGAATCTTATATGATATATTATAATATATATCACCAAGTTTCACGTTTTTGTATTGGAAACTAAGGGCCCCGATCAAAGTGATTCTTTCAGGAAATATTCTATGATATATTGGAATAAATATCACCAAGTTCATCGTTTTTATACTGGAAATTAAGGGAGAAATGGCTAAAAATCTTTCTATCTGAACGATCGGTTGTATGGGATATATATTATATATAGTTCCGACTGAAGTGATTTTTTCTTGAAATCTTCTATGATATATTAGAATAAATACCACCAAGTTTAACGTTTTTATATTGGAAATTAAGGGAGAACTTGCCAAAAATCTTTCTATCTGTACGATCGGTTGTATGGGATATATACTATATATAGCTCCGATCAAGGTGATTTTTCCCGAAAATCTTCTATGATATATTAAAATATATTTATCACCGAGTTTCACGTGTATACTTTCTAAATTATGAGAACGATCGGTTGTATGAGATATAACTCTATATAGCTCCGATCAAAGTGATTTTTTCAGGATATCTTCTATGATATATTAGAATATATATCACGGAGTTTCACGTTTATACTTTCTAAATTGCGGCAGGAATGACCAAAATCGTCTTATCTGAACGGTCGGTTGTATGGGAGATATATGTTATAGTGCTCCGATCCTACCGGATCCTACATATGTCTAATATAATACAAAAATACATCCTTGTGCCAAATTTCATTGAGACATCTCAAAATTTGAGGGAATAGTTTGCGTTCAAACAGACGGACGGACGGACAGACGGACATGGCTATATTAACTCAGTTCGTCGCCCTGATCGATTCGGTATATATAGTGGTGAGTCTATCTTCTATACTTCCCAACGTTACACACATCGGACCAAAGTTAATATACCATTGCATGTTCATGAAAGGTATAAAAATATTTATTATAACAAATATATTAGCTGGGGACTTACAAGTACAAACAGTCAGTAAAATTTGTTAAGTCATCTAATCAATCAGTGGCTTGATCAAAATACTAATGTAGCTAAATGAGAGACGTTAAAACTAATCAATCAACCGAAGCTAAGAAACATATGTATGTGCATAACAAAAACGAAGTCTAAGTTCGGGTGAGAGCTAATATTGAATACCCAGATGCAGGTTTTAGACACAAAAACTATAATGTGCTTTGTGGTGTTATAAAATTACAAAAATTTAATAATATACTAGATCGTATATTACAGCATTTTTTAATGTGGTGAAAAGTTACTATATGTTAAACCTTTTATACGACATACCATATGCATAATGATAGTAGTACATTTACTTATTCTTCTTTAAAAATCTTCGTGCTAATTGCCCCAAAGGCAACAGAAAGTTTCTACTGAGTAGCGCTGCCACATTTACCTTTAAATCTACTGGTGTTGTCGAATATCGTTCTGACAGTCGTAAATACAATTTTTGATGTGTAAACATCTTTGCTCACGATATGTGGGAATCCTGAATTTAAACGTAAGTGGAGGCGTAAGCGTAAGCCTAAGCTAAATCCTAGCTTGTGGTATAGTATATAGGGGGATATATGTACATATAATGTAAATGCAGGCGTAGTGTAGGGTACTATAGTATCTCCATGGAGTACTAGAGAATATGTAAGCGTAGGCGTAGTGTATGCTGTGGGTTTCTGCCAATACAATACATATTTTATGGAGCACTAAAGGCTGTGTGACGTAGTGTGTGGTATTGGTGTGCTGTAATAAATAATAGAGAAATTCCACGTTCATAAAAGCGAAATTCCACAGCAACTCAAGACTAACCCGTAAACGCTTATAAATAAGTGAACCTGAGCTAGCATATACAATAATTGTGTGCATGCAAATGCACGTAGATATTTATACATCGCTGTTTCATTCTAAACGAAGAGCCAGAGAATGTTTTTAAACACAAAGCGCACGGTAAGCTTAAATTTATTGATTAAGGATTTTTTTCGTTATAGCATCTTTGTACATTATCTGAAGTAGCTACATGAGATATAAAAGTGCAAACAAAGAAATAAAACAAATTAAATTGAAATAAAATAAAATAAAATAAAATAAAATAAAATAAAATAAAATAAAATAAAATAAAATAAAAGTAAAATAAAATAAAATAGAATAAAATAAAATAGAATATAACAAAATAAAATAAAATAAAATAACATAAAAACAAAATAAAATAAAATGAAATAAAAACAAAATAAAATAGAATAAGACAAAATAAAATAAAATAACATAAAATAGAACAGAATAAAATAAAATCTGATTTTAATAACATAAAATAAAATAAAGTAAAACAAAATAAAATAAAATGAAATAAAAAATTTAATTAAATTAAAAAAATAAAATTAAATTAACTAAAATAAAACGATATAAAAAAAATAATAAATTTCGATAAAATAAAATCAAATATAAAACTACTATAAATCAAAGCAAATAAAATTAAGATAGAGTACAATAAAATAATATACAGTTTAATTAAATTAAAGAAATTTAAACCAAAATGAAATAAAATTTAACTAAATTGAGTTGAATAAAACGAAATTAAATTAAATTGAACAAACTTAATCATCGAAGTACTATCGATAGTTTATCAATACTTATCTTATCAATTTTCTATCGGATTGTTATCATTTCGTTATAGAATGCCATCGACTTGTTTTAAAAATGTATCCGTTTTTTATAGAAAAGTTATCGATGTGTTATTAAAAGGGTATCAATTTGTTATAAAAAGAATATCAATTTGCCTCGGAAACTTCTTCTTTACCAATTTATAACTGCGTGTCTCTATCAAAAATATATCGATTTGTTATAAAAAAAAATTTGATTCTTATCGGAGAGTAACCAATTTGTTATCGGCATTTTAGCGCTTCAGGATATTAGAAATTTTCGCCAAAAGTGTTTTAATCCGATTTTCACTGAAATAAAACCAGAAAAAGAGAAAGAAACACAGGAAACTTTAATTATTTCCGAAGCCTCTTCCATTCATACGTATACAAATTCTTACAAATCCATATTCTAATATTTGACAACTTTTGCGCTCAAAAATTTTTTCACAAAATTTTACCGGTCTTCACAAATTGCTGTTTTCATGTCGCTAAAAATTCACCAGCTGCGAAACAAAGTTATTGACCTTATGACTACTTGAGCAAATATAAGTTCACTTTACGCTAAAATGAGAAAACCAGATTAGTCTTACTTAATATCAATATTGTATATATCTTGCTGTGGGCCATAAGGTCAATTGACTATTGACCGTTGACTTTTTGTCACTCATACAGAAAATTTTTGTCGCCTTCTGGCATTGAAAGTAGTGTGACGAATATTAGCAACACTAAGGGATCTATCATCAGTTGCGAAGTATAAGTGTTATTGTGAAGTATTTCCAAAGTAGTCTAATAAAGACCATTTTGCATTATTGAATATTGGAGTTATTTATTCATTAGCTTAGCAATACGAACGTTAGTAGAAGGTTGCAAATAAGCGGAATTTCCCTAAATTCGTTACAGTATCATTGAAAGACAAACTACAAAGTATAAGGCAACGAAATTTTCTGAAAAATGGGCGTAGTCTTTAACCGATTTAGCTTAATTTACTCGCTCTATAGTTAGTAGGAAGAGTAAACTTTTGCCAATTTAGCATGATATTTTTAACAGCTTCTGGTTTGTGACTTATGAAATTGAAATTTTTTTTAATGAAAGCGGTGCCACGCCCATTTTCTAAAACTTTTTACCATGTTTGGAACTTGCTTAATTTCATCGTTATTAAGTTATCTGATTTGCTTTATTTACAAATTTGGGTGTGTTTCTGGATCCAGGCAAATCTGTGTGTGTTTATGCTAAAGATTTCAGAGAGACGGGCAGATGAACGTACGAACAAACATGCCTAATTAGACATATTTTTCAACACTTATTATTTTGATAATTTTTGTTGCGATTCAAGCTATAAGAAGTACAGCATGGTATATAAAAATATATACACCTGACAAATTATTTATTTACGCTTCAAACACCATCATTATGCATATAATCTAATAGTTGCGCATGCGCCATGTACCCGCATGAGAATGTTTGCGTATGTCACCTCGACTTGACAGGCAGATGCAATGCTACAAATGAGCTGGAATATTTAAAAATTTATAATTTATGTAAATTCATATAGAGAAGCTAAAAAGGCAGCAGTAACAAAAAATAAACACAACAAAATACTTGCTGATTAATGTATGTACATGTTTGCAAAGTAAACAAACAAGACGAACAGACTTACAGGCAACCTGTTGGTATAATTAACAGCAACAACTAAAGTTGCATTTAAGATTGTGAGCTGGAAATAAAAATGCAGCGCGTTAACTTGGCCTTGAAGTTTTATTTGTAATAATCTTTTATTTTATTCCATTTTAGATTTTTGTTTGTGTTTTTTCTTTCTGTTCCATTTTGCATATTATGGTATTTGTTTATATAGGTTTTTGCACTACTGCTTGCAATAAATACAGTAACAAACAGAAATTGCATAAATTACATAAATTAAGGGTGGTAGTAAAGAGTAAATACAGATAAAAATGAAAATGTAAAATAAAAACCTAATTTGCATCATTAAAAACTGCCAAGCGGGTGTAAAGTTAAATTGTCAAAGCACAAAAAGAAAAAATCTGAAAAGTGCTGCTATACAGTGATGTTCCATGAAATAGATCCACATGCTATCAAAGTCTTATAAATAAAAACAATTAAGGAACCTATGGGGTGTTATGTTGTAATGGTATATTTGTAGGTTTCATATTGTTACATCAATTCAATTCATAAAGTCTTAATCATTGCTTCAAAAATGTAAAAGTTTTTGTAGTGTCCTACAATGGGTACGACTTAATATAAAGTGCGAAGAAATTTCGCAGATTTAGTCATGTCCAGTTAAGTGAATGCTTGAAATTCCGACCCCATAACAGATATTGCCGTGCACCCTAAGTCGAATCCTAAAAATCCCTTTTATTCCTGGAATATCTGACTTCTAAGTGACTTAACTGCACATCTATCATATTAAGGTATAACGACAGTAGCGGCCAGCACAAACCTACTATATTGTTTTATCGGAACGAGTCCTTTGCGCTTTTCTCTCGCTGACCCAATAGTATGCGTTCATTACCCTGCTGAGAAATTTATAGCAATGTTAACTCTGAATATTATAATGTGGTTTCACTTAAAATCCTGATGTATTACATACCACTTCTAATAGCTTCGAAAGAAGTTACGTAGTTTATGCAAATCATACCAAAACCATTATAGCCCTATTCTTAGATAGATAGTTGTTGAGAATTGCACTGCGACCATTGGTATATTGTGCCCTCATCTCATTAATAGCACGTCATCTAAGCCAACTTCTTGTAGTAGCTTTGGCTTGAGGGCTTAAATGTGGCAGTACTCTGGCCATGGCGAGCCCTAAGCTTTGCCCTACGTTTCCAAATTGCATCGCATTTCAAGAGAATATGTTCCGTCTGCGCCAAATGATCACAGAATCTACAAGTGTCATTTGATTGAATACCCTATTTCTGCATTTGTTGTTGAGTATGCAATGTCCTGTAAGAATGGCTGTTCTCCCTTAGGTTTTTTTCGAGAGGCCTATGATTAGCGATTTGTGCTATAACCTCCTAACAGTAATTCAGATTGTCGCAGTCGCTACCTCTCTTGCCAGGCTGTCTACGTGCTCATTTCTTTCCACTCCACTGTCGTCTGGAACTCAGACCATCAGTACTACGTTGTGTGTTCCGATGCGGTTAAGCTTTTCACCATACTGCAGTATAATGCTGACTTTATTTCCAACGCCGAGATTGCTGTGAGTGCGGCTTGACTGTTGTTGTTGTTGTTGTAGCAGTGCTTCGCCCCACCTAACAGCTGCGATCGATCACAAATTGTCATCAATATCCTCTAACGGAAGTACCAAGGACTGTCATTTCAGTGCGACTTGACTGTCACTGAGTACGGCGATTGTGTCCTTCGAGTATTCGCGTCGCCGTATTGCTATATTTTGACACTTAAATGTGTTTCAAACAAAGAAGTTGCGTTGAAGGAATTTCGCTTTGACTGCGTCTCACAAAAAAATTCCCTTGATTACTACTGGTCAATCAGTTGGATCCAAAAAATTCAACCTTTTGTTCACATAAAGTTTGGAGCTATAATCCTCTTCGAGGTTATACGGATTGGTTTACAAAGCAAAACGATTTTCAGTGAAACCATGTTTTGATTCGCTAAGTATAATATAACAAACACTTCGCTGGACTTCCATGCAGGATTAAAAATCAAAACGGGCTGGGCGATGGTTCACATAAGGTTAGTTTAGGTTGAACTGACCGGTCCATGAGGACACAGACTGAATGAGTCCGTAGTGTTACCAGATGCTTGTTTTAATGACCCAACTGAAAACCCTTATCATGGTTCACATAATATATCATAGAATTTTTAGGATGGGCATCACAATTCAATAAAAACTTTTCGGCCAGGGGGTAAATTCGTTACCACAGGGAGGTATGTAACCAATTCATTGTTGCCTGGGAGACCAGAAAAGGGCTCATCCCTGCTAAACCCTGCCCAAAACTAGTGGATTGGAGGTTTACGCATCATGTAACTTGATACTACTTATATTAAGTATAGTACCTGGATCTATTTTATGCCACAGCCATAATATGATACTGCAATAAATTTTGAATTTTTGGGATTATGGGTTAAGCGTTATGTTTTAAGTTTTATCAATATTCAACCCCCAAATCTAGCCTGCCTACTGATTAAAATTAAAAAAAAAAAAAAATGCAAGTTCACCGGTTGCTGAGATTTTTTTCATTTTAATAATTTTAAAAGTAACTACTTCTATTTCAAAAAACATCACTGTATATGTAAATATAATAAAATATATAATAATGTATGCAAAATAGCAAATAAGTGCCTAATAATTGGCACCAACTTTAATCGTATTTGGTTTATTACTATAAGCACTTTTTAAAACGAGTTAAAAATTGTTCAATTCGACATGGGCGTTGCAACGTTTGAATGGTGGCTTGATTTATGTTGATTACACGGTTAAAAGTTTGTGTCCAAATCTAAAACTTTTTGGTACTAAATACATATATGGCCAAAAGAAACTAGTTTAATATTCGTTCTTGGTGAATATGAGTGCGCAGAACTGGGTTTCAATTTTAAACCAGAGGAAAAACTTTAGTACCAAATACTCGTGATGTTCACTGTGTAAATATACTAGCGTTATGAAAATGCTTCGTCCGCTTCTTATTGTTAACGACCGATATCGGCTCACTCATCTGTTACAAATTGACAACTTACTGGTTACACTCCGATAAGAAATCGATATTTTTTCGATAGCAAATCGACAACTTTTTGACAGCAAATCGCCTGCATTTAGATAACAAATCAATAACTTTAAGGTATCCAATCGAGAAATTTTCGATAACGAAAAGACAACAAAGCGACAATTTTTCGATAATAAAGCGATTTACGCCGATAACAACCCAATAAATTTTCGATAGCAAATCGATAAATTATTGGTAATGTATCAAAAATTTTCTATAGGCCATAGATAACTCTTCGATAGTTAATTCGATAAATTTTCGAGAATAAATCAAAAAAAAATCGGTTACTTTTCTATTTCAAATCGATTCATTTTCTTAATAACATATCAAATTGATATTATCAATAACTTTGCGATAAATAATCGCCAATTTTTCGATAATAAATCGATAACTTATCGAAAAAATCGATAAAACTCCAATAGCAAATAGATAACTCATTGATAACTTTTCTTATCGATATCAAGTTTATGTAGCTTGGATAGCAAATCGACAGCTGTTCTATATTTGTCACTAATAAGTGGATAAATGGATGCTCATATCCCGTTGGTAACAAACAGATAACTCATAGATACTATGCTTGCGCTTACACTTTACGACATGCGCTATCCACTGAGTTCACTTCTGTAACAAAACGTATCAAAACACTATATATTTATGTCAAAATGTTGGAAAGGAATGTATATTCGGTGGCTGGTTGCTGTGCCTCCCTGATACCAAAGACCCGATGATGCACATTCTCCTGGAACCATTTGCTGCTGTTTTAGTATGGCTAGTCAGTGTTCAGTTAAAATCCATTTGTGCAAACAATGAACCTACTGATATTTTATGCAAAGCATTTAGCTACGAAGTTATGCTCATAGTTATAAACCAAGTGTGTGTCTGGGCCTGGGCATTCACACAGTTAGTGGTCTTATTTGATGCCTTCATCGCCGAAGCTCCTGCAAATGCTTTTGAAACGGATACCCGTTTTCTCAGCATGCAGGTCGAGCGGCCAGCGGCCCGCGATTGTGGAAGTGATCCTAAGGTTTCTTTCCTTGACCTATTTAGTACGTCCTATGTTCGCCTACTATCGTAATTCGGACAGGTTTGCTTGGTCATCTTGCAAGTGTTCGAGGAGAACCAGCTGGAGACCCTAAACCCCTTGAATCTGCCATGTATGTTTCTTTTGATTGATGTATCTAAGTGGATGATGCATCTCGATCACCACTAGTTCTCTCCAGCATTTTTCACAAATGCAATTTCTCTTCATTAGATTTTCAGCTGCTTTTTTTACCCAAAAATGTATACAAATAATTATTTTTAGATTTTTTTTATTTTTTGTTTTTTTTTTGTTTTGTGATTTTAGACTTACTGTTCAGTAAAAGTTTAAAATCTAAACCAAATAAAATAAGAAATCGCATTAGTAAATTAAGAGGGTTCCAAAATAAAAAAAGTTTGAACCATTTTTTAAATCGATTGAGCTAAAATTTTTAACCGTGTATTTTTATATTTACAGTGAAAGAAAAAAACTGGTAAAATCAACCACTGAAATCAGTTCTTTTAACAGAAACAACAGTTAGATTGATTGAGAATTTGTAATTTTTACAGAATACTGTTAAGTTGAGACCAACACTTTTTCTTCTGTTGAAATGACTATACAGGTTTTTACTCTTGACAAAAAAACTCCTTTGGATCAACTAAACTCAATCAATTTTGCTGATTAACTGTTTATTCAAAAACAACAAATCAGAATTGTTAACTTTACTATCTTCATTTCTGTCAGTGTTCGTACGAAACTACATACGAACATATAAGTTAATATATAAATGTAATAAATTTAATTATTTTTGCATTTTACATTTTGAACTTTAATAACCTAAACTTGTTTTATGTTGAATGCAATATAAAAACTGTTTGCGCGCAAAACTTTTCGTTTTTATAATTTTTATAACCAGCTGTGCTTGTACGCTGTGCTTATTACCAGCTGTGCTTGGTAAAACGTTAACACGATAACACGATAACTTGAGCAAATATTAAGATATCTGCACCAAATTCGGTATCCGGCTTATCTGAACCCAAAATAGATTGGTATTGAACGAAATCGGACGATAACCATGCCCACTTTTTTATTTATTTATTTATTTATTTATTTATTTATTTAGTGTTTGTACAAGGAAATCGAAAATTTAAAAAAATGAGATGATTCAAAAACGATTACCTCTAAGCTAGTAAAATTTGGTATTTGCATTGGTTTAGTGACGCAAAACATATGGGCGTGGCACCATACTCATTTAGAAGAAGAAAATTTGGAAGATTAATATGCCGTGTATCAAAAGTCGTTAAAGATATCATTTTGAAATTTTGCCGAGACTCTATTCTTGCCAAATTATTAATTAAATTATCAAAATTAGTTTTTACTAGGTCAGCTCGTCTAAGTGACTTAAGTGTACCACAATTTAACTCGATAACATCAGAAAGACTTTTTTTCGTCAATACAGTTCGTCTTTGGAACTCCATTCCGTCAAGTATAAGGAATAAGTTAAACCAAAGCAACTTTTAACAAACGCTTTAGGCATATTTCAGTAGTCTTACTCCAGAAACATAGAAGAATGGCCAGCTATCTCTTTTTGTTGAAACCCTCACTTGTAGTTTAAAATTTCATTTTATTACTATTCATTATTTTAACTCTTACTCTTAATTTTTAATTTTTATAAATGTTGTTGTTGTAGCAATAAAAGATTTAAGAATCTTATTGTACTGATATATATTGAAATAAATACAATACGATACAATAAGGACTGAGTGAAAATAATCAAAATCGGTTAAGGGTCTTATAACGCAGCCTTATAACACTATTAACCACACAGAGCAAACAACAAAAGCGCTTCAAGTGCACAGCTGGGTATGTAATATTCGGTTTCACCCGAACTTAGACGTTCTTACCTTTTTATGTCAGAAGTAGTAACAATTAATTGTATGTTGACTTTCTGTTTCTGTTTTGATTCCAATATTTCTAAACGTTTTATTTATTTGTTAAAATTTTTAGTATGCTACAACGCTAAATTATTTTTCGTTCGCCTTTTACTCAAATATCGTCGTTTGTAACTTGAATTTAGTAATTAATTTCTTATTATACACACATGTATGTATACAAACCTGTGTTAGTTTGTGTTTATGCTTAATAATATATTTGTCATATTACAGCATTCTATTCTCAAACCGCGTTTATGTTTGTATCTCGTATTTAAACATACATATTAATTACTAAATTTGCATTTATATCCTAATGATCAATAAATACTTTTGTAATTTAATATTATTAATACTCACAATGTGCTGTTCACGGTATGCTAATGGCTAATTAAAAGTTGGTGTCATTTTACATGCAAACATTTATTACACTAAGGTAAAGGCTCTTAAAATTTAAATGATCTTGTTTTTAGCACCATGAAATAAAAAGCATTTAATAGACATTAAGTATTGATTTTTATTTTTTTTGTTAGAACATGCATTTAAGGCTGTACGTGCGAATGCGTCACGCTTAAAAATAAATACAATTGGTTAATAATAATTTAAGATACTTTCCTCTTTAATGGAGTTGAGGTGTCACGGCTGTATAAAAAAATTCCGAAGCGCACAATCCAGAAACGTTCACATTTTGTCCAAGCATTAATCAGACACGTAAAGCTCCCGGCCAGACATAAGAATGGCTCGTCCCAATTCAGGCTATTTATTAATGCGAGGAGACGCAATTTTTTATATAAAAATTCTGAAAATTTCCCAACTGAGTACAATATTTTTTTTTATTGTGGACCATTTTTGTTATTGTTGTCGTTGTCAGAGTTAATGGGCCAAAAAGATGGAATAAATTCATAGAAAAAGTGTAGACGCAGTGATCGAAAAGTTATCAAACAACTTTAGATTTGTTCTCGAAAAGCTATCGATTTATTATCCAAATGTTATCGATTTGTTCTTGTACAGTTATAAATTTGATAAGGATAAGTTTTCGATATTTGATCAAATAGGTATCGACTTTGTATCATAAAGTTATCGATTTACTGTCCAAAATTTATCAATTATTTACCAAAAGGTTAACGATATATTAACAATAAATTATCGATATGTTATCAAAAAGATATCGGTTTGTTATGGAAAAGTTTTCGTTTTGTTATAAAAAATTTATATAAGTGATGACTCGGCGATAACAAACAGATAACTCGATGATATTCATTCTCTATCGGTATTAAGCTGATAATAAAACAGTAAATTGTCAGTATCGGTTGCTATCGATTAAGCTCTTCTCGTAAAGTCCGAAATAATTTTTTTCTCGTAAAGTTACATTTTTAGTGGTTTAGTTGGGCGAGATCTTCTTAACTTAAAGCAATTCTTTTTGTTTTATCGGCCTATTGATAAAGAATTCCAGGTTCGATTCGAGCTCAAGGCCAGACAAGACTTACACCTATTTGTTAACGCATCAAACTTCAGAAGAACTTGATACTCTCTCCTTTTTTGTTTTTTCTTCATTGAATCTGTTCGAAAGCTTCACAAGTTCCAAAAAAGCGACTTATTTCAAAGCACAAAAAAGTCCTTTCTTATCGCAATATGCCTTTTGTGGAGTTTTTGATATTTGGCTGAAATTTATTTCCACAGCGACATATTTTCGCGTGATCAGAAAAACTAAAAAAGCATACTTTTGATATCGATCACGATTTTCGGGATAATGTCGACTATATCTCAGTCATTTCTGCACGCTTTGGAAGTCATATCGGTATTTTTAGAGGGCTTTTTTGAAATAATTCTTGGATATTTTTTATGATCGGGTAAGTTTGGAATCATTTCGGAATTTTTTTATGGACTTTTTCGGGATCAATTCAGTGAATTTTAGCTAAAAAAAGTATACTTATCAAACGTTATTTTTGGGATAGTTTCGGGAGCATTTTAAGATAATCTCGGGACTGTTTCAAAATCAATTCGGGACTATTAGAATAATGTTGATATTATTTTAGAGAATTAGTTTTTCGAATCTGGTTTTTGTCATTATGTAAGACTTATTTTTGGAATCGGTTAGGGACTACTTGGGGAGACTATTTTTTGAAACTTTCAGATTGTTTTATGGACTGTTTTGTGATCATTTCAGGACTGTTTTGAAACCATTTTGGCATTATTTCGGGACATGTTTGAGATTATCTCGGGACTGCAACCGAATCATGTGGGGTTTGGTTTGGACTTATTTAGGAGTTTTTTATAGGAATATTGCTATAGTTTTAACATCGGCCTTCAGTAGCAATATAACAAATATATCAACCGCTAGGCCAAATCAAATATACAAAAATTAAAAAAATTATTTTCATATAAAAATATATGTCTATTGTCCATATTTCAAATTTATTCTGAAGTCTCCTTCACGAATGCTTGAACGTATGAATATTTAAAAATAATTGTGGCTATTTTAGGTATCATTTTAGGTATTTTAGGTATCATCGATAGTCTAGTTTCGAAAAGATGCCAATATAGTATTGTAAAAATGTCAAACTAGTCTTGAAAACATAAATAGGATATAATAAGAAGTAAAACAAAAGTAAAAGGAATTGGAAAGAATAAAGGAGGGTAAAAACAGTTGTGTGAAATTGAAAGTAAGTAGCCGTTTCTGTAGCCGAAAGCTAGAACAGTTGTCAATTCTGAAGTGTCTCGTTAATGCTCTCTGGAATTACAGTCAGATATATAGTTACAGGGACTTACACGTTTAGAGTTACGACTTCACATAGTACGTGTTACAATTACACCTGCTCTTGGGCTACGATTTTGTTACGAGTGACTGATACTAACATTTCTTGATTACATTTACCTACTGCGAAGTTATTTCACTCCAATCAAGCTTATTTTTATTTCTTAATTTAATCAATTTTTATGCATAAACTTTTTTATTCTTAAGCAAATTTTTTGTTGTTGTATTATATATATATTTTATTGCATTCACAATTTTAATTGCGCTAACAACTTCTTTTCAAGCTTCATTGAAAACGATAAGCTATATTACAACATCAGAGCATAAAATGCAAATGATATGCTACTACGACAAGTAATAACAAAAGCAACAAAAACCTTAATATAATAAAATTACAAGCATAACAAAAGCAAAAAAAACATAAATTGCTAACTCATAATAATGTTCGAATGACGTTTAAATGCCATCAACGCTTCAGACCAAACAGTCGTATTTCTACGGTAGTTATTACAAAGTAATTTTTTTTTTACCTTTTTGTAATTATTGCTGCATCAGCACAAAAAAAATGTGCATTATAGAATAAATGACAGCAAATCTACCAAGTGTTATGCTATAATGGAATTAATGATGCTACTACATTTCAAGGTTAAAATGCGCCAGTTTCTCAGCTGAAGCCCGTTGGCGTATCAAAAAAAAACAAGCTCGTGAACGAGTAAGCGTTTCACGTGTGCCAGACAACAAATGGCCAGCAGCAACAATTGCAAATATCTACTTCATTGTCATCGCGAGGACAAAATAACGAATACAGCAACAACACAAACCAACGATAATTAATAAATAATTTGTGTTGTTATGTTTGTTATGCCTCTCAAGCATATGTCGCCGTTGTGGCATCAAACGTGTTTCAAATGTTTTAACTGCCAACAAGAAATGTTGCCCACTGGCTGTCTGTGTGGCTAAATTAGTTAGCAAGTTTATATAAAAACAAGTAAGGAAAACTAAGTTCGGGTGTAACCGAACATTACATACTCAGTTGAGAGATGTGGAGACAAAGTAAGGGAAAATCACCATGTTGTAAAAAGAACCTGGGGTAACCCTGGAATGTGTTTGTATGATATGTGTATCAAATGGAAGGTATTAAAGAGTATTTTAAGAGGAAGTGGGCCATAGTTCTATAGATGGACGCCATTTAGGGATATCGCCATAAAGGTGGACCAGGCCTGACTCTAGAATTTGTTTGTACGATATGGGTATCAAATGAAATGTGTTAAGGATAATTTTAAAAGGGAGTGGGCCTAAGTTCTATAGATGGACGCCTTTTCGAGATATCGCCATAGAGATGGACCAGGGGTGACTCTAGAATTTGGTTGTACGATATGAGTATCAAATGAAAGGTGTTAAAGAGTATTTTAAGAGGGCATGGGCCTTAGTTATATATGTGGACGCCTTTTCGAGATATCGCCATAAAGGTGGAACAGGGGTGACTCTAGAATTTGTTTGTACTATATGGGTATCAAATGAAAGGTGTTAATGAGTATTTTGAAAGGGAGTGGAACTTAGTTCTATAGGTGGACGCCTTTTCGGAATATCGTTATAAAAGTGGACCAGGGTTGACTCTAGAATGCGTTTGTACAATATGGGTATCAAACGAAAGGTGTTAATAAGTGTTTTAAAAAAGGGAGTGGGCCTTAGTTCTATGGGTGGACGCCTTTTCGGGATATCGCCATAAACGTGGACCAGGGGTGACTCTAGAATTTGTTTGTACGATATGGGTATCAAATGAAAGGTGATAATGAGTATTTTAAAAGGGCGTGGGCCTTAGTTCTATAGGTAGACGCCTTTTCGAGATATCGCCAAAAAGGTGGACCAGGGGTGACTCTAGAATTTGTTTGTACGATATGGGTACCAAATGAAAGGTATTAATTAGTATTTAAAAAGGGCGTGGGCCTTAGTTCTATAGGTGGACGCCTTTTCAAGATATCGCCATAAAGGTGGGCCAGGGGTGACTCTAGAATGTGTTTGTACGATATGGGTATCAAATTAAAGGTATTAATGAGGGTTTTAAAAGGGAGTGGCCCTTAGTTGTATATGTGAAGGCGTTTTCGAGATATCGACCAAAATGTGGACCAGGGTGATCCAGAACATCATCTGTCGGGTACCGCTAATTTATTTTTATATGTATTACCACGAACAGTATTACTTCCAAGATTCCAAGGGCTTTTGATTTCGCCCTGCAAAACTTTTTCATTTTCTTCTACTTAATATGGTAGGTGTCACACCCATTTTACCAAGTTTTTTTCTAAAGTTATATTTTGCGTCAATAGACCAATACAATTAACATGTTTCATCCCTTTTTTCGTATTTGGTATATAATTATGGCATTTTTTTCATTTTTCGTAATTTTCGATATCGAAAAAGTGGGCGTGGTCATAGTCGGATTTCGGCCATTTTTTACACCAATACAAAGTGAGTTCAGATAAGTACGTGAACTGAGTTTAGTAAAGATATATCGATTTTTGCTCAAGTTGTCGTGTTAACGGCCATGCGGAAGGACAGACAAACGACTGTGTATAAAAACTGGGCGTGGCATCAAACCGCTTTCGCCCGTTTTCACAAAAAACAGTTATCATCCTAGAATCTAAGCCTATACCAAATTTCACAAGGATTGGTAAATTTTTGTTCAACTTATGGCATTAAAAGTATCCTAGACAAATTAAATGAAAATGGCAGAGCCACGCCCATTCTGAAATTTTCTTTTATTTTTGTATTTTGTTGCAACATACATATCATTACTAGAGTTGAATGTTTATATAATTTACTTATATACTGTAAAGATATTAAATTTTCTTTTAAAATTTGAATTTAAAAAATTTTTTGGGCGGTTTCGTTCTCCGATGTTGCTAATTTTTATTAAGCGGACATATAGTAATAAGAGTAACGTTCCTGCCAAATTTCATCATGATATCTTCAACGACTGCCAAGTTACAGCTTGCAAAACTTCTAAATTACCTTCTTTTAAAAGTGGGCGGTGCCACGCCCACTGTCCAAAACTTTACTAGTTTTCTATTCTGCGACATAAGTTCAACTCACATACCAAGTTTCATCGCTTAATCCGTATTTGGTAATGAATTATCGCACTTTTTCGATTTTTCGAAATTTTCGATATCGAAAAAGTGGGCATGGTTATTGTCCGATATCATTCATTTTAAATAGCGATCTGAGATGAGTGCCCAGGAACCTACATACCAAATTTCATCAAGATACCTCAAAAGTTACTCAAGTTATCGTGTTAACGGACAGACGGACGGACGGACATGGCTCAATCGAATTTTTTTTCGATACTGATGATTTTGATATATGGAAGTCTATATCTATCTCTATTCCTTTATACCTGAACAACCAACCGTTATCCAATCAAAGTTAATATACTCTGTGAGCTCTGCTCAACTGAGTATAAATATATACATATATACATATATGTACATGTTTACAGATTTTTTATATGCAAGATAAAATTTTATTCTGCTGTTTTTATTCTTTTGCCGCTAAGGAGTGGTCGGCAAGATCGTGCCTTGACGTATAATGCCTGCAGTTGCATATAAAGCATCAGCATCAATGCAGCAGCAGTAATAACAAACAAAAACAAACACAACAACCTCATACTAATAACAACAAATTTGCGCTCTATTAGTTTTTGTTGTCTGCTGTAAAGCAACAACCAAACTATAATCAAATTAAACATTTAAACAGCAGAGCGCACGGGGGTTTGCTTAGAAATTATCTTCACTCTCTCACCTCTTTTGCACTCTATCTTGGTCGTTTAAGCATTTAATGGGGTATGTTTTTCAAGTATTTGGCCATTTACATAGCAACTGCTGTTGGTTTTGGTTTATTACTATACCTTTCATGAACATGAAATGGTATATTAACTTTGGTCCGATCTTTGTAACGTTGAGAAATATAGAAGATAGAGTAGATAAGTATACCGAATTGAGATTCTCAATGAAATTTGGCACAAGGCTGTATTTTTGTATTATATTAGACATTTGTCGGATCCGGTAGGATCGGACCACTATAACATATATCTCTCATACAACCGATCGTTCAGATAAGACGATTTTGGCCATTCCTGCCGCAATTTAGAAAGCATAAACATGAAACTCGGTGATATATATTATATCATAGAAGATATCCTGAAAAATCACTTTCATCGGAGCTATATATAGTTATATTCCATACAATCGATCGTTCAGATAGAAAGATTTTTGGCATTTTCTCCCTTAATTTCCAATATAAAAACGTTATTTATTCTAATATATCATAGAAGATTTCATGAAAAAATCATTTCGATCGGAGATATATATATCGCATACAACCGGTCGTTCAGGTAGAAAGATTTTTAGCCATTTCTCCTTTAATTTCCAATATAAAAACGTTTAACTTGGTGATATTTATTGTAGTATATCATAGAAGATTTCCTGAAGAAATCACTTTGATCGGAGCTATATATAATATATATCCCATACAACCGAACGTTCAGATAAGGGGGTTTTTTGCCATTTTTATTTTATATTTATCCTAAAAATTGTTTAGGTATGTACATCTGTTCACTATATATTTCGTATCTTATACATCCGATTATTTGGAAATTACGAACGGGATAAGATTATTGTTCAGCACCATTCATGATAGGTATGAAGTGTTCGGCACAGCCAAAGACAGTCCCGTCCTTACTTGTTTTTGTTGTTGTTGTAACTATTAACGTGCAAGCGAGATCAAGGATAGAGGGTCAAATGCGCAATATTACGCCACCGTTTTGGAGGCTGCTGCACGAACCTATGTAAGATATTAGTCTTTAGTGCTTGGAGTTATTTGTAAATCACTTAAGTTTTTGTTTCAAGATTCTGCGCAGCTGGTTGTTTGCTTTTATAAAAATAAAAATGTGCAAATTTTTTAGGCTCGTCTTATGTTAGGTTATATCAGAGGTGCCCATGAGAGTTTCGCAGAGCTTTTCAAATCTATTTTGCACTTACATACACACATTCGTGTAAGCGCAGCGACTTCGTAAGTCTGACTGTTGGAACTCGTCGCAATATGGCCACAGTAGTATTCTCAGAAGGCTTCCCGCTGTGCCTCCAACATCAGATTATCACACGGCATCATTAAGTTTTGGCAAGTGTCGCACGTTGAATTAAGTGAGACGGGGTGCAAGGAAAGAACGCAATTTCACTTTACACCGACGGTTCCAAAATGGATTGCGGTGTGGGAGTGGGTGTCTTCAGTGAGCATCTTAAAATTTCAATGTCAGTGCGTCTTCCCAATTTCGAGAGTATTTTCTAGACGAAAGTTCTGGGTAAAAGGGGGCATTAACGCTCCTATCGGAGGACGCGGTGAAGGGGTGCGAAGTGTGCATTTACTCAGATAGCCAAGTGCATAACTCCCACTTTCCTTCGTCTTTCTTTCACCTGCAAAATGTCGTTTCAAGATACAGAAAACTCCGCAGGAATAACCCTTGTATTGGTACCGGGCCAAAGGAACATTGAGGTCAGACGAAATATTCACTGCAGCAGATTCAAGGAGTTAGCGGTCTCCAACGGATACTCTCCCAACACCTGCAAGACAACTAAGCAAATTACGATAGTAGTTGAACAGAGGACCTTCTTAATAGATCAGGTAAAAAAACTTTTTAGGATAACTGCAACAATCACGGGACACTGGCTGCTTGGCCTGCATGCTGAGAGAATGGGGCAGCATTTCAAAGAGCTGTGGCGGAGAAAGGCAACAAGGAAACAGTCGCGCACTAATTGTGTGACTACCCAGCTCTAGCTTAAACTAGGTTTATAAACTATGTGCAGTTATACACTGCCGAAACCCCAGGAAGTAGCTAAATGCACCGTTAGAGATATCAGCAGGCTCCTTGCCCATACCAAATGGTTTGAACGAAACACCTACTAGCCATGCTAAAACAGCAGCAATTGGTTCCAGCAGAATGTACATCAAAATGGCGACCCGTGCGCTTAGGACTTTGTAGCTGGGCGGCACAGCAAACAAGCAACCACACAACCTGTTCCCTTTCTTCGTCAAAGCAAGAACTTTATACTATGTTAATGCTACTAACTTGATTATAAGAACTTATAATATAGTACATCATTCCTAGAATCTTTGTTTTTGTAAAAGTGTATGGTAACATATCTTTGTACCTTGCTTATGAGATCTTCTCTCCAGCCTCGTCCAGCGTTTAGAAAGACTTCAAATAACCGTTGAAATAGTAAAACATAAATTTATATAAGGACAAAGTTCATATTATATTTATTATGTTTATACTTATGTACGAGTATGTGCGAATATTTACACGCATGTTTATACGTATGCAGTTGTATAAATTAAGAACGCATTGACATATTCATGAGGACAATATTTAGTATTATGTAAATATGTAATAGAAGTAAAGTGCTCAAATTGCATTTTAATAAGCGAAGTAGTAAGACGAGAAGCCATTTATTACTACTTGTAAAGAGAATACTTATTTTGCGTACATATTTATATTGTATATCACAATAAGCAACAGGAAAAAATTACTAAAAATGGCTTAGCAAACACTCCGAGTGTATTCTGCCATGAAAAGCTTTGTAGTGAAAATTCAGACACAGCATAAAATATGTAGGTCCCATTTCCAGGAAAATAAAAAGGTGGTACTACGCAAATTAAAAGAGAAGCTCAGCCATATGTTTAAAAAAAATTGTTTAGCTTCGATATCAAAGATTTCTTAAAAATGTTTACTGGGTATTTCATTTTATGCAAATATTTATATGTACAAGTAGTTGAGCATGCATGACATTTGCAACTTCAAGATAAACACATCATTTGCCGTGCATATGAGCATTTATATGAGTATTAGGGTGGCAATTGATTCCGACGAAAAGTGGTATTACCCGATCACTGAAAAGTTCCGTATGGCTTGCTCATGTCAAAAACTACTTTTCTGTCACTTTGGCAGATGAAGTACCTACTCTTATAACAGCCCTGCAATAAATAATGTGCAATATAAAAGTCTGCCGCTGCTGAGAGCAAAAACGGAGATCGTGATCCTTACGACAAAACGCATTCCCTCTAACATCAATATGAAGGTTATGGTTTAACAAGTAGGAACACGTATTATTATAATCTTTAATTGGCGCTGAATGACTGTTCCTTAAAAAGTCCTGTCTGTTATCCCTGTTTTGCGATAAGTTATGCCAATTGTAAGCGCAAGGGGAGTTCAAGTCTTCCACCACTTGCCTCTACCAACTTAGTGTAGGTCGCCACTGAAATAATTTCTTGACCTAACCGTCTTCGTTCAAACGCACAACATGAGCTAGCCAGCGAAGCTTTTTGCTTTTTATTCACCACACTATCTTCATAACAGCAAAAAGCTCATACATCATAATATCTCCTTTGATACTCGCCGCCGGCATCACGGACATAGTCATAATTTTTCCGGACAACTTTTCTCTCGAACACTCTAAGGCCATTTTATTTTCTGTCGACGCCGTTCATCATTCGTAGTCTTACATCAGGATCTGTATGATGAGCGACTTATAGAGCGTGATTTTTTATTCTTCGTCGAGAGGATAACTTTTGGGCACTTTCGAAGCATCTGCTAGAAATCAACACCAGAGTTCATAATCTTGTATACTTTGGTACCTAGGCACATATGACTTTTGCAAGATAATGAAAGGAAAAATCATATACTAGTGTTTTTTTCTTAACTACCAATAATTCTTCTTTTTATGTTTCCGATAGGAGCATACCGCGAAAGTTTTTGAGAGTTTAATCGAGGTTGATGGTCCTTTGCCGAATATTTTTCCTGTACGCTTCAGAGAATAACACCATTTAGGGAACGATATAATTTGACCACGTTAAGCCTCCTCTTACCGTATAAAACTTGGAGTATCCAGAGCCTCGCCCATTTCCTATTTTCTACCATTTCTTGTAGCTATAAGGAGGCATCCCTAGAGTTGGGGAGAGTTTTATCGCCACGATTTGACCACGTTGAACCTGCTTCCGTGCGGAATTTGGGGAAACCAAAGCCTATCTAGCTAGATCAATAGTATTCGCCCATGGGTTGATGAGTTTGACAACTGGGTTGGTTGAAATGGTTGGGCTATACAGCCCCTTGAATCACAACAATTTCTTATCACAACGTATGCTGATTAGTTTCCACATTTATTTTTTAATTTTTATTTTTAAAAAAAGGAAAAAAAAAACATATTTTTTTTTTGCTTAGGATTATTAAGAATTAATGAGCTTAACAATGATAAACAATAAATGTTGTTCAACTGTTATGCAATTATTATTTTGGTTTATAGGGAAGAGCATAAAAAAAGAAGGAAACATTGACTGGCATATTGCGATGGTACCATTTTCAAAACCGCCACATCATCATCGTCAGGAAATTTTCTTAAAAACCTTAACTTAAATTCGAACACACCATTAAAAATACAAACAATATTTTATTTTGGGAAAAAATAAATACAATATGAGAAAAATTAGCACCCTAATAAACGCGCATATTAACATAAACTATAAATTTTATAATTTCATGCAAATTATATACAGTTTTTATTGGCACATTTTTTACGTTCTTTTCTTACTTGCATACTTGCACACTAGTTTCCTTATTTTTCTTCTTTTTTCCATATATTGGCTCTTTAATGCCGCCCTCTTCTGCTTGATTGATTTTTATGAGTTTTGCTTTTGCATTTAAACTGCTTTAAATGCATTAAAAAGTGCTTGCGTATCATTTATGTATGTATGTAATTTCAATACAATATAATAAAAACAAGTAAGGAAGGTTAAGTTCGAGTGTAACCGAACATTACATACTCAGTTGAGAGCTATGGTGACAACATAAGGGAAAATAACCATGTAGGAAAATGAACCGAGGGAAACCCTGGAATGTGTTTGTATGACATGTCTATCAAATGAAAGGCACTAAAGAGTATTTTATGAGGGAGTGGGCCATAGTTCTATAGGTGGACGCCATTTAGGGATATAACCATAAAGGTAGATCAGGGTTGACTCTAGAATGCGTTTGTACGATATGGGTATCAAACGAAAAGTGTTAATGAGTATTTTAAAAGCGACTAATCCTTAGTACCATAGGTGGACGCCGTTTCGAGATATCGCCATAAAGGTGGACCAGGGGTGACCCTAAAATTTGTTTGTACAATATGGGTATCAAAAGAAAGGTGTTAATGAGTATTTTAAAAGGGAGTAATCCTTAGTTCCATAGGTGGACGCCGTTTCGAGATATCGCCACAAAGGTGAACCAGGGGTGACCCTAGAATTTGTCTGTACAATATGGGCATCAAACGAATGGTGTTAATGAGTATTTTAAAAGGGAGTGGGCCTTAATTCTATAGGTGGACGCCGTTTCGAAATATCGCCATAAAGGTGGACCAGGGGTGACTCTAGAATGTGTTTGTACGATATGGGTATCAAATTAAAGGTATTAATGAGGGTTTTAAAAGGGAGTGGTGGTTGTTGCATAGGTGGTCGCCTTTTCGAGATATCGCCATAAAGGTGGACCAGGGGTGACTCTAGAATGCGTTTGTACGATATGGGTATCAAATGAAAGGTGTTAATGAGTATTTTAAAAGCGAGTAATCCTTAGTTCCATAGGTGGACGCCGTTTCGAGATATCGGCATAAAGGTGGACCAGGGGTGACCCTAGAATTTGTTTGTACAATATGGGTATCAAAAGAAATGTGTTTATGAGTATTTTAAAAGGGAGTAATCCTTAGTTCCATAGGTGGACGCCGTTTCGAGACATCGCCATAAAGGTGGACCAGGGGTGACCCTAGAATTTGTTTGTACAATAGGGGCATCACACGAAAGGTGTTAATGAGTATTTTAAAAGGGAGGGGCCTTAGTTCTATAGGTGTTCGCCTTTTCGAGATATCGCCATAAAGGTGGACCAGGGGTGACTTTAGAATATGTTTGTACGATATGGGTATCAAATGAAAGGTGCTAATGAGTATTTTAAAAGGGCGTGGGGCTTAGCTCTATAGGTGGACGCCATTTCGAGATATCGCCACAAAGGTGGACCAGGGGTGACTCTAGAATGTGTTTGTATGATATGGGTATCAAAAGAAAGGTGTTAATGAGTATTTTAAAAGGGAGTAATCCTTAGTTCCATAGGTGGACGCCGTTTCGAGATACCGCCATAAAGGTGGACCAGGGGTGACTCTAGAATTCGTTTGTATGGTATGGGTATCAAAAGAAAGGTGTTAATGAGTATTTTAAAAGGGAGTAATCCTTAGTTCCATAGGTGGACGCCGTTTCGAGATACCGCCATAAAGGTGGACCAGGGGTGACTCTAGAATTCGTTTGTACGATATGGGTATCAAACGAAAAGTGTTAATGAGTATTTTAAAAGCGACTAATCCTTAGTACCATAGGTGGACGCCGTTTCGAGATATCGCCATAAAGGTGGACCAGGGGTGACCCTAAAATTTGTTTGTACAATATGGGTATCAAAAGAAAGGTGTTAATGAGTATTTTAAAAGGGAGTGGGCCATAGTTCTATAGGTGGACGCCATTTAGGGATATAACCATAAAGGTAGATCAGGGTTGACTCTAGAATGCGTTTGTACGATATGGGTATCAAACGAAAAGTGTTAATGAGTATTTTAAAAGCGACTAATCTTTAGTACCATAGGTGGACGCCGTTTCGAGATATCGCCATAAAGGTGGACCAGGGGTGACCCTAAAATTTGTTTGTACAATATGGGTATCAAAAGAAAGGTGTTAATGAGTATTTTAAAAGGGAGTGGGCCTTAGTTCTATAGGTGGACGCCGTTTCGAAATATCGCCACAAAGGTGGACCAGGGGTGACTCTAGAATGTG
The DNA here is from genome assembly GCF_040869045.1 of Eurosta solidaginis. NCBI lineage: Eukaryota > Metazoa > Arthropoda > Insecta > Diptera > Tephritidae > Eurosta > Eurosta solidaginis. The sequence continues at coordinate 51,634,052 of NC_090323.1, forward strand.
TTTGTATGATATGGGTATCAAAAGAAAGGTGTTAATGAGTATTTTAAAAGGGAGTAATCCTTAGTTCCATAGGTGGACGCCGTTTCGAGATACCGCCATAAAGGTGGACCAGGGGTGACTCTAGAATTCGTTTGTGCAATATGGGTATCAAACGAAAGGTGTTAATGAGTATTTTAAAAGGGAGGGGGCCTTAGTTCTATAGGTGTTCGCCTTTTCGAGATATCGCCATAAAGGTGGACCAGGGGTGACTTTAGAATATGTTTGTACGATATGGGTATCAAATGAAAGGTGCTAATGAGTATTTTAAAAGGGCGTGGGGCTTAGCTCTATAGGTGGACGCCATTTCGAGATATCGCCATAAAGGTGGACCGTGGGTGTCTCTAGAATGTGTTTGTACGATATGGGTATCAAATTAAAGGTATTAATGAGAGTTTTAAAAGGGAGTGGTGGTAGTTGTATATGTGAAGGCGTTTTCCAGATATCGACCAAAATGTGGACCAGGGTGACCCAGAACTTCATCTGTTGGATACCGCTAATTTATTTATATATGTAATACCTGTAAATATTTTAAGGGTTTTTTATTTCGCCCTGCAGAACTTTTTCATTTTCTTCTACTTAATATGGTAGGTGCCACAACCATTTTATAAAGTTTTTTCTAAAGTTATATTTCGCGGCAATAAACCAATCCAATTACCTCACCATGTTTCATCCCTTTTTTCGTATTTGGTATAGAATTATGGCATTTTTTTCATTTTTCGTAATTTTCGATATCGAAAATTGGGCGTGGTCATTGTCGGATTTCGTTCATTTTTCGTACCAAGATAAAGTGAGTTCAAGTAAGTACGTGAACTAAGTTCATTAAAGATATGTCGATTTTTGCTCAAGTTGTCGTGTTAACGGCCATGCGGAAGGACAGACAAACGACTGTGTATAAAAACTGGGCGTGGCATCAAACCGATTTCGCCCGTTTTCACTAAAAACAGTTAACATCATAAAATCTATGCCCCTACCAAATTTCAAAAGGATTGTTAATTTTTGTTCGACTTATGGCGTTAAAAGTATCCTAGACAAATTAAATGAAAAAGGGCGGAGCCACGCCCATTTTGAAATTTTCTTTTATTTTTGTATTTTATTGCACCATATCATTACTGGAGTTGAATGTTGACATAATTTACTTATATACTGTAAAGATATTAAATTTTTTGTTAAAATTTTACTTTAAAAAAAATTTTTTTTAAAGTGGGCGTGGTCCTTCTCCGATTTTGCTAATTTTTATTAGGCGTACATATAGTAATAGGAGTAACGTCCCTGCCAAATTTCATCATGATATCTTCAACGACTGACAAATTACAGCTTGCAAAATTTTAAATTACCTTCTTTTAAAAGTGGGCGGTGCCACGCCCATTGTCCAAAATTTTACTAATTTCCTATTCTGCGTCATAAATTCAACTCATTTACCAAGTTTCGTCGCTTTATCTGTATTTGGTAATGAATTATCGCACTTTTTCGGTTTTTCGAAATTTTCGATATCGAACAAGTGGGCGTGGTTATAGTCCGATATCGTTCGTTTTAAATAGCGATCTGAGATGAGTGCTCAGGAACCTACATACCAAATTTCATCAAGATATCTCAAAATTTACTCAAGTTATCGTGTTAACGGACGGACGGACGGACGGACGGACGGACATGGCTCAATCAAATTTTATTTCGATCCTGATTATTTTGATATATGGAAGTCTATATCTATTTCGATTCCTTTATATATGTACAACCAACCGTTATCCAATCAAACTTAATATACTCTGTGAGCTCTGCTCAACTGAGTATAAAAACAGTATTATGTTGTTACTTGTTTTTTTTTTTTTTGATGGTTGTTGTTGTTTGTATGCCTTTAATTTATCATACCGTCGCGACGCCACAACGCAACGCCTGCACATGTGCGATATTTGTATTAATAAATTTGCTACTTTGCATAACTTCGTATGAACAAATAATACACACACACATACATACATATATAGTTATATACACATGTGCAAGTGGCTATGTTGGTGCTCACCTCTCAGGTGTCTTTTCTGCTTGACTTAACGCTAATTTGCTGATAAAATTGATACAAAAAAATTACAACATTGTAATTGTAAAGCACTTGAGGTGGCGAATTAAAGCTTTTTTTTTTGTTGCATGCAGTGTGGGTGTCATAAAGACGCCAAGTGGTGCAGGTGGCACTAACTTGTTCATTTTTATATTGTTTTGCTCATTAAAGCAATTCTGATCCTCATATATGCATGTATGTGTGTATGTGTTTGTCAAATTTATGTAGCAATTATAAGCTTAAACGGCATAATCGATAGATCAAAAATAGGTGCTCCTCTGGTGTATCTCTTACTTTTTTCAGTTTTTAATTTACGCATGACTTTGAACTTAATTGAAAGTTTTAAGGCTGACTACAGAGTGGAAGCGTAAGCCTTGCTATAATATAAAGATTGAAAATTATGAAAATGATTTCTTATGGAAATTTGTAAAAGTTGCCACAGTGGCAAAAACATTTCAAGTTTGTGAAATATAAGATAATAAAAATTGCTTCTCGCTTAGCATAGCTTATAGCGAGCACTCTGCTCTCAACCTAAGGCAAATGTATTCATGTGTTAGCTCCAGTGTTGCCATTTTAGCTTTTTTCAAGCTAGATTTACCTTTCTTCCGTTTAGATTGGAAACCTGCGATTCAGCTTTAAGCTTTTTCAGCTTTTTTTTTAGAAATTGTTTAGCTCTTTTTAACTTTTTCAAAATTTTAGAATAAACAGTTTTATGTAGATTCAATTTTTAGAACATTGGATGTGTAAAACACCTTCCAAAAACTTGAAAAAGAGGTTCTCAGTTAGTGTGGAATGTAGAGTTTATATCTTTAATGGATTCTCGAAAAGGAAAAGGAGGAAAAAGAAGATTTATTGAAAATAATTTTATCGGCCTTATTATTTTGAAAATAAAAAACCATTTACCTCAGACATATTACGAAAACTTATAGACTATAAAGGATTTTTATTTATCATGTGACCCTATTAAATTAAAACACAGATAGCATCTGCTAACTATTTTTTTTAAATTTTTTATGAAATTGTAGTAAAAGTTAATTAAATTTTTTTTTAGTCTGTTATGTCTTGGATGAAAACATTAATAAAACGTATAGAAAGTTGCCTTAAAGCTTTAGCTTTTTTCTTAGCCTTAATCATTTTTATTTAGCCTTTTTTCGCTTTTTATTTTTGTCAATTTAGCCTTTTTCTTAAAAAGTTCTGGCAACACTGCCTAGCCCAAATAAAAATACATAAACTTAACGAAACGTGTGCCATTTTGCTTATAGCAGTCCAACAATTTATGTGTTAGGGGAACTAAATTATTTAAGAACGTACCAAAAACTTTGTGTGTAGAGGGCCCTTCAACGAGAAAACGAGAGCAACGCAACATCAGGTATTTTGCGTTTTCCAATTCTGTCGGAATGTGTGAACAGAAAGGATGATCCTCTATGCTACGCTTATGTAAATACTCCTTAAAACCGCCGTGACAATAAGTGGGGTCTGTTTGAGGTGGTAGGTTAGCTCGCCGTGCTTCTGCTTGTATCATTGCGCTATATGCCGAACTAACGGTCCACCTTTTGTTTGTTACCTTGTGCTTGTCTTGGCAACTTCAGATGGTCGCCTGAATCAAATGTAGTAAAGATCGTCCTTTTCAGTGGACAGCGGATCAACTGGGATTTTCCAAGATAAAACAAGGATCGCGTCGTCGGACACCGTCCGAAAAGCACGGCAAGCTGCTAGTATATCTTTTTGTGGGTGCTCATTTTAGAGCCGTGTCATACTGGTACTGCATATAATATTTTCGAGCTGATTATATTGGATAAAAGCTGACGAGTAGCTTTGACTGGGTCGCCGCTGTTGAGCATTGTTCGCATTAGAGATCCACTAACTTTAGAAAATTTCTTTCCCACCACCCTGAAGTACTATTTGAAAGTTAGTTTTGAGTCAATGTTTAATCCTAAATATTTCAAGAAAGGCCTTGAATTTATATGATAATCTCCTATGGCTAGGACTAACTCATCCGCAGACCGCTCTGAGCTCATCAAAACCACTTCTGTCTTATTGCTAGCCATCTCCACACAGCTATTCCTTCATTCTTTCTACGGCCTCGTTACATAATGCTTTGAGCAGATCCAGTTGCTTGGCCACTCCAACGACGACAATATTATCGGCATAGATGACCATTTGCATGCCTCCGGGAAGATCGATTCGTAGAGCACCATCATACATCGCATTCCATAAAATTAGCCCTAGAACAGATCCCCAATTACACCGCCTGTGATGTTGTGCTTTCTTAGTCACTCATCCGTATCAAAAATGAGTACTCTGTCGCTTAAATAGCTACCAATTTTTCTGCACAGGCGTGCCGACGTCTCGTAGCGCTGTCTGCGTACAGTTCAACGTGTTAAAAGCATTTCTAATATCCAAAGTAATCAGCGCGCAAAGCTTTTTTTACTTTGACCTCCGGTTATGGTTTCACGTGCTATATTGACAACTGTTTGTATTGATTGTTTGTTTGATTTTCGAAATTCAAACTGATTATTTGACAAGCCACCTGGGCTTTACAGGATCTACTGTAGACGCTTACTAATAATACTTACGAAAAGATTTTTCCTAACAAGTCCAACATACAAAGTGGCCTGTATTTTTATCATTGCTTGGCGGCCACCTTACCTGGTTTAAGCAAGAGGACCATTTTTTTTTGCCTTTCCTTGAGCGGGTGAAGAGGCCTTCTTGTATACAGTCGTTGAAAAGATCGGTAAATACTGATGTTCCTGACCTAATCGCTGCTTTAAGGCCTATATGAGATTTCTATACCTTCGACGCCCTTGCATTGATAAATCCAGTAATCTTGTTCGGAAAAAGAATTTCGACGACTCTCCGCACATAGGCTGCCTTTATTTCTGCCCTTTAATTTTAGCCAACAACGTTATGTAAGTCAGTCCCCGAGGAAAAAATATTTTATACGCTCTTCTGTTATATCGTCGTTCCACCAATATACAGGACATGACAGCATTACACGTCATTCTTAATGACTTAGATATTTGAGGTGATATACTTTCCGCATGTGTCCTTCGTATTGGTTGTCTGGTTAACTAAGACTCGTACTGAAAAACCGGCCGATAATGTACCTTATTTTCATCCGCAGAACCGAACTAAATTTATTATCAACTTAACAATATTGTTTAATATAATCTTGGTCTGAAATAAACGTATTTATTTAAATTTTATTTAACTACCGAATTTAATATATTTAACTCTATTTAATTCCCTCTCTCTTCTCTTCCAGATACGCCAGCTTTTCAATATCCACCAGCCAGTCCATGTTGTCACTTACACAGTCCTTCCCCATATACAGGTAGTGGAGGTGGTGGTGGCGGTGGCAGTGGCGGAGGCGGCGAAGTATTCTTTCCACCTAGTCGCAGCACTCCACGTACACCACGAACCAGCGTTAGCTTTGCCGCTGGCGAAGAGACTACTTTTTTTCGTCATCACAATATAAGTGGTAGCTGTAGTAGCGCATCACATCTCCAGCCACCTCAATCGGCACCACCAATGCCGCCAAGTAGTCACGCGAGCGCACATAGTCAAACAGCACCGCAACAATATCAACAATATTCATATCCACATTACCAATATACCCCACCGCCGACACCGCTCACGGCCAACGCGAGCACCTGCACCGGTGGCAATGCTTTCGGCTCAACGGAAACGACAACGCATCACCGCACTTGTACAGCATCAACATCGACGTCGTCATCGTCGTGCGGAGCGAAGGGACATGCGCGATTGCATCGCAGTTTTTCGGATGCGCAAAAGCGGTAAGTGGATTGAGTTTTGAAAAAATTTTGAATGTAAGACATTGATTTTTACTTAATACTTACATATAAGTTATTTACTAAAACTTCAATAATTAGAAATTTGTCAACGAAAGAAAACTTTAATGAAAGTATTAGAAACTTAACGAAGTTCCTAAAACTTAACGATAATTTCTCAAATAAATATATCTAGTTGGTTGCATTTAATACAAATTAGAAATAGTTAATTGTGCTTTCTAATTTTAACGAAACACTCTGAGTAGTTAAGAACTTTTAAATTATTGTTAAACATTTTTCGTAAAACAAGCTTGAACTCATAAGTTCAGTTAATTGCTAAAATTTCGAATACAAGATAAACACACCGAGGGGTTTACAACTTATACGGGGAAGTACCTAAAGAACCTTAATTAATCTTATCGAAAACTAGTATTGTAACGAAGTTCTGCTTATTTTTCACCTTCTGCTAACGTTCGTATCGCTGAACTTTCGAATAAAATACTCCCATATTCAGTATTGCAAAACGGTCTTTATTTAGACTACTTTGGGAGTAGTACTTCACAATTACAATTATACTTCACTAATAGCGCGTTTAAATCAAAACTGGTTCCTCATTTCTCAGCTTGCGCCGCCTTTATACCCCTAATGCCTCGCTCGCACATTTCTCCCAAGGTCCCGACCTTTCACGAACTTGCCTTCTGGAACAGTTGTACTTCATACTTGGTTATTTAGCTATATGCGTGTGTATGTGTGAGTAACAACCTCCGCTCTTAGCTGATGGTAACGTGCTGTGTGATTGTTTCTCTTTCTTCTTCACTCCTATCTGCTGACTACATATGTGTACGCGAAACAATATCTCTGCTTCAAGCTGCTGGTAATGCGTATGGAATATTCTTCGTTGCCTTGTACATAAGTGTGGCTGCTTGCTTGAATGCTGTTGTGCATTTACTTAGCAGCAGCACAGTGATGCAAAGAACTGTTAATATTCGCCACAGTATACACAGGTGAAGCGTCAAAACTTTTAAATGCTAAGCTTAAGCGATGTAAGATCATGCATCAGCTTAAAGAAAGAAATCTTACTTGGACCAAAGGAATTCTCTTATAAATTAAAATTAGAAAAAGTTAATGATCGTTTTTTGTCTGAAATTTTTCAAAAATGTATATAGCCGAAGAGCATTCAATTTCATGTCTCTTATATGGGGTCTATCTCAATATTATTATAGTTATTTTCCATTTTCTAAAAATTCTAAAATAGAGCGTTTTTTAACCAAATTCTGAGACAAAGCGTTACTAAAACAGCAGCGGACACAGGGTGATTCCCCACTCAGCTACCGATATATTGAGTACGTCGATTAACTGTATAAATTATGATTTTACGAAAAGAGACAGTTCGGTGGAATAACCTAAAAAGTAAAATTGTAATTTCAAATTATTTTTCAGATTATTCTCAAGATGCTAGTTCGGACTTATATACGGCATATGATTATCAACATCGATAAAGCTTCTGAAACCTTTGGACAGTATTTTTGTCGCTACTACGATTTCTCGAATTTGTTCGAAAAGAAGGTTCCCACAGTTATCGGCTTCTCGCGAGAGTACCGAATCTCGAAATACACGCAAAGCTCGCGATCTTCTGGTTATTCAGTTTAATCACTCTCCATTTTATTCGAGAAGAAATCGTAAGCAATATATAATACTGCAGCGACTAAATTGAATGGATGGAAATCTCTAGGGAATACGAATAGTTTCCAGCATTTACACCTCAGCCAATTTTGAAGCCACCGGCCGTGCCTCTCTTCCAAATAGATAATAATCCATTACGGCATTAAATGTTCCCGGCGAAAGTTAATTAAGTATGCTACTGTGCCCTTTCTGGGTATCCCTCCAGCACCCAAATACATTTACTCTCAATGTGGTTTGTGCCGACGTGCATAATATGTGCATGTCTATCGGAAGCAAGTTTGGGTTGGCATCTAAGGCCACTGTTTGGTAGACTGAACTTTTTTTCGGCTGTTGAGACTGTAGTTCTTACTAAGAGCTTCCCACCACTGCCTCATACAACCATAGCACCATCTTTGCACTGAGACCTTAATTCTTACCGAACCTCACCTTTCAGGCATAGTGTATGAGTTTAAAAACGATTATTAGTCCCAGATACTAAGTACTTCTTAATAGGGTTAACTGTTGACCATTTAGCATTGATAATTCAAAGGAGGATGGTTTGTACTTCCTGTGAAGAGTAGTAGATCCGTCTTCTCCTGATTAAGCCTAAGGTCACATCCTTGTGTTTACCTACTTTGTTTTTTCAACGTTCTTATTAATGATTTCACTCATTACTGAAGGGAATGAACCCGAAATTAGTATCCCACAGAGTACGCCACAATCTTTACACCATTTGTGTTGAAATTTGCTAAATATCGTTTATAGTAATGAGTCATAGGTGAGAGCATCCCACCTTGTAGTGTTCCCTTAAATATGTATATATCTGCTTACTAACTCTCGCTACATCCAGTTGATATATCGCAGTTAAAAAGGAAAAGCGAGATCCAAATCCCTACTGGATCCTCCACCTCTGTTCTCCAGAGCGCTTATTTTATCGCGTCATCTTTTACATTGTTCAAAGCAACTTCCACATCAGCAAACGCGATGAGATTAAATTGTTTATACATAGTACCACTCCTACCACGAGCACCACTCCTACACTTTAAGAACTAAATTTCAAGAAAGTGTTTCTAGCCCATATAGCTCATATCGCGGGTATTGAAATTTAATTACAAGGAAAGTTCGGTGGTTATAGTACTTGAATTCCTAGCAGTAGTAAAAATAATAATTTTTAAATAATAAATAAAACTATTAAGTTCAACATCTTAACCTAAATTAGAGTTTTGCAATCCTCCAGATAGCTTCATTTGACGTTTTCATTTCCACCAACGCAGGGTAACCCAACTGAGAGTCGAAGTCTCAGTAAGCATAGAGAAAACGAGAATTTCGACGACTTATAGATTAAGTGTCTAACTGAAGATGTTGGGAACGGCCTTAAATCAAATATCTTCAATTTAATATATTCAAAACAGAAAGACATACATCTGTTGTATGCCCACTGCTCATTATCGCCTTCATAATTCATTATATTTCATACCAATAAATAACTAATTATATACAACAATTTATCGCCTGAGAACGCCTACTTTGCGCATAAACGTTGCAATAACAACAAAATGAGATATACATATAAACAAACTGAAAAAAAAATCGAAAGCTCCTATTATACTATAGTGTTTATGATAATGAAATGTGAATGAACGGAAGTCTAGGGAGGCAGGCAGCATAACCATATGCCATACGATCAACGCTAGCGATCAACGACCGGCCAGTTGTGCGACAACAGCTCCCGCAACGCATTAACGCGCCATTTAGATTGTGAAATCTCATTTTGCCTCTGTTATATGCTAAAAATATCAATTCCCATGACATCTTTTCACGCACCAAGTGTATTATTATATGTGATATTTTCAGTGCTGTGAGCTATCGGTCAGTTGGCAACTGCAACGACTACCGCAACGATACGCAACTGTACAAGCTCCCCCAGCTTCCAATTATGAATACACATATCAGTTTCTCAAGTATTGACCGACTGACTTTGGTGACAAGCAGTTAATTGCAACACAACTAAATATCGACAAGACCAATGATGCTGAATGCTACAGTTGGCTGTCAAGATAATCCCTTCGTTTTAAGAAAACCGTACCAGTGCAATATCCCACAAATGCACGTCTCACATCTAGTGAAATGTCATGCGTTACATCGATCGTCGTCACTTTATCGCCACATAAATATTTCGCCATGAGAATGAGCACAATAATCAAAAGCAAGTCACTTGCCTTATACCACCCCTTTAACAATGCCAAACACATATCAGCTTCTAGAATTTATTGTACACTAATTACAGTTTGTATTGTGATAATATTAAAAATATTATTACGATCGCTAATAGTAATTCATATTTAATCAGCAGGGACCTTCGTTTCGCTACAATTAAATTTCTTTATAGATTCTTTACGTTGAAGCTCTATTGATTTTGTTGTTTCAATGTATCTTTGTTCCTTTTTTAGTGTTTTAAAATATGTTTTATCATTGCTATATTTTTACGTTAAAACTTTGATTGTCTCAGTATTTTTATTATTTTCTCATACCATCTATTTATATGCATTTCCTTTGTTTGTTTAGCTCGCGTCGCACATCAACCGCACAGGATGATGAACGTGAATGTCATAGTGAACATGAGACCAGCTGGGATGAGTTCGATGATCGTTATGATAATTTTACAGCAGGCCGTGAACGTTTACAGGAATTTAATGGACGAATACCGCCGCGTAAGAAGAAAAAGGATGTGCCAAAATCGAAATCAGAGAAAAAGGTGAGTGTGTAAACTGAAGAGAGAGAGAGAGAAAGAGATGGTACCAATACGCCTAAGAAACTGTAGATCTATTTAAATAGGGATTCAAGTGGTTGAAAGGCGCGATTCACAGCTTCCGTAACCAAATTGTAAACCTCACCTACGCGAGGGAAGTCTTGATATTTGCAGCCAAGGCATTACTCATGGAACTAGGGGTTAGGTGATTTTCGGGCTTGTACCTTGTTGGTGCTTGTTACCGGAACGTAACGGATTTATTTCCGGCAAAGAAACATCAACATCAATAACACTCCCCAAAACAACAACAACAGCATATGTTTAAATGAAATTAACTTAAATTTTGTCACTGTTTTTATGCATATGAGTCATGGTGTTCTATAGTGGTCTAAATCCTGAATTATTACTTACTTTTTTACTTATTTGGAGCTCAATTACTTAAACGATATTGGGCACTTCTAGTATTGGCCACCATATGCCTCTTAACGGAGTGGAGGCCTCCTTTTTCTCTGTTTTCAACGAAGTGGAGGTATCCTTCCTTCTCTTCTGGATTTCGATAAGAAAATCATTTAGGCAGAACCATCTTCATTAGTTCGCTGAAAATGGCAGAGACAACGCAGCCTTTGGGTAATTGATTTGTCTGGGTAAAGCTAATCGTTAAATCTCCTTTGATGGAAGTCATGCCAATAAGTGGAGGTCCATAGATCTTTCCAAGAATTTTTATTTCCGTAAACCAATTAGGTACTCATAAGAACCAGCTTCCAACTAATGAATCAAGGAGCCAAGTGCGATTTAAGATACTTTAAACAAGTACATTTCTGAAATATAATATATCGCTCTCTATGCAGTATTTTTATAAATAAACAAATTTTGATCATATATATCTCGAGATACTCCAAAAACTCGCAGGGGTCTCCGGATCATAACATTTTTAGTATCAAAATCTCAAAGTTGTATAAAAAGGGCGTCATTACCAAACACTCGTGGAGTTCGACGTGTACGTATAGAAAACTGCTAGATTTCACTAGGTAGCGTGCTCCGCCTACCACACCAAAGATCCTGGGTTCAAGTTCTGGACAAACTCCCCAAAGAAAATTTCAAGAAAAGTTTTTCAATTAGAAAAAAGTTTTTCTAAGCAGTATCGCCCCCCAGCAGTGATTTGCCAAAAACTGCGAGTGTATTTTAGTATGCAAATCTTCTCCTTGCTTTGCAGCTGCCGTTCGGAGTTGGCCCCATTCAGCCAATCTGTAGGGAACATTAAAATGGAGCACGGCGCATACTGTAATAGAAGCTCAGCCAAAATCTCTTCGGATGTAAATCACGCCAAGTACTTATTATTTATTTATAGCACTCTGCTAAATTTATAACTTTTTGATAACAGATCCCTAATTTTTCTTATCAAACCACTTGATGAAGCTTCCATAATTTTTTTATAACACACCGGGAAGTCTTCGACTAACTATTCGATAAATAAACTATAACTTTTTGAAAACAAATCAATAAATTTCGATAGCATGGCGATAATAAATTGTTAACACTCCAATCACAAAACAATAACTTTTCGATAACAAATCTATAGCTTTTTCATAAAAAAAATGGTAACTCTCGATAAATAATCGTAAACTTTTTGATAGTTAATAGTAATCTTTTCGATTAATAAAAAATATATTTTCGGGAACAAATAGACAACATTTAAATAAAACAAGTAAAGGTGTCTAAGTTCGGGTGTAACCGAACATTATATACTCAGCGTGGGCTTCAATTGAACATTTCATTTCAGATAAATTACTTTTCAACATAACACGTGGCACCGCCCGTTTAAAAAAAATGTCTCCCCATTTCCTCTTACAATAAAACTTGTTTATTGAAATACCATTAATTCAAAACTATTTTTTGCTAAGTTATAGCTTATTATTCCAGTCTACGACCCTTTTGAAATTGTTTTATATCTAAGTTGCCGTGGTCTTTAACCGATCCCGTCCATTTTTACTAGAAATATTTTCTGCTATAGGCAAAATATGTGTACACAATTTCATTACGATATGTTAATTTTTCTTCGAGTTATGGCTCCCGAAACATAGAAAATTGCTTAGTCAAAAAAAGGGGCGGTGCCACACCCATTTTCAAAATGTTTAGTGTATTCCAATTTAATGTTAGAATTCAATTTAGAAAGTAAAACTCTACTGACACAAAGCTCTTTTTCGCTAAGATATAGCTTATTATTTTCGTCTCCGACCCTTTAAAAAATCTTTTATATAAAAGTGGGCGTGGTCTTTAACCGATCTCGTTAATTCTATCTAGAAATAGTTCCTGCTATAGAGAAAATCTGTGTTCCCAATTTTATTACGATCCGTTAATTTTTCTTCGAGTTATGGCTCCCGAAACATAGAAAATTTCTTAGTTATAAAAGGGGCGGTGCCACGCCCATTTTTTTAAATTTGAAGTTTTTCCTATTTATTGTTATAAATCCACTTGGGAAATGAAATACCATTGACCACGACCTTTTTAAAAATCTTTTATATAAAAGTGGGCGTGGTGCTTAACCGATTTCGTTAATTTTTCTTCAAAGCATTCCTTATAGTAAAGGCAACCTCTCTGCCGAATTTTGTTACGATAGGTTTAACGATGTTTGATTTATGATTAATAATATTTGTAAAATTGATTTTATCACAAGTGGGCGGTGCCACGCCCATTTAAAAAAATTTTTTTTAAATTTTTATCAAGAGTCTCAAGTCCACATGTCAAATTTCAACATTTAAGTGTATTATTTACTAAATTATCAGGTTTTTCGTGTTTTACAAAATTTTGTATATACAAAAGTGGGCGTGGTTACCATCCGATTTCGCTCATTTTCAATACCAACCTATTATGGGTCCAGTGTACTAAATTTGCTGAAGATATCTCAATCTTTACTCAAGTTATCGTGTTAACGGACGGACGGACGGACGGACATGGCTCAATCAAATTTTTTTTCTATACTGATGATTTTGATATATGGAAGTCTATATCTATCTCGATTCCTTTATACCTCTACAACCAACCGTTATCCAATCAAAGTTAATATACTCTGTGTGCAAAGCACGCTGAGTATAAAAAAGATATCTCGTTAATAACAAAATTGACAACTCATTGATAACCCTTGTTATCCCAAGTAAGATTATAACACCTCAATAACTCTCCTATACCTCGTCGAAAGCACATCGATAAAAAAACTAATAACTGGACTAGAAGATAGATTCTGTACCTTCTTACGTCTGAGTTATATGAATTTTATTATTTATTCAGAGACAGCGCCGATTTCAGAATCACCTACGAATGAATCAGTTAAGAACATGTTCAAAAGACTGAGAAGGTGACAGTTGGCACTACGTAGAACAGAACAATGTTAAAATGAGATAGTTCTGCACTAGTACGGAACTAGTTCGAAACTAGTTCAATTGGAGGCAAAAGATTTATATAGATGTTTATCCAGACGTAAACTATAAATAAATCCTCCACATTTATATTTCACCTACGGGTCTCCTTTCAGGGACTTCTTACAACTTTTTTCTGGAAGATGTCCTCTTGAGACAGAACATGCTTTGAGAAAAGAGATATAGTACTTTATTTACCCAAGATAGAAGCTCGAAGAAGGAATACAAACTAAGGTTTTTCCAGCATTTGGCGCTAGGTTTACCCAAATACTTTCATGTATCGAAGCGAAAACATTTAATAATTCCTTGTCAAAGTAGGTAAATAATGAGTGAATACTAAACAAGGAATGCTAGCATTAAAAAAAAGAAGATATTGAACACATCTTTGTACAGGCTGGCATTAGCCTATGGATACAGGTGTTCTACATTGTTCCACTCATAAATTAATCATTGTAAAAGCCTCAAGAAAAAAATGATAACACATTTGTAGTAAAATACTAAAAAAACTATGACATGACACACTTCATTCATTTATAGATACAAATAAAGGAAACTTTCCAAAGTCTTTGTCTTCAAAACACTTGTGGTGGGCATATGTGAAACGAAAAAAAAAACCAAAGTGTGGAAGCAAGACCTGCAGGCAAATAGAAGTCATTAAACAATGAAACGCAAATTAAAAACTAACACAACTGTGCTGAAAAAAATAAGAATTTTATTACGCTGCAGAAACTAAATAAATGCAAAATTGCATTTTAAATCCCAGGCGGGCTTGTGCACCATGCGGGCCAATGGACATAAGCTTACTGGCAACTAACGTTTCACTGCGCTAACACTCGTCTCCTTTGCTTGGCTAGCTAGACTAGCATGTCAATGAGCAAGCGCGTCAGCCACGAGCTGGCTCCTTACAGCCCTCCCGCTTGTCGTGTGTGCAAGCTAGAAGGGGTTTCATGGCGTTGGCACGTAGCGGGAACACACGTGGTATTATTTTTAAATTTTTTTGCTTCTGGTTTTTTTTTTTCTTTTTTTTTGCTTTTTTTTTGATAGTTGAGTTCACTTATTTTATTGACGCCGCCAAGCTGCGCAATTAAATTTTATCGCAAAAAATAACGAATTTTATTGTCACTTGAATCCGCAACACCGGCTGGCTGATTGGGTCTGGCAGTCGCCTTGCTGGCTGCTTGCTTTACTTTTGTCCGATTTTTTATGAGGGTTTCTGCAACAGAAATTTGCAAATCTATGCAATTTTTACGAGCGCTGAGTATTTTGTAAGTTTATTTTCGTTTTAATTTTAATTTATTTATTATACATTTTTTTTTTTTTAAGTTTTGTTTTGCATTTGGTTTAGTATCTATAAGTAATTTTCTTAAAATCACAATCGAAAGCGTATTTATATGTACATACATACTACGCTTGGTTGAACTAGCCGGTCAATAAATATCTCACATAGACTGAATTTATTTGACGACTAAACGGAAATCATCAATTAGGCGTCAGGATTTTTACTATAGGATAATTCCGTCCTCTTGGCAAATACTGAAAGTTTTCTTGGATTCGGCTTAATTTCTGCCTCGAGATCTGGCAGCTCTGCCGCCCCTTGTAGCTAATATGAGCAACATAGTGATTTCCACATCATTTTAGAAATTTTTCAGTCCCTCGCTTCTGTCCCCGCCTTTTCTGCTCGATGAATCGTATGCAGCTCCTGTTTTTTTTTTTTTTAATTTCTTCCAACCGCATTGGGCAGTCTAACGTTGATACATATAGTTCTGCACCCTCCTTTTCTAACTCATGGGCCTGTTTGTTACCTTCTATCCCTTTATAACCGTAATTCTCTTCAATGCTTCTTTGCATTCCAGGACACTTTTTGATGGAGTATGGTTTTAGATGATTGCCTTGATCGCCGCCTGACTATTAAGTAATATATAAATTACCGCGATTGTAGCTTAGCTCAATCAACTATTTGGCTTATTTTCATGTATTTACAATCGATTTTTGCGACTTGTTCTAAAAAATAATCACAATTGCCTATTTAACCGTGGGTTGGCCACCCTGTGTTGGTGAAAACAAAAATATCCAATGAAGCTATCGAATAGATTGCTATCCTCCAGGTAAAATCTAACTTAACTGGATATGGTGAAAACCACGCTTAATCTATAAGTAATATAAATGCATCGACTGTTATTTAAGTACAAGGAAAAAGAGTAAATAAAAATCAGCTGTTTTGTTGGTTTTTGTGTATTCACAATAGATTTTTTCAATTAGTTCTACAAACTATTCATAATTATCTATTTAACTGGAAGTTGGTCACCCTGTGCTGCTAAAAAATTAAAATTTTTAATTACGCTGCCTTTATGGCCGTTTTTGTCATCACGGTTTAAGTTTGATATTATATACCCACCATATAATATCAATCCCTTAAAATAGCTTCATTTGACATTCTCGTTTATACCAACATAGGATGTCAAGCCCCCAGTTATCGACAATTGTAGAATAAAAGGCAAACATATATTGTGAATACACAAAAAACAGCTGACTTTTATTTACAGTTTTATATTGCACGTAACTGACGGTCGATGTTTCAGTTAGCATAGAGAAAAAAAATTTCGAGAACTTATAGCTAAATAGCTACTGAACTGAAAAGAGTACGAACAGCCCTTAACGGAGCAGATGTAATAAATAGAACCCTGGAGAGATGTTCTACGGTAAAATCGCAACAACTGTGGCTCTGTTTCAAATATTGGTTAACAAGCCCAAAAAAATGGATTAGTATTGGTTATATAGGGACCTATAGGAGAGTCTAACCTAATGTGAGTGAGAACACCTGCAGTGGAGATAAACTTAGTAAAACTCTTCCTTTAAAGAAAAAGGGCTCTTCAAATATAATAAAATATATTGCAATTTTTGCATCTTCAAACTCTTTCAGCCCCCCTCAAGGGCTGACTCATTATAAATCCTACGGCTGTCAGTGTAATTTGATAATTGGCGCAAAAGTACTACACGTCGTTTTTTATTGTTAATATTATTATATTTTTTTTTAACTAACAAGCTCTGTTTTCAATTTATATGTCATCAAATTTGCTTTTTTATTTGCTTTTAAATTTTTTTTTGCTATTGAACTGATAACAATATTTTGCAAAATCTTTCAAGGCTAATGACCTTTTCTAGTTGTTTATTGAAGCGCGTAATTACAGTTTCAAATTACAGTTTGTTTTTCTTATGAAGGAATTTTTTTTACAAACAAATAAAGATTTATTTATACGCTTGTGGAAGTGTTTTTTGTATTTGTTTTTATTAATAGATGATAGCAGTTCGGTACGAGGAGTGAAGAATGTCAGATTGGATTTAAATAAAGGTATATGGGAGCATGATGTATGTAAACTGATTAAAATTGGAAAAGGGTATATGTAGCTTTTTAAAATATCCAGTTTCTTTTCCAAAATAAAATAACAAAGTTTTCTGTTTTGATGGCATACTTTGAAACCCTTATCTGTGTTGAGCAAAAGAAATCATACTTTTGTTTTATTATAGAGTTTAGAATGCGTCTGATTCGCGAGTCACCTGTGTACGAGTTGACTCTACTCGCCGTCAGAATCAAACTCAATTTGATATTCATAAGACAACCAAAGTCATGTAAGTGTGACTCATACTGAAATATTTTGACAAGTGCATCAAAACTTAATCTTGACTCAGACTCGTCGTGTGTAGACCCTGAACTGAAACTAAACTCGAATTAGTGGAAAAAAATTCCGTCAAGTACTGTTTTCAAGAAAATGTGATAAATGGATTAATAGTCTTAAGAACTGCAGGTTCTTTTATAAAAAGTATTTTGCTGTTCCTAGCACTTTCCTCCTTCCTTAAAACAAGTCCGACCCAAAATTTAAGTTAACATCACCAACTCATTAGTGAACAGCGTCAAAGATTCGCTCAAATCACTGAGTTAGCACCGGCCTTGACGTAAGTGTCATGATGTCGACAACAAAAATAATGCGCCAATATCCAATGGCACTGAGACGAGCTATTGAAGAAAAATTAGGAGCCCCTTACCGAGCCTAAAATACTAATTCTCGTAGAATTTGCTTTTGTTTTATTTTTCTAGAATACCTTTGTAAAAACAAGTTTAAATATTGTATTAGAATTAAAAAAATAAATTACCCACCCCGTACCACTACAATAAGGACACAACCAACGGTAACCATAGGCGAAGAAAGGTGATCTGTGCGACAGTTCCCGTAGGTGTACGTAGGGAAAGTGTTCGACAGTCCCTTAAGAGATACAAAAAGGACCTGCCGAATAATGCCCGTAAGTACATGAAGCAGATGAGAAAAAGATCTTGTCCGATAGTACCCGTAGGGATATACAGAGGACCAGTCCGATACTAACCGTTCAGGCTTATTCAGGTACACTTGGTTTCTCCATCATATATGCTCAAACAAAAACGACCACTCCAACCCATATAAAGAGATCAGAACTGGCTATAAACGCATATTACTTTATGACTCATTCCGGACTCATCCTAGGCATCACTTATTGGAAAAGATCAAAATATAACTCTTAAAAGTTGATTTTTATTATAGTAATCGAAAATAATAGTTAAAAGTTGAATTCAATTATGAAAGTAAGAAATAAAAGCTAAAATTTTGCTTTTTTACAAAATCGAAAAATAGTAGAAACCTACCACTTGACTTTTATTGTAATAATCAAAAATAGTTGTTAAAGTTTGATTTTTTTTATTATAAGCCAAAAATAATTTATAAAAATCAAAAATAAAAGCTAACATTTGATGTATTTAAAATTCAAGAACAAAAGTCAGAACTGATCTTTTGGTATTTGGTTTTCGTATTTTAGGTTCGTGCTAATCTTGTTTTCCCGGCCATATCGGGTTTGTTTTTCTTATCATTTTGTGGTAATTTCGAAATTATTTCAGAATCATTTCGGAACTTTTACGGGTTCACTTTAGAATTTGTTCTGGATAATAGAATGTTTTAAGTACCGAAATTAATCGAATATGAGATTAATTTCGGTGCTATTTCAGACTTATTTCGGGACTATTTCCTGATCACTTATTGCCTGTTCCAGGATTGACTCAGAGCTATTTCTGGATAATTTTGGGATCACTTCAACACAGTTTCGGGATTATATTCGGGCCTATCTCGGGTTATTGTAGGTCGTTTAGGGATTGTTTTTAGGATCATTTTGCCGCTATTAAGGACTGTCGGTGGTTCTATTCGGATCTATTTCAATATTATTGGCACGTGATTTAAATAACGATGAAAGAGATCAGTGGCGCATATTCACTATTTATTAACTTTCTACTAAACTCTGACGATTTGAAGTCGTAGGTGCAGAGTCATAGTCAAAATAAAATAGTTTTTAAATTTATATGCTTGTCAAATGGTTTTTTTTTTTTTTTTTTTTGTTATGAACATTTTCACTTCCAAATTTTCCTGTACGACTAAACAATTAAAGAAGATACAAAACCAAAATTGTAACAAGTGTTCTAAATGTATTACATTCACAAGCAATTAAACTACGAATAACGCAAATTACAAAAATTTGTATAGCAAAAAAAAGTGTGTAAAAAGCATTTAATTTGCATAAGAACAAAATGAGCTACATGAAACCACCACCCTAACAGTTCCTCAATACAAATGAAGGGAAGTACAACAACCAAAAAAAAATATTATGAAACCCAATAAATATACTAAACTAACTGACCGCAATTGTAATGAAATATTTATTCATTTGTTTATATGTCCACTTCGCTTACTCTACTAAACTTCCAACTACAATGACCAATAATAATCGGAGGGGTCACAAAAGAATTGATATCAATTTTCGGCACATTTTTATTATAATTATAAGCGCATTTGTTATATTTACCAAATGGCAATGCAAAAGTAACATAAAAAATTATTTATTTGATAACTGCAATCGACATTTAGTAAGTATCTACTTGTGAAGAGATACTGCAATACTTAGTTGCTTAAGCAAAAGCATTAGCAGTGAAATTCTGCACGTGTGAAGTGGTCTTTAGGGAGGATTTTATATGCCACCGATGTGCATTAAGCAGCACATTTGACCCCAAAACAAAAAGTTACAGTACATAAATATAAAGGGGATGGGATGTTTGTAACCGCAAGACCCTTCCAGGTGTCGATACACAGACAAATAGAGGGTTGATGTTAGTTTTTGTTGTTATTTATGTGAGTTAGCGGAAAAATGTAACAATGATATATTTAATGGACTATTAAATGTTATTGATATTATAATTCTTTATCATTTTTGATTTACTTACTTGCAATGTAAGAAAATGAGCAATATCGTGCTGTTAGAAATTTGGATTATCTCGTATCCAGTAATGTATTTGAAAAATATGTGATGTGCAATAAATAGATATTATAAGTATTTATACTTTTCGCTTTTCGATGTGTGGAAAGAAAATGCTACCAATATAATGCGCGTTTTTAAGATTTCATTTGGATATCTTTGTAACAAAAAGGAAAGTAATTTCAATGATCATATCTAACAATTATGTCTAAAAACGGCGACAAACTAGCTCCATAAGTTACTACTCAATATGTTTTTCCTTCCCTCTTCCACCCCATATCAGCAAGCGCCCTGAAGCGAAAATCTGTAGTTCGAAAGTGGTACGCCCCTGGTGCATGCAGTACCACTAAAAGTTCGCTCTCTATCTCATTTACATGCTTTCAACTGGTGCTGTACCAAGCGGCGAAATTGTAACCGTTGCATTACTATTCTATAATTCCGAACCAGTGTCAATATCTATAGTTAAAAAAAAACCTCCGAAGAGATCTAAGGCCGAGCTTCTCTTCCAACTTGCGTCGTGCTCCTCTTGATTTTTCCTAAAAATTGGCCGGACGGGACCTACATGTTTTATGCCGACTCCGAACAGCATCTGCAAGGCAGATGAGTTTTCACTGAGAGCTTTTCATGGCAGAAATACACCCGGAGCGCTTGCCAAACACTGCCGAGGGGCGACCCCGTTTAGAAAAATTTTCTTCTAATTTAAAAACCTTATTTCTAAAATTTTGATGTTGCTTTGCCCGGGGTGCGAACCCAGGGCGTACGGTGTGGTAGGCGGAGCACGCTACCATCACACCACGGTCGCCACCAGTATCTATAGTTATGATTATTATTTTTTGTTGATTTTTTTGGGTTATATCCGAGCCGGACCGAAATTCCGCATACATACTGCTTCTAGTACGATTTTATATCATTATAAGATAGCGGGAAAGTTTTTAAGATGTAGGGGCAAGAGGCATACTCATAGTCGAAACTTGTTTATTAAACAATGTTTAAGCTATTAGAAGGATTCTTTTTTTGTATACTAACTATTTTTCTAATTACATGTTAAATATTGGTAGATTTTTAAACTAGTGAAAATCTACACTCAATAGAACAAGTACTTATTTGGTATTTTAGGACTAGTTCTGAACCAGAAATTTTGATCACTAACTGCTGACTTCCATTCAGGGTGAATGAGAATGCACAGACAAATTGCAAGTCATCACTTGCGTGCATTTCATTCGCGTGACAGTTGCCAACAAATTCCCTAATATTGCACAGTCCCGCCACTTTGGATCAGTAGGTGAACTCGGATGCCTACTAATTTTGGTGTTTCGGGAGATTGGGCGTTAACGAACCTAGTTCCTAGCTCCTCTTTATGCCAGACACAGGAGGCCAAACCACCATATAAATATATACACCACCTAAACGTCAGCTGCGACTCGCCGGACATCGACCAACCGGTTCTTTATCTACGACTCGCCGGGTATTGATTCCGCCAACCACCATTTGCTTGGGAATCGAGCCACCGATTCATCGTCGCCGCCATCAGCCGCCTGAATTACCATCGTGCCCCCTCTACTGATCGATAAGACAGTCGTTCGCTGCAAACCCCGTCCCCGTCAACCGATACACCGTTCACCGAAACCCTATCACAGTTTACCGGCTGTACCAGCAAACGTAAGGTTACCGTCAACCGACTAACCGCTCACCCGTTCCACCACCTGTCCACCGGACGCTGTTCTTCGGTCAAACGCCTGTCACCCCTTCCATTAATCAGCAGTTTGTAACGTTCCCCTTCAATATTACAATAAGATATAATTCTCTTATCATTTCAAATATTTATCTCCGCGTTTCAATTAACACTAATCCAGATCTCGATAAAAAAAAGCATGGAAATGCAACAAATATGTGATTCATATGGATCAATTTGTTGTTGCACTTGCATTTTCATTTTGTTTTTCGGACTCTGAACCACTGTCCATGGGAACATAGGGTATTTCTTTTTGGTGCCAGATTTAGGCAGCCGTTCCCGTTTTGTTATCCAACAGCTGGGACGTCCAAAGCGGTATATTATATATCTCACCTCACTGTTATTGTGCAAAATGACAAGTAAAATTCACTCTACAGAATGATGTTCCCAGTCAATCATGATAATATTATCCGAACTCGTTCAGTATTCTTAATGTCTTCATATTTGACCTTCAATTTGTTTAATAATAAATTCTTTCTAAGAAATTTAAATTACATCGCAATATTTGTAACGTTTTTAAATATATTTAAAATATTTGTTCTTTTTATTTTCTTTTATTTGTTTTAGCAATTCAAAACATATATCTGGCCCACTGTCGTCACAGTGATCATTGTAGCAATGGGCTGTGGTTTCCTTGTATCGCGATGAGTGCACCAGATGTGAAGCGCAAGCAGCAATAGTAACGACAGCAATACTTACAGTAAAACAAAAGCAGCAGAAAAGCAATGCATACAAAAAGAGTTATTTACACTGAAAAAATATAAAAAAAAAGACAAAAACAAAAATATGCGAAATAAAGAAAATAAAAATACAAAAAAGTATAAGACGGTTACTGAATCGCACCGAAGTTTCCAAAGCAATAAACTAGCTTGAAATTATACGAAAGTCAAGAAATTGCAAGAAATGGTATGGCATGTGGAACATAAAATAACAAAAATGGAGCGCATAAAATGAGGCGATCTGTACGCTGCGCAAATATAGAGTGAGAGGTACTGAGCAGAGATATCGAGCGAATAGCGGAATTATTAAATCAAAAAGCTCTGGTTTGTATGGCGGTGAGAGAGCATCAAAAGCTTGCTTACAGTGGAAGTGGAATGCATTTGGAACATATTTTATGCAAAAGTTGGAAAGTTCAAAACAAAAATACAATAACGAATTTCAGCATCGAAGCTTTTCTTGAAACAAAAACAAAAAACGGAACAAACAAACGAATTCAAAGTCAAAACGAAACAGAAGTGAAACCGGGAAAAAATAAATTTTTTATAGTAAAATAAGCAATTGATATTTTTGTAAAATGTTAGAGGTTGAAAAATATTCTAACTACAGATATGTATTTGTAAAATCTAAGCGTGGAAATAATGCAAAAAAAAGCAAATAATACTATTTTGGCATATATTTATACTGCCACAAGTTAAAAGCAAACTGCGGGCTTAAAATTAAATATTTTTCTACACTGAAGTTATCTCTTTAAAAAATTTTTGTTTATGGTAAACAAATAAGACTGGTCAAAAATAAAAAGACAGCATTTTCTACTAAAAACAAAAAAATAAATGATTAGACAAGATATGCAAAAAATAAAAGTACTAATATGAATTGAAAATTTATTTAAAATCTAGCAAAAAAACAAAAAACAAACAATAGAGGACACAATTATACCGACTTCTGAGAGGAATATCACCGTATCACGGCTCCCTATCTTAGAATTTGGTTGATGAACGCCCTAACTGAGAATGGTTTTCATAAACCCCAAACTTAATGTCAAAATTAATTGAGTTTGAGCTCAAACAGGGCGTTTTTGAAACAAAATCTGAAATAGTGCGCCATACAAACGTTTTGTAAGAAAGGGCGTTTACGAAACGGCAGCCGAGATAGGGAGATATACCACTCAGCAGACGTAAAACTGTAACAGAGAAACTAGATATGCTAAAATAAAAAAAAAAAAGATTTTAATCTGCATTTATAAAATATATAAAAAACATTGAGGTGCTATTTAATTAAAGCCAAGAATTGGTGTTGATTAGTTTTGGAAAATTTTTAATAGTATTTCTTTTAAAAAGCACAAAATATTATTTGTTATAAATTTTTCGTGTACCCTAATTTTTCAGGGTCAACATTTTATTGCGCCACATTTTTGATACAAAGTTTACAATGTTGTAAGATATATTTGAAATAAATAAAATGAAATTAATTAAAAAACAAAATTAAAGTTGAAGAAAAAAATAAGTTACATCTAAGCAGAACACAAACAAATTTTCTAAATTGGGGATTAATAACAAGCACACAACTGCTCCTAATGAAAAATGTTTGCTAAAAATTTGTTCCACACCGTTTGTGTATAAGTAGCAGTTCTTTAAGTTCAACTTGACACACAACTGCCATAAGTCCATAGTCACACGTAGCAGTATTTTTCATCAAATAAACTAAACAGTTAAACAAAAGCAAAGTATTTAATAAAAGCCAAGAGTTGGTGTTGAATAGTTTTGGAAAATTTTTAAAGCATTTATTCGAAAAGACGAAAAATTTCGTAAAATATTTTTGATAAATTTTTCGTAGACCTAAAGTTATAAGGGTCAATATTGTATTACGCCACATTTTTGATATAAAATTTACAATATTGTAGAAGAAAAGTTAAAGTTAAAGATCAGCAACAAATTTTCAATGAGCGGATTAATAACAAGCCCACAACTGTTACTAATGAGAAAATGTTTTCTCAAAGTTAGTTCCATACCGCTTGTGTGCGAGTAGCAGCTATCTAAGTTAAATTTGGCACTCAATTGTTATAAGTCCGTAGTCACACATACTATTATTTATCAGCAAATATACAAAACAGTTAAACAAAAATTAAAGCTGGGTTTTTGGCACAAAAAAGAATTTACTTCTAAATTTAACTAAAAAAAATTTAAATATATAATTAATTAAAGGAAAAAAAGAAAATAGTTTCAAACGTGTAAAAAATGCCATTATTTTGCATTGCACTAAGCCAGTTGTCACAAAGAATATACATTTCACTCACTCTCAAAGCCACTGTAAACCACTCTAAGGCCGTTTTTACTATCTTTAGCAAAACTAGTTTTCAGCTAGGCTAACAATCTTTCCACCAACACAGGGTGACCAACCTCCAGTTAAATTATAATTGGAAATATTTTTCAGAACAAATCGCAAAAGCTATATTGTGAACTAACGAAAACTAGGCAAACAGCTGACTTCTGTTTACACTTTTCCATTGCAATTAACTAAAATGCGTAGATTCAGCTAGCGTGGCGAAAACGAAAACTTCGATATATTAGAGACTAAATTAATATGGTAAAAACGGCCCTAAAAGCGAAAAAAGAAATATAGTATTCATTGAAAATTTATATTATAAAAGATATATTGTTATCGCGTTAAATGTTGTAACAGTTGAAAGTAAATGGGAAGGTGCTAAAGCTTAAACTAAAATACTTATTAAAATCAGTAAAAAAAAATAATTATAAAACAAACAAACTAAAAAAAAAACAACTTGCGGATAATAAAAATGTATAATAAAAAATATATATAAAGAGATTTGTGAAAGGTTAAAAAAGAAGCATGTTATAATACAAACATTATACAATAATATATAATAACTTGAAAACGTTGCTTGAAACGTAAGAGTAACAAAAAAATACAAATTCAAAGTCTTCGCTGTAATTTAAATTACAAAAACACATTTTATTGCAATAAGTAAAAGATTGAAAAATTAAAAAATGTGTTTAAAAATTTACATTAAAAAATGCTTTAAAATATTTAGCAAATATGTATAGTCAATTTTTTACACGGTTATATAATTGTGCATACGGATTGACTGTAATCTGAGTTTAGTTAATAATTTGAAAAATATTTTTGTGATTTCTTTTTAGTTTATAAATTTTTTTTTAGAAATATAATATAATATAAATAAAGTATATTGGGAAAGTTATGACTTTTTTGTTTCAAAACTACAAAAATAAAATAAAATTGTAAGAGATTAGTCAAAAAACAATGTTACAATTTAACAAAATAAAATGTATATATATTTTATGAAAACATTAAGGCAATTCATTTAAACTCTCAAATGCTCTGTAACCAGGTAAACCTCGTCAATGAATACTTGTAGGTTTGCGTGACTTACAGGTTTTACGAGCTTTTTGCCTTAATATAATTTGAAAATATTCATACGAAATTTGTAACATAACCTTAAGTGGTTCTCATTTTCGAATTGGTCTCAATATTTTAAATATTTTTAAAAATTTATATTTTTATGTAGTGCGCTCAATTCTTGCGAAAATGTTCAAAGCCTTATGAAAAAAAAAATGTTCTTTGATAGATTCTTTTTGAACATACATACATTTTTTTAGCTTATTCAGTTTTTGGCACAAATACAAAAATTAAAAAACAAACTTGCTTTAAGAAAGAGATGCTCGTTAAGATTTAATGTGGGTTCGCTGATTTACCTATATAAGCGATACTAAAATATGCAAATATTTTTAAATAAGGAACTAAATAAGCCTACATAAACAAATTTTGGTATCAAAGCCGCACTTTGTGGTGATGCTCTATAGAAAAACAAAAATAGTAAGAATTTCATCGCCAAGTATTCACATTAGCATAAAACGCATTTATCTTTTGGTTTCTTGATGCTGTTAACATGATTTTTATATCAATCATTGAACCATTGTGACGGGTATCAACTGATAACCAAACGAAAGTCTAATGAAACTGCAAGTCGAATCCATAACTGTGTGACCGCAAGGCGAATTCAACCAATTCGCCGTGCAGAAGAATGTTAAGTCAAAAGAAAATTTTCATTGATTTCCATTAACTGACATATCGTTGTATAAATCGTTGTATGGAAAATAATCAAGAAGAAGCAATCAGCTGTTGGCATAATAACACCTGGTACTGAATTCGCTTTGCTACCCTACTTTCAACAAAAAAAAAACAAATCCATATAAAATAAATTAATTCATAATGCATATAAATGCATATATCTAAGTTGTTTTTCAAGTGAAAATACCGAATGTTTTGATCTCATCTCACTAACATATCGATCGCTGAATGTGATGTTGCCACTTTATCTCGGCTCCTAGTTCGAAAACGCGCTATCTAAGAATATCTTTCAAATGCACCCTATTTCAGAATTTGATTTTCAAAACAACCATATCCAGAATTTTGTTAGAGAACCGCTGCAGCCAATGTCAAAATGTATTAAATTAAGCTCAGCTAGAGCGTTTTTGAAACAAATTCTGGGCAGTATTCAACTGAATCTAGTACAAGGCGTTTATTCAAAAATTTTCTGAGATATGTCGTTTTCGAACTGGCAGCCGAGATAGTGTGATATTCCACTCAGTGGTCGATATTTAGTGTATTAAATATAATGCAAAACAAAATTCACCAAAAACAGATCTCGCCTACCAAAGTCGGATAATTAAAGCCAATAATTATATACATTTTGGTCTCTATTTTTTCACGAATTTGTAGTTTATAAAAGAAAAAAGAAAACTAAAAACTAAATATTTCGCTTGAAAATCAGCTTTTGAAAAACACATACACTTAAAGAAAAAATATGGTAAAATCAAAATAATTTTGATTGCGGCTTTCTGTGCATTGCTTACTCAGCCGAGTCAACATTATAACCAGAAATGTGTGAACTTGGAATGAGCAACGTTCTTTTTTGGTAGAGAGGTTGTAAAATAATTCGCCACTACTGTACATTATAGGTCAAATTTGTCTCTATATATGAATACACAGCAGAAGTAATAAAAACAGTAATAATTCAAAAGTCACAATGGGGTGGTAATAACATTGTAAGTTTTCATTTAGCTTCAATATAACAAGCGCGTATAAATAAAATTTGTAAAATAAAAAAAAAACAAAACAATAAAAATAATTAAACGAACATAAGAAGAAACAAAATAATTTTTCAATGTGAATACCATATACAATTTTCGATTTCATTAAAAAACATACATATTTATATTATAAAACAATTCCCAAAAAATGCAATGATCTCATGACATAAATAAACTGTAATTTTGATTTTTTGTTGATAGAAGAAAAGGTCATACAAAAATTTATAACTTATCTAAGCATAAGTAGTAAAACCTAAGCATTTTGTGAAAAAAGTACATATATATGTTTTTTGTTTCCCTCATACATTAAAAAACTTTGCTGCATAAATGCTACTCAAATGACATAAAAGAACAAACAACTTCAAAAGCTAACACAACTTCAGTTGTAATTTTGTAGAGATATTGTTTATTATATAAAAAAAAATAGTTTAATCTTAGTTTATTAAGACATACGACTTTATAAAATAATTAAAACAAATAAGGCAGGTGATTGCAAAAATTTCTTGTCATTGAAATTTTTTTTTATTTTTCTTATTTTAATCAATAATTTAGAGTTGAATTCGTTTGTGTATAGAAAATAGTTGTAATATGTATATTTCGTGCATAAGTATATGCCTATAATTAATTTAAGGTTTTTCTATATAACATTTTTGGTTAAACTTGCAATGCATATAAGATTTCGTCACAGTTATAACTGAAATGGGTCAGTTGCGTTTTGTAAATAAAACAAAAAAAAAACACAAATAAGAACAGAAGATAATTTTTCTTTTTGATATTAAGCAATAATTAAAAAAAAAAAAATCATAGACAAACCTCCATAAAGCTGTACTGCTTTTCAGTTGTTCATTATATGTCAGCCAATACTGTACAAACTCTTTTGCCTTTTCCAAAAAGGTATCTCGCCTAGATATTTTCAAATATGAGGCCAGCTGTGCTTTAGCAGGCAAAGTTAAAAAATACGATTTTAGGTACGCTATATAAAATGAGTTTCCAAGAAATGTGCGCCTTGTCACAACATCTTCAACATAGTTTACAGCAGTGGTGCACTCGAGAGCTTCGGGAAACTATTCGGCGCTCACCTACGTAAATATATCATTCAATTAATAATCATCTCATGCGTGAATTCTATGCTCAAGCATTCTCTATGGCATGGAAAACCCTCGTATATACACATTATATGCCATTTTTATATTTTTAAACATGTGAACTCAGTCGAAAGTTCTTAATAAAAAAATGTTGTTATCACGGCAGCTTCATAAAATGTTTAAGCAAATATGCGCCCAACGCGGGGCGCCAACGTTACAGGACTGCTTGCAGCCGGTCGTAATTAATATTCTTATTCTCTTTCTTTTTGAAGTATCACAGTTCCCGCTTAAGCTTTCATTGTAACATCGTGAGTAACTGATAATGATAGATCAGCTTCAATTCATTTTTTTTTCCACCCTCATCGACCTGTACTTACTTCTCAAAGCTCTCACAATTTAATAAACTTATTATTGACTCATTTAAATTGCAATCATACTCTTACCATATACTCATTGTAGCAAAAAATAACATTACTTAAATAATTAAATTAACGACTTGTGTACAGCATTCTTAATGAAAAAAAAACAGCAATAGCCAAAATTTTTCAAAATGTATTGAATTTTAACAATAAAGCCAATAACAAAAACGAAACGATACGAAATAAAACGAATTGAATTTTGAATTGAACGATTTGTAAATTTTTACCAAATGAGCCATGACAACTTAGTCAATTTTGAAATTTCAACGCGTTATGATAAAAGAATTTATGTTATACGTTTTTTTTGCGTTGTTGAGTTGTCAATTTTTGACATTTAAGTTGTGCTTGTGCTCATTTTTAGTAGTTTTCACAATGATCTCGGTATATTTTGTGCTCAATTTAAGCTGAGTGAATATGTTCAAGCGCATGCTGGCGATAACGAAATGTTGTGCTTGAAATAGTAATAACGAAACGAAAGCGATATTAAGTTTATTCAAGGCTAATTTATACATGGTGACGGCAAGGCGAATTCAGCTTAACTCGCTGTGCAGAAGAATGTCAATTCAAATGAAGATTAGCATTAACTTCGATGTATGGAAAATATCAAGAAGAAGCAATCAGCCGATGGGATTATTCCATCTGGTACTGAATGCGCCTTGTGTAAACTTCGTGGCAAGGCGAATTCTGTACACAAAGTTGTTGTTGATAATTTCCAAGCAACGCCTTCGTACAACAAGATACCAATTAATCCAAATCAAAGCTGATTTTCATTTGACTTGACATTCTGCATGGCGACTGGATTGAATTCGCTCTGTCATCACCTTTAGAAATGTGTGATTTAATAGGGAAGTAAAAATTGTGGCAAGGTGAATCCATACCAGGTGGTGGCAAAGCGAGTTCAACCAATTCGCCGTGCAGAAAAATGTCAAGTCAAAAGAAAATTTTCATTGATTTCGATTAACTGACATATTGTAGTACAAGGCGTTGTATGGAAAATAATCAAGAAGGTGCAATCAGCTGTTGGGATAACAACACCTAATACTAAATTCGCCTTGAGTAGTGGCATACTTTTTAAAATGATTTCGCCTTGCTCACAACTTCTAAACTTTTGCCTTGTCAAATTTTACATGAACGGTAGTGCCAATTTAGATTTTTGACAATTATGATCTCTACTACTTCGTAAAACTTCAATTTCGTTATGCCGCCCGCTTAGCGCTGAAAAAAATTCACCTCAGCTGTGAGTATCCAAAAAAATTTACAATTAAAAATTTCTGTTTATTTTAAACAAATTTTTTTTAGTCAGTTAGAAGAGGAAGAACATAAGAAAAAATATAAATAATTTGTTTACCTACATATATACATATTTTTACGTGGTCATCATTTTAATCAATTGCCATTATTATCATTTTCATTGTTTAGTTTATAAAGAAAGTCATGCATTCGCTCAAATTGCCAAACAAAGCCACAAACAAAAAACTGTAATTAACGCATAAATACATTTTTTTTTACTTAAAACAAGCCAAGCTAATTTGTAAATAGCGCAAATTTTATACATAATACATACATATAAATATTTAGTTTATTTTTTTTATATATAAGTAGTTAAGTAAAAAAATGTATTTAAAACAAACTGCCTTTAATTTCGCGCAGTGCATTAGTAAATACTTTGAATAGCACAAACAAAGACGAGTAACTTTGTTCTATATTTTTTGCATATCTCATATTTTATTGTTAGCATTGTTGCCAAATTTCTACATAAAGTGCTGCCAAGTTATATACTTACATAACTACTTTTTTTTGTTGAAAAACATATTACTAAAGTAAAATAATATCAACTTAGTTACAATTTAATCGCTGTAAACATTAGGGAGATTCGCTTTGCCTTACAAGGTGCACAGTTTGCACGGATTGTTTAAATCCTATGACAAAATATGCGAGACTACGATCGCACCCCATTGCAAAGTTATAGAATACATAGAGTTGGGATTCTACCGGGTATTTACCATTTTTATGGGTAAATACCAGGAAAATACCCGGAATATTCCTTTTTTGTATCTTTTTTTGAGTATTTAAAAATCATTTGAATCGAGGCTGCTGGGAATTACAATTCAGAAATTAAATTTATACGTCATTTGAAATTAAAAAAAATTCGTTTTGATTTTAAACAAACAACCCAGCAAACAGTCTTATACAGGTCTCCTTCCGATATCATATATGAGCCTTATTGGCGTCATATACTGCTAATTTTGAGTCTTTTAATGACACTACTTCAGCAGGGCTTTTAGGAAGAGTTTTTGACATATATCCGAAGCGGAAAACATAGGGGAGAAAATTGTTGTGATAAAACCCCCATGAGGACAAGATGGAAATGTAATAAGTAGTAGTTTAATTATTTGTTTATTTACAATAAATTGTCGCAAAAAATTTCTGAGTTTTTATTCCGGAGCTGCCTAGTTTAATGATTTTAATATTTTTCGTTTGTTCATAATTTCATCAAATTGGAGTCATAAAAGGCTCTAAGGTGATATCATTTTTGAAGCTGATATTTTTCGGACCCATATTGAACACCAGAACTGTAGGAGAATATTTATAGGGTACACATATTTACGCAAACAAAGCTACCCCTCAAACAAGCTCACGGCGCTCATAATTTAAGAATCCGAAACGAATCCAAAATAAGTGGGCAATGTAGGAATCAGAAAAGCATCGAAACGCGTACGAGGGTAAAAGAAAATTTTATTTTTGGCTTTTATTTAACGGCCTAAAATCTCCTAACCCAGCATGCAAAAATTATCATTTATCAACTATTTATGTTCGTCACAGCGAGTTTGGAACAAATTATTTAGATTTTGTTACGACAAATTTTCATTTTAATACAAAATGAATTACATTTGTACATTATAGTTAACCTTGCTATTCTTTTTTTGTATAATCATCAACGTTCATCATGGACGATTCTCGACATATTTAATGTGATCGCAAAGCTGCCACGCTCTGTTCAGGTGTGTCGAACTATATGTGACCCCAATAAGCGTTGACGATGCCTAATAAATAGGCCATATATGTCTCAGATAATCAGAGTTTATTAGAGTTACAAATGACATCGGAGAGTTCTAGTAGAGTATAATATGAGCTGTTTAAACGCCTTTTAAGACTTACTTATGACTTATAGGAAATACATTGGTTACGGCACCCCAAATGAGCACATACCGACTGTAAACGTTCCAATTTAGATATTTTTCTGGCTCTTGTTTGACTTAAAATCTTTACTGGATAAACTTAAATTTTTGCAACGGATGTATTATTGGCTAAATATTGTTGAAAAACGCTGGATTACAGATTAAAACTAATTCAACCGAAAGCGTAATAGCTAACTACCCACCAATATAGGACAAATTGGGTACATTTTGGATTGAATTTGTGTGTTTGTTTCCCATATATTCCAAAAGATTATTTGTACCCTTTTTTTTGGGTAAATATTTGGGTATTTACCCATTTTTACCATATATACCCAATTTACCAGGTATTTACCATTTGGGTATTTACCCATTTCCCATCTCTAAGAATACATCAATAAAGCTTGGACATAAAATACAAAACAAATACGACGAGAAAAAATATAAAAACAATTGCTCAATCTTTTCGTGAGCAAAATGAGAGGAGCATCTTTGAATCAGGGTTGAGTTTCATTTACTACAATTCGTTGCACGAAAATACACATAGCTTTGAGCATTCTACAAATTGCACGGGGTGCATATAATTTTTGCGTGCATTTTTTTGTTATGACTTTGCAATCCATGCAATCTGTGCACCGTTTGCACGGCAAAATGAATTCACCTAAAAAAAATATATATATATATTTGATAAAATATCAAAATACATGCAATTTATTTTTCTGCTTTAATAACATTTGACTTCCTTCTATTTTGTTGCATTTGCTTTTTATACTGTTTCATTATTTGCTTGAAGTATTTAATTTGCTTTTATTATATGTAAAATATTATATAGTATGTATGTATATGGTTTAGTATTTAAGCATTTATAATATATTGTAAACCTTTTCTTTTTGTACAGAGGAATATGAAATAATTTGTATGTAAAAAGCATTTATATAAAATTTAAGTATGCATATTAGCTATGTATAAACAAAAGTATATTATAAATATGCATTAAAGTATATTAAAAAATCATTATTATGATCTCATAAATGTTTATCAAAAATACAGCATATATATTAAATATAAAATTAAAGAAATTTATATAAATAAAAAAAACCGCAATGTGAGAGCAATAAAAGATGTGTGGATTTTATTTAAACTAAAAGAGATTTTTAAAATTAAGTGCCTCTGAGCAGGTAAGTTAGGATGGACAGCTCACTTGGTTCAAGTGAAAAATGCACTAAAAAATAGTACCAGCCAGAGAGCCTGGGGAGACACGATAGGTGCTTCTTGAGTACTTGTCAGTGGCAGACTCAACACCATACCCCTGGGAGACACTAGATCCTTCATTTCATCCTTTGCAAGGTGACATAGTCTAGAACGATGTCTGTGTCCACCGAAGAAACCGAAAGGAATACGAGCTGTGCATGACGTCGGTAGAGTGAATTACGACCTCGCGTAATCATTAGAAGCAATTTAGCTTAGCTCAGCGGGTTAGTGGGTCAGAATATACCCGCGGTAGGTATGCCTGTCGTAAGAGGCGACTAAAATACCAGATTCAAGGGGCTGTGTATCGCCACCCTTCAGGTTGCCAGCGCAATATATGGCTTCTCCAAACCCAATTGCCAACCTCACCTATCCGCGGCGAATCCTGTTTCACTAACAGACGAGGCTCTGGCGACCCCAATCTCCTCATGGAACTTGGGGATGGGGAGGGAGGTGATGGCCTGAAGGTTTAATGTGGCCACATAAATCGTTCCCGAGATGGTCGGGCTAGCACCTTAATGGTGCTGTGGTACCGGAGCGTACCGGATCTGTATCCAGCAAAGGACCATCACATCGATAACACTCCCAAAGCCTTCGGGGAGCAACCTTATCGCTACAACAAAAATAACCTCGCGTAATCCGTAAAACAAGACCGATTTGCTCTGTTCGAGCGGGTCGAGAGCCTCCTTTTTTAGAGCCAATACGAATACGACCTGGCTGAGTCGGGATGTCCTTCCGCAGAGATAGACCTTTCCCAGCCTTCTATCTTATACAGCGCAACAGAACTGTCGTCTTCGCAAGCAAGGACCTTGACCTGGTCCTAATACTATCCACTGTCAGAGCGTCGTGGTGAACCACTGATACTAAGTCTTTTTCACGGTCCAATATTCCTATGATAACCCGTCCTTGGTCGGCAAAGCTAAGCGGTGATTTTGGTGCTTTTTTTCGGTAGAGGCTGCGCTTTCCATAGATGTTGCCAAAGTGCTTAGGAAACTCGGACGAATTCCGAGGAAACGAGTAGTTTCTGCAGATTTGCACCATAACGACTTTGATGTTGAAGACGTTGGTTTAACATTACTGTTGGGATGGTGGCTGGTAACATGTGTGTGCAGGACATGCATACATGCTACATATGTCAGGGTTGATTTTGAATAAGTTTTAGTTTGGGAGTCTGCTGTCTTCTACTGAATAAATTGGGTATTTTGAATAAGGATGATGCTCTATTTATGGGTTAGACCAATCGGCCGACTTCTTGTACACCGGATCGCTTTATAGCGCTTATTGAGATCTCACTTTATCTCACCAGTACGATCAGCATCCATCTACGATCAGTTCTAAACTATTGAGTCTGTAAAGCGTAAAAATTATAAGTTAAGTCTGCATAGCATTTCGTTGCTCTCCTTTAGGGACAGGTGGTTCCATGTGTCGGAGCGACTAGGGGTTTTTTTCCGACTAGTGCCTGACTTTTCAGAGTAACCCTGTTTAATTTAGAACGTCCCTCGCACATCATCGAATCAGCAGAGTGCAACTGGACTGCTTCATATCTACCTGCTTCGAGAGGGTACTGAACCCGACCCATTCAAAGAGAGCGGTTTTGCTGAATTTTGCCTGGAAAATATATTATTTAAGACGTTCATACTCCGGTCAGTGTGTCACGTACAAAGGATGATTTCATTATTCGGGATGTTCTGGGCTAGATCCTAATATTCGTTAGCTGCGAAATTTTTATAAATCTTGTCTGCTTCCCTGCTGTTCGCGCTCCAGGATGTCCTACGGTTCAACCATAAGCGTATCTCCACTAACTTCTTACAGCAACGCTTCTCAGCAGGCCGCATCAAATACCCACTGTTGCTCGCGTTAAACGGCTCCTTCAGCGCACACATCTGCTCCAGAATATCACTACAATCTTCTTAGCATGAATAGTAGAAATGCCGATCACCATCCCTGGCCCCGCCTCCCCATTCTTGTCTGGCACAACCACTCGCGTAAGACGGAGTCATCGACTACTGATCCCCCACACCATGTGCTCCGTATTCCAGCAAAGAATATTTAATATTGCGACAGCAGTTCAATACAGTTCATGCCTTGGCTCTTGCCTCCTTCACAGATGTTTTGGGCACAGCTTT
The DNA here is from genome assembly GCF_040869045.1 of Eurosta solidaginis. NCBI lineage: Eukaryota > Metazoa > Arthropoda > Insecta > Diptera > Tephritidae > Eurosta > Eurosta solidaginis. The sequence goes on from NC_090323.1 coordinate 51,669,718, forward strand.
GGCACCACTCCGACGGCTGCGTTCATTGTACCTTGTTGCCAAAACACAATTACCCAATTATTAATCATGGTCTTCATGCAGACATCGACATAGTCCAGCGAATTAAAAACAGCGGCTACGCTGGCAAGGCTATTATACGCGAATGAAGAACGATGCTTCGGCCAAAATGGCATTTTTATCTGACCCCGCAAACGGAAGCAGAGCAAGAGGATAATACCATTTTGTTGACCGCACCAGACGGAAAGCGGTTTAAATTCGCTTTTTGTGACCAACTGGCGCCAGTTAGCCCAACGATGAACCGATTGCCGCGCCTTGCTGGACGGTCATAACCGTTTAAGCGGTTACGTGCCAATTCAGTAAGTATGTGTAAACTGTAACTTCCCTATCAATGCCTAGGCACTCCTTACATCCCTACCGCAAAGGATAACTAATGTTCTGTAGCTGGAAATGACTCATTGCCGTAGTATAGTCTGCGACAATTAAAAGGTTAGTTTGAACACCGTTTAATCAGCCTCTCACCGTGTCATTCACTATCGTAGTATGTCTGTGGTGAGCTGATTTCCATATTGTGAATATCTAAGATCATTAGCACCAAGTAATAAATGCTTTGGAGGGGCATTTTTTGTATGTAAAAGCCGAATATATTGCGAACGCTGTAAAAACAAATTCGCTGCATATAGAGCGCTTCGCTCTAATGTATAGATATCTCCGTATTCATTATGTGAGTCTTATATTTTAACAAAACAACTAAGGAGAACATAATTGACCTAGTTGTTGTTTCATCATATAGGAAAGGCCTAACGTTAGCGAAACCTAATTAAGTTGGCTTCCAATACCGGAAAATGGTACCGAAACATGCAATTGGTATAATCGTAGTTTCTTTTTCACTCACAACTGCATGTTAACACGAAAATATGTGAGGAAATCCCCAATTGCTAAACACAAATTGGGCAATTACGTGGCAAAATTGTAAGTGGCAAAACGACATGAAAAAGAATGTTACAATAAAAGTTCAAATTGTATATCTATGAATCCAGGATTTCATAAATGTACAGTAACTTTGTAATACTAAATATTACATGCCGTGACATACATAACAGCCACATTTTTCTGTTAACTGAGTTATGGTTTCCAAAGTACAATTATAAGCACACACACAAAACATAATCGTGACAGTGAAAAAGAAAAATAATAATAGAAAATATACTAAAAGAGCCTGCCAAAGGATAATACGTATACATTAATGCCGTGGGCTTTAGAAGGTGAAAGTGTAATGTGAGTCGTAACCTGCTGACAATAGAAACGAAAGGGTGCTTGTTTGCCATGCTCAGGGATCGTTCCAAACGCAGAGGGTTGCCTTGAGTTATTAGCGCAAATTATGCTGTGATTATGTTTGCGTTTTTTTGTTTGCTTACACACACTTATGTGTAGCAGCAAGCACTTTTTCAGCGAACTAGCCGCAGCATATGCAATGGATTTCATATTTTATTATAACTTTGATATTTTCTTGTAGTCATCATGGTCTTGTGTTCTTAGAGCTGATTAAATTGTCATAATTGCCCTTTTTGCGGAAATTGTAGCGTGAACACGCGCGCACACTCGGCTGACATGTGGTGTATATAATTTCCTTAGTAATAATAAGTTGGTCAAAAAGTTGTGCATGAAATCTTGTATAGAATTTCAATTAAATTGTGGTTAGTATTCAAAAAAGTATTTTATATTTCTTTTGATTTGAGGCTTAACTATAACTATGCGTTAAGCGTGATGGAAATGATCTGTTTAACCAACTGCACGCATAGTTTCGTGTGAATTTTTGTTTCGTTGTAGATATGTGCCCACTGTGCTTATTAAAAGGGTGCTTCAATTGAGATAGGTCGGCTATGGCTTCACATGAAATTAAAATTTACTCCTCAAAATGAAAAAAAAAAAAAAAACATAGGGAATTAAAATACAGCAAAATCTTCTCCATTGCATTTTTAAAGATCAAATTTATTAAACGACTTACGTCTCTTCCATCCCAAATTATCCTGGCATCTAATACTACGAGATTGCCTAACTTAGGCGTTTTTACTTCCTTAATATTGATTTGCTTTCATTTACATTCGGAAATTTCAATACAAATTTTTTATATCTTGCAATTGATTTTTGAGGAATTTTCTGTGGTCCTAGAGTCTTGAAACGTGAAAAAACTGTAATGCAGGAAACGCGATATTTAAAAAACTCGTTCAAATTATAAAATAAATAACCTAGAGACCTGAATCTTTGAACAATGCTTAGAGAACTATTGCTTGCTTACTTAATTGGAGCTCACCGTTTAAATCGTTATGGTCGTCGAACAAGTCGTGCCATTCGCCTTTTCGCTATGCCAACTGTCGCTAATTGGTATCACCAAGGGCATTTAAATCATTTCCCAGAGCCTCCTCATTTGATGGTGTAATGGTGTATGCTTCTGCACGATATAGCAGGATGGATACGATAAGTGGTTTGTAGAGCATGGCTTTCGTTGGCCGAGAGAGGACTTTACTTTACAATTGTCTATCTGAGTTTTATTTTCTTGGACGTTAGCGGAGTGAACTGCCCTCTAGTGGCCCAATGAAACTAGGCTAATCTTGTTCATGTATCCATACTGCGTGTTACGGCAGTTAAGCATAACGTTATGGAAGGAAAGTCGGTTTAATCGGCACTGCGCATTTTTCTGCGCTCCCTTCAGCATGCATCAATCGCGCCATCATTAGAAACTGCATTTCTGGTCAAATAATGTATGGCTCTGCACACGCAGTGTGAGCAGAAAGTATCCTCGTTTCTGCGCTTATGTAGATACTTCTCGAACAGGCCATGACGAGCGGGTTACGCTGGGTAATAGCTACCAGGTAACTTCGCTTTTGCCGCCGATGTTGGGCACTATTTGCCTTAGGAATTGTGCAACTTAATTGTAACGGGATAACCGGAAAGATCGCAGAGATAGTTGACTACATGAATAACAATAATATCCGTATAGCCGCACTACAAGAAACAAAGCTAACTGCCAGATCGGACCGAACTTGCGATGGCCACAACATTCATAGGCAAGATCGCACAAGGGGTAATGGTGGTGGCCTTGTCTTTATCATCCATCACTTCGTGCAATATAGTCTATTTCAACATAACATCAGCCGCAGGGATAATACCTTAGAAAGTTAAGGCATAACCATCCGGTAAGGCGATGTTGACCTAGAAATAATAACATCTATATTCCTCCTGTCACCTGCTGTCCAAGTAGTTATCGTCCTGATATCAGTACGCTACTCTGTGGCGAAAACCATCCTATCCTCGGCGATTTCAACGATCACCACGACTTCTGGCATTCCAGCTTGGCAGTCGACAGCAGAGGCAGGCAACTAACAGAGCAAACATACAATACGTCTTTCTGCACGATGAACGGCGATTCCCCCACCAGAGTTGCAGGTAATTGTCACAGCTCACCTGACATCTCAATCGTCAGCGCAGGGCTCATATACTGCGTTGAACGGCAGCCGACTCTTACTTTAGCATCTGACCACCTGCCTATACTCCTTTCAATATAGCGACCTGCCAATTTCATCACCTCTGAAAAGCGGACTTCTTAATTTTAAAAAAGCTAACTGGGAAGGCTACAAACCTTCACTAATCAATCTTTTGCTGCTCTCCCCATCCCGACTGATGTCCGGCAAGGCGAGCATGCGTTCCGCAAGGTCATCGCTTCAGCTTCTGCACGCTTTATTCCGACCGGTAGAATACCTGAAATCATACCGCATTTCTCGGCTGACGCCACAAACTTAGCAAGAGAAGGTGACCTGGCGAGACATCTCGACCCTGGTGTAGTAATAAAAAAACATTGAAATAAAGTTTATTTTCATAAGGATATTGCCTGTTATACGAAAGTGGGCATGGTTCATCACCTAGTTCGTTCACTCGTTCACTAGGCTCAGTACTAATGACGATTGCAATCAGTTTATGTAGCTTTGTGGTGACAACTTAAATGATTTTTGATTTATAACCAATAATACATATTTACAACTTTATTTTGTTTGAAAAGTTCGGTGCCACGCCCCTTTTTTACAACTGTAAAAAATGAAATTTGGTTCTTGTAGCTGCAGTATTTTTACGTTTTCCAAAATTTCATATATATTAAAAGTGAGCGTGAATTTAGCCTTTTTTCACAAATTTTAAGCATCTGTGAGAGACAAATGCTAAGGAACCCACCTTTTCCATTGAATTTCGGGTCAAAATACATGTCCCATACCTAAATTTCATTTGACAGAGATCGCACTGTACATCAATTGCCCATATTTACATGCTCTTATTGAATAACCCTGCTCTCATAAGTAGTTACATTCTCACTTACTATGTAATTACACGAATAAGGCCATTACCACAAATATTTCAACCGCAAAATGCGTGAAATATGCGTAGAACGAATGTTGACAGGCGGCTACTGGACCACCGGTAACAGCCAACTGAAATTATTGGTTTTGATATTGAATCGACGCGTGTCAGCACATTAAACTGTCAAAGTTTGGAATTCAACTCGACAAAGCTGAATCAAAAAAATATGCTAAGAAACACAAAACAAATTACCTTTGCACAAAAATCAAAAGAGACTCTGCAAAAATAAAAACAACTACAATGTAAACCTTCAAATTTTCTTCATACATCTGCATACAGACTTCTTGCTTGCAGGTCATTTGTTGTCGCATTTGACAGCAATTCGTGCCGCCTCGTAGAGGCAAATGAAGAGACCCACTTCACGCAAAAGCCCATTTTTACAAACAATTTAGCAACCTACTTATGCATATAATTTTTCTCACCCCGCTTCATACAATCAAATCTTTTTGAGTATCTATTACTAATATTCATAATTCGTTTTGAGCGACACACTTCCGTCAAATGCTTTGATTTGCTTACCATCGTAACGAAAGTTTTTTGCGGGTATTAAATGTGGAACAGCAAATTCTGCACTTTGATCTGTCAAAAATGACAGCTATACAAATATAAATACAAATATGACACACGTTCGGTTGTTAATGATACTGTATTTATAGAGGATTTGAAATTTTATAAAGAAGAATTTAGGAAAAGATTTAATGTCACAAAATCAATACGACTTCTTTGTTGGGGTGAGTTGTTGTTGTTGTTGTTGTAGCGCAGAGGACGCACCCCGAAAGCTTTGGGGTCGATGGACCTTTGCCGGATGCAGATCAGGTACGTGCCGGTAACAAGCACCATCAAGGTACTAGCCTAACCATCTCGGGAACGATTTGGTATGACCACATTAAACCTTCTAGGTCATCCGGCCCTCCCACCCCCTAGATCCATGAGGATTTTGGGGTCGCCAGAGCCTCGGCTGTTCAAGAAATAGGATTCGCCACGGATAGGTGAAGTTGACAATTGGGTTGGAGAAGCTATATATTGCGCTGGCAACCACTTCAAAGGGTTGCACTACACAGCCCCTTGAATCAATTTAGTATTTTAGTCGCCTCTTACGACAGGCATATCTGCCACTGGTATATTCTAAGTCCCCTAACCCGCTGGGGTCGTCTTTTTTTTAGGGTGAGTCTTAGTTTTTGGGGTGAGTCTTATTCTTTGCTTGATTTTAGGTGTCCTGATGATCTGACAAATTTTAAATGGGGAGTTCTATGAGAAGCCTATTTTGTAATCAATATTTGTATGCAAATTTTGAGATATTCTGTGCGCTCCAGTTTTGCAGTTGTTTGCAAAGTGTTCCGATTACAGCTTTTCATAGTCTAGCTTTCCTGTGTTTGTGGCTGACACTTTCAGTCGAGCAGAAGAAAGCGCGAACTTTCGCTGCGTTGTAAGTCGTTAAAGGGATATCGAATTATGCGCATATCTTAAGCACTGGGGGTATGAAACACGGGTATCAAAACATGACTGAAGTTTCCGACCCTGGGGCCAAGGACACCACCTTTGCTCACCCTGGCAACAAAGACGAAAAATTTACATTTATATAATGACGGGACAGCGCTCATGGAATGCGTACTTTTCACATCGTCCCTCCAAGTCGTCAGTGCAAAGGATCAAGCTTTTTTGTGGACAGTGGCGTGGTTATCGTCCACATGCGTACAACAGAAACTTGACAACGAATAATTCTTTCCATGACGAATCTGACACCGAATATTAACTTTTATGTATAAAACCAGAATGTTTGGCTTCATTTGCAGATTAAATGTAGAAATACCTCGATTTATTGGCCCAAATTATTTTCAAATTTCTTCGGCCTCTGCAATTGTTTCGTCTATTCTAGCTGCACAGGACTTTTTGGTTTCAGTAGATAGCCCCTTTTAAATATTGTACAGAATAAAATCCTGACAGAGTAGGTGTCAAAGTAGGTAGGTAAGCTTAATAACGGCGACCTATGTCGCAAAAGTATGTAAGCAAAGCTCGTTTGAGCTTACTGAGTGCTACACCGGATATGTGCTACAACTAGGCCGAGTTGTTTATAAAATCAAAAATATGTGTAGCCCTTATTTAACATGATCTACTAAAATTTAAAAAAAGGATTTCCAAAGGATTTTTAACGTGTTCTAGCTAGAGACGGGCATTTGCACAGAAAAAGCTCAACAATCTCTTTTGCAGTTACGTATTTACAAATTATGAAGTGGTCATTACGGAATACTCATCCTTTCCAATGGCCGGTGCAGACCGTTATAAATTTATGGTTGTCGGTCCCGGATTTACCCGGTAGACTCCTTGCCCTCCTTTCATTGTAGTCTGTCGATGTAGCTCTTAGAGTTACAAACCCGTTTTGCTCTTCTACTTTTCTGCGGCTTTGATCACGTAAGCAAGGGTATGCCTACTTTGACTGTCATGCCCTCACCTCCTTCTGCTGAACGCGTGCAAGCCAGCTTATCCACTCGTGGTGTGTCTTTACATATATGCTTATTAATTCTCGCTCCTCCCAGCTCAGCTGATTTAGCGCTGTTCAGAACAAAGACGAAATCCCATTCCTCACTGGTTCCTCTATCCCTGCCCTTTCGAGGACTGATTCTATCGCGTCAGCATTTAGGTTGTTGAAAGAACCTTTCACATCAAAAAGCGCGACCAGATTAAATAGTATATGCATAAGGGATTTCTGCACTCTTCACTGTGGATTTTCCCTTTAGGTAAGATGTAAGAGTTATTTACCTGAAATCTCTGGCCATCCTGTATCTTTTCTTTCCGAGTTTGGCGCAAATACCATGCTTACTTTGCTCCGCGAGGCCGGAATGTGGCTATAACGAATGCATGCAGCAAATATTTCTTTTAGTTCCTTACCCAAAGATTTTTGAGTCTTCTGCAGCATAATGGTAAGAATACCATCAACCCCTGGTGATTTATACGGCGAAAAGCTATTATTTCACAGGAAATTTTATCTGTTGCCAGTATATTTCCTTTTAGTCCTTAAAGTGCCTCCTGCTTTACTGTTTCTGTTATTTGTGCTGCCTTTCCTGGGCCATCCGGAAAGTAAGCATCGTTTGTTTTCTCGCCGCGTACGGACGTGTTTTTAATCGCTCTCATAGTTTCACGTATTCTTAAATTTTCTTTTACTTGAAATTGCCAAAATGGATGAATTCTGTGGAAAGTGTAATAAACAATTTTCCAGAACTGGTGACAATAGTCTAGTGCCGTGTAATGGATTATGCAAGAGGATTTTCCACAGAGCCTGTAGTGAGGGTATATCGGACTATGAAGTAAAGCTAATCAAGGCTAACCCTCATTTGCTTTACTTGTGTGAAGTGTGTGAACATGCCGGACAAGCTATCTAATATTTTGAACGCTATTCTTGTGGCTCAAAAACATGGTTTTGACATAATTTCTAATGCTGTGTCTAAAAAATTCGATGATTTAAAAAATCATATAATGGACCCCTGAAGTCATCCAACAACAACTTAAATGTTGCTGAGTCATATGGTTATCCGAATGTCAGAAATAGTGCGCTATTTATTTCTGCTCTCCCCATGGCATCCAATAACAACAACTTAATACAAAGCAACCTAATGGATTTTCCCGCTACCCCGCTTGGCCCAGAGTTCTCTAATTCCCCTATCGATAATCTGAGAGCTAATGCTTCATCACCTGCACCTACTACTACTCTTACATCTATACCTGCTGTTATTATTACTCAGCCGCAAACATCAAATATTCTCTCTACTACTCTCTACTAAGCTAACAATCATAAAAATAATTCAAATGTGCCTTCTGATAATTCCAATAAGTCTGATGCTCAAATGGTTGTCAACAATGTGACAAATACTAGTGCAGTGTCGCGCTCTGCTGGCACTGTATCGTATGCAGCATGGCGCAACGATAGAAGGTGGCAGCATGGAACAGCTGATTATAAACTTTTTTTATTTGATTTGATACATCAACTTCCGGTGCAGTACGATTTTGACATTTGTCCATCGAATTTACAAAAACAAAGTACATGAGATTTTAATTTATGTTTGTAGGTATGTCACCATGCTGCCACCTGGTATCGTTCCGCTATGGTATGCAGATGCTGCAGCTAGCGCAGTCAATGCAAATGTGCCATCTGTTGATGTTTCTGACAGGCAACGAAAGAGTGCATCAAAAGAAATTACACAAAAATCGCGTGTTTTTAGTGGTAGCAATGACAATGCTGAGTTAGATGTATTTGTGCGGTATAAATGGATTAATTTGTCCTCATTTAAGCCATCGGTCACTGAGGAGAGTATTGCTAAATACATCTCTGATCACTTTGGCATTGCTGCTTCTAATGTCGCTTGTTTTAAGTTAGTAAAGAGAGATGTCGACATTAACACTTTAGTGAGAGTCGCTTTTAAAGTTCGAGTGATTGAAAGTGAATATAGCAAAATTTTCAATGCTTCTCTTTGGCCCAGTAATGTATACATTAAGCCCTTCCGTTTTTTTCGAAAAGATGTAGAAATTCCCGCGGAGTCATAGGTTTGTCTGACACCTTTCATAATGGCCTCAACGTCTATTATCAGAATGTTAGGGGTCTAAATACTAAACTAGTTTATCTTTTTCTCCGTAGTCATGAACTCTGTTATGACGTTTTGGTTTTTACTGAGACATGGTTGAAACCAACTGTGTTTAACTCTGAGATATTAGCAGATTCTTATGAGATCTTTAGGAAAGACCGACGAAACAGAGTTGGTGGAGGCGTGTTAATCGCCGTACACACCAGGTTCTCTGCTGAGGAAGTGTACTTCGATGATTCTTCTCATGTTGAAATCCTCTGCGTGCGAGTTAAACTTTTATCTACTTATAAATATTTTGTTGCATCTTATATTCCGCCCAGTCAGATATTTCTATATACTTAAAACATTCTTCCCTATTGAAATTTATATTTGCTATGTCAAGGTCTGTTGATTTTATCTTAGTGGCTGGCGATTTTAATCTGCCCTTTGTGTCGTGGAATTTTATTGACGGAATGCTAGTTCCCACTGCTTGTAATGTTGTATTCTACGAGTTTTTAAATGACCTTGCAGACATTGGTCTTTATCAACTTAACAGAATTCATAATAAATTTGGCAAATATCTTGATTTGATTTTTTCAGACGATACATCGAATTGTTCTGTTACTCGATGTGATCCTGTGGTATTGCCTGAGGATGTTTATCATCCAGCACTTTCAATTTACCTGGATTGTCTTAGCTTACCCGTGCGGTATACTACCGATCCGAATGCGTCTTCGCGCCGGTTTCTGTTTAGAAAGGCCAATTGGCCTTTACTAATTGACGAAGTCTCTAAAATAAAGTGGCCTGAGTGTGCCTTTTTCCAAAACCTCCTCAGCATGTCCAGCTACTGCTTGGAGCTCTAGAGAACTTAATTATCTAAAAAACAAAAAAAACACGCTTCTTCAAGCGTTTCAAATTATCTGGCTCTAATAGTGACTATGCTGCATACTCCATCTTGCGCCTTAAGTACAACAGGCTACAGATAAGATGCTATAAGAATTATCTGATGAAGGTTAAGCATCGGATCTCTTCCAATCCAAAAACATTTTATTCCTTCGTCAACTCCAAAAGAAAAATTAAAGGGTTTCCTTCTGTAATGAAGTATAACGATCGGATTTCCAGTATTGACTCCGAGATTGCAAATATGTTTGCTGACTTTTTTAAATCTAATTACTCGACTATCCCTGACTCCCCTCCGGTGGATTATCAATACATGTTACCTTCGCTTAACTCAGTAGGTATCCCATATATTCATACAGATGAGGTACTAAGGCATCTGGAAAGTCTGAAAAATTCCTACTCCAGTGGATCTGATGAAATACCATCTGTTGTACTCAGAATTTGCGCTCACTTTCTTTGTCAACCCCTTACCTGCTTATTTAATGCCTCTTTGAGGCAAGGGATATTCCCTAAGAAGTGGAAGGAGTCGTTTATAATACCACTTTATAAAAGTGGGAGTAGATCTTGTGTCACAAACTATAGAGGAATAGCCAAACTTTGTGCTATTCCAAAACTATTTGAATCAGTTGTCACAAATCAACTGGCTTTTGCAGTATCTTCGGCAGTGGACCTGTCACAACATGGCTTTTGCAGGGGTAAGTCCATTATGTCTAACTTGCTGGAGTTCACAACCCTCGTATCCAATAACTTAAGGACGAACTGCGAAGTTGATGTAATTTACACTGATTTCAGTAAGGCGTTTGATAAAGTTTCCCATTCCTTACTCCTACTAAAATTCGATTGATTGGATTTTCCATCACGGCTTCTCTCTTGGGTCTCTTCGTACTTGTTAGGTAGAAAGCAAACCGTTGTGTTTAACAATTGTTTGTCTGAATTCATCAATGTATCTTCTGGAGTTCCACAGGGCAGTCACCTTGGTCCAGTGTTGTTTCTGCTCTTCATTAATGACCTCCCAAATGTTTTGAAGCGCTGCATACCGCTGATGTACGCTGACGATGTCAAACTGGTTATGCCCATTCGCTCACCTGAAGATAGGGCACTTCTTCAATTGGATCTGAATAATCTGGTTGAGTGGTGTGCCGTGAACGTCATGTCACTAAATTTACCGAAGTGCAAGTTTATGTGTTTTACGAGGAAATCTTTTAAAACCTATCAGTACATAATAGGCGATTATATCATTAAGCAAGTCACAAACTTTACTGATCTTGGCGTTATAATGGACCCTAAACTGGACTTCAAATTACATATCGAATCGTGTGTGAATAGGGCTAGAGGCACTTTGGCTTTTGTAAAAAGGTGGTCAAAGGAATTCAATGACCCCTGTGTCACTAAAACTCTTTTTTTTATCGTTAGTAAGACCTATATTGGAATATGCTTCCATTATCTGGAACCCGCGTTATCAGGTTCATAGCGAAAAATTGGAATCGGTCCAGAAGCAATTTTTGCTCTTTGCTTTAAATCATTTGCCCTGGGATCCATCAAGGAACCTACCGCCCTATTGCAGCCGGTTAAAACTTTTACAGGTGCCTTCACTACAGAGCCGTAGGGAGATGCTTGGCGTTTTATTTATGGTAAAACTATTAAGGGGGATGATAAACAGTCCATTTCTGCTTGGCGAGGTGATGTTTAATGTCCCTTTTAGGCTCTCTCGGTATTTCCAACCGCTATATTTAAATACATGTAGATCGAATTTTCAAATGCATGAACCTCTTCGTTGCCTGTGTCAAGATTTCAATAATCACTGCAATAGTATTGATACTTGCGACACACTTTACAGTATAAAAAAATATATACTCACTGCCTTGAACTTCTAACTGTTTCAAAATCACATGTTAAACTAAATATGTTACCTGCTCCAGTTACTTTGGGCGGGTGGCTTGGAATCACGTCCTTTCCAACCTCCCACATATCGCAGCCCTACTCATTGTGTGTTAAATATATGTACATCAGCTGGGGTGCCTTTCATGGGAGTGTTTTGCGCCTTGCACTCACCGGCGTCACCCCAAACCGTCGACTCGTAGGTGGTTTTACACCCTCCATTCCTCATCTAGGGGCGGAGCCTCCTCGTGGTGGCACCTGGTAACACTTCGGCGGCTAATTCGAGCGGCGACCTCTCTTCCCACTCTCCTCAAACCCTTTTTTCCCTTCTTCTTCATTTTTCCTTTTTCTCTCCCCCTCTACTTAAATGGGCTGGATCAAGGTGTTTTACGACCCGTGCCGAGGATCAGCCTGGCTGGGGGCCCATAAATAGCCCAGTCGTTAACGGAGTGCATCGTATACCGGGCGACCTTCGATGCTATTAAACCTTACCCGGACATCGCGGATCTCTGTCCGGGTGGACCTTTCCCCTTCTCCGCTACTCGTGGGTATAAAGTATGGAGGATAAAATTCTAAAAAATTATAAGGAGGGCGACTCTCCAAAGAAGAAGTCGTTAGGAGCTTGCTCCGCTAAGGCTACGGCTCAGCCGGGCCTAAAATTAACTGAGAGAACTCCTCAGAGGTTCGCTGCTGCAGCGGCAGATAGGCAGAAAAGGGCCGAGAGTTTATCCGGTTCGAGCAGTCCGATGGCCAGTACCTCTCATGTAGGGGGTACTGACCGGGAGGTCATCAGTGCCACTACCGCCCCTCCCTTGGGCCCCACCAACAAGCCCTCCACCCAGCGTCAAGCGTCTGGTGGGTCAACTGCTGGGGGCCTCAGGGCGAGGGGAGGGGTCGGCTATAGGGCCAAGGACAAACCTAGGCAGGAAAGGGCTGAGGTAAAATCCAGTTAGGGTACTCCAAAGGCCGGTACCTCTCGGGGAGGGCCACCGACCGGGAGGCCCTTGGGGCGGCTGCCGCCCATCCCGTAGCCACCAGCACGGCTGCCACTCAGCGTCAAGCGTCTGGCGGTTTGGCTGCTGGGGGCTCCAGGGGTGTGGGAGGCCGGCTCCAGGGTCAAGGGAGGCAAAAAGCCCAGTCATCAGGACAAGCGCTGGGCTGCCCGGATCCTGCGTAGGAATGCCTCCTCACCGGTTAGGGAGGAGGAAGTTTCCGCGGAGGACTGGGCAAAGGCTCAGCGTGATCTTGTTTGGGCGAAGCAAATGTTGCTGGAGTTCAGATCGGAATGGGTCGAGAGCGATGAAGCTTCGAAGCGCCAGCGGTCCATAGATGAAGCCAACCCTACGGCGCCGAAAAGGGCCAAAGTGCAGGGAGGCTGGACTCGGTCTTTCGCCGAAATAGCCAAGGATCGGCAGATCATTGGTATGATGAATGACAGCATCGAAGATGGCAGGATCCCGAAACACCAGTGGAAGTGGATCGAGGCAGCGCTCGCTACTGTGGCCGTTAAGGTCAAGAAAGATAACCCTGGTCCGCCGCCTTCTTATACCGATGCGGGGTGGTTCCAGGGCAATATAAAACTAATTGCGTGTGACGACGCCAGGTCGGCGAAGCTTTATAAAGCCGCCGTTTCGCTGATAGGGGAGGTGTATCCGGGCGCGCGCCTCAAGGTAGTGGAGGCGTGTGATATCCCCTCACGACCAAGGGCGCGAGCCTGGGTTCCAGTGACGCCAACGGACCCCGCTGATATCCTGGAACTTCTCCAGGAGTACAACCCGGGTCTACCGACCCAAAACTGGAAGGTGGTTAACGTTGAGAAGACTGAACGGGCCACGATGCAGATAGTCCTGCTGCTCGACAGCGCAAGCGTCGAAGCGTTGAAAAGGCAGGATTTCAGGGTAAGCTACGGCTTCAAAAATATAAGCCTTAAGGTTTATAAGGCTGATGTCGAAGCCTTGGTAAACCTTGCATCTCATGCGGAGGTGGCTGAACTCCCCCCCCACTGAAGACGAGATGGAGGTAGACGAGGGCGAAGAAGCTGGGGGCTATGCTTCGGCAAGTTTGAGCGGAAGCTTAGCTCTCAGAGGGTTATACTCTGAGGGTCAGCTTCTGGAGGTTGGCGATTTCGACGCGACGCTCACGGGGGAGAGCACAAACAAGCAGTGATCCGGGTCCTCCAAATAAACCTGCATCACTGCAAAGCAGCATTAGCTGCACTCCTACTGCACCTGTCTTCAGGTGTGGTAGACATCGTTCTAGTCCAGGAGCCGTGGATTACTGGCAATAGGATCTGTGGCCTGCGGACACCAGCGTATAAGCTTTATAGCGCTCAGGAAAAGGGTAAGCCTCGCACATGTATATTGGCTAAGTCTACTCTTAATGTTTTTCTTCTACCCAACTATAGTGATGGGGATTTGACAGCGGTCAGCGTCGAGGGGCTAGGGAGGAGCTTTAAACTCGCCTCCTTCTACCTAGCGCACGATCACCACGGCTCATTACCACCGGATAATTTCAAGGAGTTCGTGAGAGCGGCAAATCCACGAAACGATTTTATGTTGCTCGGAGGCGACGCCAATGCACAGCACGCCCAGTGGGGCAGCAGAGATACAAATGACAGAGGTGAGTCTCTATTCAACTATCTGTTAGGCACTAACCTGAGTATATGTAATAGGAGAAATGATCCCACTTTCATTACGAGGAACCGCAAAGAGGTCCTTGACATAACACTGGTCGCAGACTCTTTCAGTGACCTTATCGTTTCTTGGAGGGTTCTAAAGGAGCACTCCTTTTCTGACCATAGATATATAAGTTTTTCTATATCGCAGGCGCACGCAAGTCCTAAGTATATACAAAACATTAGAAGAACTAACTGGGGCTACTATAAGAAGATTGTAGGTAAAAAGCTATCTGAGGAGGTACGAGTCCCAGAAATCGAGGAGGAGCTGGACTTGTTTGTAAACAATTTCAGTCAAAATTGTAGGAATGCTTTAGATAGGGCTTGCCCGGCTAAAAAGGTTTTGGAAACACACAAACCACCATGGTGGTCGGCTGATCTTGATAAACTTAGAAAGTCATGTAGGGCGGCCTTCACTAAAGCAAAGCGTGATGGACATGAATCCCCATGGGCTGCTTATAAAGCGAAGATAAATATATATAAAAAAGCAATCCGGAATGGAAAGCGATCCTCCTGGAGGGATTTCTGCGGCAGGATTGAATCCGCATCCACGGCCTCCCGGTTAAGGAAGGTGCTATCAAAATCTCCAACTCAGCTAAGTTACGTCCAAAAGCCGGATGGGCACTGGACGGACTCCAGCGCTGAAACCATAAACCTGCTAATGGGTACGCACTTCCCAGCAGGAACGGGCGTGTCTTCAAGTTTTGTCAGCGGAGGGTCACCTAATGATCAGCTGATAAGCGAAATCACAGACGATAAAAGGATAGATTGGGCGTTACAGACCTTCAAGCCCTACAAATCGCCGGGGCCGGATGGAATCTTTCCGGCTCAGCTCCAGTATACTGCCGAACTTATAAGGCCCTGGATTAAAGGGATGTTTATAGGTTGTCTTAGGCTAAATTACGTACCAGTATCGTGGAGGGAAGTCAACGTGGTATTTATTCCCAAGGCAGGGAAACCCTCCCACTCTAAACCAAATGATTATAGGCCTATAAGCCTATCTTCTTTTCTGCTTAAAGCACTTGAAAGACTTCTAGGGGGTCACATCAGGAGGAGGATTGAGCCGTCGCTTCTTTCGCGAGCACAGCATGCCTATACTAAGGGCAGGGCAACTGAAACGGCCTTGCACTCACTGGTATCCGCTATCGAAAGGTCGCTAGACCTCAAGGAATACACATTGGTGGCATTCCTAGATATAGCGGGTGCTTTCAACAACGTTCTCCCTGAGTCCATCACCTCGGCGCTGACCGATCTGGGGGTGGACGCGTACCTGGTGGAGTGTATATACAATCTGCTTACGCGTAGGCAGATTAAAACTGAGCTAGGTGGATGTGTGATCCGCAGACCGGTCGGCAGAGGAACTCTGTTCTCTCTCCGCTACTTTGGGTGGTTACCGTCAACCAACTACTCCGCCTCATGGAATCGGAAGGTCACCAAGTGATCGCGTATGCAGATGACATCTGCGTCACCATGCGGGGGAAATTTCCGCAAACTCTTTGCAACCTAATGGAAGGGGCACTATCCAAAATCTCGCACTGGGCCACAGCCACAGGCTTGGAAGTGAACCCAGACAAAACCGAGCTTGTCCTCTTCACGAGGAGGTATAAGGTGCCAAATCTAACACCGCCAAGAGTTGGGGGTACGGTTTTAGCGTTTAGCCATCGAGTCAAGTATTTGGGTATAATTCTGGATAGGAAGCTATTGTGGAATGACCATATAGTGGAGCGATGCAAAAAGGCAGCAGCAGCGCTGTTCACCTGCAAGAGGGCAATTGGCACCTCCTGGGGATTCTCCCCCAAGGTGACATACTGGATTTATACAGCCATTGTGCGCCCGATTCTTCTTTATGGTGCCTTGGTCTGGTGGCCTGCACTAGCCAAAACTACCTATCTTAAGACGCTTCAAAAGGTGCAACGGAGTTCGGAACTCTGCATCACCGGGGCTCTCGGCTCCACTCCATCTAAAGCACTTAACACAATGCTATACCTTCCACCTCTTGACCTGGTGGCGAAGGAAATAGCGGTCATCGCCGCTCTACGCATACGGGAAACAGGTCTCTGGTCAAACGGATCTGGTGGACACGCGACAATCCTGGGCACGAGCGCCCCAGTCCCAATACCGGCGCGCACTGACTACTGCACGCCAAATAACGTCTTCGTTAAAAATTACAGTATATATATACCATCGCGACAGGACTGGAATACCAGACAACATACGGTACCGGGTTCCATCAACATATTCACGGATGGTTCTAAGCTTGACGGGAAGGTGGTAGCAGGCCTTTTTTCGCCGGATCTGGGTCTAGAGGTCTCTTTTCGCTTACCCGATCACTGTAGTGTTTACCAAGCGGAAATGCTGGCAATACACAGGGCTGTGAACTATCTCGAGTCTATGCCTAAGGATGGTAAACGAGTGTTTATTTTCTCATACAGCCAGTCCGCATTAAAGGCCCTGGACTCATTCGTCGACAACGCAAAGTCGGTCACTGAATGCCGCAGATCTCTTAACGAGATGGCCCAGCACTTCAGTATCAGCCTTATATGGGTACCTGGGCACAGTGATATCGAAGGCAATTGCAGAGAAGACCAGCTGGCCAGAAGGGGCACCACCGACCATGTCCTTCCGGGAAATGATTCGGTAGGCATACCCATGGCCACTTTCAGGCTTCGTGGGAGCACAAGCACTTTAAGAATCGCAAATGGACTATGGTCAGTCATATCTTCGTGTGAGATATCCAGGCAAACCTCGCCCTCATATGACAAGGGGCGCACAGAAGCGCTTCTGACTCTAAACAAATCAGCTCTATCGTCCCTGATAAGGGTTCTAACAGGGCATTGCTTAATAGGCACGCACGGTGCTAGAATGGGGGTAGCGACCTTCGACTTTTGTCGCAGCTGCAGATGTACAGAGGAGGAAGAGAGCGTCCAGCACCTTCTCTTCACTGTCCAGCGCTTAGTAGGCGTAGGATGGCTATCCTCGGTAAACCTTTTCTACATGACCTAGCTGAGGACTCTTGCTATGAAATAAAGGCTTTGGCAAAATTTATAATTTCCACGAGGTGGTTTGACCCGCTTTAGGCAGGGTAGGGGTCCTCTTTTGAGACCGTACAGGGTATTACAATGGGCCCTTTGGTGGCCTAAGTAGTGAGCTGTTACCATAGTGTTCAGCTCAGCCCTTGCAACCTAACCTAACCTACATCAGTTGCTCGAAATCACGTCCATTCCGACAGCACTAACAATCAATAGTTACTTTGGGCGGGTGGCTTGGAATCACGTCCTTTCCAACCTCCCACGCATCACAGCCCTACTCATTGTGTGTTAAATATACATCAGCTGCTGGAAATCACGTCCATTCCGACAGCACTAATAATCAATAGTTACTTGGGCGGGTGACTTGGAATCACGTCCTTTCCAACCTCCCACACATCGCAGCCCTACTATTGTGTGTTAAATATACATCAGATGCTCGAAATCACGTCCATTCCGACAGCACTGATAATTCCGTTGCTCGGCATCACAGACCATCCCGACAACTGATTCAATAATATATGTATATACATATTTTATAATATAATTTTGCTCACTATGTATGCTTGTTAATTTTACACTGTAATCCGCATTTATATTCATTCATTCATTCATATTTAGTCTGATTGATTGTAAAATTTGTAGAATAACAAATAAATAAATAAATAAAAATAAAAATAAATAAGGATGTCTAGAGTTTCAGCTGCTGATCCTGTGCATGTTCCATCAGCGCGCTAAGCAAAGGTTTATTTGAATGGTTTTTGGCCGGAGTCTTTCTAATCCTTGCTAAGTACTTCGAGAATTCGATAGATACGTAATGTTCTTGCCGAGGCTTCGACCATTTCGTGACTCCACTCTGACCACTGGAACATCGTAGGTATTGAAATAAGGTAAAAAAGGAGCATTTAATGTATACCTAACGCAGTCTGTTTACCTTCTGCATGGGTGTAAAAATTGTTGAAATTTCTTGTCTGCAGGCCCGTTATCTGTGGGTCTACAGTTCCTGCACCAGGCATATACCAATGTCCTCCTTCGATAGACAGACTATAAGGCAATTTTCTCATGTTGCAGACTGATCTTTGACAACGTAACCACTAGGCCGGTGACGCTCTTGCTCTTTATCAGGAGTTTTTACGCTCTTCTAAGGGCTTATTGGTCTCCTCAAGGCTGTTATCTGGTGCTGTCGCTGCTGGAAACATTTTAATTTGGCCTCCTTGATGCCTGCACGGACTCATTGCAAATCATCACCACCACTGGTTGGCTGTTTCTCCGCTGCTTCTCCACTTTGAGGAATGTCTCGTCGTCCATGAGACATACACATGCTGCATTCTCAAGCCCAACCAAATGCACGCCCGGGGTCTCATGGAAAACTCCGAAGCCGGGATCAGCCGGGAAATGCCATCAAAAGTGTTGCTAACTTTAGCAGGTGTCAAATTAACCACATATTTCTTTACTTTACTTTACTTTAAATACACATCTATTAATGATGATTGACTATGTATGCTAATGAGACTGCGCTGGTGACTTTTTTGCACTTCATGAAGATCCAGTGTGAAGCCATTATAAGGCTTAATAGTCAAATCAGAAAATAATGAATCCAACACAATTAGATTAGGGTAATGATATGGTATTACTACTACTACTGGAAACTAATCAGGCGTAAAATGAACATGTATATACGCAAGTACAATAACAAGATAAAATCAAAATAACATTTCGCTTCATTCTTAAAACAAGAAGATTTTGTTAAACGGATTAAGAACACCTGACAAGCGTCATCAAGTAGAAGTAAACACAGCGTGAACAACTGTTGTAAATTAGAAAATAATAACAAGAGTAGCAGATGAGATATGAATAGGCATAACAACAACGAGTTTAACAAGAATTTTAAGACATAAATATTATAACAATGTCTAGAAAAAACCAAGTAAGGAAGGCTAAGTTCGGGCGTAACCGAACATTACATACTCAGTTGAGAGCTGTGGAGACAAAGTAAGGGAAATCACCATGTTGTAAAAGTAACCTAGGGTAACCCTGGAATGCGTTTGTATGACATGTGTATCAAATAGAAGGTATTAAAGAGTATTTTAAGAGGAAGTGGGCCATAGATCTATAGATGGACGCCATTTAGGGATATCGTCATAAAGGTGGACCAGGCCTGACCCGAGAATTTGTTTGTACGGTATGGGTATCAAATGAAATGTGTTAATGATAATTTTAAAAGGGAGTGGGCCTAAATTCTATAGGTGGACGTCTTTTCGAGATATTTCCATAAAGGTAGACCAGGGCGACTTTAGAATTTGTTTGTACGATATGGGTATCAAATGAAAGGTGTTAATGAGTATTTTAAAAGGGAGTGGGCCTTAGATCTATAGGTGGATGCCCTTTCGAGATATCGCCATAAAGGTGGGTCAGGGGTGACTCTAGAATTTTTGTGTACGATATGGGTATCAAATGAAAGGTTTTAATGAGTATTTTAAAAGGGTGTGGGCCTTAGTTCTATAGGTGGACGCCTTTTCGAGATATCGCCATAAAGGTGGACCAGGGGTGACTCTAGAATTTGTTTGTACGATATGGGTATCAAATGAAAGGTATTAATGAGTATTTTAAAAGGGTGTGGGCCTTAGTTCTATAGGTGGACGCCCTTTCGAGATATCGACATAAAGGTGGACCAGGGGTGACTCTAGAATTTGTTTGTACGATATGGGTATCAAATGAAAGGTGTTAATGAGTATTTTAAAAAGGAGTGGGCCTTAGTTCTATATGTGGATGCCTTTTCGAGATATCGCCATAAACGTGGACCAGGGGTGACTCTAGAATGTGTTTGTACGATATGGGTATCAAATTAAAGGTATTAATGAGGGTTTTAAAAGGGAGTGGCCCTTGGTTGTATATGTGAAGGTGTTTTCGAGATATCTACCAAAATGTAGACCAGGGTGATCCAGAACATCATCTGTCGGGTACCGCTAATTTATTTATATATGTAATACCACGTACAGTATTCCTTCCAAAATTCCAAGGACTTTTGATTTCGCCCTGCAAAACTTTTTCATTTTCTTCTACTTAATATGGTAGGTGTCACACCCATTTTACCAAGTTTTTTTCTAAAGTTATATTTTGCGTCAATAGACCAATAAAATTACCATGTTTCATTCCTTTTTTTGTATTTGGTATATAATTATGGCATTTTTTTCATTTTTCGTAATTTTCGATATCGAAAAAGTGGGCGTGGTCATAGTCGGATTTCGGCCATTTTTTACTCCAATACAAAGTGAGTTCAGATAAGTACGTGAACTGAGTTTAGTAAAGATATATCGATTTTTGCTCAAGTTATCGTGTTAACGGCCGAGCGGAAGGACAGACGATCGACTGTGTATAAAAACTGGGCGTGGCTTCAACCGATTTCGCCCTTTTTCACAGAACCAGTTACCGTCCTCGGAGCTAAGCCTCTACCAAATTTCACAAGGATTGGTTAATTTTTGTTCGACTTATGGCATTAAAAGCATCCTAGACAAATTAAATGAAAAAGGGCGGAGCCACGCCCATTTTGAGATTTTCTTTTATTTTTGTATTTTGTTGCACCATATCATTACTGGAGTTGAATGTTGGCATAATTTACTTATATGCTGTAAAGATATTAACTTTTCTTTTAAAATTTGAATTTAAAAAAATTTTTTTTTAAAAAGTGGGCGTGGTCGTTCTTCGATATTGCTAATTTTTATTAAGCAGACATAAAGTAATAAGAGTAACGTTCCTGCCAAATTTCATCATGATATCTTCAACGACTGCCACATTACAGCTTGCAAAACTTCTAAATTACCTTCATTTAAAAGTGGGCGGTGTCACGCCCATTGTCCAAAATTTTACTAGTTTTCTATTCTGCGTCATAAGCTCAACTCACCTACATTCATCGCTTAATGCGTATTTGGTAATGAATTATCGCACTTTTTCGATTTTTCGAAATTTTCGATATCGAAAAAGTGGGCGTGGTTATTGTCCGATATCGTTCATTTTAAATAGCGATCTGAGATGAGTGCCCAGGAACCTACATACCAAATTTCATCAAGATACCTCAAAATTTACTCAAGTTATCGTGTTAACGGACAGACGGACGGACGGACGGACGGACGGACATGGCTCAATGAATTTTTTTCGATACTGATGATTTTGTGAGCTCTGCTCAACTGAGTATAAAAATACGCAGCATCACAAAAACGATACTGTGATAAATTATGCACGATTGCATTATTTTTTCTGGGCGTTTTACATTTTGTTTACAAACACGCACACCTTTAATTACCTCACACATACTATGAATCGTAAATATTCAAATTTGCATGTCTGACTTGATTGGTTTGAGTATTTGTGTAACAAGATCGCAACATTGTCGCTACTTTAATTATCTTGTTGTATTTTTTTTTTTTTTTATTTTTCAATTCATGCATATAATTCGTTTCCCTTTCCATTTTATCAGGATGGGCGCTTATTTTCAAACCGCAGATTTTGCCGTTACAGTTCTCGCCTTCAAAATGGATGTTTCGTACTTAACCCTGTAAGCAATAAGATATGATTTAATAGAGTAACTCATTAGAAATATTTGTAAAACTCATTAGAAATATTTTCTAAGCAGTACCTGCCGCAGTAAAAGGATGCATTTCGGTTTCGGGCTGGCGTGTATCTGATTCGATTGGGGTACGCTTTTAAAAATGCGGTCTAAATTAGAATACACTGTTTTTATCTGGAGACCATACTATAATTGTCACCTTAGCAGGCTTGAACGTGTGCAAAAAGTTTTTGTTGTGATCCGATTCCTTCTTACAGTAGTCGCTGTTTGCTTATTAGCCTAAAGTTGTTAGACAGCAGACGTCCTATTATATCTCTCACCTTTGTTTTTTTTCATGGGGCAGAAGCATGGATCATCACAACAGCAGATGAAGCGGCTTTGGGAGTGTTCGAGATAAAAGTTCTTCAAAAGATGTATGGACCTCTACGCGTTGGCGATGGCGATTACCGAAGAAGATTTAATGATGAGCTGTACGAGCTATACGCAGACATCCACATAGTCCAGCGAATTAAAACGCAGCGGCTGCGTCGCTAGGCTATGTTATGCAAATGAAAGATGATGCTCCGGCCAAGAAAGTGTTTCTATCGGAACCCGCATATGGAAGCAGAGGTAGAGGGCGGCCCCCACTCCGTTGGAAGGACCAGGTGGAAAACGATGTAAACGCCCTTGGTGTGACCAATTGGCGCCGGTTGGCGGAGCGACTGGCGCGCCTTGTTCGACGGCCATAACCGTTTGGACGGTTAAGCGCCAATTAAGTAAGTAAGTTTGTTTTCGACTTAATAAGTGGAGCGATTGACTGCCTATTTCTGCTAGCCAGAATTTGTTTCAACATCTGACAGAGGCGTCTACGCAATCACCATACTTTCTTTCTGGACACGGTTAGAACAAATAACGCGTCTAATATTCTGATTTTAAGAGCTTTAAAAGAGTTTAATATGCTTTCAAATCCTGTGGATCTGCACTTTTCCTCCACAAAACACATATTTAAATCGATATTAAATGATTTATGTACGTAAACTTTTAGTTAATTTTTAGTTTTTACGCTTGAATACTTGTACCTCTATTTTTTTTTTTTTTTTTCTTGTAATCTGTATGAAAATTTTTAGATGTTTTTCTAGATTAATACGAGATAAATAAATAAATAAAAATGAGACATTTTTTGCAATCAACTTGAGTAACGCCCGTATCTAAAGCACATTTTTTCGTTTTTTTTTTGGTTTTGTTACCTGGAGCTACAAACACCTACTACAACTATTTTCGTTCTCTCAGTATGGTTTTTACTTTTATTTTATCCCCTGGTCCATAGTCAGGTATATACCCAACGAGTTGATACATAAATATTACAAATTCTCTGTACTAAAGCACCCGTCAACAGCTACCGTTTGATAGTCATTTTGGACAAACCTATCCTAGGGTTACACGGGTCCAAATTTCTATATTTATGTCGAGACCCAAGTCATCCAGTAGTATTCGCACACCTTCCAACTATAAGTAAAAACATTAAATCGTAGGGGACAGGTAAAAAAATGCTCCTCGGCCACGTGTTAATCAAAAACTCTTTCCACAGGATAAAAAAGGCGTAAGATTCTAAGTGTCTTCGCGGTGATGCAGACGAACTGAACCGACAAATGTTCGAGGAAAGACTCAGCCAAACCACTGGCGATAATGTTACAGCAAAAATGCTGAGCGGCTCAGAATGGTGGCAACAAATCAGTAACTTTGTAGAAAACAGAACAAAAAGTGCCACCGGGATATAGGAACAACAGAAGGGTTTTTAAAGACGATTAATAAGGAACGCCACCATAAATTAATGCAAAAACGGTCCATGTGAAGTGAGCGACGCTTTCAAATGGGGTGGTTTTTATTACATATTTCAAATATCTTTATTAAGTCAAATGGTAACAACCTTATTGACGAGATTATAGGTTAACTTAGTACTAGTTTAACAATTTTAAAGTAAGATTTACTGAGATAAGTAGTCAGATTCAATGTCCCTCCACAAATCGAGAGGGACACACGGTTGCTTATAATGCACTAGAAAATGTCCACCCTAACCCACAAAAAAAAAGGATATTGACGTTTCAAAATGCTTTTTTCGTTTCTATATTTTTATAAACTTCAAAGAGTATAATATTTTAAGCTCCATCAAAGCCTAAACGTTTGCTGTGTGGCCCTATTACCCCCACTTTCTAAAAAGTAAGTGAAAACATTATAGTTTTAAGCAAAGAACTAGGCTTCCCAAAAAATAGACTTAATGAGTTTTACCTGTCACACCACGGCGCATCGGTACCCTCGTTAATACCTTTTATTTGACACTCATATCATAAAATCACAAACAAAGGCTACGCTGGCACACATTTAGATACATTTAAGTCAATACCTTAAGGAAAAATTTAGATATTGACAGAAATTGATTGATATCCCTATTAATTAGTACCTTTCGTTAGTTTTAGTACTCGCATCGCTAAACCTCATCCAGGTCCACATTTAGGTGTTTATCCCAGAAGCGAATTGAGATACCACAATCTTTAGTAAAGCCCTCAATAACAGCTTTCATTTGATATCCAAATTATTAGTACTGATTTTAGGGTTGCCGGGGCACTCGTTTTGGACTCAAGTACACAGCGGTACTAAATTTAGCTTAGAATCTATTGGTAGACCTAGCATATATACTTTCACAATTTTATAAAAAACGGCTCAATAATTTCGGAGTCTACTCAAGACAAACTTCCTCTTCATAACATAAGGTAAGATTAAGATAATTAAGACAAGGATTAGGATTTATTCATTTAAAAAATAAATTATTTAATAAATTTTCTGACATAAATGCCTTATTAAAATAAATAAATGTAAGGCGCGATAACATCCGAAGAGATTTTAGACCCAGCTTCTCTTCCAAGTTGCGCCGTGCTGCTTTTTTAATTTTCCTTACGAATTGGTGGGATGGGACCTACTTGTTTTATGCCGACTCCGAACGGCATCTGCAAGGCAGACGAGTTTCCACTGAGATGCCGTGGGGAGACCCCGCTTAGAAAAATTTTCTTCTAATTGCAAAAACTTGTTTCTAAAATTTTGAGGTTGCTTTGCCCGGGGCGTGAACCCAGGATCTTCGGTGTGGTAGGCGGAGCACGCTACCGTCACACCACCGCGGCCGCCAAAGTTATTACGGATAATTTTGATTTTTGCTTCTCTGATAACTCAGACTATTGTGTACGAGCAATTTCCATCTATGAAAGCTTCAGAAGAGTCATCCCCTTGAAGGAGGAGTGGGGAAAGGAATTAGTATGGGGATGTAGACTGGTTAATTGGTTCACTGAGGTTTAAATTGCAGCAGGTTTTGACACAAAACAATTTACCTGGCTATTGTCGCGCGAACCTCCTCTTAGCGAGCATGGAATGTATATGGTTGTAGGGAATACGGAATAACTCCATAGTCTACTCTTCTTTGCGGATACTAAATCTAGCGGGGTGGCAAGATATTTTTGGCCAGAAATGGACATCAATCTGCAGGGTTCACCGAAGCTAATTTGTTAATGATGATTGGAGAGCAGTATGAAGAATAATGGGGTCGAATCATTGAGGTACTTTACTGTTTCTTTCTAGAACATGAATCAAGTGAAAGTATTTAGATCTCTGGTTAGCAGGACTCGGTTCCGAGGGACTTTGAAGGGCCGAGATTGGTCTCTCTCTAAACATTTAGGTGCCACGTAACAGTTCTCTAAGTAGCTATAGCTTACATGTCGTATCACAAATAACCTTCATGTTGTCCAAGTGAGCTTCCCCTGCCCGTTTGGCTACCACTCGACTTTACCTAACCTAGATCAAACTATGAATCTCTTCACGTATATTCGGTATATAATAATGAAGCTATGCAATGGTATATCAGTTCAACAAGTGATTCATCTTTCTCTATTAGAATAACGAAGAGAGGTTTTCCCAACGCACCCGTTATAACAATACAAACTAGTAGATGCAGTTTGCTTAGTTTTACTATTAAGGTGGCCAAACTAGGTGACTTATTGGCTTCACAGCAGTGTTAAATGTCCAGCGATGTTTTGCCATTCTGTACAAAACTCGTGTTATTTTGCTAAAAGCAGCATCTTAATGAGCATTCCACCTGAGGGTTCTATCCAGTGTAACCCTTTTGAGTACACTCACATGACATAGCGTTGCCTTGGTTTAGTCCGAATAGATAACAGTTTAACCATTTTCTTTCTCTAGATTAAAGCTTAAAAGAAGGCAGCAACGTCACTGTTGGCTGATATAAATTCGAGACTGTGAAGAATTTCATCTTTTTGGGAACCAGCATTAATTGCCAACAAGTTCCACTTTGGACTGAGTAGGAAACTAAAAGGTAGAGTCCTCTTTCGACGAACAAAAATCACGCTCTATAAGTCGCTCATCAGACCTGTCTTGATTTACGGCTCGGAATTACGGACGGTGTCGAGAGCAGATGAAATGGCTATTGCAATATTCGAGAGAAAATTTCTCCGGAAGATTCGTGCTACTCTCCGTGATACCGTCGGCGAGTATCGGGGGAAGTATAATGATAAGCTATATGAGCTTTACGCAGAAATAACTATAGTTCAGCGAATAAATACCGTAAAGCTTCGCTGGCTAATTCCTGTTATGCGTATGGACGAAGACGCTCCGGCCAAGAAAGTATTTCAGTTGACACCGCAGTTTGGAAACATAGGAAGGGGGAGACCTCCACTGAGTTGGGAGAAGCAGGTGGATGAAACTCGACATCCCTTGGGGCTCCCAATTAGCGTCAGTTATGGCGAAACAGGGATAGCTAGTATGGGGCAGTTAAGCGCCAATTATGATGATGAGGTATATATTACTATCTTTTGGTATTTCTATGCACCTTCAAATAGGCGATAAGCAATTGCTTGTTCATTGGTTTACAACTACTTAAATTACTTTTGCTCAAATAACTTCGATATCACCTGCCATCTTTTATTCGATTTTATCATAATTTCAAGAGCCGCACATTCGTTGTATCCGGATTTAAGCCCCCAAAACAAAATTGGCCTTAAGCAAAAAAAAGCCCCGACCGCGTGAATAACGGCTAAGCCTTTGTGGTTTTTTCGCTACAACGCGTGTCTAAATATAGCGACGACATGCTCATACAACAATAAAGCTCTCTATATAAACAAACTACAAAACACGACCTCATCTTCCCCCTCAAAGGTATTAAGCGACGATTTAATTATTTTAAATTTTGTAAATTATGCAAAACAGGCCCTACTAATGATGTCTCTCAAACCACCTGCTGTTTATGAAAATCCGCGTAAGCTGTCAGTGAAATGTCGAAAGCAGACAGAGAAAGAGTGACAGCAGCAACAAGCCACTCTTTAATGTCACCGCACCGCCCGCGCTTCGTTGCAAAGCATGAAAGCTAATCCATACCCCTTATGGCAAAAAACTAATTTCATTAACAGTCGTTTCGAAGTTTTTGTTGTTTGTTTTAATTGACATATTTTTATAGCCAACTGCGCGTAGCACGCAGAACGCTATTACTTTGATCGTCTAAAGCTAGTTTTTGTGAATGACTCGTGAGATATTTACCTACATACATATATGGCCTCTCATCGAATCTGTCCTGATGTATGCCTCGGAATCATGAATGTTTTCGAAATTCGGAATGTTTGCGTTCCTTCCCATTAATCCAAGGACAACTATCGGAAATCGGGTGCATCAAACAAAAACTGATCGGCTTCACTGATAAAATCCATATATTTGAATAAATAATCTCCGTCTCTGAAGGTTTTTCTATCGGCACGCTTCTCCATTACCAAAGCAAGTAGATGCTCGCAATGAGTTTAGAAGAAAAGATGGAGGGCAACTTGGCTTCAATTGAGGTTTCCAAATGAGACCAATTATAGTTAAGAAGAGGTAACTTATCCTGTCGAAATTTCTGTTGGGGTTTACGTTCTATTTTCGGTTTCATCTTCAGATCTGTGTTGGATCCTTTTTTTCCGATTTACATCCTATTTTCAGTTCCAGATTCAGATCCGACTTCGGTTAAGGTGTCGTTGCAGAATTCGTTTTCGCATTCGAGTTCGCTCGTTACTGATTTCGTGAAGATTTTCGGTCCGGGTTTCGGTCAGAAAATGGTAATGGTTTTGGTACCGGTTTAAAAATTATTTGCTAGCATCGGTAACTGTTTTGGTCCGATTATGATCAGGTTCCGAGGTGGGTCCTCTTCACGGTTATAAATTCGGATCCGGTTTCAGTCTTGATTTTTTCCCTATTTATTACTAGATTTCAGGACTGGTTTCTGTAATGGTTTAACTACTATTTTCGGTTCCATATATGGATCCGCCACCGCGGGGTGTGGTACCTTCCTCCACCTATCACATCGAAGTTCCTGCGCTAAATACGCGGGCAAAGCAACATCAAATATTTAGAAAAAAAAGCTTTTTAATTAGTAAAATAAAAGTCTCTAAGCGAGGTCCCAATTCGGCAGTGGTTTGACAAACGCTTCGAGTGTATTTCTGCCATGTGAAGCTATAGGTCCTGTCCCGCTAATTTTTAAGAAAAATTTGAAAGGAGCACGACGCTAATTTGAAGAGAAGCTCGGCCTAATTCTTTACGAAAGTAGATCGCGCCAAGTATTTATTTTTATACTCAGTTGAGCAGAGCTCACAGAGTATATTAACTTTGATTGGATAACGATTGGTTGTGCAGCTATAAAGGAATCGAGATAGATATAGACTTCCATATATCAAAATCATCAGTATCGAAAAAAAATTCGACTGAGCCATGTCCGTCCGTCCGTCCGTCCGTCGGCCCGTTAACACGATAACTTGAGTAAATTTTGAGGTATCTTGATGAAATTTAGTATGTAGGTTCCTGGGCACTCATCTCAGATCGCTATTTAAAATGAACGATATCGGATAATAACCACGCCCACTTTTTCGATATCGAAAATGCGATAATTCATTACCAAATACGGATTAAGCGATGAAACTTTATAGGTGAGTTGAACTTATGACACCGAATGGAAAAATAGTAAAATTTTGGACAATGGGCGTGGCACCGCCCACTTTTAAAAGAAGGTAATTTAGAATTTTTGCAAGCTGCAATTTGGCAGTCGTTGAAGATATCATGATGAAATTTGGCAGGAACGTTACTCTTATTACTATATGTCTGCTTAATAAAAATTGGCAAAATCGGAGAACGACTACGCCCACTTTTTAAAAAAATTTGTTTTTAAATTCAAATTTTAAAAGAAAAGTTACAAGATTTATATGAATTATTTCAGGCTTGGCTGATCCATTTATTTTGGTGCAAATGAAAGAATTCAATTCACCATTCTGCCCAACGTTTCGCTGACAAATTTCAGCATCATCAGGGGCAATTCTGTTTATTTTTAAAAAACAAAAGACATATATCAATTATACATTCGCACAAACAGAAGAAATAAATGCACTTGCATTTTCGCAATACTCACTACAATATTAAACAATTATATTAGAGCTTAAAACTAGTACCATCAGTACCACTTCTTGTGGTAGTCTTGTCTAAACTAAATTGCTGTTCATTTTCTTATGCATAACAAATAAGCTGAAGCTATATTATCGGTGTCCTCTTTTTTGTTTATCGTCTCCTTCCTTCTTTGTAATATTCTTAGACTCTCTAATGTGTATCGCGTTATTTCTCTCTTTTCTTTGTCGATGATTCTGGTGTTGGTAAAGTCAGCTGCGTGGCCACTACTTAAAATGTGTTGAGCTAAGGCTGTGCTTTGTTTTTGCTTCTTTATATCCGATTCATGTTCGGCTAAGCGGACGCCTAATGCTCTTTTTGTTGTTCCGATATACACTTTATCACAGTGTTCGTCGTCGTTGCCTTTGCATTTTATTTCATAAACAACGTTGCTTTGTTGTTGTTTTTCTATTGGGCTTTTCATTTTCGTATAAATGCTGGATATTGTTGCATTCGATTTGTATGCAAGCGTAATATTTTGTTGCTTTAATATTTTCTGATCAAAGTTCTCGCTGAGTTTTGGTATGTATGTGACGCTATAATATTTTTTTGACACATTAGATGTTTCTGGGTTTTGTTGCTTCGTTTTCTGTTCTCCTGTTATTATTTTCTCTTGTGTGATCAGTTCGCGTATCAATTGCACTGGGTAGTTGTTGCTTTTTAATATGTTGTATATTTTTTCTATGTTAGTTTCGTGGAATTTTCTATGGCTTATTGTCAATATTTTACTAATTAAATTTTCGCTGTGTTGATTTTATATTTCCTAGGTTGGGAAGAGAAATAGTTGATCAGACGTCCAGAGGAGGTGGGTTTAGAGTACCAGTTCAGAATTATATTGTTTTTGTCTCTATGTATACGGACATCAATAAAGGGGATGCTTTCGTTTTCCTCCATTTCTATTGTAAACTTGAGTTTTGGATGCTATTTGTTAAGTGTCTCTAGAATCTTGTTCGTGTCGCTTCGTTTTGTTATTGCAAAAATGTCGTCTACATATTTGTTGATAAATTTGATGTCAATATTGTAGTGTTGTTTCAGCTCCGAGATGGTGTTGTCAAGTAGTTCGTCCATAACAATGTCCGCAATGGTTGGGGAGAGGGGATTGCCCATTGGCATTCCAAATGTGAATTGAATTCTTTCATTTGCACCAAAATAAATGGATCAGCCAAGCCTGAAATAATTCATATAAATCTTAATTCGAACTGATCGAAAAAATTACAAAAAAAAAAAAAAAAAAAAAGTTACAATTTTTACAGTAAATTATGTCAACATTCAACTCCAGTAATGATATGGTGCAACAGAATACAAAAATAAAAGAAAATTTCAAAATGGGCGTGGCTCCGCCCTTTTTCATTTAATTTGTCTAGGATACTTTTAATGCCATAAGTTGAACAAAAATTTACCAATCCTTGTGAAATTAGGTAGAGGCTTAGATTCTAGGACGATAACTGTTTTCTGTGAAAAAGGGCGACATCGGTTGAAGCCACGCCCAGTTTTTATACACAGTCGACCGTCTGTCCTTCCGCTCGGCCGTTAACACGATAACTTGAGCAAAAATCGATATATCTTTACTAAACTCAGTTCACGTACTTATCTGAACTCTCTTTGTATTGGTGTAAAAAATGGCCGAAATCCGACTATGACCACGCCCACTTTTTCGGTATAGAAAATTACGAAAAATGAAAAAAACGCCAAAATTATTTACCAAATGCGAAAAAAGGGATGAAACATGGTAATTGTATTGGTCTATTGACGAAAAATATAACTTTAGAAAAAAACTTGGTCAAATGGGTGTGACACCTACCATATTAAGTAGAAGAAAATGAAAAAGTTTTGCAGGGCGAAATCAAAAGCCCTTGAAATCTTGGAAGGAATACTGTTCGTGGTATTACATATATAAATAAATTAGCGGTACCCGACAGATGATGTTCTGAATCACACTGGTCCACATTTTGGTCGATATCTCGAAAATGCCTTCACATATACAACTAAGGGCCACTCCCTTTTAAAACCCTCATTAATACCTTTAATTTGATACCCATATTGTACAAACACATTCTAGAGTCACGCCTGGTCCACGTTTATGGCGATATCTCGAAAAGGCGTCCACCTATTGAACTAAGGCCCAAGCTCTTTTAAGATACTTATTAACACCTTTCATTTGATACCCATATCCTACAAAAAAAGTCTAGAGTCACCCCTGGTCCACGTTTATGGCAATATCCCGAAAAGGCGTCCACCTATAGAACTAAGGCCCAAGCTCTTTTAAAATACTCATTAATACCTTTCATTTGATACCCATATTGTACAAACGCATTCTAGAGTCACCCCTGGTCCACCTTTATGGCGATATCTCGAAAAGGCGTCCACCTATTGAACTAAGGCCCACGCCCTTTTAAAATACTCATTAACACCTTTCATTTGATACTCATATCGTACAAACAAATTCTAGAGTCACGCCTGGTCCACCTTTATGGCGATATCCCTAAATGGCGTCCATCTATAGAACTATGGCCCACTTCCTCTTAAAATACTCTTTAAAACCTTCCATTTGATACACATGTCATACAAACACATTCCAGGGTTGCCCTAGGTTCTTTTTACAACATGGTGATTTTCCCTTACTTTGTCTCCACAGCTCTCAACTGAGTATGTAATGTTCGGTTACACCCGAACTTAGCCTTCCTTACTTTTTATTTTTTTATTTGGATAAGTTTACGGATTCGTCTCCGGATTCGGACTACTGTTAGTTTCAGGTTTTGGTTTCACGTTTGTTTTTAGTTCTATTTTCATTTCAGCTTTCGTTTTCGGTCTCCCGTCAATTTCCAATATGGTTTGCTTTAACTTTCTTTTTTGGTTCCAGATTTATTACAGCTTTCGTTTCTGGTTCTCCCTCCAATTTTTGGAATCAATTCGGTTTAAATTTCTCTTTTGGTTTCAGTTTCATTTCAGTATTCATTTGCGGTCTCCTTTCGATTTTCGGTACCGTTCCGGTTCGACTTTCATTACAGCATTTGCTTCCGCTCTATGTACTATTTCTAGTACCGTTTCGGTTTAGCTTTGGTTTTTGAATTCAGTTTCATTTCAGCATTCCTTTCCGGTCTCCGTACTATTTCCGGTACCATTTCTATTAAATTTCGTTATTGGTTTCAATTTCTTTTAAGGATTCATTTCCGGTCTTCACACAGATTCCGGTGCGGTTTCGGTTTCAGTCTGGGTACGAGTTTCGGCGACGGTTTGGTCTCCAGTTTCAGTACAGGTTTCTGTTGCGAATACGGCTACAGCTTCGGTCTGTATTGCATTTTCGGTTTTGGTGGATCCGGAATTCGTTTCTGGTTGTGGTTTTTGTTTGTTTTCAATTTCTATCCAGAATTCCTTGCCAATTATAATTGCGACTCCATTTGCGGTCCAGCATTCGTTTCAGGTTTCTGCACACTTTTTAACATTCTTTTCAGCGTAGGTTTCTGTGCCGGTGGCGGAAACGGAAGTCCCTGAAAGTAAAAAATAAAACCTTAAATATAATAAGGATAATTTACTGGAAGGATGTCAGCACTCGATGTGTCCCTTTGTCCCGAATCCCATGTTAAGTTGATATGGAAGTACTGACCAGAAAGCTTAACCTACCGAATCAGTGGACGATTTTTCGCTGTCAATGTGTGACATTAAGGTTTAGTTAGACCGTAATACCTTTACGCAAAAACGAAAGCATATAAAATGGGCAGAAAGGTCGAAATCTGTCTATATTCCAGGTTCAGGTGCGCCCTTACATCATGCGATCAATCTTAGAGTAGTCGATGACCATACTGAAGTCACGGTAAGCATACCGATGAGACTATAGGAAACCTACTAGTCAAATCTTCTGGCCACAATGAGACTCTGACTTCTGATTTTTCACCTCATATAGCAGCTGTTATACCAAATTTCTCAAAAATAGAATTCCGCCCTTCATATAAGGGAAAGAGCGGACCACGACCACATTTTTACTTTTCCAATTTGCTGAACAAAAAAATAAAATTTCGAAATGTAGAATTTCGAACTTCGAAAGCCGATATCTATTTTTTGGAGGCTAACTTGGTAAAACGGATATAGTACTTTGTTTACTTAAGCATCAATATCTACAAAAAAGTGGGGTTTGTCCAATACCCAGAAAAAAGTTGATTTTGTCTCATAGTGTTATTATTATAAATACTGTAACGAATATAGTGCAATTCCGCTTATTTGCAACCTTCTACTAACGTCCGAATCACTAAGCTGTTGAATAAATAACTCCACTATTCAATAATGCAAAATGGTCTTTATTAAAATACTTCACAATAACACTTATACTTCGCAACTGATAGCTTGCTTAAATCAAACTGAATTTATGATTGCTCAGCAGGCGATCTTTTATACTCTGTGCTCTGTCGCTCGCATATTTCTAGGCGTTTCTGTTTCTAGATTCTACTACTTATTTATCAGCTATAAACTTATCAGCTATAACTGCAGATGCAGGCCTATAGCCTCTCATATGCGCGTGTATATGTGAGTGATACTTGCACAAATGATTGCCTACTTTTGGGAGTATCTCAGATTTCTGCATGTGGTTGTGCGTTGTTCTCAGCTGCTTGTATGGACACATGGGTAGACATAATGGTTGATTTGTTGATGTGCATACAAGTCACTGCTTAGTATCGGCTTAGAGATGGGAGTATCACATAGTGTTACTAATATTCGTCACAATACGAAACAAAAGGTTGGACTCACTTATTTACATTGACTTCCCCTATTTGTGATATTTGGCATATCCTTATTAACTTTTCAATGCAAGCCCTAATAATAATTTTTCCTCCAAAAATATCATGAGTTTCAGGTCAAAGTATAATAAGAATCAGGTAATATAACAGTTGAAATAAATATTGAAAGTGCTAGAACTTCTTTGCTTATTGTTTTAGTAATATAGTTTAAAATCACCATTTTCTTGAATTTTTAAGTACTTTCGTTTGGTAAGGAAAAAATGATACATTAGGGGGTACAATTTTGTTAGCTGACCTAATCATGTGAAAACGACTATATAGCTTAAAAAGACATTAAACGGAAATGTGAAGCTTCTCAAGGCCAAAATAATGACATATCAATTTGAAAAATTGGACGTCAAATAACCAGGTTACAACGAAAAAACCCTTTCGGCTGTATTTCGAAGGATCAAAAAAAAATAAAAAAAATGAACTCCGAAACCCTCTCAACATAATCTTTAAATTTAGAGGCGGACATTATCAACTTTTTGTTTCGACCCAGTCTAGTGGGCATGCTGAATGGGTCGTTTCATATGAAAGCACGGCATTACTGTTCAAAGTCCCACCCACTTAGTAAATTTGTCAAAAATACACAGCCGGTTATATACCTTTCGATCTAACACCCAACCAAGAGGTTCTGATTTATATTTTTGTTGAACTAAACTACAATTTGTGTTTAGATGTGTTTGTTTTAGAATTACCATACATTGGCTCTAATGCGTGTTTATTTATTGGCCTCTAATGCGTATTTGCATAGATTTGCCGCCGGTGAGCTGCTAATATGACAAACAAAAACAAAAAAAGGAGTAAAAACTAAATAATTTCTGACCGCAAAGCATCATTTCAAATTTGAAATTTCAACGCATTTAGTTCAGCATTACCCACTTTGCTCCTCTCACTTTGCTTTAATCACTTGCAACGGTATAATTAGCTACTGCGCGTAGCACACAAGTCTGCATTGTGCTTAATGATAATCACCTCGTTAACCCTTTGAGCGCCGGTGCTACTTTTAGTAGTTTGAGTTGAAATGTCATTGTTTATTGCTTCGTATATAAATAACTTTGTTTATATTCCTTTTTTTTTCTGCACTTAGCTTGCAATTTACTTGCTAATTTTTAATTTGCATATTTTTTAAAATAGCAATATGGCAACTCTAAATAAGCGTCGGCAGACTAATTAAAGCTAATTTATTTTCAACGATTTAATTAGTTTTCAATGATGTTAGCAGAATATCAGAAACAGATAAAATTCGAACGTAAATGACACTTTGATATTTTAAATGGTAATAAAGTTTGATATTTTAACATATGTGACTTTTATTCATGTAGTATAAAAGATCTAAAAAAAATTTAAAATTTCAATTAAGGCACTACCTTATCTATATATATATAAAATAAAGTGGTGTTAGTTACACTATTTATACCTCAAGAACGGATGAAACTATTTGGCTGAAAATTGGTGAAGAGGTAGGTTAGAAGCAGGAGAG
Organism: Eurosta solidaginis; assembly: GCF_040869045.1. NCBI lineage: Eukaryota > Metazoa > Arthropoda > Insecta > Diptera > Tephritidae > Eurosta > Eurosta solidaginis. Next base: position 51,705,463 of record NC_090323.1, read on the forward strand.
GGACATAGGATACATTTTATCCCGTTCTGGGTAGGGTCTTGAGATCAAAATGTGGGTATGTGTAATCCTGGGATGCGTTTGTACAATATGGGTATCAAATGGAAGCTGTTTATGAATCCTTTGATGTGGGGTATTTTTCGTACCCCTGGATGACTAGGGTCTCAAGATATAGGCCAAAACATGTGCCCGTGTACCCCAGACAGTGTTTATACAATATGGATATCAACTGAAAGCTGTTGATGAGTGCTTTAGTACAGGGAAGTTTCCATGCCTATTTGTGACTAGGGTCTGGAGATATAGGCCAAAACGTAGATCAGGGTAATACTAGGATGTGTTTTTACATTATGGGTATCAAATTGAAGCTGTTGATCAGTGCTTTAGAACAGCGAATTTTTCATACCTTTTGGTGACTAGGGTCTCGAGATATAGGCCAAAACGTGAACCCGGATACCCGTAGAACATGCGTGTAATATGGATATCAAATGAAAGCTGTTGCTGAGGGCTTTAAATTATATTTCATTGTGATATCCGCAAAACTGATAAATATGCATGCGAAGCCGAAATAAAGACGGGAATTAATAACACCCACATACCTATTTACATACGTCCTATTCGATTTTCCTGAAATTTGGTATATAAATTTGCCTATATTAGTACTTACGATCCTTTTTTCCGGGATGTAGACCAGAGACGGATTGGGACTGGGATTAGGGCTAGGACTGGGGCTGAGACTCGGAGTGGGACTGGGACTGGAACAAAATACATAACATCCTCCGGGTCTGGCAATGAGGGATGATGAAGAATGAGAAGAACTTGAGGGAAGAGAAAAGAGGGAAGGATAGAGTGAGACGAAGATAGAGATATATGAATCGAAAAAGACGGAGGGAGGAGTGAATAAAAGGATTAAGAAAAGGTGAAGACGGGGGGAGGGCAGAGTTAGACGGAAAAAGCTTATTAAAATGTATGCAGATAGACCAAATTTAGGGCAGAACAACGTCTGCCGGGTCTGCTAGTTAAAATTGGAAATTTTTTTTCCAAAATTGAAACGGGGTTGTCCTACGACCCGCTTAGAAAAACTTGTTTCTTATTTAAAAAACTTCCTTTTACCCTGTAATTTAACCCAGGACCTTTGGCGTCGTAGGCGGATTACCTACGGACCACAACACGGCCGCCGCCGCCCTTTCTATTTCGAATTTATGACTGTCAGTAGTGGCGTGGTTGGTACGATGCAAGGGCGCCTACCCATTGCTTCATGACAGCAGGTACATCGTTTTGTCCTCTTCATCCTATACTGTTCCAAAGTGGTTAAGTTGTGCAACTAGTATAATTTTTCCCAGCATCAAATAAGTGCACGATAGGGTATCTGAAACTTCGTTAAGTTTCGAACGGCTCGGAAAGGTGAGGCAAGTAAAAGGGAAACGAAAATCAGATATAGCGGCATATAGAAAGGAGCTTTTCGTGGTGTCCAAGTTGGCTTTAAATTGGACGCAGTTGTGATGTGTGTCATTTATTTTTTCACGCGTTCTTTCCATGATTTGGCGCAGGGTGAAAATTTGGGCGATAGTTAATTTACCAGAATTGCAGCCGCATTGATAAGATCAAATCAGTCGATTAACAAGCGGCTTCAGTTTTTCGCATAATAGAACTGACAGGACCTTATATGTGATACTAAGAAGGCTGATTCCGCAATAGTTTGAGCAGTTTGCAGGATCTCCTTCTTGTGGACTGGGCAAATCACAACTAGATTCCAATCATCAGGCATGTACTCATCCTACCGTGTTTTATATACAACCTAATGCCTTGCCAACCCTTGCCGCGGCAGGAGACGCTTAAACGCCCGTGAACTTACTATTTATCCTATACAAATATAAATGTTGTTTTAAGGCTTCTCATATTTCTATGTGGTGCACATTCTGCAACAGCAATAAAATCTGCTCCCGAGCAATCAAATCTTAAGTCATGCCAACATTAGACATACCAAATAACTGCACAATATAATAGCACTAACATTAACAAGCAAATACCAAAAGCTATACAAAAAATGCGTCCCGCTGCATTTGAACTTACATGCGTAACACTGACGCGCAAATTCCAAGAACCGAGTTTAATGAATTAAAACTCATTTCCAAAAAATGTAACAGGCCAATAAAAGGTTCAAAAGAAAGAATTAAAAAAATTTCACAAAATCATACCTAGTATCGAAGTGACAAATAAAGAAGACCTATTACTATCACGGCCACCGTGGTGTGATGGTAGCGTGCTCCGCCTGCCACACCGTATGCCCTGGGTTCGCACCCCGGGCAAAGCAACATCAAAATTTTAGAAATAAGGTTTTTAAGCAAATTTTTCTAAGCGGGGTCGCCCCTCGGCAGTGTTTGTCAAGCGCTCTGGGTGTATTTCTGCCATGAAAAGCTCTCAGTGAAAACCCATCTGCTTTGCAGATGCCGTTCGGAGTCGGCTTAAAACATGTAGGTCCTGTCCGGCCAATTTGTAGGGAAAATCAAGAGGAGCACGACGCAAATTGGAAGAGAAGAGGTTATCGGAGGTTATCGCGTCAAGTAGCTTTATTATTTTTTTTATCGGAATGGTTATAAGGAGATTCTTAAGTATGGGACATGATTTTATTTTGCCGAGAGAGTACTTTATTTTACAGTTTCCTACTAAATCCAAAGAAGCCCTTTTCGGCGTTGCATTTCTAGGTTGATATTGCTTTTCTTTCCTCCTCTACGTCCCAGTCTCACTCCCTTTATCTCTTCCCCTTCCTCTGCGTCACACTATCCCTTTCTTTTCGCTGTCTCTTTACCCATCCCGCTCTTGTCTGCCTAGCGTCCTGTACATCTTCCTTTCCATTTACCTCTCAGTATCTCTATCCCATCCCGTACATTCTGCTTAATCACGATTGCGTTCCTGGTCCACTTCTTCGTCTCTAGATCCCATTCAACCTCTTAAAGCACTCTTTCTCTCTGTGTCCGCCCGCTCTCTTAACCTCTCCCGCTCTCTGTCTCAGTCGCTCTTTCGTTACCACTTCCTCTTCCCCTTTCTCTCCTTCTTCTTAAAAACCAAATGGTACAAACACATTTAGGTCAATATTTTTAATTAACTGGAAGTGGTTCAAATATCCGGTTTCGCTTGAAGCACGATTTGACAAAAACCGATTCCATAAATACGGCTAACTATACACAACTATGCACACTGGGTTTTATCGATAGTTCCATAGCTAGTAATGGCAGTAAAAACTTCTACACCAAATGCAAGCGCAAACGATTATAACCAAACAATAAGAGAATAATTCGAATAAGAAATACATTGAATTTGAATGTATTTGGTAAGTAAGCAGGGCAAAGAGGGAGTTTAGGGCATACATACATGTATTTATTCTTCAAGTGGGTGGCACAGCAAGAAGCTTTCATTAAAATTCGTGTACTCTGATGTTGAAGCAATCAAGATTCTTACGACCATCACTACTATTCACTACCACTACTACAACTAAAACTACAACAAAGGTATTGTCAATAGTATTCATCATAGTAAGCTATTACTTTTGTACACGCTTTTTGAAATCTATTCATAAGGATATTATGGCACGATATGAGTAATTTGCTTTTGGCCTTAACGGTCAAGCGAACTGAAATGAGCTATGTTTGGCCAAACTCACATTCATCCAAAGGAGGGCGAGTGAAAGAAGACCGTGACAGTTTTGCTATGATGAGCAATTTGCAGTTGAATGTTATGCTTGAATTTTTAGGGTGATGGTTGAGCTGATGAATAGCATTTAGATATGTTAAGAGCTTGACGAGAGTTTCAAGTACACTGTTTGAAATGGAAAAGTGTAGGCATGTAAAAGGTAGTATGGCAGAAGGTAGATAGAACATGTGTAAAATAAAAATAAAATAGTATAAACCCAGTAAACATGCAATAAATGTCATAGTTTCGGAAAAAGTCATATTTTGAGCTTTAAGGAACTAGAAGTGGTTTCCAACAGATATGGCCCTTAAACTAAATACTCATTTCTGATATCGCTCATGCCAGCGCTCACACATTGTTTCACATTTCTACAATTGACTTCCCTTGTAATTAATATAGCCCCTAGGGAGTTCTGTACACATCAAAAGGTTCTCGTGGTAAAAAACTAATAATGACTTGGTGTGGTTTACCTATGCTGAGATTAAGGCCGAGCTTCTCTTCTTATTTGAGTCTTACTCCCCTTTTATTTTTCTTACAAATCAAAGGCACGGTACCTAGAGATCTTATGCCGACTCCAAACGGCAGCTGCAATGCAAATAAATTTTCACTGAGAAGCTTTTCATCTCAGAAATATACTCGGAGTGTTTGCCAAATAACTGCCGAAGGATTATGTAGCTTAGAACAACTTTTCTCTGTTTGAAAAAACGTTTATCTAAATTTTTGATTTTGCTTTGCTTGGACTTAACCCCAGGATGTTCTAGCTGACAGGCGGAGCACGCTATCACCACCACGGCGCACAGTGGCATTTTTTGCTTGGTTTAGACGCGAAATTTGAATACAGTTTCTTTTTAAAATAATCACAGTATATAACGGTAATTATCGTTTCTTATTATTATCGTTCTTCATTGAATAATCTGCTGTCAAACTGTGAGTTGTTGATGACGCGCTAAGTAGTGTAATTTACAGAAGTGATATAACGCGTGGTTTAAAATTAAATAAAACTTTGTGGTGAAACAAAAGCTGAAATATTTTTTGGTTATTTAAATTCTAAACGTAATTATATTACTTTGCAAGTGTTCAAACGTTTGTTAAGTATTTTTTACGAAATTATGAGTTTTTTATGCGTATTATTTTTGTGCTGGAAATATGTAAAACTGTGAAAAGAAAAGCCTGCCTGTTTGAACCACGCTGTACCACAATAATTTTTGAATGTCTACAATAATTCAATATTCTTGCATATAACTCAAATGATTCTTCATCCCCGTATGTCCCCCTTTTGATATAATGACGATCACAAAGACGGTGTTGTATGAGGTGTGGGTTGCAGAACGTGGCGAAAATCAAAAAGATAAAGCCGTTTTAGACCACGTGTGTACTGTTTTAGGGAGGGAGTAAATAGAGACAAGGGATTGTTTGATGAACGCTGCAGTAAAGCTAAATTTTTTTTATCAAACTCTTTATGAGATGGATTCAAGTGAATTACACCAAAGTTAATTTTCTTGGAAAGTTTGCTTCATGGTGCGAAGAAGATAAGAAATTTAAATATAGGTATGTTCAATTGTTAACAAAAGAACAAGATAAGGCTGTAAGAAAGTTTTTGTTTGGGGTAAATTCAATCTTTTTTGGAGGGGGTTCCGACCCCCCAAACTCACACCCTCCTCACTGATAGGCATACAAATATATTAATTTTTCAGTGAGTTATTAATTTTTCGCGTCTAAATCATGCAAAAATGACACTGTGCG